>NC_140617.1:11213741-11868741 GCF_057381915.1 Diplotaxodon limnothrissa | reverse complement strand
AAAGTGGGGCATTTTGGAGAATCTCAAGCTGTTTACAGCCTGAAAGCACTCTGCTGATGAAGGCTAGAGCATGTAGAAGTCTGGCATTCAAAACGGGAAACGAATATCACAATCAAAACATCAAATCAAAGAAACAGTTGGTTTTCCTTTCCATCTAAAAAAGAATGGCAGTGTCAAGCAGAACTAAGCATACAGATCAGACAGCAGGGCTTTAAATGGTTTCCACACCTGGGATTAAGGTGTGTATGTGTGCGTCCCTCCCCAGGGTGTCGCAGTATCTCTTAAATTAAGCCGTTTGTTTTAGAAGCATTGAAAGGCCAGATTATGTTCTGTATGCTGGGATCTAAAACAATTGTGTCTCATGTTACTTGATATCTTTAACTTGCTGTTGTCATTCACCTCACCTGCCGACGCCAGATCTCCCCACTGCAATGGTGTAGTGCAAGTAAGCATATTTACTCAAACACAGAGCACATGATGCTTGTTTTTTTGTTATTTATGGCCACTTGGGAACAGTAGATACGAGCTGTGAGCACAGCACCGACGTATCACCTTCTGAAAATGAGCTGTGAGAGCTGTGAGAGTGAATGAAAACAACAAAATTACAGAACATCTCAACAATGGTGCAAAACAGAGGTGGAGATTCAGGTGGTAATTATCACACTGTCATTTTCTATCATCTCACTCTCATTAGATAGATTACTATAGTGTTAAAAAAAAAAAAAAAAAAGAGGGTATATGTATAACAACAACGAGAATCAACCCCACGGGCCACCAAGACCCACATGTCCATCCTAGACTCCTTCTTGTTCCGCTGCTCTGTTCTTATTCCAGGAGTTGTTGATATCCGAGAGATGGGCACAAGATGTTCTTTAAATTCCCCCCTGTGAAAAGGTCACGGTGACGATGTAATGTTGCAAAAGGGCATATTTCAACTCATTCTGTGACTATTGTAGTTTTGGTGGTTGCTCCTAATCAAGTGGCAGGTTGCCATTAAAGTAACGAGCGAGTGAAAACGAAACGTATTAGTGAGTAAATGTGAAACAAAGTAAAGTTCAAAAGAAAAAATGACACACAATGACACAAAACAACATTCTAATGGGGCAAAGGGGTAACCCTCCCCTCCTGCAGAATTTAATGCTCTTTAAACGAGTCGTCAGGTGTCTAGTTTCATTATTCATGCAGCAGGTACGACGGGGTATGAGTGTGAAAGGAAAACCGCTTTTCCCCTTCTGATTTCTTATCTTTTCTACATTTGTCACACTTTCATGTTTCAAGTTGAATAGGCTTTAATATTACAGGAACATAATTCGAGTAAATACAAAATGCTGATTTTTTTTAAACAATTTAATTTTTAAAATAAATTCAAACCTAACTGTGTGAAAAGGTAACTAAACATGGTAACAGCTGTGCCGTCCTTGGCTGCCAGAACTGCAATCAAGTGTTTGTGATACGTTCTTTCACATCACTGTGTAGGAATTGCAGCACTTTTCTTTGCAGAATTGCTTTAATTCAGCCACACTGATGAAGTTTCTTTTGAATCATCCAAGCGTGCTTGAGCTTCAGGACATGAAGTAATGGCCGGACATCCTCCTTCAGGGTTTTCTGATATGGAGCAGAACTCATGGTTCCCTCAGTTACAGCGAGTCGTCCTGAAGCAGCAGAGCAGCCCAGACCATCACACTACCACCACCCTGTCTGCCTGCTGCTGGGATGTTCTCTTTATGAAACGCTGTTAGTTTGATGTAACGGTACTCAAACCTTCCAGAAAGTTCAGCTTCTGTCTCGTCAGTCCACAGAAGATTTTCCAAAAAGTCTTACCTTTAAGCCTTGTTAAATCACTAATAAACTGTGGCCTGATCACTGTCAGACCTGCTGAATCACTTAAATAGAAGCTGTCTCACAAAGTGAAGCAGGCTAAAAGGTTTAAAGAAACAGCTGAGAAACAAAGTCACTGACATCCATCAGTCTGGAAAAAATTACAGAGACATTCCTGAGGCTCTGGGACTCCAGTGAACCACAGTGAGATCAGATATCCACACATGGAGAAACTGGGAACAGTGCTGAACCTTCCCAGGAGTGACCGGCCAACCAAAATTCACCCAGGAGGTCACAGAAGAACCAGAACAACATCTGA
This sequence comes from Diplotaxodon limnothrissa, assembly GCF_057381915.1. Lineage (NCBI taxonomy): Eukaryota > Metazoa > Chordata > Actinopteri > Cichliformes > Cichlidae > Diplotaxodon > Diplotaxodon limnothrissa. The sequence continues at coordinate 11,866,604 of NC_140617.1, read as the reverse complement.
TGACCTGCAGGCTTCGCCTGGCTTTGTTAAGGTCAGAGGTCATGAATCAACTATAAGAAAGAGACTGTGCAAAAATGGCCAAAACATATTTTAAGCACATATAAAGACATATTACTAGAGGTGAAATCAGACAGAACAAAAAAGTATCACCACATAATATTTTACTTACTATTCTTAACATTTAATGCAGAATAATTATTTAATGAATTTATGGATATTGCTTTAAGCAGCTGTTTGAGCAGTAATCTCACCATTAATGATCAGTCTATGTTTCAAATTCAGAAATCAAGCGAAAGTAACTGTTAAAATCATCTGTGTACAAAATATGTGAACAGGTGGAGTCAATGTTGGCAGCATCAGAGGAAGCAGCTGTCCCTTTTCTAACCTGGTAGAATATAAATCCCATGTGTCTGTCTCGAAACCAGAAGCCGAGGTTATAGTTGACTGGCAGCAGAGAGGAGTGAATAGAAGGAGTTCACCCTCAGATAGAGCTGAAGAAGCACACGCTCACAAAACCTGATTTTACAAACATGAAATAAATTTGGTGTAAAGATTTCAACGTTGGGAACACAGCAATTTTTTTCTTTTGAGAGTTTTTCAGCCCAGAAACTCCAGTTTGTACCTTTACGCTCTGCTCTCTTCTTAAAATCACAAAGATAACCCTGCTCGTGGCGCTGAGGGGACCAATGCGGGGTTTAAAAGCTGCTGTTAGAATCTTAGTGTGAACGTGGAGCCGCGACCTCTGCTGCCGTTCAGGATAACGGTGGGTGGAAAGTGTCAGAGCGTCTTTATTCAAGAGCTGTGCCTACTGTCAGTACAGGTTTGAGATGCTGACATTTAGGAGTAAGAAGATTTTATACTATTCAGCTTTGACTTTGACAGAGTTTCTTACTCCCACTCACAACATGCTACGAATTTTATATTCTCAAGTAGCCCAAAATGCAGTCGTATAGTTTATTTTAACAATATTTTAAATACATTGCGCTGTTTAATACTTCTTCGTCACTTACTGGCCTTTTTCTAAAGAAAAATAGACTTGGTAGAAATAGGCAATCAAATTAATTTTAAAAGATATTCAATACAAATACCAAAAGTTTTATATTTGCAACAGTCGGGAGCAGCTTACAGCACTGCTCAGTGTCAACGATAGAGACAGAACACATTAAAAAAAAAGCAAAAGAGTTACTTCTAATATCCTCTAAGTCTGTAACGAGTCTAACACTAAAACAGAGCTACAGTATCTATGCTGCATTGTTGTTATTCTGCATCTACCTGCTAATAAAGTTTATCCAATACATTCACTGACGAAGTGCAGGTTTGACACCGTGCCCATGAATAATTGAAATCTGCTGTATAAACTCTTCATGGTTATACTTCATATTCAAAACGTTACTCTGGCTTGCAAAATCACATCCAGACCAAAAAAAAAAAAAAAAAAAAAAAAAAAAAAACCACGAGGTTTTACAAAAAACTATGAGAGCGCAACAAATTTTTTAAATTCATTTAAAAAAAATGGATCTGAAAACTTTTCAAAGCTCAAATCACTGTTGTCCATCTTGTTTGGTATGAACTGCCTGATAAAATTTGATGTTTGACCTTTTCAACTCCATCCAGCTTTTTGCGAGCCGAAAACGCCACGACTCCTGCAGCTGGTGCAAACAAATTAAATAAAAGAGTCAAAGGTCAAACCACTCAGAGCAGGAAGTCGTCTGCACTGCAGATCCCGATCGTGAATTAAGATCTACAAGCTGTCAAACTGAGCCCCCTCTGCACACATACCACGAATCCACCAGTGGTCACGTGTCTTGTTGGTCTCTGTGCTCAGAATAGCATCCTAAATGTGTAAATGGATTTGCTCACTGCCATCAGCGGGGGCTGGCATCACACACTTCGAAGGCCCGACACAATTTGCTGGTGTGACTCAGAGGTGTAACCGACCTCAAGACAGACAAGGACTATCGCAACACAGATAGAAGCAGAGGCTTCAACTCCAGCCGGACTGTTCGAGAGGCACGGGGAGACCTAAAATACTATGATCCAGATGATAAGATGTGGTGAAGCTACCCGGTGACTCCGGTGGACTTTGAGGATAAGCTGGCCTCTGACGGTTCAGGGCACCAGATTATGATGTAAAATTATGTGAGGGGGATAAAACAGCATTAAGGAAATGAAAAATGCTGCCATGTCACATTATCCTTACTGGATTGTTTTGTTCCAGAAAGCCGACTTGATTTTGAGCGACAGCTCCCCAAGGCGGGAGCAAAAGTCGGCCCTTCGCTCATCCATCAGCAGCAGATCAACGCCGCTTTTACAAAATCTGCTCTTTCCTCTTACTTTGAAACTTTTTGAGAACCCTCACAGTCCCAGGCATCAAAGTGTATGACTAACTAAAGGCTCTGTCTGTCTGCTTCATTTTTCATGCCTCTTTTCTTGCTCTGCTGCTCTGAAGATGATGGATGCTCCTGAAATCTACGGGGACAGCCGGTCATTAGGCTTGAGGTAAAGTGAATCACGCTGCATGACTGTGCTGCGGAGGGTGCGGAGGGCCAGCAAAGAACGCTACAGAGAAAAAGTAAGAGACAAGGGAGTTGGTTTGAGCAGTCTTGTTGGCTGACATTACAGAGTCACATTGTAATGTGGCAGATAATAGCCCGCAGGTCAGGCTGGAGGCCTGGAGAGCAGCCGGCACCTGCTGCCATTCACTCAAGGTGACAATAAGCCAATGTCGTCAAGTCCTAGATACGGCTCTGCCTCTAGGTTTGTGCATTTCAGAGAGGTTTTCAAACCATCTGTGCTGCTCACATAAATCCGGTAAAAACAAAAATAAATATGAAAGCACCTACCGCCTGCAACACAGCCACCCTGCATCTGAACTGATCTTCTCTACAAATCATACTGCATGCAACCACCCGTTACAGAACAAAAGCCCCACTATATTCTCTGCATGAGCCAAAAAGTCTTTGTTCCACAGCAGGTTTGAATATGCGAATGCATTTTTTTTTTTTTTTTGTCCCTTCCAGACTTCATGATTTTTACCTTGCACTTGAAAGGCAAAGGCAGAGCTTGTGCTTTAAAAGCAGGTCTCCAGCTGGCTACAAACAGCAGAGATAGAGGTCGATGCTCTCTAGTGCTGCCTCCGCTGAGCGGTCTACCCTTCAAACGTTCAGACAGCCATGAGAGCCCCAAGAGACCATAAGTTCCTGTTCTGTAGCCAGCTCTCACTGCTGCTGCCCTTCCTGAAAACGCGCGCACACACACACACACACACACACACACTAAGCGTTTAATTCACATCAGTATGTGAAACTTCAGCGAAGCTGCTTTTGCACCCCAGCATCACAGGGTGAAAAACACCTCTGAGGGAAGGAAAAAAGGAAGTCACAAACTTTACTGCCAAAACAACCTCGTGTGTTTTTAGGAATTAATTGAAGGCAGCTGGATTTTTTGGCACCAACAAGCAAATAACTGATCTACCCTGGATGTGGCACCTCCCTCCAAGTAATTTAACTGTAGCACAGGTCACTGCAAGAGGGGAGAAAGCACTTAAATGTTTACTGCTGTTTATTTTTTAACTTGCAAATGATAAATTTAAAGTGAAGAATACCTGCCCTCTCTAATAATCATTAGACCTCAATGAGCTCCAAAAAAAAAAAAAAAAAAAAAAGATCAAAGAAGGCGGCAGCTTTGCAAACTAAATTTTCAACAGCCAAACATACAGTAAAAACTTCAGAAAGAGACATTTGAGGAGGCAAAAATCAGAGCAGAAAGGGCCAGGACATCCTCACTTCTAGCACGGGTTCAGTGTGCTACGGTGCACTCCGAGTCTGTTAAAATTTCCAGGTCAGGCTTTTACTTTCCCTCATCAAAGCAGACACTGAAACTGAAAGAGCAAGAATTCAGTTGTTTTCCAAAGTGAATTCTTTATATGACTAATAAGTGACCTTTATGAAGAAAACAGGCGGAGTTCCCCATTTCAAATTACAGCACAATAACAGTTCAACACAGTGTTACTTTGAAGAGTGCTCCTTCCTCCAGCCTCGTTCGCATCCATCCAGGGAATGAAAACTGGATAAAACCCAAAAATAAATGAAACCATTAGCGAGCTGATCCGCTCCCCCATTACTGACAATGCAAAATCAGTACAGCGGCAGCTCATCCGCGTGGGAGCAGATTGTTGAACAAGTACCGGTTCAGTCATTTTTCAAGAGGTTTGCAGGGCTCTTCACAGCAGCCTGCCATCAGCTTCTGTAAGTACACCTCACACTCAGCAGTAAACAGAGGGACCGTGCGTGCACACGGATAGAGGTTCGGCTCTGTGGGCAGCAGAAAATGACACTCGTCAGCCTCTTATGAGAGCCACATGACAGCAGCCGTCCCCCTCACCGGCAGCACAGTCAGATGTGAGCGCTGTGGTAACAGCACTTTTCTGCTTGGATGAACTCGAGTCAAACAGCTGAAAGTCACCTGCTTTAAGTCAAAAATAGTCCTGGTTCATCTGCCGTCACGGTTTGAAAGTGTCACACCTTTGATGTGCATGTCAGACATGAATTTTTGAAACCTAAGCTAAAATCCTTGTCTTTAAATACATGCATATCAACAGTAAGACTGCACACATTTTGTACTAAGAAAAACTAAGCCGACAGCTCAGAGGCTGATCAGAACCTCACTCGTGGTGAGTCCTATATAAAAGACTCTAGCACAATGAGTCCAGAGCCTTCAACCTTCAGCTTGCCCATTATTGCTTGCAATGTTTAGTACTGATCTTGTAAAGGAGAAATATTTTAAAATACACCTGCACAACTGAAGTGCCTTAGATGTTTACAGATACGACATCAACATGAGGCTGCAAGATTTGAAGACCAGTGTGAGCATCTTTTAAGTGCAAGCTACCAGCTGCAGAAAACCTACCCTACTAATATTCTTCAAGTTTAGTGCAGAACATTTGCAAACTTGCAAGGTTTGTGTTCATCTTGTGCCGTACATGAACAGTAACATGTCCAAGCTGAAATCCAGTTCCCCTTATGCTCCCAACTCTAGTTTTATGTAGCACTACTGCCATCTGGTGGTAACACACAAGCAGGCCAAGGCAAAGGCAAGGCAAGGCAAGGCAAGGCAAATTTATTTATATAGCACAATTCAACAACAAGGTGATTCAAAGTGCTTTACAGAGACATTAGAAACAAAAACAAATAAAAAGCATGATTTAAAATTGATTAAAACAAACTAACTAACTAACTAACTAAACACACATTTCAAACCTGTTCGCGCGATCTGAACCCTTATCGTAAGGGGAGCTACCAGTCCTTCTGTGGACGAGCTACTTTCTATTTTAAATTCCCTGAATTTAAAATACTCTCTAGACCCAGCTGGGGAGCTACCCAGAGCTCTAAACCCACTTAACAAACAAACAAAACAGTATATAAAATCAAAACAGATAAAATCAGAACAGTAGATAAAATCAGTAGTTAATGTAAGTTTTGAAATTTAAGCTTAACAAACAAACAAAACAGTATATAAAATCAAAACAGATAAAATCAGAAATAGATAAGATCAGTAGTTAGTGTAAGTTTTGAAATTTAAGCTTAAAAGTGTGGATTTGGTGCTTTATTCAAATGCAGCTGAGAATAGGTGAGTCTTCAACCTGGATTTAAATAAACTGAGTGTTTCAGCTGATCTGAGGCTTTCTGGGAGTTTGTTCCAGATATAAGGAGCATAAAAGCTGAATGCAGCTTCTCCGTGTCTGGTTCTGACTCTGGGAACTGATAAAAGACCGGATCCAGATGACCTGAGGGATCTGGAAGGTTCATACTGGGTCAGGAGGTCACTGATGTATTTTGGTCCTAAACCATTCAGAGCTTTATAGGCCAGCATCAGAACTTTAAAGTCTATCCTCTGACGGACAGGCAGCCAGTGTAAGGACCTCAGAGGTCCACTTTTTTGGTCTTAGTGAGGACTCGAGCAGCAGAGTTCTCAATGAGCTGTAGTTGTCTGACTGATTTTTTAGGTAGACCTGTAAAGATGCTGTTACAGTAATCAAGCCTACTAAAGATGAATGCATGGACTAGTTTTTCCAGGTCCTGTTCAGACATCAGATCTTTTATCCTTGATATATTCTTGAGGTGATAGTAAGCTGACTTTGTTATTGTCTTAATGTGTTTTTCTAAGTTTAGGTCTGCATCCATCACTACACCCAAATTTCTCGCCTGGTTTGTGGTTTTTAGATGTATAGATTGAAGTTCTCTGGTGACCTGTAATCGTTTTTCTTTGGCGCCAAAGACTATTACTTCAGTTTTGTTTTTGTTTAGTTGGAGAAAATTGTGGCACAACCAGTCATTAATTTCCTCAGTGCATTTACCAAGAGCCTGTACAGGGCCTCGGTCTCCTGGTGACATTGTGATATATATTTGTGTCATCTGCATAGCTGTGGTAGTTTATTTTGTTGTTCTTTATAATCTGTGCCAGTGGGAGCATGTAAATGTTAAACAGAGAGGGTCCCAAAGGGATAAAGTTTTATTGAATTATGAAATATAAACATACAAGAACAACCTGCAACAAAGACACTCAATATGACACGCTAAACAGCAGGGCAGGAGACTTCAGGAGTGGGCACATCAACTCCCTGTAGAGACAAGAAAGCTGAGCCGATTCAGCCGTTCAACAATTCGTTTACAGAACCGTGCCGCCACTCAGCTCACCGTGTTCACGTCGTCAATGACGACATCCTTCTCCGAAACCTCAAGGTCACTTTCTGTGTCATTGTGCGAGCGGTATTCTTCACTCTCCGTCTCTACAGAGCTGGGCTTTAAAAGAAAGGAAGCGGCCATGTTTTAAGATGCTCTTCATGTCTGTAACTAAAATTAAAACCACAGGCTAAAGAAACCAAGCGTGTGGTCTCTGGAGTGAGTTTTACAACTTTAAATTTACAGCTCTGCATAAAACTAATGGGGGAGAAAAATACACAGCAGAGTTTGCTTCCTTGTCTCCCCCCCCGCACAATACCAACCTCATAGTCAGGGTCAACCTCAGGTCCATCATCGTCAGCAGCAAGCTCCTGAGAGAGCGCCTCCACCCAAGTCTGCTGCTCCTCCACATCATCGTCCTCCTCCTCCTCGTCATCTACGTCATCCTGTTTTCTCTTACTGCCCTTTCCACAGGGCTTTGCAGGAGACACTCTGATTTCTGTTCACAAAGCATGACCTTTCATGATGCAGTGTTCACTCAATTTCAGAGAAAACTTTAAAAGTTAATTTATATTTAAACCTTCAAGCAGGAGAAAAACACTTTAATTAAATCATGTACAAGAGTGTCCTGCTCAGAGGGGACAACAGTACAATCATAAGTTCCATATACTGTATGGCACATCCAAACACTACTTAAGCACAAACAATATAACACTTATAAACTTCAGGATCAAAGAATGAATACCTAGTGAAAGTAAACTGAACTTGCCACGAGTGTCTGAAATTCTTAAGTTTTGTTCAGTAAGCGGCTGCAGAAGGCCAGACAACTTTTTAATTACACATAAGGCTGCTTAGTCAATCAGCTTTTTAACAAGAGGTTCAGATAAACATTGTTTTACTGCTGAATTGCTCAAACCGTTTGTTTCATGATTCTAAACAGAGTCCCTCAGTAACTCTAAAAACTGAAATATTCTGTAGGCAAAGCTGCAAGCCAGCAGTTATTCACATTAACAGTTGAAGAGTCAAAGGTAAAACGTAGAGCCAGTACAAGTACATTTGGCCCCATTTTCAAATTCTTTTCTCTACTAATGTCACAAACTGTCATCTAATTGTCTCCACTGACTTATTTTAAGTATCAGCCGTGTCTGAACAGTGTGACAGTGGGATCAGTCCGTGTCCTGTTCATATTATTCGACAAAATAAACAACATGCACCTACCTGGGGACAGGGACAGTCCGATTCTGCTGGACACCGGATAGCCGAGGGCACTCTGCATCCAGCGGGGCAGGACGTACAGCAGCAGGCGGGTGACCCGGCTCAGGCGCTTGCGGCCTGTGAGGCTCTGGCGCCCAGGGCTGGAAACCGTGGGGTTAACGAGGACGTTTTCCTTTGTCTGCCGTAAGCCCAGCACCCACCAAAAGCCGCGGTATGCACGCACCTGCAAATCAGAGCAATGTTACTTTAGCTAAAGCTGGAGAGAGGGGTGTAACTTTGTCAGCTACGTACAACGATGCCAAAGGGCCAGAAGAGGCCGCGCAGCAGGGAGGGAAGCACCCCGTCTCTCCTCACAACTCTGTCCTGCAGGTAAGTAGACACGACCGGTGAAAAAACAAAACACAAACAACCTTCCTGCTAGTGCGAGAGGACCCGAGCAGCTAGCAGAAGCGAGAAGTCCCCCTCTCCTTTACCTCAGTATTGTTAGTCTGGACCCGGACCTGATCCTGCCCCAGCTCCACAACTTCGCTGACGCCCTCAAGACTCATTCTTCTGCGGGCTAAAACCTGAAGCTGGAGGGCTGCGATAGACCGAGGACGAACTGAGAAACCACAGCTTGTGAAGGAGTTAGAGCATGAAATGTACCCTGAAGCGTCAACGCTGCAGCCAATCAATGCAGACAAATGCACCTGCTGCAATCAGCGCGAGCCAATGAGCAAATCGCCAATTAACCTCCATCAGGCCAAAAAAGGCGGGCAAAACGGTTTGGGCTGGGAGGGATCACAAACGGGATATAGAAAACTTAAAATGCAGCCGTGAAATATACACGTGTCTCTGCAACTGAAAAATATATATGTTTTCTATCAGCGCTTAAACATGCGATCTGTAAGTCAAAGTTTTGGGTTGTAATCTCAAAATTTCTGCTACATAACTTGAATTTCGGGGGGCCAACTTCTTGTTATTTTTACATTACTAAGTCTAAGACCAACGCTAAAATTTACTTCAACCCCAGTTTAGTTAGAAAGTTGAAATGTATTATTTTATTTATTTTTTAAAATGTATTATTCATTTATATCGCTGTCGATATAAAGCGGTCAGGGGGTGAAGGCCGGGTTCTTGAAAGATGGGAATAAACCATACTGGCCCCGTTAACAAAGACTGCCTCCAGACTGCAGGGAACTGTGCTACTGTTGGTGGAAGAGTGGATGTAAGATTGGGGACTCTAAATGTAGGGACAGTGCAAAAGGTTGGATGTCAAAGGTCGGGTGTGATGGAGGCAGATGAAGCACTGTGGTGAGTCCTAAATAGAGCAGCTGAAAGAAGGAGAAGGCTAACATTTGTAATATAAAGTTATTTCCTAAGAAAATGTTTTATTGTCACAGAAGCTTGCTTTCTGCCCACCTCTGATCAGATCAGCTGGGTGACCTGTGTGTGCTGTTTTACCGACAGGGACGTTGCAGAGCGCCCTCTGGTGGACAAACATTCCAACATCAACAATCATAAAATACAAGTGTTTGTGTTTCCCTTTTTTAATTTTTAATTTTCATTTAACGGCCATTATAATTGTAGATACACTCTTAGAAGGGATGTGTTAAAATTGACACATCATGTGTTAAATTTTAACACATGTGCTGCATCAGATTAGGGACAACACATGATGTGTCAGTTTTAACACAATTAATGTGTCTGCTCCTTTAACACATCTTCTGTGTTAAAAAATGTAAACACAAAGATGTGTTATTTTGACACAAAGATGTGTTATTTTGACACAAAGATGTGTTAAAATGTGTACATTTCAATTTTTTTTTAAAAAGGAGAAAAAAGATGGGTATATATTATACACTTATTGAATTCCATTTTTTATTTGGCATATTATAAATCATTACAAACTGAATGAACAACAACTGTCAGAATCTTTTCAATTAAAATGTTTTAAATTCAATTTTAGCCAAAGCTATATCACAATTTTTACTTTACAAAATCAAACAAAATTCATATCTGACTAGCTTTCTATCTCTCTAGATCATTAAAATGTCAAAAAAAATTGAAAAAAGGGCAATCATATATATGATTGCCCTTTTTTCAATTTTTCAATTTTTTCAATATACACTCAACAAAAATATAAACGCAACACCTTTGTTACGGCTCCCATTCCCCATGGGATGGACGTAGAGACCTAAAATTCATTCCAGATACACAATATAACCATCCCTCCCAAACAGTGGTCACAAATCAGTCCAAATGTGTGGTAGTGGGCACATCTGCTATATTGAGATAATCCATCCCACCTCACAGGTGTGCCACATCAGGATGCTGATCTGACATCATGAGTAGTGCACAGGTGTACCTCAGACTGCCCACAACAAAAGGCCACCCTGGAATGTGCAGTTTTGTCTTACAGCAAAATGCCACAGATGCCACAAGCAATGAGGGAGCGTGCAATTGGCATGCTGACAGCAGGAATGTCAACCAGATCTGTCGCCCGTGCATTGAATGTTCATTTCTCAACCATAAGCCGTCTCCACAGGCGTTTCAGAGAATATGGCAGCACATCCAACCGGCCTCACAACCGCAGACCTCGTGTAACCACACCAGCCCAGGACTTCCACATCCAGCAGGTTCACCTCCAAGATCGTCTGAGACCAGCCACCCAGACAGCTGCTGGAACAATTGGTTTGCACAACCAAACAATTTCTGCACAAACTGTCAGAAACCGTCTCAGGGACGCTCAACTGCATGCCCGTCGTCCTCATCGGGGTCTTGACCTGACTCCAGCTCGTCGCCGTAACAGACTTGTGTGGGCAAATGCTCACATTCGATGGCGTCTGGCACGTTGGAGAGGTGTGCGCTTCACGGATGAATCATGGTTCACATTGTTCAGGGCAGATGGCAGCTGAGAATGTCCCAGTTCTTGCATGGCCAGCATACTCACCGGACATGTCACTCATTGAGCATGTTCGGGATGTGCCTGACCGGCGTATACGACAGCGTGTACCAGTTCCCACGAATATCCAACAACCTCGCACAGCCATTGAAGTGGAGTGGACCAACATTCCACAGGCCACAATTGACAATCTGATAGACTCCATGCGACGATGTGTTGCACTGCATGAGGCAAATGGTGGTCACACCAGATACTGACCGGTTCTGGGTCCCCAGACCTCCAATAGCGCAAAAAACTGCACATTCCAGGGTGGCCTTTTGTTGTGGGCAGTCTGAGGTACACCTGTGCACTACTCATGATGTCAGATCAGCATCCTGATGTGGCACACCTGTGAGGTGGGATGGATTATCTCAATATAGCAGATGTGCCCACTACCACACATTTGGACTGATTTGTGACCACTGTTTGGGAGGGATGGTTATATTGTGTATCTGGAATGAATTTTAGGTCTCTACGTCCATCCCATGGGGAATGGGAGCAGTAACAAAGGTGTTGCGTTTATATTTTTGTTGAGTGTATATATATAATGTTCTGATATAATCCAGACAATACATGAATTAAAATTTTTAAAGGTAACAATTGTCATCTTCAACAAATTGTCAACATTTAACAAATGTGCAGTTGCATGCAAACAGAAAAACATACATTTTGGCGAATATAGCATCCAGGTTATACAATTTTGTACCTTGGGTTTAAATACAAAAATCAAAAATTTCAGCCAATCAGTTCATATTGTCTGACCTTTCCACTGCATAGGCATAAAAATGGTCAGTCCTGATAAGCAGTGTATTTGACAAAGATGCCAAATGAGGTTTCTCACCTCTGTGAACAGAGACTCTCTACATTTTGGACAGGTGAACATTTTACTTGCATCCTTTAATCTGTGCAATCAGCTCCAGTACTTTGGTTTTCCTTTGGGTGGACAGCGGCAGGTCATAGACAAAATCAAAGAAGGTGAAGACGGAGCCAAGTGGTGCTGGATAGGACAAGTTACATACCCAGTACAGTTTGAAAAGCTTATCCACAGCACACGTCAGGCCATCATTCAGAGAAATGGTTACTCTGTCATTCTTAGCAACAATGATGTACTGCCTGGTTGCCCTCTTTAGATCACCGATGCATATCAGCTGGGGTTGGTGTGTTGTGGATGATGCTTCAGGATCACTGCAAAGCGATGCAATACTTGTTCCAGGCTTGGAGATGGGGGAAGATAAAGATAGTATTCAGTGAGGTGTAGACAAATGCTTTCCTCAGGTAAATACCGTGAGAACTTTACTGAATACATACCAGTGCAAAAAAGGCTGCAACGACTGGCACCAACTGGTGGGAGTAGGTGTGTTAACACATGGCGGGGGGGTTCTTGTTTCCAGGGCAGCTATTGATTTGAGCTTCGGAATGATACTGGCTTCCCATTTTCGCAAAAAGAGATCCACCTTTCCTCCTGTAAAATTGCCAAACTCCAAGTCCAGCCTACGGAAATAAAAGAAGTGTTTAAGTTTAAAATGAAGCATTAAATACATTAAATCAAAAGTACATTCTGTCCATTTGGTAGCTGTATGGCTAAGATCAAACTTTACAGTATCACATTTCTGTTACCCATTCCACATCTAGCTTACCTACACAGTTAAACAACAATTTACTTGGAGTGGTATTTGAATACAAGTCCATTATTCCTTAATTTTAGCTATGATTTGGGTCCCATCAGACCCTGAGAAAAAATTAGGACTTTTTAGCTGATGTTCAACTTTCTAGCAGACAATTTCTTATGTTGTCTATCTGCGGTTTGTCCTGTAGAGCTTTTTTGTTGAAAATAGTGCTGCTGAAAGCAGAGTTTCATACAGATTTAGGTGATTTTTTTGTAGGGTTTTCACTTCCACGAGCAGCACTTTCTGCATTGTCATTTGATGTCCCTACTATTAGATAGTCATTTGGTGGTACGACTAAGATTTTGGACCATGTGAAAAGTGATGCTCATTGTAATCAGTGCGCAGGGAGTAATGATCAAACTCTGAAGTTATAAAACTTTCAAAATATTCACTAGGAGCTCATAAACATACCTCCAAATGTATCGACTCCTGTTACATACTTTGTATGCAAAACACAACTGAGTGGAGAAGGAGTACATAAACCATTACCAGAGAACCAAGCAACTTACCAGACTTGGCATGTCCAAAAACCGTGGGTACTCTCCGAATATTCCAGGCTCTGAGACTGGTGTATGTTTCCTCCATGCCTGACATGATAATTGGAAGGTTCTCAGCTGAGGGCCGCAATAACTTGGGTGACCCACTCATCTGTGCTGCTGGTATTCCCATCCTCTCGCCTGAGCTTCTTGTCTTCACCACAGTCATCTGTCACTTTTCGCTTCTTATAATGTCTCTGCCCCTGGTCGAGATTCCGTCTAAGGTTGCGCAGTTTAGTCTCTAGGAATCCACAATGAGAGACTGGATCATAATAATGCTCCTGAGGAAGAAAGGACAGAGGTATATGGGTAACAGCTGAGCAATTTTAACTGAGAAAAAAAGCTCTAATAAATAATTAGATAAAGGTTAAACGATACACAGTAAGTGGGAACAAGTGCAATTTACAGTATGTAGTGGAATTTACATTATTAAAATGCTAAATTTACTTACAAATCCTTCCCCCTGTCCTGCCACTTAAGGGTGGAAAAGTGGTGAGGATGCTTTTTGCTACAGTTAGCTTCTCTGCACTAAGAGGGTAACTGGAAAACAAAGGTAAACTTTTTTACTTCTGTGCACTTCAACATTTTTAAAGGAAAACATTCATTGCAAAATTTTAACAAAGTACAGTAAAGTGCGATACTTACTAACCACACCTCTCCACCAAATCCCCAATGCAAGTCTTCACAAGGAGCCTCCTCGATGGCACCGACAGGTTTCATACTCCTTAAGAATCTGTGGGGCTTTCCTGAGTGACTTCAGGGGTTGACTTTGTTCTTCTGTGGTAATGGTAGACTGTGTAAAGGCAACACCAGACACTTTACCTCTCTGCAATAATCTTCAAAGTCATGACAGCAAATTTCCACAGAGCATAAAAGCACGAGTTTACTCAAAAAGCTGCAGCAGAAGAAGGCGGTTTCTTAACTACGTGATTATAACGCAATGACTAAAAGAAATTCTGAATAATAAATAAATTGATTTTATCTTCTAGTTGCTACTTGGTGAATAAATCTGATCCTGACTAATAGTGATGTCTGATGTCTGTGGCACTGCTGACAATAAGAAATTTTTTTTTTTTACAAATTTCTTTCTCATCTATAAAAGTGGTTACAAGGACTTTGACAGATTCTAAGTTGTCATATGTGTGCTGAAAAAATGAAACACATGGCTAAATAAGTAAGATAATTTGCATGGTCAAGTTGCTGTTGTTTGGTTTTTTAAATAACACTGACTATTACTTCCTCAGAAGTTCTGCATAAAAAAGAAACTATATCAGAGCATGTTTCCAGCAATAAGCCTTAAAAAAGAATGTGCACATACTTTAGTTAATCATACTAGATGCAAAAACTGCTTTAACTGCTTGAAAAAATAATTATCTCTGTCAATATGAGGTATATTTCATGTTAAAGTTACTCAGTCTTTATTCCTATTCTCTGCTAGTAAACGAATGGTCGCGGTGATAACTACATTTGCTATATTCAGAGCTAACGACAATATTGTCATTTTACTCAACACTGCTATGGTTAGGTGCTGACTCTGGCGTTGCTCATAGACAACATAATGCCTGTCGGAGCCGCTAGCCAACTACCACACTGGTTCTAAGAGCAATTTCTGAATACTCTAATACATAAATAAAGTAAATAGATAAATACATGAATAAAGTAATACATAAAAATACTACCAAAACACATTAACTCTAATGGAGTATGGCACGAAATCCAAGAACTAATAATAAAATTAAGAGTAGGATATGTTAGCAAGACTGTTACATTAAGGTTAGCTAGGTATAGTTAAGCAGTAATTAACTTAAACTCTAAACTCCTATATTTTATATAAATTCACATTCTTCCAGAAACCCGGCATATTTTCAGTACATTAAGATAAACTGGTAAATGATACTTACTGTAAGGTCTGACAACATACTAGGCGACGTAACCTCCATCTTTGTCTCCTTTGTCTCATTGGCGCGAAAGATAGCGCCCCCTTCCCGCCGCCGCCGGTATGTCATGTTGCTGGGCAGAATTTGTTTCAATTTTAAGCATGTGTGTTCTTACTCATTTCATTTTCTACTTTTGCTTCAATTGTATTCACATGTTACGGTCAAAATTAAGCCTGTTCTTTGTGGATACTTATGCTTATAGTATAGCCATGGCCATTAATTGGTATGCCATACATATTGAGAAATAAAAAATTAATCCTCTTTCAGAATTTTAGTACACCATACCTTGGTCCACATTACATTATAAAATGTTTTATTTGTTGAAAGTAATGAGGAAAGGATTAAGGAAAACAAACAATAACTAAACATTTTATTTATTCAGTTAATATAGTTATAATACATTGTTAATCTACAATTTATTTCACTAAACACAGGGCTAGTATCAAATTACTGAGCTGCTAATTTTAGGTCCTGTTGTTAGATTCTGAAAATAACACACAAAATGTGTTAAACTGTGCAACACATCAAGTGTGTTAAGCGTTTTACACATTTTTTTCAATGTTTACACATTTTCTTACACATGTTATGTTAAAATTTACACAAAATGTGTTAATAGTGTAACAACACATTTTTTGTGTCATTTTTTAACACATCCTTTCTAAGAGTGTACCGATGTATCAGCTAAAATCAGCCCCACTTATATACTGGGTGGGTTTTACAGTTTATTAATCAACAGAACAGTTTACTAGAACTTTTTAAATATCACAGATAAATATTTACTTTGTAGAATTCATACATATTTGCAGCTTAGCTGTTTGTTTTTAAACATCCTTTTTGCAAAAGCTGCAATTTTACAAAATCTAATTTATAAGGGAGCGATGGGTACTCTTCACTGTTTTATTAGTCACTAATAAAATATGCAATAGCACCTGTGCCACTGCAAATAAAAAAATGTGCGAATCTTAAAATGTTAAACAAGTTTCTTTTCAAAATCTAAACCCTTCATGTAGTTACCAGAATACAACATCTGTCCTGCGTGCTCCTTGGCACACAAAGAGGTTTAAAAAAGAGGCCCATCATTAAGCTTCCATACTTGACAGTTTCCCTAATTGGAAACTGTTTCCGCTACCTGTCTTCGTCACATTTACGCACCCTTTGATGCATTTGCTGGAGGACAAAGGGATGTGGAAAAGCATAAAAGGTGCCTCTCCCCACTCCTATTTCAAAATCTACAGACGCTCCGAGCCTGTGTGCAGAGAGGGTTAAAGAGATTTAAACATGAATAAGAATCCCGTCACCAGAACGTTCACCATTGGAGCTATCTGCAGCGGAAGCAAAGCTTCAGATGATTTCCCCACAGGACGTAGGCACAGCAGTGCAGGGATCCAGGCGCTTTCGTGGGCTACCGGCACCGCAAAGTCCTTCGATTCCCATGAGAACATTTTTCCGAATATCCTGACTCCTGACAGCATCCCACAGTTCACCATTCCAAGTCTGTCTGTGCAGACTGGCTTCAGATCACTGGACAAGGAAAGTAACAAAGAGAGAGAAGGGGGCTCAGAGATGACGCCAGAATCCTCAGTTTCTTCGGCCTGCGCCACGGTCTCGTCATCTGCATCATTCTCCAGCTTTGCTTTAGTTCGGTCAGAGTGCAAAGCTGAGCGGTGTGTTTCAGACCCTTTAACCAAGAGGAGATCTCTCCTTCAGAGGGAGCTGCACTCTCCTTGCTCCTACAGTGAGACCCAGCATTGCCTTGACCCCGCAAGCAAAGCCGCTCTCTCCCTGCCGCACTTGACCAAAATCACCACCCCCTACGGCTTCGTCACCTTAAGTCAGAGCCCCCAGATGGCAAGCGAGGAGGCACTTCTCTGCCAAGCAGGCCCGCACCGCTTAAATAAAAATGACAAGAATTCATACTGGCTCAGCAGAGCTCCCGGGAAAAGCACAGAAGACATTAAAGGCAAGTCCTCCCACCTGTCAGGGCCGGAGAAGAGACTATCCAAACACTTGGCTGACTCACAGTCTAAGAGAGCACTACAGGCTTCTTCTGCCTCCTCCACCACAGTTTCATCGTCTCCACCACCAAGGCAACCAGATGAGAGCCGTAAACCCCGCTTCTACGAGGTCATAAAGAAACACTTCATCTCCCGCCATTAGAAACATCACTATATATTTGACTGTGTGGTAACAATGCCAAGAAAATATGTTATGTATTTATTTAAATTTGCATGTAAAAATAAAAGTTTTTCTCCCGTGTAAAACACTGAAAACTAATTAAATTGTACCAGATTTTGTCACTACTCTGGTGTCACTTTCAAATATCGATTTAGTATTGAAGCACCTGGTTCTGGTTAACCAAATTTCAGAACCCTTTGGGACATTTTTTCAGGTCTTCTGGTATACCCACCACACGTCTGGTAAACACTTCCTCTTCTGTCTGCTTGTCATTGCACACATTGAATACTGAAAATTTTTTTAAAAGCTTATCACACCGTCACAAGGTTTCGAGACAGCTTGTCTGTATACCTGCATGCAACTAAAACTCAGACATGATTGGTTAATACAACCAGACACAAAGCAGAAGTGGTTTGTTTCGCAAAGAGTTCAAAGTCTAGAGCTGAGCACAGAGGAAGATCACCTTTAAGATTCACTGAGGATATTCCACATCACCCGTGAGGTTAAGGTTAATGGATTCCTCTATCGCTTAAATGTCAGTCACTCTCAGTTTGCCTGCTCCTATTCACTTCCTCGCTGAACACGTATTTATGAGCCCTGAGTCCTGCAGCGCTGAATGCGTCCTTCTGCCAGATGAACCAAGCGCTTGCTCTTTAGCATATGAAGAGACCGCTGGTCGCCTAATACATCCTTGGAGCATGCGTCCTTAACCCTCCCACACACTGAAATTAAGCAGGTAAATATCATTATGGCCCAGAGTACCCTTATCTAAGCCGAGGGCGAGGGAAACACAAGGCTGACCCTTGAACACGGGAATAGATAAAGGTGATCTAAATTTAAAATCACCCGCCGTGCTGTTTCTGCGCGTGATTTAGGCCGTTCCTCGTGGCAAACAGGGGTTTCAGCTTTAATGAAAGTAAAAGAGGAGGAGATGAAAGAAAAAAGGCATGCAGAACATCTGTGTTGATTAATATAAAACAAGTTGGAGAGGTTCATATCGCAGTCCATCTGAATGTATTTTTATTGTGTTGTTATTGTATGTTCCTTAAATTGGACTCCACTGGTCAATATAACAATACAAACAAAAGCTGAATATTATTAGTTGAATTTTTTTTTCTTCTTTTTTTTTTTTTTGCTTTATTTTAACATGTGCTGACTGTGGAGTTTGCATGTTGTCCCTGTGCGTGGGTTAAAGTCACCTTATGCAGATGCAAGAGAGATGTTTGTATTTCCTGTCTCAGAGCGATGCTGAGAAACACGCATTCATTACTTCTAGGCTGAAATATTCATTTTATCAGGTCAATCCAAAACACCACAGTGAGTGTACTGACAGGGAAAAGAAAGAGACATATAGACAGACCTCATGGTACCTTATATCCCAACAGAGCTCTTCGCTCTCAGACTGCTGGTTTACTTGTGGTTTGTATGACATTTAAAAGTAAAATGAGAACCTGCTCCCTCTACTTTCAAGAGACTCTAAACCTTCGTGTTTGATAAAGCAACCTAGAAACCCAGAAACCTAAAAGATTCAGAGAGTTTCTCTCATCCCAACCAGTCGCAGCAGATGGCCGCCCCTCCCTGAGCCTGGTTCTGCCGGAGGTTTCTTCCTGTTAAAAGGGAGTTTTTCCTTCCAACTGTCACCAAAGTGCTTGCTCATAGGGGGTCATATTATTGTTGGATTTTTCTCTGTATGTATTATTGTAAGGTCTGCCTTACAATATAAAGCACCTTGAGGCGACTGTTGTTGTGATTTGGTGCTGTATAAATAAAATTGAATTGATTTAAAGAGGAGTGGGCCAAAATTCTCCTGAGCAACAACAAGAAACATCTCACTGCTGTTCTCACCAACAAGGGTTTCTTAACTAAGTACTCACTCATGCTTTGCTTGGGGACCAAATACTTATTTCATTCTATGACACACAGATGAGTTTGTTTTTTGAAATGTGGTTTTTCTGGATGCATACATAAGACTGGATGCACAGTGACATCTGGATTTTGGGTTGAGTTGGGAGATTTAAAAGAAATCAAACCAGAAGATATTTTAATCCAGATGAGCTCAGATATTTTGGGCATTCTAGTTTTGACACTGTGTAAGTACACTGGCTTTAAAGTTAAATGTCAGCTGAGGAGTTTGTTTGGCAGGAATGAGGCAGCGTGACCCACATTGTACTTGTGACCCTCTGATGTGCGCGTCCTTCTTCATTTCAGTTCTCAGACAGAAGTGAAAATTCAAAAGAAATTGGTCTGGTTACTTTCACTGAAAACACAGAAAGAGATTCAGCGCTAACGGCCTTCGTCACCGCCACCGTGCTGGAAGCCTCCATGGACTCCACAGTCAGCCATGATTACACGCTTTTACATGTGTTTATCAGTGACCTGCTGACTGCTGCAGTGAGTGTAAATATAACAGATACTGAAAAACTGCTTTTAGCCAGAGGCATTCTGGGATAGGACTACATTAAGGGAGCTTCATGGTGCAGAAACCAGCTGCACACAGAGATTAAAATATCATACAGCAACCTGTGTGCGCGCATGTCTGTGCATGTGAGGAGGGTTTCATACATGTCTCCGTTTATCAGTTGCATCACATCAAACCTTGTCCCCTGTAGTCAGGTGTTGATGCTGTCACACGGTTGTTTTTCTGTGCTGGCAGAGTGCGGTTGTAAGATTAAACTTTCTGCAGTCATTCATGTAATTAGAATATGAATATGAATTTCCTGTGTTTCCTGTCGCACTGTTTTCTCTTCAGGTGCACTGTAGTGTCAGTATTTGTGATCAGTAAACTATCCCTGGATCAAGTTAAGATTATATTCCAGACATTCATTCAAAGAGGTTTAAGGAACACCAACAGAAACACGGGCAGATGTTTATCAGAAGGCAGTTATTTGGTGTTTCCACCTGCACAAATATGTTTTCCTTCCATTTAAACCAGCGGTAGCAAGTACTTCAGAGAGCAGCGCGTGCATGAAAGCTACAAGTGCATCGGGCACATGAGAAAACCTAAACAGCACATGCAGATCAACTGCAACTGACAGAAGGGAGCAAAAATGAGTGCATGCTGAAGGTGCTCCGCTGTAACTGCTCTTCCCCATTTTGACAAGCTGAGGTTAGCTCAGAGAGCAGCTTTGCCCTCAGAACAGACATAACTTTTCCGGTGCCAACCTCAAAGTCTAACTAGAAACGATTAGAACGAAAGATAAGCAGGGCAGCCTCAAGAAGACACAAGTTTGCTTTAAAAATGTGCGACTACACGTGTGTGACTGTGAGAGGCAGCGAAACGCAGCAGGGGGAGTAACTGAAGCGGATGGGAAGTGTTTTATACTGACTGAGCTGGCCCCCTGAGCTTCACATGCACTCAGTTCAGTGACAGAAGCAAAGTGTGAGAGAAGCGGAAGAGCGGGTTAGGTGTTAGATTCCCGATGGCGTCTGCTTCAAGCAGCAGAGTGGACGAGCAGCCGCCGGCACTGCCTGTCAAACAGCACAGGTAAGCATTATCTTTCTGTCAGAAGGAGAAACCTTTATGGCTCCTTTTGACATGTTTTTCATTGAATTTTAATAATATTTTCACTCCACACCCAAACCTGACAATGGAGCAGCAGGCAGCTTTTGCTGTGCATATATTGCAATTGCATGTATTTCCTCAGGCATTCCAGCGTGGAGTCTGACTGCAGCCCTGTGGTACCACAGCATCAAAGTTCCGCATACAACGATGTCTTTCCTGAACCCACCGACTGCAATGCAGCCCAGTGCCCCATACACCAACGCTACGGTAGGTTTGGAGAACGATGACACCAAAATATCTCTGCAACAATAAATTAGGCAAATAGCACTGTGGTTTACTGATTACTGAAGTATATGGCTCGGTGTGATGGGAAAAAAAAATACTATTACATCTGGTTCTTTTTTCTCAGTTCGCCTTTCAGTTCATGAGAACTCGAGAGGAAGTCACCTTACAAAACTTTTACTTTCACTGAAAAGGCAAACGGGGTAAATGTCCTTATACTGAATGACTCCTTTGGAGGTGTGATTGTACTATGCAAGCAAGTTCCTCTCAAATAGGAGTGTCAAACTTTCTCTGGGCCACATGCATTCAGTTTCATATTAAGTAGGCTGCACCAGAAAAAGAAACTACTACTAAACAATTAATAATGAAGTACATTCTTAAAATATTCCCATTTATTGAGCCAACCCTCACCGATCAGCTCATGAACAGTCAGTGTTGTTTTTGTAAACATAAGTGCAGTTTCAGCAGTATGTCTGTTTTACAAAACTATTTTACCTCAGTGTGTCTCTGTATTGTGTTTAAACTACTTCCCCTTCTTTGCCTGCTGTTGTTGTCTGACTTTAATTCCTCTGATGGTGTTGCTCAGATCCGTGCAGACACCTGGAGAGATTTTACTCTGATATCAACCCACCGCCTGTCCCGAAGAAGAGGTTACATCGTGCTTTATCCCTCCCGCCCACCCATGTGCCTTCGTTGCCTCACATGTCACCCTTTTCTCCTCTGCAAAGATTCCCCCAGAACTTTGACAATCCGCTGTACATGATGGCACCCAAACAAGATCTTTTTTTCTCAGAGGAGCTAGAAGAGTTTAAACCATCCACAAGCAGTCCTGTCTCCGTAGTGTCCTTCTCCCAGCTGTCGTTTGACACTCCGGACGAAGATCTTCCCTACATCTTCCACAGCTTTGTCGATCAGGGGGTTGTTTCTCATGGGATTCAGCATCGCCATCTACTCTTTCTTAGAAGCATGGCACAGACTGTGGAGGCAAGGAATCTGCTAGAGGGCTCTAGAAGGGATGTGAGCTCATACCAGCCTCAGGACTTCCTCTTGCATAAGGGCAGCCAGCCAAAGGAGATTGGAAACATGACTTACTACAGCCTGCACAGCCCAAAGTTCCCACAGAGAGTGCTCGGTTTAAGGGTAATGTTGCATGTCTTTTATTCATTTTGCATAGTTTACAACCAGCTCTGTGTGCATGTTGTGATTTGTAGTTGTTACATTTCCCTTGAAATTGTCTGCAAAACCAAGTGGTAGGAATGTTGCTCATAGCAACCAGTAAAACAAATATGATCTTTATCGGCACTTGCAAGTGCTACAATGGCTTGTGGTGGCAAAAACGCTTCCTCTGAACTATAGTATACCCACGGCTGCAGCAGAGTCGACTTTTTTTGACATATTTATCACTCAGCACTTCAGTGGTTTGATTGCTGCTTCTCTGTGCAGGTACACAAACACATTGATGAGGTTTTCTCCACTCAAATCCAGCGGCAGCCGCCACACGTCAACGTGCGAGATGTTATTACTTATTTCCCAACCAGCAACAGCTACAGAACCAGTGAAACTCGAGATCCTGCTAATCCACCAGGTGGAAGCAGCACTGAGCGTGCAGCAGAAGCCACGAACCTCTGCAAGCTCACAGTTCAGTCTTTCCTCCAGAAAGGCCATGCCATGAGCGTGGAAAGAGACCTGCCACACGCCAGCCTGGATGATTTTGTTAAAGACAGCAGCTCGCTGCAGAGCACAGACTCTGTGCGTTATTATAGACAGGTGTGTGCTCTGTTGCTGCAGATATTAATGGGTACACACCATCTATACAGTAAGAGAGGCACTGCAGCTGAGCTCAAACCCCAGGAGATCCTTCTAGTGTGGCCCGATGGGAAGAGGGACAAGGCAGAAAACAACTTGAATAAGGACGCCTCTGAGGAGAAGGAAGAAACGGAGTGGGTAAACACTCCAGAAAAAGGGAGGATTCAGACTTTATGGAGGACGAGAGGCTGTCCTCGTGTGGTGCTAAAGCCACAGACTTTCGCTCAACCCCTCACCTCCATCAAATCTCAAATTACAGCTTTAATCCAGTCCTGCTGGCAAGAGAGTGCGACATCTCCGGGTTCAGTACCAGATGTTTGCAAATCCTCCTACCAAAAAGGGCTTCTTCATCTGTCCTCTCTGCTTGAGAGCGACAGCGGGGCTCAGATGGTGGACATGGTAGCCATGCTTCAGGTGCTCCTCTGGGGCCCACACGTCTCTATCTTCAACCAAGGAGGCCCTGCAACCACCATTATACATAACTGGCTGACAGTCAAGCGGGCGCTGCTGGTTATGAAGTTGGCCGAAAAGGGGCTGATCGAGGATCGGTCTCTTCTGGACTGGGAGGACTGTATGTGCTTGCAGTATCTGTCCTTTACAGACTCTGAAACAGTTGCGAGTGTGGCCAATGAGCTGTGGCACACAGTGAACGCTGAGCAAAGTTTATAGTCGATATCAAAGGAGTCCGTCGTTATCACCCGACTGAAAGGGAAAAACAGTCCAGATTGAGGAATAATCCACTTCAGTGCATTCTCCTTCATCAGCTGTTCATGTGCTGCACTTCATAATGTAAAACTAGTCTATTAAAAAGACTCCACTGGTTTAAAAAAAAAAAAAAAAAAAGGCTGTTTTGTCAACTTCATCTGACTCTTGTGTCAGTTTTTGTCTGTACACTTTACTTCTCTCTAGTTATTGGGTGGGTTTCAAGTTTAAAAAAAAAAAAAAAAAAAAGGTGTGAAGGTGGGGCATGGTTTCTGTTCTCAAGACCTTCACAAAAATACTGTGTGTAAATGAATGCGACTTCATGCAAGTTGTTGACTTTCTGAAGGGGATTAACCTTATTCCCCGTATCCCAAATCAAGACGTTACGAAATGCAGCCAGGAGCTTACACAACTACTACTGGCTCTAGCTTTGGCTAACACAACTAAATGCTTTCTCCTTTTAGAGGGTGTAATTATGTTTCATGACACCACAGAAACCACAGTTTAAGGTGAGCACTTTTATTTAGTACAGTTACAACATGCACGTCCCTATCAAGTGTATCGAAACAAATTAAAATCATGCACACATTAAAAAAAAATCAACAGGAGAATCAACTGAAATCTATATTTCTAATTACATGAGTAAGCTCAATATAACTCATAAATATATTTGAGATGATGAGGGTTTAGAGAGAACGAGCAGGAAGCCAACACTACACATCGGGGAAAGTATCACAGCAGTAAGGATGCATTGCCCAAATATTACGTGTCGCTTGATTTACATTCCTGACATATTAACATCTTACCCTAGTGCAAATCGTAATGAAACACAGCACGTGGCAGGTAAAACACACCTCAACCATACTGAGCTTGGATGACATTTTTATAAACAAAATTATAAAGATGTGGTTGTGGATTGAAATAAAAAACAACAAACAAAAAAAAGATTTTTAACTGCTCAGCGTAATTTTAATCATCATCTGAAGAGTCACGCTCGATGCTGTAAGCCATGAAGAAAGCGTCAGGGCGGGAAGGGACGAGGGGATGACCTGGTCTCACAATCTCAAAGCCCAGGAAACTGAATGTACGCAGCAAGGATGCTATGGAGGACGACACAAGGAGAGATCAGAACAGAGCAAAAGCAGCTCATCTTCCATGAACATATAGACACGACACTGCCACTGTGAGTGTGCTGAAAAGCACCATGCAGAGAAAAGCTCTCAGCACTGTAAACACATCAGTACAGACTTGGACCAGATGTTAGAATCAACACACCCGTGACATTTCATAATCACACTGTTCACTAACAGCATCTGTGGTGGTACAGTGGACATTAGTCTGCATAACATGAGTAAGTTAGTTAATTATTAGATAAATCAGCAAGACTGTGCTCAGAAACATCCGGCACGTGTTGCAACATCTGAGCTCTTTAACGAAGAGTCTGGCCTGAGTCCAGTGCTACTTATTTTTGGAGTCGTGAGCAGTACATCGCACATTTATTACAGGTCTGGAAACTAGTGTGAAGAGGTAATGAGGTTCATAACATCTGCAGGCAGTATGCATTTAAAACATGCTTAACAACAAAAACATTACTCTGTTTCCTGATATAGCTCAGTATTTTATATAAAGCGTTAACAGTTTTAATTTGCATCAAAGAAAAAACAAAAAACCCCTCACCTCTATCATCACGGCTCTTGTGAAAACAGATGAAAACGTGGTCAACCTGCAGCTGCTCTTCTGCAAACTCCAGCAGAAGGGCAAAACTGGAAAGAAACAGAGCAAACAAGAAGGGTTAATGTTTTGTCAGAGGGTTGTTAATAATTTGAGGCAGAGCACATTTCACCCAAAGATTAGAGGTCCTTCGTTTATTTATTTATTTTTTTCCAAATACCATTTTTGCTTTTAAGATTTTTTTTTCCAGTGTGGATGTGAATATTATTATACCTGCCTATATACTGCATCAGGAAACACGAGTAGATGTGTGTTTCTGCTTTAGCAGTTACCAGTAAGTAAAAGCGTCTGGTCTACTTCCTCTTACTTGAATCACTTGCAAACAAGTTTTGCCTGCTCACCTGTCTTTGCTGCCCTCGGGCAAAGCTCCAGGAGGGATTTCAACGTACAGGTTTCCTCCTTTCAGCGCCGCCCTCCATACACAGTGCTTTCCTTCGGAGCGCCGGGGCTCAAAGAGTAAGAAGCGCACTCTGCTATTGGCAGGGGAAGGTTCCTCAAGAACCAGCAACTGAGCATCCTGGGAAAGTGTAGTTTAGGTTATGTTAAAAATTAAATTGCACATACCAGCAGGGAAATTTCTGTATTTCTTTTTAAGCTTTCATCACTTACAGAATAGAACAGCTTAGCTGAAAGATTGCGATCCCGTTGGTCATTCCCTCGCCCACCTGGGATCTTCAGGGGTGGGAGAGGGGCATCAGGAGCACCACAGAGGCCCCGGACACGGGTTACTGCAACAGCGGGAGCACCTCAAAGGACTTGAGATACTGGATAGCGAAACAAACGCACACACAGATGGAACCATCATGAGCTGGGTATTCAGTCGAGATTCTGCTACCAAACACAAACCAAACTCTTTATAAGCAGCAGGTTCGGCACAAATTAAACTGCAGAGTGACTCATCTGCAATACTGCAGTAAAACATTTGCTAACCCCAAGTGAGTCTTCAGACACAAAAGCACAAGACTGGGGGAACCGGTTCAATCAATAACCGTTCCTGTGTTGAGCACAGATGCGTGCATGACGTGCCGACGGATGAGGAACGCGTAACGGAAAGGAGAAGTGGTTTATGTCACACCACCACATCACTGATGCCTCACTTAAACTGTTAGCAATTTTCTGTCAGCTGTCAGTCAAATATTGACCACCAACTATGAGAAATTGTTTGCCTTTGTCTCACAAAGACACATCGAGGCTACGGCTCATGTGGGAAAGGAAGCAAACTTCAGAAAGCTAACGTTTGTCAGGCACACTTCTGCTGCGGTCACTTTAAGCTTGTTCCACGGTTCTCACAGGAAACCTGCCAGAAGAACGGGCTATTTTTTCCTCTAGCCACTAGCCTACTTTAGCCCTTCACTCACTGTGTAGCTCCAGTTTAAGAGACGGGGATAAACAATACTCAACAGCCATTATAATCCAGTGCTGTGTCACAGCACTCCTCAGATTTAGCTTGCTGTGACTGCATACATTTACAGCTTTGAGCAAAGGCCTGTTCACTGGGATTCTATTAGGAACAAAAATAACAGCACCGCAAACACCATCACACACAGAGATGCTCTCTTACGCAAATGCCACCAATGCGCTACATGTTGAGCAGAGGTGCGGAAACCAGTGTCATTTGCAGTGTATAATATTCAACTTATGATCTCACAGAGGATTGGGATTTTAACCAAATGCAGTTACTCCCTAAATCCAGTAATCAGATTAGGAAAGGAAGCCACTTGCCATCCTTGCAGAACCCCTCAACGCCTCCTCCCTGCGATTTAAAGAGAACACGAAGTTCTCAGTCAGTTTCTACCTTTAGCGTTCTTTGAGACTGACATGTGAACAGTAGGCAGCACCGCACAATGACACCCTGGGGGTCATCTTAATAAAAACAGCTGCCGTGAATAGTGTTTGTAGGAGAGTCTGCTGTAAATGAACATCATTGTAAAGGACATCTGCACTAAATCTCATGCATCCATCTAGCAGAGAATCATCTTTAATCTCATGTTCTAGCCTGCACTGTTATAATGAGACTCTTTAATGTAGTATGACATTTGCGATGTGGTTTTTTTAGCTCACCTAACACGTTCTGGCTTTCAACAAAAGACAAATTAGCAGGTTAAAAAGGTAACATTCTTTAATGCAGGGTTAAATTTGCACAAGTTTAAATACCTTTGATTTTATCAGGTGGTCAAAGATGAAAAGAATGAAAAGAAAAGGCCTAGCCTTCTCTTAAGGTAACAGACTTTTTTACCTTGGGAGGGGGGGAGGCTATTAGCTGCTATAATAGATGTTATTTTAATGCATGCTTTATTATTGGAAGATGTGGATGTTAAACCACCCTTATCGCACATGATAGCTCTGTGTCAGCATATTCATAAAGCCATTTTTTCAAGCTTCGGCTTAAAGAGAAACACTATTATATAATATACATACATAATATCTAACCATGACAATTACATAACTATATCCAACTTCCAACCAACTAGTTGCCACGAGAAGCAAAAATACATCAAGATTTGTGTGTAGGCCATAACTTCCAAAATTCCCCATACAGCACCCACCCTGCCCCCCTCCGTTCCTCCTCCCCCGCAGTGGAAATTTCCTATGAGCGCCTCAAACACTATAGATCAGCACAAACAGAGCGCGTCAACAAATCCTGTCAGGGCACGAGTGGTGCAACCACAACCGACCACCAGACTGGGTTAATCGCTAACAACCAGTTTCGAGGCATCCATCCCCACCAGTCTCCTCACTTCCAGTCAATCGGTACTTTAACTGCACCCAAACAGGCACACGGCTTGCTGAAGAATGGCCCCGCAGCAGCTCGCATAAATCAAACCGAATCGGATTAAAAACATTACAAAGGTTTTTCTGAACGTCGGTAAAACGTATTCCCTGTCCGCCCACCTGGAACCCGTGTTTTCCAGAAGTTACTGGGTGTCTTATCGTGGGTTCAGAAGGGCGAAAAGAAAAAAAGAAAATAAAATATATAAATAAATAAGAAAATCCCTGAAACCACGAATTAATCCGTACAGCCATCATTTTAACTACATGGTTAGCTAACTTTACATAACCCCGCGCAAAAAATGTCGTACTAGTTCTACATCACAAAAGCCACATCAAAAAAGATAGTAACATGGTTTCAAAGCCATTGATCATTTCCATTGCCAAGGACGAAAATATGAACGCATCCGTCAGATTACCTAATGCTAAAGAGCTAGCATTTAGCTTAAATGTCTACGCTAATATTTAAAGGGGAAACACACCTAGTAATGATAAAACACTCTTATTCCGCTTTTTAACACGCAAAATTTGTATTTTAAATGTTATAAATTATAATTCTAGTCGCAACCAGGTCTTAATAGAAAACCTTACGACACGTTAGCCCAGCCATCGATAACGCGAACCTGTGGCGTTTGACATATTAGCTGACGCGTTAGCATCTGTGAAGCTACCAAAGCGGCGCTGTCACTTCTAACATTTTGGTCATAATCCCGGTACTACGGTGTATTTAAGGTGATTAATATGCATCTTTTATGGAATTGAAATAAGCTACCCGTGATTAATAATGTTCTCTAGAAATGTCAACTGAAATAAGTGTCGCTGTTATGTAAACATGAAAGGCTGTGCTAGTCGCCCCACAGCGTATGCGAAAGCTAGGCCGCGGTTTTTAAACGTAGCTTAGCTTAGCTCACTGAGAGCAGCTGACACGGACCACAACATACCTTTCACTTTCAGGTTTATTACTGGACTTCTCGATAACAGGCATCTCGGGTAAGTTTCTCTCTTTTTCTCTAGCAAAACAGTGACTATTCAAAATCGTCTGTAGGTTAGATTTAACCATCCGGCCAGCGTCCACACCAGCTGCTCCCTCTGTCCTCTCCTCGTCACCGTATGCTGGGCTAACAAGCGGGGAGCTGCGGTATTTGGCAGAGGCGTGTTCTGTCAGTCTGACGTTTACTGTCGAAATGTGACGCAGTTACTCAGTACCATCACTTCACGGTGTAATAAAATATACAACAATAAAACAACGCGTACAGAATAAAAAGATTTATATCACAAAAGAATATCTAAGTAGTAATACATTGGGCTTTAGATTTGGCTTTAGATTGGGCACATCTTTTAAAAACAGCTGAAGACATTTTTATATAGAAAAGCTTTTGATTAATTTGTTATTACGTTGTTTTTATTGTTTTTTCATTGGTTTACCTTGCTGTTTTATTTACTGTTACATTGTTTCCATTTCTTGTACTGTAAAGCACTTTGTGATTTTTTTTATCTATGAAAAGCGCTATATAAATAAATTTTACCTACTTACTGCGTACCCCTGGTACAGACGGTCTTGTTTTGTGTAGAATTAGCATAGCTTTTTCTATTTGTCTTTTGTTTTATATATATAATTTATCCCAAAAATAGAATTGAGTTGTATCATTTTTGCCAAGTCAAGTGGCTTTAATGTCATTTCAACCATGTGCAGTGGAACAGTAGACCATGGTTTAGCCGAGTACATATTTGAGTAGTAGGTTATTATTGCTGATCAAAAAGACTGGACTGCTCCGGTTGAGTAATTTTTTCAGACAAAGTTTGGACATGTGCAGAGCAGGGATATGGATATACTGGACAAATGCTGTTAAAAATGGAGCTGCCAGGCCGGAGGAAGGCCTGCAGAGAGTTGATGTGACAGGACGATGGTAGGTAAAGGATGACATGGATGCAGATGATGTGCTGTGGTGACCCCTGAAGGGAGCAGCCAAAAGAAGAATTGAAAGAAGAAGGAGAAGTTATTACTGATGATGATGCCTTTATTGACACTATATACAGCAATACACTGAGACTGCAGGTTCCCAATCATACACATCAGTGTCATGTGAATTTAGTAACATACAGAATCAATGAATTGGGACTAATTTATTATGTGATGAACTTTTAACAATGTGTTGTGTTTTAGGACCTCCTCATAATTAAGTAAACTTTTACCCCACCCTGGTAACTCTGGCTTATCTTCCTCTGAGCTGTGGAGGAGTAGGAGTGTTCATGGCACTGGAAGGCGGGTGTTACTAATCCTTGTTCACCTACTGGCTTACTGCTATTAAGTTTGAGTGTCCCTTTCCCTGTTTTCACACCCGTGCCTGTCAATCAAGCAAAGAAGCAGGTGCAGAGCGTGTACACAACCGCAGCAGCACAGCTCTACTATCCCTCACCTCTGTGGTTAAGCACAACTGAAAATCAGGTAAGCATATTTTTCTGTCCAGAGGTTCATATCAAACTAAACCCTGAGCTCCATATTTGTCTTTCTAAAGAGCTGCGTGTGCCTATTTTAAGCTGTGTTAGTGTCACATGTTAGTGTGTGGCTTGGAAGAGGGTGCAAAAGGCAGTACAGGGGAAAGTGGAATATGATCACAGATATAAGATATCGAGGATTATACAAACCCCACGTGTGATCATTCTGTGTATTCTGTGTACTGCTATTTTACTAAATCTCAACCACACAGTCCTACTGAATCTTTCCTCATCTTGCAGTGTTATTTTTCAGCCTTAAGAAGCTGGAGCAGGCCTGTCTGAAGGCTTCACGAGTAAGACACATGTTTCACTAAACAGCCACCAGACTGATGAAACTGAGCATGGACTAAATGCGTCTGACTCGTGTCTGTCTGCAGTGTCTTATGAGCGGATTCTGTGCATTGAAAATCTGAGCGATGTTCCAAATCCGTGGAAAGGATTCACTGTGAACCGCTGTTTAGTGGCGGCGCTGGTTGTGCTACTGGTGAGCTCAGGAGTTAACGAAGTGCATGGTGAGTGCCAGTGCACTGTCTCTTTACCCCCATCAGACATGTTTTGAGCTTGTTTCTGACAGATTGCTGTGATTTGTAACAGCCGACAGCTTCTGTGTAACACGCTCTCAGTCTTTCGTGCGATTGTGTTTTCTAGATGCTCTGGACTATTTTGTTGAAGAGACAGGTGTGTGGTCTTTCTTTGGAAGTCTGCAGAGTGCTTCAATAACACAGGTATGGTTTCTCGTGATTCTGTCAGTTAGCCTGCAACTGTTCTTGTTTAAAGACTGAGGGTGATTTTATGTGTAATGTACAGATACAGTAAAGTTTTCCTCCTTTCGATGTGGAGGAGCAGCTGCTCCTCCACATCGAAAGGAGCCAGTTGAGGTAGTTCGGGCATCTGACAAGGATGCCCTCTGGGCGCCTCCTGGGTGAGAGTTCCGGGCAGGTCCCACAGGAAGGAGGCCCCGGGGCAGACCCAGGACACGCTGGAGAGATTATATCTCTCGCCTGGCCTGGGAACGCCTTGGTGTTCCCCTGGATAAGCTGGAGGAGGTGGCTGGGGAGAGGGAGTTCTGGGATTCTCTGCTTGGGCTGCTGCCCCCGCGATCCAGCCCCAGTTAAGCAGAGGAAAGTAGATGGATGGATCGACAGTAAAGTTTTTTACTCGGTTTTCTGGATCAGCCACAGCTGAATACAGAGTCGTGCTCATTTCCAGCTCGGTATTTTAGTACTTGGACTTTTAATCATATATCTTAAACATCATCCTTTAATGGGGCAACCCTTCAGTTCATCCGCTGTGTGAAATGAGCCATTTTAGCTTTTCTGCCTTTAAAGCCGTAATCCATCTTCTTCTCTTGGTGTTCAAGCATCTCAGTGACAAGCTATCAGTCTGAGAGGGCCATATTAGTGATATCTGCTTCTCCTGGCATCATAAAGCAACAACAGTAGGATAAACAGGGCAAAATGGAGAATAATGGGCCTGCTGTAAATTCACAGAGGTTTTGAGAAAGTCTTTGTCAGATTTGGAAATAAGGGAACTGTAAAGTGTCCGTTTGTATGGCTGAGAATTAACAAATACCCGGTCAACACACAGCTGATGAACCACTGGATGGCTCCATACTCCCCTTACATATAATCTTACTGGTTTAAACAATTTTATTCCTCTTTTTTAAAGACTGAATGAGCAAACCTACCCTCTCATAGCTGAAAAAATAAAGTTTTGCAAGACTGACGGTAGCAGTATCTGTTCAACCCAAAGCATAAAGCATGAAACACTGTGTAAAGTGCACGTGTTGGTGTACTGAGCAGAGCTGACTGGTGATCCTGTAGACTAGAGCAGTGAACAGCATTTGGAGCTTCTGTGTGTTAAAAGAACAACATCAGAAGTGTATCTTATAGTGCGTCTTATTTTACATACATCGAGATTGCTATGTTCTACAATCAAGGTCACCTGTTTCTGATTCTTCCACACGTTTTTAAGCGTTAAAGACATCAGAGTGCGTCCCGTGTCTAGATGACATCATCTGTGCACCCATCTGGACTATTTCGGTGTGATTTTCCCATTTTTGGAGATGTATGCCTTAATGAGACTGTTGTGAGCAGTTTCATGCTGAAAGTATTTTCCTTTGAGAGAATTACAAATACCAACCAAAAGAGGTTTGCAGCTAGCTGCAGTTCAGCTGAAGGGGGGGGGGTGCCACGATTACATCCTGTCACCAGAGTTATTATAGTATTTTGTATTCTCTAATAAGTTTTTATTGTATTTTGACTTTTTGTTTTTACTGTTCGAAAATTTTTCGTTTTTATTCGGTGCAGTGTTAGTTTTTATCTTTTATTGTATGTCAGAGGTAAGATTTAGAAAAAGCAGAACATCTATTTCAATCAAACTATAAGTTTTTGTCTGGTAAAGATCCAAAGCATCAAACACGTTTATCAAAACCTCATCAACTTACAGGTTAAACAAGATTAACAGATGCTAAAACTCCACAATATTTCCTCTATATTTAAATTTTAGTTATGTTACGAGCCAGCTCAAAAGCTGCAACATAAATATGGAGACCAACACCAGAATTTCACAGAGAAGATTTT
Organism: Diplotaxodon limnothrissa; assembly: GCF_057381915.1. Lineage (NCBI taxonomy): Eukaryota > Metazoa > Chordata > Actinopteri > Cichliformes > Cichlidae > Diplotaxodon > Diplotaxodon limnothrissa. Next base: position 11,833,601 of record NC_140617.1, on the reverse strand, counting down.
ATTTTTTTTATTTTAAATTATATGATAAGTTAGCTAAAATAGCTGGTACCACTAAGACAAAGACTAGTGCACCTCCATGAAAACTTGCCTCAAGTATGTATAAGGTGTGGTCAATTAGCAACAGCTGAACACTCTTGCACTGCCACTGCAAAGAGATTAGGGGCTACAGAGGGGCGTAACAAGTTAGTTTTAGTTAACAGTAATAACCTTGCCTATCACAGGTTAGTGTATACTTCTTTGGGTGATGGATGCCGAACCTTTCGCAGCTATTTTTGAGAGTAACAGAGTCATTATTGTATTTTTGGTACTGCAAGATGTGTGCTTAATGATTTTCATAAATGTTCCAAAGACAGCAGAAACGTCTACAGCCGGTTTCTCCAAATCTAGGAAATGCACACTAAACTGCTCAAGCTGGACAAACAGCTCTACAGCTCAGAGGACCGAAAATAAACTGGACTTTGGATCATCTCTTTAAATATCACGTGCTCAAATATTATTATAAATGAGAATTTTTATTATGCAACAGTATAGGATTTCCACAGTATTTAGGGCTGGTTGATATGGAATCACACGTGTCTTGTCTCCCATTGTCTGCCTCCAGATCTCCATATGGGACAGCTTCACCCGGTGGTGGGGATCTGAAGAAGTCGGAGCGATTAGAAGAAGGAAGAAGCCAGTTGCTAATAAAGCAATCCTGAAACCCAAAATCAAAGCATAAAACATATACTGTAGCTTATGTAGCTGTATGGCTACGAATACAGAACTTTAAATACACTTTGCATTTAATTATCACAAGTTTGAGAAGGCTATATTTCATCCTTTTAACAGTTTAACACTCAGAAACATTATTCCAATTAAAATATTTTCAAAATGACAAGATCTGATTCATTTTAGCATCACTAATTATCAAATATCTTAACATGAATAGCATTCACATCAACTTTGTGATCTTAAGACTTGTGATCTTTAATAAAGCATAAAAGTAGTTATATTTAATTAAAAGTACATGTGGTGTATTGTAATTGATATTTCATAACTGAAACATGCACATAACTATCAGTTGTGTGAAAGTTATAAATGCTGGGGTAAAGTAGCTGTAGAGAACAGCTCTAGCGGCATCCACACTCTCTCGCAACCGCATCTGGCTTGATTGAGATGAAGGTCCCATCTGCGTTCCAGTCCACCACCTCCAGAGCTTCGTAGGCCACGGGCACGCAGCAGGGCGAACGCTCATCCGCGTTGCCGCTCTCGATGTGGGAGTTGAGCAGGATGGCGTGGTTGTTGCCGTTGGTCAGAGGGAACGCGCAGGAGCCGTGGCAATTGTTAATGTTTGCGCTGCTTGGGCCGACAAGAAGCTTCGTCAGGGACACGGTGAGAGCCCTCAGCCCACAGACGCTGCCCCTCACTGACGAACTGGGGTCTGCTCTGGTGGCCCGCAGTTTTCTTTGCGCGTCGTACGTTTGGGCCACCGTCTGCAGAGCCTTCAGCAGAAGAAACGCACGGAACTGACTCCCTCCTGGCGGACGCAGAAAGAAAACACATGCAGCACTTAAAAAGGGGATATACGTGACCTGTACAGCGGTGACGACAAAATTCACGCTAAGCAAAAAGCAAAAGTGGAAACGAGTTCCAGTTTGTAGAGTCTGTGGAGCTGATAAACTGATGAACACAGCAGAGCAAAATGACAAAATAACAAAATCTAATCAAATTAAATTTAATATAGTTGCTCATCTATATATGTCAAAGGTCACTGGTTAATATAGATCCAAATTTTACCACTGACAAAACAGCAAATGATATAATAATAGAAATGAACGTCAGCCAAGCTCACACACACTCACATGATTAGTTTTCTTAAAGACATCTGCTGATATCTAAATATTTCATGTCCAGGTTTTTGTTCTTTTGATGAATGAGATCTAATTTATTTATTTTTTAATCTGCCGTCTTCAGAACTTTTAAAATTTGAATAATAGGAATCTGTTTGTGCACAAGACTTAAAATAATCTGAACTCATAGGTCACTGGGGCCGCTGTAGAACTGAACAGACAGTCTGCAGCATGATTACTGTTTTTGGCCCATAAACCTTTGACTGTAAGGCCTGTTATAAATGGGGTTTAGAGAATCCGTGGCCACTCCCTTCACCCAACATCTCCTAAAGCTGGAAGCTGAAAGCTGCAGAGGGATACTTAACTCATTCACTGCCAGCCATTGGCAGTGAATGAGTTAAACCCATTGACTCATGCACTGCAATTGACGGCTATAGACGTCAATGGCAGTGAATGAGTTAAATGCACCCGACTGTGCAGCAGGGTGTTGTTTCATTTAAAAAAAAGATGCTTCCTATGTAACTATAACTGTTCTTGCACATGTCACCTGTGGCATGTTCTTTCTTCTGTAACGCACTCAGTTCTTTGAGCCTCCCCAGGCTCTCCTTGGCTCCCGGTGAAACCTCTTCCTCTCTGATTAGATCTGTCATTTGCACCAAAGTCTGGTCCAGTTTCTGTCTGAGCTCCTCTAACAGTGCAGCAGACAGGGCCAGCTCTCCGTGGCACACCGGCAACACAGAGCTCCAGCTCGTGAAGCCAAAGACTGTGGGAGCTGTGGAGTTGATCATTACTGCCAGCAGGGTCTCGCTGGAGGATAAGCCAAGCGAGAGGGGAGGCAGAGACTGTAAGGAGTCCAGAGGAAGTGGAGGGGATGCGAAGTGTTCCTGAGGCAGAACACCACCCAGGAAGCGTTTCATCTCACAAAGGAAGGAGGTTTGCAGAGATGCCGGGGGCGAGCCCGAAGCACATCTGGGAAAGCAAACAAAAAAACAAAGCTGAACGCGTCTCTGACGACAGTGAATGTCAGCAGAAAGAAAGCCGGGCCGACCTCGTATCAGTTCCCGTTCCCCCGGAGAAAAACAGAAGTGGACTCATGCTGATGTTACTTCCTGATTTTTCACCAATCAAGATGCTTTTTAGGTTTTGTTCTACAATGAGAGGAAATGTAAGGAGGGTACACAATGAACCACAGATGGGGAAATAAAATGAAGAAGATGATATCTCACTCATATGAGGGGGTTTTGTCTCAGCAGTAATCTGCCACCTGTCATTAACGCTCCCCTCTGATGATTTTCCTGTCAGCAGTACATACTGCGTGTCTCCTGAAATGCACACAGCCTGGAAAACAAAGCAACACAAAAACCCAGAGTTAGAGATCTGCAAACCTTTCATTACATTTTATCACCCAAGGCAGGGATGGCAAACTCGTTTTACATTGAGGGCCACTTGATGCAGCTCGATGTGAAACTCCTCTTTCAGTGAGTGTGAGAAGTTTAACTGCACATTTCATTACTGAGACATCTTAATATGAAAAAAACAAGTGCAATTTGTACACCAAGCCTCAGTTTTTGTGCATGACAGAGAAAAGTTTCTGTAGTAAATGAAGGAAATAAATGTGCAAAATTACAGAAAAACGTCCAGTAGCTCAAAGCCGTCTAGTGTGAAGTCTTTGCTGGGCCCAATCTGGCTCCCGTGCCTTATGTTTGACAGCATCCTTGAAGCAGCGTTTGCACCTGAGCTCTCTTTACCTGCGTGTTTGGCTGCAGAGACCGACTAGTGAAAGCAACTTCCAGGTCTCCTCGTGCCAGTGGACTTTCAAAGGCCAAGAGCAGCACGGGGTTCGTCCTGAGCGAAGGAGACCGTGGGAGGTCAAAGGTCAGCGTGATTGTTCCTTGCTCCTCTTCCTCTGATACATGTACTAAAAGAACAAAACCAAACAATTTACAAAGTGAAGAAAGAAAAATAGCAAGAATGCGGTTTCGGCTTTTACCTGCAGCTGGGTGCAGAACCTCCAAGCTGCTCTTCTTGTTAGCGAGGTCTAACGAGAGCGAGGCTGATGAGTGGGCAGACTGTGAGCAGAATCCAAACAGAACCAAACTGCTGTTTGTCAGTTCGCCGCTGTCCCCCACACCCTCACGCAACGCTGCAAAGATGTCCTCCACGAAGCATGGTGCAGCATGAGGCGCTGCTGCTGCTGCTGATGGGAGTGAGTACTCTGAAACGGACAAATTAGTTCACGCACTAAAGAACCAGTCTGAAGCAATAACCACATGCACGCATTTTTCCATTCAAAGTTAACGAGTTATTAATTAATTAATCAGCCGAGCGGTGTCTGACCGGTTACTGTGGGGTCCTGGGCCGGTTGCAGGGTCCAGCAGAGCGTCAGCGCCTCGCTGTAAAGAACGAGCAGACCCAACATGTTTGCAGTGTCTGCGCGTGCGTCTGTGTGGTCAGATCTCTCACAGGATGGGAGTTACATCCTCGGACCTCCCATTCTCACCACCTGGGGTCCCCTTTCTGCCAAAATAGCAGCACTGTGTGTCCTTGATGACTGAGATTATCAGTATTTGAGATATTTTAACCTGACTGTAGAGAACATTCTAAAATCAGACAGCAAACGGGACATAGATGTAAACAGAAGATGACTTTGGACACACTGAACATCCTTATCTAGCAGACACAAACAGGTTTGAGAAAGAAAGTTTCTCACAAACCTTTCACAGAACACGCCAGGCTGAAAGATGAAGAGTGTTGTTTAAGGTTTCGTGGCTGCAGAGCTAATATGCACGCTGCCTAACTTAAACAAAGAGGACAGTAGAACTGGAGGTTTGCTTCCATCACGTCGACAACAAAGCTCAAAACGACTTTAAAGAAACACTTTGCAGTTTTGGTATATCTGCTTACTTGTTTACGTGTTTATTGCTATGTGTCCAAAGACAAAAGGTATTTGTCTTCATCTTTGCTGTCCACCCACAGATACCGATTAATATATACAATAGAAATAGAACAGATAAATACAAATAGTACAAATAAATAAATAAAGACAGAAAAGGAGACAATATAGTGAAGTGTGAAATAGGTCAGCTTGTTCAAGAGTCTGATCGCAGTGGGGAAGAAGGAGTTGAAGGATTTCACACTTCTAAACCTCTGTCCTGAGGGCAGAAGCGGGAACAGTCCGTGTTGGGGGTGTGGGGGGTCTTTGAGGATGGAGGCAGCTCTCCTTTAGACTCTGCGATGGTAGATGCTCTGCAGAGAGGGCAGCAGAGTCCTGATTATCTTCCCTGCAGTTGTTATCACTCTCTGCAGGTGTTTGCGGTCCATGGCAGTAGTGCTGCCGTACCATGCAGTGATGCAGCTGGTCAGTGTGCTCTCCACAATGCAGCTGTAGAACCTGCTGAGGATCTTGGCCGATATACCAAATTTCCTCAGCCTCCTCAGGAAATACAGCCGCTGCTGAGCCTTCTTGACCAGCTGTGTGGTGTTCAGTGTCCAGGTGAGGTCCTCAGAGATGTAGACGCCCAGGTATCTAAAACTGCTCACCCTCTCCACTTCAAGGCCCCGGATAAACAGCGGCTGGTGAGGCCTCCTCTTCTTCCTCGTGTCCACTATCATCTCCTTTGTCTTTTCAGTGTTGAGGGTGGGGTTGTTGTCCTCACACTATGACACCAGACTGGCCACCTCTCTTGTAAGCCACTTCGTCCCCTCCAGTGATGCGACTGATCACTGCAGTGTCGTCCACGAATTTCAAAATGATGTTATCTTTGTTGGAGGTGACACAGTCGTGGGCGTACAGGGTATAGAGGATGGGACTGAGGACATTTGACATTATATATGGAAAAACTGAGACGCAGAGTTGAAGTTGCACTTTCTTATATTGAGATTCACATGTAGTTAAGCTTCTTTACTCTGACAGAGCGGGGCGTTTCACTGGTCAGGTACACTTAAGACCAAAGCGGGCTGAATGTGGCCCACAATCCACAATCAGTTGGACATCCCTGCTTCAGGCTAACCATCTCCTGCCCCCGGCTCCGTGTATGATCACTAGTGACACTACTAAACACCGTTAAAAGGTTTTTATTCTACTCTAAATGAAAATCTGATCTGTTTCTATAAGACATATTATGAGCATAATAAAGAGTAGCGGACCAAGGACAGATCCCTGAGGAACTCCGACTGAATTTTGATTTGATCAACTAAAACATGAAACCTTCAGTACTTCACCTTATTTCCATTTTTTTTTTCCAGAGTCATTTCAACATTTCTAAAATTACAACAAAAATAACTATTGCAAACCGGGAAATAATCTGGTTTATAAGGACTGCAGTCTTTTAACACTTTTTATATTAATGTTTTCTAAGTACAAAATATAATGTCATTTGTTTTATTTTGCTTAATTTTCATTCAGTTAATATCTTTTCCTAATTTTTAGAGAAGTTTTGTGGAAAAGAAACCGTTCGGAGCAAAATATTTGTTCCAATCTGTTTTAGTTTGTTGCATAACTGAAATGTCATTCATTTATTTTCATCTATGTCAGATGAGAAACAAATCAGATTGTTCATCAACTGTGTGGTCTGCCTGCATTTTGGGTGAACTTACCATTAAAGGTCATGGGAAGAGAATGGGTTATCTTAATGAACCCACACCGGAGATCTGGAAGCATTCGCGCTGGAAGACGAGCAGGAAACATGTTGTCAGAGGGAGACCTGAGTGGCTTCGAGGAGCTGTTACTCCCCTCAGCATTTTCACAGCTGCAGGCTTGTTGTGCAGACAGTCAAGGTCTCAGAGCCATTTGTGGACGTTTTCCCCCGGTGATAAAGCCAAGGTTCACCATACCTTATAAATCATCAGTGAGGAATGGCAGGAAATGTTCATTGTATCAAGGCGGTGTTTGAAGCACACCAGCTTGAATGTTTTCAGTCACACTTGTGGGAAACAAGAATTGCACTTTGATGAAAAAGTAATCAACATCTACACTCCTGTTTCTCCCCATCGTATATTCACCTCTCTACAGTGGTGAGCCACAGGTGGTAACCGGGGAACGCCACAGGCCTGGCTTCAGGTGGAAAGCTTCAGTGCACGGGCCTTTTAGGAGGCTTTCTCTGAGGCATCACAGGCATTCGACACAGAATAAGGTAACATGTCTGTGAACTGAAGCAGCAGAAGCTGTTTGTTTTTACAGACCTCACCGGACCAATAATCCTCAAGTGACCAAGTTAGTGACTGAAGCGGCTCTCTTATGCAGGACTACGTTTTTCTTCATTTATGTGTTTTATAACGTTCTCCATTTCTTTTGAAAGCTGACATATTTTTAAAAACAATGTCGTTAATTGTGGTTTTTAATCACCCATCACTTTCATATCCATCTCTCTGACTCAGGCTTGCAGGACCACAGTGAACAGGCTGTTAGTCTTTCTCGGGACTGACACACACGCGTGCGCACGCACACGCACACACACACACACCACTAATGATGCTGACTTCTCAAAAACTTCAGTATCTTATACAGAGACACATTTTTTATCAACTTATTTTACATCGCGGGCCACTTGCAGGCCACTTTGAAATTACGTGAACCGGACCAGTGCAGCTTCTCTATCCGTCTCTGTGAAGAGATTTACCTACAAATTTGATCTCAGAGACATGTGGAAACAGGAAGTGCAGTTTTAACCACATCTGTTTTTCTACACGATAAAGAAATGCTGCTGTAATGAACTGAAGAAATCTGTCAGGACAACAGATACTGTGGACCAGCTGTTAAAAAAAAAAGGAAACTGCAATAGTAGATAGAAAAAAGAAAACAGAATTTTCTTTAAGGGTTTATATATTTGTTGGTTACTTTGTCTTTTCATTAGGGAAAAACTACCAAACTTGTGAAAGTTCATATTTTGCCGTCGAGCGGGCCAGATTGGAGTCTTTGCCAGGCCAACTCGGCATTACAAGGTAAATGCCGCCTACATGTGAAGTCTACTAACTTAGGATTTAGGTAGTGGGGCTTCAAACATGGTTCAGGTATGAAGATGTCAGCATGACACCCTCTTCCGTCACAGCAAACCAAATGGACTCGGACAAAGTTCACTCCAAACGCAAACTCAATATTATAAGAAACAATTTATTAATAATCATAAATTGCAGGGGAGAAAAAAAAACATTAATTCCATTTTTTCATCATAACATCTTAGGATAAAAGCACCAACATCAAACAGTAACAATGTTTCCATGAAAAACCGAGGGCCTTTTGGAAAGTAGGTTTGCCATTATTGCACCTCAAACCTGCCCTGGCTTCACCAATCAGAGAGCACTATACACATCCTGTAGGTCACGCGTGTCCTTGAAGGTTACCCCCAATTCAACGAGGGATTCAAACAAGACACCGAACCTCCTCCTTAGAGACGCAAATCTAGACAGAGGCATTTGTGAGATGAGGAAGATGCTGAAAGTTGTAGCCATTTCACAGCTTCTCGAGATCAGATCGCTCATAAAGCTCGGACTGATTGTCGGGGGTTGGGGTGTACGTGCCAGCAGGACTGCATCTGAGGAGATCTGATGAGGGCAGCTGATACATTTTTACCTTGAAATACACTGACTGAATGGTGGCCCTGGTCCTGAGTTGGGTCGTAGAGGGACTTTGTCATGCCACCTGAAGGTAAATTAACATAAGATGCAGCAGATTACGAAACTTGTTCTTTCAAGCAGTGTGGGGAGTTCCTGAGTTAAGACCTTTGGCAGGATTTCGAGTAAACAGCCTTGACTGCAAAGCTCTCAAAGATTATCTACGAATAATGTACCAGGATGCAGTATCATGTAGAACTGCACAGCTTTAAAGCCAAATCACACCCCAGAAATACATTTAAAAACTATAAAACTGCTTAAAATCTGTATGTAATGAATGGAATCCCTGCCACCTTCCTCAAAGTGCTCTGACAGGCACGTACACCCCCCTCCGCCCGCCGGTGTCCCTCCAGATTAAAGATTGAAAGGTTAGACTGGGCTGTGAGAAAAGCCACCAGGTGAGCTTGTGTGTAAGATTCTTAAACCATAAAACCCTGCAGCACAACAGGAGGAGTAGTATTCATCAATAGCTGCGATTTTCCTTGTTTTAAGTGAAGGAGAGCACCGTGCTGTCTGACTAGTAGTATTAAAAACTGACAAATCTGAAGACACAATCAAAAGCATAACATGTGACTGCAATCGTATCAAACACCAAGAATAAGAAAATCAAAACGCCATCAACAATAATTATAAAACACCTCTCAGTGCTGGTAACAAATGGACTAGTCTAATTCTAAAATGACTTTTTCTCTTCACTTGCACACAAGTGCACGGGACACGGTTTTATTTTTCTATAAAGCTTTGATTATTACACTAATATTCCCTTAGATATGCGCTGGCAAGTGAAAAATTAAAAAAACAAACACAAAAACACACACGTACAAACTGAGCTTTAGTGTAATCCCACTATCAGAGGAAAAAAGGAAGCCTGTCTGATCTCACACACACACACACACTAAGACAAGTGTTTCACATCAGCTCACGCGGCGAGGTACGGCCTCGTCAGTAAGACGTCTACAGGCGGTGTGTGTAAAGAGGCTGATGCGCAGTTCTGTATGCACCAGTGAAGATTTCGATTGTAAAGTCTGAACTGCCCTCGCTTGGAAACAGAAGCACCATTTTTCCTGCAGAATCTGGGTTGGTAAAAAAAAATTCAACACCAAAAACAAACCAAAAAACAACAACAACAAATCAAAGAAGTGAAAATACCTGAAAAAAGTGATAACAGTTCTAGTACTGGAATCTGGTGGCGTTCGAGCCGCCGCACCTTTGTGTAATAAACACACAGCCTCTGAGTTTGTGGCTGCGGGGTGTGTGTGTGTGTGTGTTTGTTTTCAGGTGCTGATGTGCAGCCATGTTAAGGTCCTCTGGTGGCAATGCTTTGCTCTGCTTCAAGCCTCCTGTTACAGGGTGAATTTAAGGGTCACAATGCCAGCACCAAATCACCCCTTTCACATATATATGTATATATATTTATATACTTATATATATTTATATAGACTGTATATAGTTACTTATTTTATATACTTTTCTGTTTATGACAGAGATGTACAATTAAAGAAAACTTATGTACAAAAACAGTGTGTCTTGTTCACCAACAGCGGGCCGATGTATGTTTAAAACATTAACAGGGGCCCCCGTGGCCGTCGCTCGGACCCCGAGCCGGCTGCACGAGAGCACTTTCATCCAAAGGTGGCGTCTACAGTTGTACACGATGCATTGAAAGAACGAGACAATAGCATATTAAATATGAGAAAGGAAATGCCAAAAAACGGCTTTACAAATGTCCCTGTGTACAGCACCAAGTACTCGACTTGTTTTTGATGTTTTCATTACAGAATAAATAAGATCAGGCATAGTCCAAACTTAGCACCATTGTTTTCAGACTGTGAGTCAAGTACACACACACACACACTAATGCATTCTACAATGTCAACACAATTCAGGATTTAGGAAAAAAAAAAAAAAGGCAAATGGAAAGACCGACAGCATAAATATAATCATCTAAATTATCCACAACTATACAGTCAGAGAATGAATCACATTCACAGTACAAACATCGTTTACAAAAACAAATTACACCGTTTTTTTAAAAAGCAAACACAGGTGTGAAAGAAGTCCAGTAGTTTGTTGTGGTTATGGTCAACTATGTTTTCCCAGTGTGTGAGGATTTGCATGCATGACTGTGTGCGTGTATTTAAACTAAACGCAGTAAAATTTCACATATCAGTCCACTTACATTTAAACCTGCCTTTCTTAACAGCACGGATAAATATGAATGCATGGATCTCTACTGTTAAGCTTAGCTTACAAAGAGGAATATTTCTGTTGCCGTTTGTGCGACTTCACAACCCGACGGGAAAGAAACAGTTAATAAATACACACAAACTCACTGAACTCTGTTGTTCTTGGACACGTGGATTCAGCTGTTTGCTGAGCCTTAACAGAGCAGCCACAGTGACGAGTGGCTGAAGAGCACCATTTCTTTTCTTCTTCTTTTTTTTAAAACAAATGTTAAATGTACTCGGCGCTGCGTTGCATTACTGACACCCAAAGGCATGTTATTAATTTACCTTATCCTCAAAATAAGGCCAAAATCAACATCCGCAGATGTTTTCCTCATTCCTCTCATCCTTCGAGAGATTTGTCTGATTATTGCTAACATTAAATATCTGACATTAGCAGAAAAACAGAAACGACTTAACTTTAAGCAAATAGCTACAAAATATTTAGTATTTTTTGAGACAGAAGGAGTCAGAGCAAACCAAACAGACACAATCTAATTTATTATTTGGCTTTGAATTAAGCACCAACAACTCATTGCAGTTTGTCACGAATTTAAATATGAAAACACAGTAAATAATGAACATGGCAGGGGTGCCAACTAACACAAGCAAGGGCTTGTACATCTTCTGCTACGTGAGCTTAATATCCAGTGCGAAGTTAGACCAAAATACAAAGCTCCTCATTTTGTTACGCAACCAAATATATTGCAGCAAATACAGAATTTCACCGAGGGAGGAAATAACGCATGCACGCAAAAGCAAAGGTCCTTGACGTCTGAGCAGAGTTCAATGAACTGGCTCTGTGTGTCTGTGTGCGTGACTCGTGAAGTGAAACTTTGGGGGGGGGGGGGGGAAGTAGACCCTGGTTTATCCTGTCGTTAAATGAGAATTCTTTTTTTTTTTCTGATTTTGCTGGATCCCGGTCGCTATAATTGGCACCAGAACAAAGAAACTACATATGAACAGATTAGATAGCACCTTAAAGTCAAACACGATATTTAAGTTCACTCAGAGCTGGACAACACTACTCCACACACAAACATGACCAGTACCTATGAATTCTGCTCAGGGTGACCATAGTGGTGGTTAGTGTGTGTGTGTGTGTGTGTGTGTGTGTGTGTGTGTGTGTGTGTGTGTGAGAGAGAGACAAAGATCCCAGTACAGAAGCCGGTCTTGGAGGCGATTGGGTAGTGCAGAGTTTGAAGCACCAGTGAATGAGGAGAGTGCCTTGGTCCACACCTGGACATTTGCATAGTTTATTTAATGTTGAGGTAGTTTTCATCAATTACCTGAAACATTCAAAGACAGACGAGGACATCATGAGTGATTCTAAGGCTTCCAGAAATAACACAGCAAAAACACAGACAGCTGATTGAGCATTGAGCCTTTACTTTTAATCTAACACCTACTTCTCTTACCTTGTTCAGTCAGACAAACAGCTTGCAGAAGCACATGGAAAACAGGCATCCTGTCTCTCTCACTCCCTACCAGCCTCTCTCGCTCACCCTCTATCCACCCTCAGATTGTTCTCCGCCCTTCCCCTCTCCTCGCCCTTCCCCTCAGCCCCAAACCCTATCTAGGTCGGGAGCTGGGGAGCTGGGAGGTGGTGTAGGTACCATGCATGCTCTGAGTCCTCCACATGCTCCCAGCACCACCAGAACTGCTGGTCGGTGGCGGAGGGGGCAGACGGGGGGAGTAGTGCACTGCAAATGGACGAGAGGAGGAGGCAGAGGAGGCTGAGAGAGAGGAAGAGGAAAGGGATGCAGCAGCAGAGACAGAAGCAGCAGAGGTAGAGGATGAGATGGAGAGGGATGATTGTGCTCTCTGATGGTGGAGAGAGGAGAGGGACAGACGCGAGGAGTGGAGGGAGTCTGATCGAGAAGATGCTGGGGAGTCAGAGTGCGTGGATGTCGACGAGGAGGGGACGCTATGCAGGGGTGGAGGAGGGGGCAGGGAGAGCGTGGGAGGAGAGGGGCTATGCAGGACTGACTGCGTGCGGCTGTGCTGGGCCTGGGATAACGAGAGGGGCATAGGCGAGGACACGGGCGCCAGGCGCGTGGAGGCTGGCTGGGGAGTGGTGTGTTGCTGGGTTTGGGAGGAGGTAGAGGAAGAGGAGGAGGGGAGACTGAGCAGAGAGTTGAGGCCTCCTGAGGTGGGGAGCGTTGCCCCAAACTGATGGGAGGACACTGAGGGAACCACGTGGTGAAATATACCTGCAAATCATACAGCAGAAATGGAGGGGGGAGGAGGAGGAGGGCGAGAGAGTGGAGACAAGAGAGAGCCGTGGCAAAAAGAGCAGGGGGGGGGGGGACAGAGAGAGAAGCAAGGGCTGAGCCAGGTTGTGCAAAGCGCCAAGCAAGTCTGAGACAAGCACATAGAGAGCAAACAGAGTCAGTCCACTGGAAATGTAACGGAGCCAATTCAGCGCAGCCAGCGTAACGCTGCAGGAAGTGAAATGACTCTGATGCACTAACACACCCGGGGAAAACGCATGCGCAACAACGTGACCTCCATGAAATCAAACAGTCACTCACGCTTTGTTATTAATGATTTCAACGAAAGTTTTGTGAAAAATGGCGCATTTTCCGAGGGTGTCTCCAACTGCATCACCTAAGCGGCCAGTTCACGTCAAAGCAGGGCAGCACAGAGAGTCAGTCGAGAACACTTACCTGGCTCTTTCTCTTGCACGATTCGATATCAAGATGACCCCAAATACACAACCAAGCCCTCCCTCCAACTATTCGCTAATCCCTAGATAACATTGGCTATTAATCAGTCGTGCTCACCTCCAGCTGCTCCCCCTGCCAACCCAGCACTGGAGAAGCTTCCTAGGGCAGAGTGTCCGTTGACAAGCCGAGGGGTCCCAGTCACCGTGGATCCACCAGTCTGGGCCCCAAACAAAGATTGCAAGACTGAGGTTCCTCCAAGTGGGAACTGGGCCCCCAGGTACTGCCCCACAGACGACCCAGTGCTCGAGGAAACAGCTACAGGACTGCCTCCCACTTTCCCACTAAGAATGCCTCCTCCACTGCTGGCGGCAGCAGAAATGAAGAGGTTCTGACTGGCCAGATTGCCGCTGTTCTTCAGCTCCCAGTCACGGGAGGCCTTCTGCTTCTGGAGGGTCTGGCGCTGGTCTGAATTGCTTCCTCCTTGAGCACCACCAGCACTGCTGCTTCCACCCCTGGTGCTTGCCTCCTGACTGAGGAAAGGGTTTGGATTGCTGTAGCTGGACTCTCCATCGCTCCCTTTCCTCACCTGCTGCTGTTTGTGGTCAGAATCTGAGTCTGTGCCCCGACCCGAACCCCCGATGCCAAACGGAGAGCCCCCCTGTCTCAGGTCAGAGTTGGGTTGTTTGGGATCAGAAATGGGTGAAAAGGTGGATTTCCATTTGCTGGTAGAGGACAAAGATGACGATGAGGAGGCTTCACTGCCGGTGCTGTTACCACTGCTGCTTCCTGATTTTCTCCCTAGTGGAGGAGAAAGGAAAAAAACAAACAAACACACAGCTCTCATCATCTAGCAGAAAGGCAGAGAATGATGATGATTATTTCTTAATGTATTCATTTTCTACCTCGTTCACCATCTCCGAGTCTACCAGATCCATCTCTGCTCTCCAACGATATAGTGGCTATTTTTCTTTCAATTCTGCAAAAACAAACAAAAATCGAAATCAAAATAAGCAGTAACAATATTATAAATATATGAAATTTGCAACAGAGCTGACTGAGTCATATTTATAACGGTACAACTTGTGATTAAATAAAAGCACAAACAGGAAATGCTGAATCACACGGTTATTCAGCAAGGACATTTAAATGACTTCCGATCGATGAAGACGCCATCATAAGCTTCATATTACCGAGAACTGGAGCTGTCAACAGGATAACCCGAGTCCTCATCGTCTGAGCTGGGTGCTGTGGAATATCGACCCGTGCCGTTCATCTCCAGGGGGCGCTCTCTCTTCAAGATGGGAGGTTGGTCTAGGTCAGGCCCAACGGGGCTGCGGCTTGATTGCTCTGGAGAGGAGATGGCAGAGATCTCCAGAGGTTGGTTGATGTTGTTCACCTGTTGGCAAAAATAATCACAGTTTACAGTGACGCTGGCGACATCTGTGAAAAACAAAACAGACGGATGGTTACGCTGGAGCAGCAGGTTGTCTGTACGATGGCTAAAGAGGATGTGGCACTGTTATTACGCTATTATTACATTTGTTGTACAGTTTCAAGGTCATGCCGCAAAGTGTGCCTCTATTGAACTTTTAAGACTGATGAATTAGCAGGAGCCTTTAAAACTGCTTATAATATTGAGTATATACTTAATATAGTACAATACTCATAATGTAACTTCAAAGAATCTCATATATGCTCTTTCGTCTCCAGTGCTCACCATGGAGTTGATATTGAGTGGCGATCCTGAGGAGTGGTTGCTGGAGCTGAGCCCAGGGAATGATCTTCTCTTTGGGGATCCACTGGCCATAACAGGCCCTGGGTTGCCACGTTTCCGTCTCCCCCGCTTGCGTCCCTCTTGAGAGCAGAGGCTGTGAGAGGAGTGCGATGACGACGTATGTGTGGGTGTGTGAGCGTGCTGCGTGCTGGGCGATTGGTGGTGGTGGTTTCCATGGTTACTGTGGTATCCCTGCTTGGCCGGGTTGCCGGTGTGGTGGTGGAGGCGAGATCCTCCGGCTGCGCTGCCCCCGCTGCCTGACGAAGAGGAAGACGAGGATGAAGAAGAAGAGGAGGAGAAAAAGATCCTCCTTCGCAGTTCACTCTCCTGGGCTTCTGCGTCCGATTCACCTCCTTGGCCCTCCGGTCCATCTTCTGGAACAATCCTCGGGGGTCCGTCGGCATACTGGAGCACCCCCCCAGTGCTGAGAGGGGGGCTCTGGGTCGGACCGCCTCGGCCCATTGTTAAAGTGTTGCTGTGTGGAGGTGGTGAAGAAGTGCCATTATGGTCCTCGGGGTGCAGACCTCCATTCATCATGCTGGAGATGGATGAATATCCTAACAAAGACCAAACAGTTCATGAAGCTTCACAGGAAGATCAGACTAATATAAAACAGCCTCAATTCACATATTTAACCTTAAGTAAGCAGCAGTAAGTTTTTTCCCAGAGGAATTTTTAGCAACACCCCAAGGAATATACTCACCCATTTTTAAAGCTGTAATAAAATAAAACCAGCTTTTTTTCTTTGCAAGGGGTTTATTTTGGTAATTATGCTTTATTTGTGAAATGGACAAAAATAATTGGAAAATGCATATTATTCCATGAAATCAGCAAAAACAGAATCATCCCCTTTACTGTATGTTGTGACCATGTTTACACACTGCATAGTCAGAGGCTTACTTACTTAATCCAGGCAAAACCCTGACTATAGTAGAAACTCTGAAAGTCACAAGTGAAAAATAGGCGAAGAGTCCATCCTTACCATTGGTCTGACCGGTCTGTGACACAGGACTCGGAGTACTTCTCTGAAATCATGAATGCAGAGAATTTATCATTGTGAAATCTGAAGGTATTATAGATTTATTTTGAACTTTAGACAATTACATTAAATAATTGACTAGATAAAAACCTAACCTACACATCTTAATCTTTAAACATAATATTTTTATCGTGTAGCGTGGCTTCACGAGAGGTGGATCAGTGATGTACTATAGGAAAAGTCAGCACACTCACCAGTCTCTCAGCACGACTGGGTAGCACCACACTGGCCAGTGGGATGCTAACTGGTAATTTACTTGGGTGAACAGTGCTCAGTGGGATACTAATAGGAAGGCTTGTAATGCTGTTGTCTCCCTGAACAGATGGACTCCTCTCTTTAATGCCCTGTGTCACAGCACAAATGGGAAAATTACAGCAGTGAAAGACTCAAGGTGTGCTTGCAAATAAATCACAGTGAAAATGACACAGGGAAAGATGAAAATTCACCCTCTCTGAGCTTTTGAGATTATTCTGAGCATCACATCCGTTGGGAGAGGGGCAGTTCTGTTTGGCTCCAAGTGGAGAGTTAACACCACCCAGATCCCTAAAAAGATAAATGATGCTTTAGGATTCAATCTGCAAACAGCAGAAATAAAAATGTTCATACATGTTTGTAGTAGGAACAAACCTATGTGTGGTCAGCCCTGGACCTCTTAAGTGAGCAGAGGCAGTAGGATCCTGGTTAAGGTGCCTACGCAAGGCAATCTTGGCAGGGGAGAAGCGCGTGTAGTCAGGAAGAGCATGAGAGAAGCTTTGCTGCCTCTGTCGGGCATCAGGGGTGGCAGCCACTAATTCATGGTCCGGAGATATGGGCAGGTACCGAGAAAGAAGCTCACCCTTGGAGTTAACCCGGTCAAAACAAGGTGAGCTGGTGCCGTTGATAGTAAACTCTGGGCTAACACCGTTGAGAACTGGGGCTGTAGACAGGCCGAGCTTAGAAGAGTCCACGTCTGTGGAAGCGCGAGATTCCAGGTTTTTTCTATACGGGGAACTTTCGCCAGGGCTGTAGGATTTCAGCTGAAGTAGCTCCTGCTGCCTTTGACTTTTCTCCAGCTCCACAATGCTTATCTACAAACAGACACCAGGGGGAACTATTACACAGGTAAACAGGCTATACCGATGTTAAAATATTGGAAAATGTTTGTCACAATAGCTCATACACTCTTCCTGAAAACCACAGAGCAGTGAGGTGGATTAAAGGGTGGCGAGATGATAGAGGTAGAGGGGCACGCATCAGAAAAGAGAGACCAAAACACCTGGATATAGATCCAACAATCTGAAGATGTCAGCTGTGTACCTGCAACTCCAAGCAATGTCTCTGCTTCTCGGAGATCTGTTTGCGCAGGGCCTGCTTCTCTTTCAACAAACTCTCCAGACACAAAGAGCCCCAGTCCAGCTTCAACTCCTCACATCGAGACTTCAGCTGAAAAATAACAAGTTACTGTTACTCACTCTCTCTCTCCCATAACGCCGCCAGCCTGTTCGTCCAGCATTGCGCAAAAGTTAAACAGCAGGTACGATGACAAGTGAGAACCGCTGGAGACAATGCTGTAATTAAGGGCTGGAGGATCTGAAGCCTCACCAGCAGCAAGCTGTGGTCTCTCAGCAAAGCCATATCTCTCTCAAGCTGCTTGGTTTGCTCCTTCAGCTGAAGGTTATGGGCTGATATCTCCTTCTGGGCCTGAAGGAGGTCCTCCACAGTCAGGGCTTTTACTCCCAGCTGTTCAGCACACACAAAAAAAACAACACATTTTTATCAGTTGCTTTACTAGCGTGATGCTTAAAAGAATTGTGTCTAAGTGAGTCTTTGCAGACCTCTACTGGCTGAAGAGCTTTCCCTGCTGCAGTAATGTCAAAGTGCATTTTACATTCTAAGTGCTCATATACAGTCACACCTGATGCAGGTGTGCATCCACCCCCTGTTCCTTTTTTCTTTTTTTAAACTGAATTTTTATTATAATTTACAACATTGCAACTTGTACTTGTCAATGTTCACAAATAGGACAGTTACAGGAACCGCAATGCAGAAATACAGATTAAAATAAGAACTGCAATTAGGAAGCACAAAATAAAACTGGGAAGCAAAACAAAACCCAAGCAAGCAAGCAAGCAAACAAACAAACAAACAACAAAAAGCCCCAAAAACTTTATGTAATATTAAATAACATGTGACAATCTTAGCCATAAATGAACAAAACGAAACAGACCTATGCTAAATTATTGAAACAGTAAAGCATGTATGGGTCGCCAACGCTCAGCAAACAATTCTCTGAATCCGCAGAGCATATGTTATTTCCTCCATTTGGTAAATTTCTCTTACTTTATCAATCCACATATTATATGAAGGTGGGTCAAGATTCAGCCATTTAATAGTAATACACTTTAGTGCTGCTGTAAGCAAGATTCTTAAGAGATACTTTTTATTGTTTCCCGCAAAACCATTTGGTAATACTCCTAAAATGGCTAGCTGTTGGTCTTTTGTTAATGGTTGTTGGAAAACTGTGTTGAGAACTTTAAATATGTCATTCCAAAATGAGCAGATTTTTGGGCATGACCAGAATATATGTGAGTGGGTTCCTAAAGAAGTACCACAATTTCACCTGCAGGTGTCAGGATTTGTAGGCTTCGTTTTGGCAATTATCTCTGGGGTTCTAAAATATCTCATGACCACCTTCCCAGGTGTCCTCTGAGATTTGAGTGCCAGTCTCAGCTTCCCACCTTGCCTTAATATCCAAAGTTGCACTTGTATTGAAACTCATAAATGCGTTATAAAAATTGCTGATTAATTTTGGGGAGGAATTACTTTGAAATATTTTTAGAAATATTTCCTCAATGGGTGAGGGCTCCAAAACTTGCCTCCATTCTTTATGTTTTGTCAAAAAACTTCTTAGCTGCAGAAATCTATAAAAGTCAGGGGTCTCATCTGAGCTGCCCAGAAATAATATTTCAGATTTGGAACAGCCAATCCCCCCGGCAGTTTTGACAGTTTTAATGTTTGGAACTTGATCCTTGGGCGTTTGCCTTGCCATATAGTTTGGTTTATCTAAATTATCAAATGTAGAGTTGGGAATGTTAATAGGCAGCATTTGAAAAAGGGATAGAAGTCTTGGCAATACATTCATACGTATGCTCTCAATCCGACCCAAGAAAGACAGAGGCAGGACTGTCCATCTCTCTAAATCTTTTTTTATTTTTGCAACTATAACTTCATAATTTACTTTAAACAAGTCTGATAATGAGTGAGGAATTTGAATTCCTAAATACTTGATACCTTCGTTTGGCCATTTAAAGCCACATCGCTCCTTGAATGTTCGTGAAATGCTTCCTCCTATATCCATTGCCAATGTTTTGTCAATATTAACTTTGTAACCAGAGAGGTAACCGTATGTACTAATAATTTCTTTTAAATGAGGTACACTGACTGCAGGATTTGAAATGTATAAAAGTACATCGTCTGCATAGATGGACAATTTATGCTGTTCTCCATTAATTGAAAGGCCCTGAATTTAATGTTCATCTCTAATTAACTGCACCAAAGGCTCAATACTTATATCAAACAGCAGGGGTGACAGTGGGCATCCTTGTCTTCACCCACGTTCCAGTGGAAATCTGGCTGATATTGTTCCATTTACCCGTACAGCCGCCATTGGGTTGGAATAAAGAATCTGTATCCACTTAATTAAGTTTGGCCCAAATTTGAATCTTTCAAGTGTATGGCCCAAGTACTGCCAGGAAACCCTGTCGAATGCTTTTTGAGCATCTAGAGACAGAATCATTGTTTCTTCTTGTTTAGTCTTGTACAAGGACATTAAGTTCAACAATCTACGAACATTGTCCCCATAGTGCCTTCCTGCAATGAACCTCGTTTGATCTGGATTTATAACATGTGTAATAATTTTACTAACTCTTTTGGCTAAAATCGTGGTGACAATGTGCAAATCAGTATTAAGTAATGAGATTGGCCTGTATGATTGACAATTTGTGGGGTCCTTGCCCTCTTTATGGATTACGACAATTACTACAATTGTAGTCCCATCTCCAGAGCGCAGGGGTAAGCTTTCAGTAATAAGGGTGCGACTTTGTCCTTAAGTTTTTTATAAAATTCGTTAATAAAACCATCAGGGCCAGGACTTTTTTTAGTTTTAAGGTTTGAAATCACCTGTAAAATTTCTTGTTCTCGAATTGGTTCATCTAACTCCTTTGCTACAGATTCTGGCAGTGTTTTTAAATTGATCTTTTCTAAGAAATCAGATAGTGTATTGTCATCTTTACATGCATCTGAATTTTTATATAATGACTCGAAAAAATTGGCAAAGCAACTTGCAATTTGATTTGGTTTAGTAATTAGGGTTTGATCTGACTTCAACTTTTGGACCATATTACAAGTTTGCTGTTTCCTGAGTCTTATTGCCAGCAATCTACTAGCCCTACTACCCTGTTCATAGTACTTTTGTTTAATGAATCTTAAATTGCCCTCAATTTTCTCGTTTATTAAACTATTAAGCTCACTACGTAACATTTGAAGATCGGAAAGCAAATTGGCCGTCTGTGCTTTTTTGTGTTGTTGCTCTAGGTGTTTTATTATGGCCTCCAATTCACACTGCCTAGCCTCTTTTCTTTTTTTCCTGGCACTTGCAAATGATATTATGCAACCTCTAATGTATGCCTTGGCGCAATCCCAGAGAGTTAAAGGCGATATCTCTGGAGTTGTATTCAACTCCAAGTAAGTATTTAGTTCAGTATGTATGAACTCACAAAACTGGCTATCATTTAGGAGTGAGGCATTTAATCGTCAAAGTTTTAGTTTTGGTGTCAATCCTAAGTCCCATGAGAATGATAACGGTGCATGGTCAGATAGTGTAATTGGTAAGATTTCAATATTGTCAATTCTATGCTCTTCTGTTTTAGAGGTAAAATGTCTATGCAAGTAAAAAGTATAATCTCTGACGCTAGGAAACCTATTTCTCCAGACATCAATTAGTCCCAGTTCAGTTGTTAAATGTTTTAGAGCTTTGCTCATTTGCAACGCATGGCTTTTAAAACTTGTTTATCCATATAAGGTGACAAGACAAAATTAAAATACCCTCCAAGCAATAAAACACCAGAATACTTTTGAAGTACTAGATTAGAAATTGTATGTATGAAATTTGGCTCATCCTCATTAGGGGCGTAGATATTGATGAGGGAAACCAGTACTCCATCAATAGAGCCGTTGACCATAATGTACCTCCCATGTGGGTCTCTATATGTAGTGAGTGGGGTGAAGTTTATCTGTCTGTGTACTCTTTTCCTGACAGATTTGTGAGATGAAGGAACGTCATCTCACAAATCTGTAGGAACTCTGTTTAAAAGTTTAAGATTGTCTTTGAGAGCAGATTGGTAACTTAAGTGCCTATTTTTGATGCAAATTAAGCTGGAATGTGCAGAGGCTCTGAAGTAAGCGTGTTCACTCCATCGCGCTCGCTAGCGCCCCCCCCCCCCTGTTTCTTTTGACCATGTTTATCCTCAGGTGGGACAGAGACAGCATGAGTTTTAAGCTCGTCTACAATTCCCATCCGTTTGACAATCTGCAGTTTTTGAATATACATGCTATAAATGGTTGAATGAAGCATTTTCTGTAGATTTCTACTAACAAGTGTTACTGCATCAGGTGGGAGCAACATAGCATCACTTCTTACCTCATCCAGTTTAGTCTGAAAGAGACCTTTGATCTTCTCCTTGTGAGACTGACAGACCAAATGGAGCTGCTCCGCCTGCCCTGATAGGTCCCTGTGTTTTTGCTAGAGTGAGTGGAAAGCAGATATAATAATATAAATGTATATACAGAATTTAGCGAGGTGAAGATGACCTCACTATGCAGTCTGTTGAGACAATAATTACCTTCTCTTGGTCTAAAAGTTGTTGCAGGTTGGAGCGGTACTGAGGAGTCTTCATGTAGGCCATAAACTGGAGGTACTGAATTTTGATATTGTCTGTAAAAGAAGATCAAAGTTGGAGACAGAAAGAGACGGACAGTTTAACAAATATGTTTGCTGTTGATTGGAGAACTGCAGAACTGTTGTTTTGTTTGCCTCTTCACGTTTTGGCCTCATTCTATAACGTGTGCCTAGAAATATTCTGACCCTGTGCACAAAAAAAAGTGCACATGCAAAAATGACTGCTGGAAATAATGAAACATGCACACCAGCTAATTTTCTTCTTGTCACAGTTTAAAATGTGGATGAGGCTCAACATGTTTGTTCGTTTGTTTATTTCTCGGCTCATATCAGTCTCTGGTGTTAGCTGGTCACGTAAAAGAACAACAAAGATGCAATAAATGCTGACGTGCAACTGAAGTTGAGGATGTGGAGAAAGCCCACCAACGCTTTTATTTTTTATTTTTAGTGTTCTGTGGTGAAATGGCTGCCACTTATTTCTGATTACTGTTCTTTTGTCAGAGACCACAGACAAAAACAATGATGGCATCAGAGTGAAACATGGCAGGTACCAGACTTAGAGAAAAGCTTATTTTCATTTGCACATTTACAACACAAGTATAATAATATCAAAGACCATTCATGCAAATCCTAAAAACTCAATTTTTCAAGGTATTAAATAAAAAAGGCGAACTGTGCAAAAGCAGAGCTTCTTTAGGAGCCCTCCACTCATCCTCAGTGGCGACCTTAAAGCTAAGTTCTTATAAAGTTCTTATGAAACCTTTCCCAGTTGGACGTTCAGTATCGTGAACTATTTTGACAAGATTAACATTTCAGTACAAAATCTGGTTCTCAAAAATAAATATTCTGTACTTCCAATACACCTCTGTATGTAGGTGTGTGCGGAGGCGGAGTCATAGCTATGAGTGGATGGCTCACGATGTGAATGTATTCACTGAAAAAGATCTCATCCAAAACTTCAGCACAACGAGAATCATCCTAACCAGCAGGCAACACACAAAAGTCAGATCAAGTTCTCTTTTATTAAGTCTTTAGTTCACAACCACAAACAGAAGTGGCGTTAAAAAGCTTTATGCTTTGTTAAATTTCCTTATAGATCAATCACACCACACTTCCCAGAACGTCTGTCCATACTGATATATAAAAGCTGTTGCTTAAATCAGTAACCTGAATTTCATATAACCATGTGTATATCTGGTATGGTGCATGTGGTTTTTCAGCATCACAGTTTAAAAAAAATAAAAAATAAAAAATCAATCGGTGTCTTCATTAACTTACCTAGCAGTTTTTCCAAACCAGGGGGAGTTGGGCTCAGCAGAAGTTGACTAGGGGTATAGTGCTGGACCTTGGGAGGTAGCTGGTAGAAGGGATTCTGAGGTGGTCGGTATGCATCTGCACGCATAGTAATATTTTCATTAGTAACATCAATAAAAGTCCTGTTTAGGAAATAATACAGACAGCATATTGTGTGTGTGTGTGTGTGTGTGTGTGTGTGTGTGTGTTAGCACTCTTACCCTGAGGGGGTGCTGCAGAAAGGGTCTTGGCATGCAGCAAATCCAACGCACTCTGATTCTTCTTATTTTTCTTCTCAGCAGCTGGAGTAGCTTTCTTGGGTCGACCACGTTTCTTATTGTTCAGCTTGCGACCTTTGGCCAGGAGTCGCGTTCTTCTCGGTTTAGCGGAGGGCTTGACCACAGTCACCAAGCTAGGACGCTCCTCTTCACCACAGGAGTCCTGCTTTATTACACAAAGAGATAACAGTCACATAGAGAACACAGAGACCCGTCTCACAACGCTGACCAGATTGTCCGGGTTTAATTCTCATTCTTGTACCTTGTTTGGTTCCTTGGGTTTTGTAGGCGTGGTACTATTGCTTTTACTGTCCTTCTGCTGACGTCTTCTAGCTGCCTCTTGCTCCTCCTAACAGAAGATGAATCAATTTACTAGTCTGATCCAAAAAATGTAGTAAATACAGGGACTGTCAACACACTGAAGAAGAAGACTCACCCTGAGTTTAGGATTTTTGAGACTAGCAAAGTAGTTTTCAAGCTGGAAGATGAGAAAAAGGAAAATGTGGGTATTAGATTAAGAGTTCTTATTTACACGTTTGTAACAACACTTAAAGAATCAGGTGCATGCTCGTTTCACAGTTCTGACTGAAAAAAGCAAACGCACTAAATAATTAAATTTAGTACAATCGGTACATAAAATGTGTTTTGTGTCATCGCCAAATAAAACTTCATAAAGAGTGAGACGGAGAGGGAAAACGGCATCAGGTGGTGACAAGAAACACATCTGCATAATGAGACTGTCACAAGCATTTTCCAGGCAGCCTGCCAGTTTTCTCACTGGGATTTCAACAGGTAACCAGGGATTACTTTCACCAGTTACTGGAATGACACATATGTCACGGTAATCTAATAAGCACATGTCTGCCTGTGAAACCTCAGATTGCTTACTCTCAAGATACACTACTCATTAAGATGATACCAGCTGTTATTATGGCAGCTTATCTCTTGAGTTTAGGTTACGGTTCGTCTCTAATGGATAATTTATTTGTGTTGCTTTAGTAGTCAATTATTTTTTTATTGAGCTGACGAGATCCTCTGCTAGGATTTCACGTGTGGGCACCTGGGACCACTTCCTCTCATTACAGAGACAAAGAGAAGCATGGGTGCTTACTATGGTGCGGTCTATGGTATGCAGGTAGTAGGAAACTGGCTTTCCAGTCCAGGAAACAGAGCCTCTGAGTGGAGAAAGCTCCACCACACGCATAATTGTGCCAATATCTGCAGGACAGAAGGGAAGAATATCACACGGAAGTCTAATTGAGCCTTAAATATTATTTATTTTTTAAATAAATTGGGTGCTTACCACTCAAGTTTCGACTGTTGATTCTGAAGTTTAAAGGTGCAAAGGGTTTGGAGGATACAATTTTCCCTCCTGGGGAAATAGAAAAACAAATGCACAAAAATCCTTTACATGTGTTGTACACACCACAGCTTTTTCAGCTCATTACTTGACGCACGCATGGTAATTTACACAATCACTTTAACTATCTATGGATGGATCTCATGAGCCAATTTTAGCTTAATTAACAATGAGAACAGCTGAAGAATTAATCACTACCAACACTACAAAAACATGATGCTTTATATAAACAAAATACTACATGCACCTGCTTTCAAACTGCTTTTCTATCTTTGATTAATTTTCTCTAGTTTTCAATAAAGGGTCTCAATTCAGTTTTGCTGGGAAATTTGAAAATACCAAATTAACAGAGAGCAGACTGTAGAGATTAAAGAAAAAGTGGACACATCTCCTCAAATGATTTTTAAAAGAATGCTCTGATCCAAACATGACATACAAAAAGTGGTGGGTCTGAATATAATGCAGAAATTGTATGTTTGTGACTTTGAAGCTGAAACATTGTTGACTCTATAGAACACAAATTCATCAATGTGCCTAACAGACCGTCAGTGCAACATAATTTATGCTCAATTTTTCTGATAATTCTGATCAGAATTTAAGTGATGATCTATACATTTTCCAATTTAAGAGCCTTGTGTATGTCTGAGTGTTTTTTAACTGAAAGATAAAATAACGCAGATGTTTTCAAGTACAAACAAGTAATGAGTAAGTAGTGTAGTTATTAGCTGAAAAGTACTAACCTTCCTTCATGTTAGCAAAGCGCTCCTTCAGTTGGTGATCTACCTCTGGACCAAAGGCAAAGTTATTCACAAAAATAATACTGGAAAACAGACAAGAGGAAATACTTCACAGTTCAATTCACAGTAAAAATGGTTACCTCAGGATGTAATGAATGACAAAAACAGTTAAGGAGGCGATTTTCTGATTATATTTTGATTAGATTCAGATTCTAAACGGCCTTATTTGCAGAAAAGCATAAATGAAGATTTTGTCTTTCAGTCTGTCACTGTGATCAGGCTTTGTACACCACCTTGTGTTGGCGATTCTTTCTTTCCACTCTTCAGACAGAAAATCACCTCTTTCCAGCTGAAACAAATTGTACGGTTATGGAAAAAGTCCTGAACACCTGTGAATCTACAGAGCACCTGAATTTGTTTCTTCTGAACGTGTGTGCAATGAAAGTGCAACTTGTGTCACACAAGAACCAACTTACTGTGTACTCCCCGTGTTTCTTCCCATACCATTTCATCCATTTTTTAAACTCTTTATGCATGGTCTGAAACAAAGAACAGAAACAATATCAGAACACTTGATACGAAAATTCAAGTTTTTAAAAGTCAAAATTATGATAAAGCGAGAGTTGTGGAGGCATTTCAAGAAAGAGAGGAAGTAAACAAATAGCCCCCAGTTAAAGTTTGGATACTGGTTTCTAAAAAACGCCCTTTCAGTTACCAGAATGACTCGAGCATGAGTTTCACACTTATGATTAAGACTAAGATTTTGAGTTGAATTTCCGCCCAGTCGGGAGACATTAATTCAAAGCAGGGATGTTTATCTGAAGCTTGGGCACTACTCACCAGTCTGTTACCTGCTCTATAGTCAAACCGGCACTGATTGCAGTCATACACTACAGTCACATTATGATAGAGCTGCTGGAAGTTTGAAGACCGCTTAAGGTTCAATCCAGCTGTGTCAGACATTTACAATCTTAATTGAACTCCGTTTAGTGCTTTAGTGCAAGTGTGGAACAGGTATATGCACCTTGTTTGGTGCAGCGTGACAGGGCAAAAAAATGCTAACAAAGAAACCAGTTTGAAGGCTGATCTGAAGAGGAAATAAACAGCAGGTGCTCTTTCTGCTAGACTACGCTCTAGTTTACAGCTGTCTATAGTAAGCTTTGGCTTTTCACTAAAACAAATCTAAACGCAGTGATCTCGTGCTGCTGGGTCTGTATATCTGTTATGTGAGATAATGGAGTTACCTCTGCATAGGTAGCTGGAATGTCTGCTTTCTCTACACCGTAGTAGTGTTTACAGTTGGTTGCTGCTGCAACCTGCAGCACCACCTGCCCTACTCCTGCAAATATGAAACAATTTCTTTAAAAATACATAAACACACCAAAGCTGCCAGACTTGCTATTTATGCTGGAGTTCTGAATCTTACAATTTCAGACATTTTCATAGTTCTTAATTAGCATTTTTATCCAAGTAACCACAAACACACTTTACTGGAGTACTTTTAAGAAACAAAGACAAACTTCAGGTGCTTCTACTAAGTGGTTAGTATAGAATGAAATGTATAACAGCAAACTAACCACTGCCAAGGTCAACAAAGGTGTCTTCTTCCATCATTTCCATTTCATCAATAATCTGGGCCACCAGGTCGAAAGAGGTCTCTCCGTACACCTCGGGGGAGAAGGGTTCATAGTTGTTGAGCTTCTCTGGGTCGGTCACTGAGTGGTTGTACACCTGCTGTAAGATATGTCTCAGCAGCCCATTGGAAGGACGCTTGTTTAGCTTCATGGGCTGGGTTGTCCCTTTCCACTGTAAAACAGGATTTGCATCAATTACATAGCGCCCCCAGAGAGTGCACTCCATCCCTTTTAGGAGTTTTCAGACTCATTGTAAACGGTATCATCTTAACGTATTTAATTATTTTTCACAATTAACCTGCACACATGATAATGACAAAGCAAATACAGGCTTTTTGAGTGGTTTGTACAACTGTTAAAAATAAAAGACTAAAATATCCCATTTCAATAAATATGTGAAGCATTCACTTAATACTTTTGCAAAATAAATAAATAAATAACAGCCTCAATTCTTTTGGGAAAGATCCCACAAGGTTGGCAAACATGTCCTTTAGATTTTTCTCTATTTTTAATGGTACAGTTATTTGAGCTTAATCCCGGTGGATGGCAAGTATCAGTGAACATTTTACGTTTCTGTCTGTTTTATGTAGTTTGGGTAAAAGCAAAGGATGCACATCCACCATTTTTTAATCGAATAATAAATTTGATAAATTGCTTCTCTGCACTTTGACACTGACATAAAAAATACATTATTGAAAAATATGTTCAGCTGCCTTTCTAAGGGGTTACGAGTCCCATGGACAGGATCCAGCTTGGCTGACTTTGACCACAAGTGCTGAGAATAAACCTTGCTCTTCTCAATGAGCAGCTCCTCCTCACAGGTGGTTTCAACTGCCAAAAAACAGCTACCATAGCCTATGTCAGTCCAAGACAGTGGCGTTGGAGTACGATGGGGGAAGAGACTACTTGGAGAGGCAGAAAAATGATTTTAAGGGCTGCCAGAAAGGCACCCTGGTCTGCATGTTGGCAAGCAAAGATAAGACAGGAAAGGCCCAGGCTAGTTAAATAGCAGAGACTACAGTTTACTAGTTTTTACTCTAATATTCATCAGCAGCTGTAAGACCTTACACAGACACATATCATATTTATGACCAGCTGATTTAATTAGCCCTGTGTTAGCCTTAAGATGGGCTTGTGAGGGTATATACTCTGACTTCTACCTTTCAACAGCTGGAATAGGCTCCAGCTCTCGAGGAATAAGCGGTTAGGGAAATGTACTGTTGTATGGACAGATGATTTAATTAGTGCCAGGTAGACTCCAGACAATCTTTAGAAGTTCCTAAGTGATCTCTGAGAAAAGTAGCATGCACCAGAAATCAATAGCAAAAGGTCTGAATACCTGTGTAAGTGGACTATTTCTTTAATTACTGCAGTGGAATGTAGATAAGACAGCACACTAAAGAGTTCTTACCAAAATCCAATAACTGAAGGACAAAGATAGACCACCTTAGAGAACACTGGCTCTGATATCCTACTATAAATACTCAAAACCAGAATAAACAGTTAGGGAAAATGATTCACAAAGGGCACAGATTCAAAAGAACCAGGTTTGTGACTAATGTGCAGCCTTCTCCTACAAAACAGCAAGGAACTTTTCACATATGGACTCACCAGTTGATGAATGCTGTCAATGGCCCTGTTGTACTTGTCACAAAGTCTCTGCATGCTCTCAAAGCTGGGAGAGAGAGGCAACACATAAAATATGATCTCTATAATTTAATTTAAGTAATAACAGCACATTTCTGAGTGAAATAATACAGCTCACATGGGTTAACCCTAACTATCATGACCTAATTTGTTATCATGGCTGGGTAAAATTAATCAAGTCTTTAAATCTGACTCATAAACTAACTAAACTAATTATCAGAGACATCAATCTAACCTTCTGTCTGACTCACAGACTTTGATTTTACAGATACTGATGACATTATTTTACCTCTTGGTGTCATAGTCAATGAGTACATAATTTTCCATTGCCAGTTTGAGGTCTGGGATTTCCTCACACACCCACCTATTAAATAAACAAACATAAAATTAGGGCTGAACGATTATGGAAAATAATCTAATTGCGATTTTTTGCCCCAATATTGCGATTGCGATGCGATATGCGATTATTTTTTAAGGTATTTGTCTTCTGTATTATTAAACAAAGACAAGCAATACATCATATAGTATGGCCAATACTATATTACATTAATTTTAAACTGTTCTTTCCTGGAAGACAGACCTCTGTTATGATGACATGAGGTGATGCATGAATTGATGACTGACATTTTTATTTAACTTCTTCAATCACAACAGTATATTTGAACATACACAATAGTTTATTTTTAGCTTACAAACATCTGAGCATAAAGTGCTGACAAGGAACCCTGGTGTAAACATTAAAATGAAAGTCAGTACAATGTGCAGATTGCAGAAATATACATAAAAAAAAATCAGTGGCTTTACCACACTCAGTTTTTCGACATCTGTGAACTACTAGACAGTCATTCAATTAAAAAATAATATTAAATAAATAAAACTAATAAATAAAAAATACACACATCTTACTGATCTCTGCAGTCAGTAACATTACACATAAAGTGCAAACATAATAGCAATTGTATAAACACACACACAAACACGCCTTTAAAATTTAAAGGCGTGAAATTGGACGGTCTAGTTCTGATTAGCGTCACCGCTGTCTCGGTGGAGTTTAATAAACTCGGCCGTCTGCTTCTTGCTATCTAAAATATAACCAGACACTGGCGTAAATTCTCGACTGTCTCATACTTCTGTTTAATAAGTTTTCTGTTTGACGTTTAGTCAGCTGTGTGAAAACCAAGGAGGAACCCACCCGGGGGATTAATAAAGTTTTATTTTATCTAATCTAATAACTTTAATCTCAGCCAAACCGATTTACTCACGAACAAACAAAACACTGAAAAAAGCCCAACAATAACATTTTTAGGTTGTCTAAGTGACTTATATATTACGTTTAACCCGAGCAGCGAAACTCCGCGGTGATCTGAAAATGATGTGCCGGGAGTTGTGCCGTTCTCGGCCGCATCAGTAACCCTCGAGCTCCCGGCTAGCTGTCGAGCTGGTGGGTAGCAGACGCCTCTGAAAACGTCGAAGCACTTTTGCAAATATGGGATATCTTGATAAACCGAGCAGATATTTGATGTTTACACAACTACTTTCTCGCCTGAAAATATGTTAAAAGTTTATTTTGTGACCCAGAAAGATTAGTATGAGTAATTTTAAAACTTAGTAGCGGCCGCCATTGCTGGAAACTGGAGTTTGGCTGGGCCGCACTATGAATTCTGGGATATGGTAGTAATTTGGACAGCCTTCGGCGCGTCGCTGTGACGTAATCGGTCTACAAATGCGGCCTCAGGAGGATGCAGCCCATGAATTGTATAATATAATCGCAGTATAATCGCAGCCTTTGCGGTTAGAAAATTGCACTTGATCATGTCGCGATATTATCGCAAATGCGATATATCGTTCAGCCCTACATAAAATCACTACTAAATCAGGTCTTTGACAGTCATGTGCATGTAGGAGTATCGCAGGACGGAAACATCGCTTACCGAATGGTCTCGATGATTTCATGAGCAGCATCATGGTGTTTATCCTTAAAAGGGAGGGAGAAAATATTACAAAAACCACACCGAGAATAAAACATTTCACTCAGCAGCACCACAAATTACAGCTTTTAGATGTCCTTAAACTCCAAACACGACCACTCAAAACCAGTCTAAACAAAACCTCAACACTGCTGAAGCCATGATAGTTTTAGAAGACTGATGTTTAAGTGGGGTGTATCTAATAAACTGACAGCTGAAAATAAAATACCCTAAACTGTCTTCACATCTGACCTTACAATACCACAGCTCAGTAAATCATAGGTCAAAACACTAATACAATCTCATCAACTGACAATCATGGGAGGGAAGAACTCCCTTTTAGCAGAAAAAAACTGTCAGAATCAGGCTCAGGTGGGAACAAACACCTACAGCGACCAGAGGGAGTGTGAGGGGAAAGAGAAGACAAATATTTAAATGGTAAATGGACTGAGTCTTATATGGCGCTTTTCTACGCCGGGAATACTCAAATACTAAAATAATACTCAAATATTACTCTATACAACATGCCACATTCACCCATTCACACAAGTACTGTCATCTATGCTGTTAAGTGCTTACTACCACTCACTCATTCATACCCTGACATATGCATCAGAGGGGAACTTGGGGTTAATATCTTGCCCAAGGATATTTAGGAGGAGCCAGGGATCAAACCACCAACATTCCGATCAGTAGATGACCTGCTCTACCTTCCTGAGTTACAGCCATTTACCACACTGAGTATTGTCGTAGTGATCATAAAAAGAAAGAGGAAGTTCCTCAGATGGTTCAAGGTCACCTGATTTAAGCTACATTAAACATTTTATGATGTAGCCTAAATCAGGCCTAATTTCAGAAGCACAGAGTCTCTGTCTCCTGAACCCAAAATGTTAGCTGGTTCCACAGTAGAAGGACATGATAGGATGAAAGGTGGTGCTACATGTAGGCAAATTGCTGACTGGCTGAAAAGCAGGCCTGAACAGGAAAAAGAGTGAATGGATTGGTACTCATATAGTGCTTTTGTACTGTGCACTTTTTACTACAAAGCTCCTTCACCCATTCCCACACACATTCATACAACATCTAATCACACTGATCGAAGCACTGGGTAAACACACGACGCCAGTATCTTGCACAAGGATGTTTCAACATGCAGCCAGAGATTGAACCACGAACCATCTTGCTGACAGATGACCTGTCCTATCTCCTGAGCCACTACCACCACCACTCAGTTTTTTAGTGTTTGGGAGATTCTGAATGTGCATTAGGAGGATTATGTGAATGCAATCGCAGAGAAACAGGGGTATTGCTTCATCACAGTAGCTAACCGCAGGGAAAAACTCCTGATATGTTTATGGGGAAATAATCAGTTTAACAGAGTGCTTGCTGAGCCAGTATTGTACTGAGCATGTGTTAGTATAAACAAGATGTGTGTAAATATATGGTCTGGCGATGTGCGTATGCAATGAAATGCTGATTAGCCATGGGCACATGCTGCTTATGTTAATTAGCCACGAGGAACTGTTCTTGTTATTAATGCATGTTAGTCTGGAGAACGGTGTAATGTTTAATATTCAGAGTTTCCTTTAACCAAATCATGCTCCTGTGTGCAACCCTGCAGCAAATGCATTTATAGCCCCTAAACATATTTTATGACTCATGAGTCTTTTGCTGCATTAGCTCTGCAACGGATTGTGTAACAGACCCTGGAAAGGTCGGATTACCTGCTGAGCGACAGTGCCTGTTAAAACAGCATTTCCAAATCCAGCAGGAATGTTAATGAAACCGTTTTCTATTAAAAAAAAAGACATCGAGTGGAGGGAAAGTAAATATGACATGCACACTAATATGTGTGAAGGTAAGGTATAAAACTGCTGGATGGGAGTTTTGATCATTATAAATATAATTAAAGAGAAATTACAACAAAGAAGAAGAGAAAGAGATACTGTTCAGTGCTCGCAAAATCGCTAGCCCGACGTCCCGGAGCTAGCGATATCTCTGGTCGGGTGACCAAAATCCATCTCAGCCCCGCCCGTCGGGTTATCATATAGCCTGACGGGCAAGGCTGAGATAGATTTTGGTCACCCGACAGGCGATATCGCTAGCTCCAGGACATCGGGCTAGCGATTTTGTGAGCCCTGCGTGTTGATTGCGCTCTTATTTCCTGAGGGTGTCTCCACAGCAGATGGATCTGCATGTTTGATTTGACGAGATTTTACGCCAGATGCCCTTCCTGACGAAACCCCTGCCTTTGAGATCATTAGTAAGAGTACAGCAGCTTGTGACCCCTTAAGGCCGGGTTTGTGTCTCCTCCCAGGACTGAACCAGGGATATTTCACATGTAAGGCCAATGTCCTAAACATTTCACCACAGAGCCACAAAAAGACCTTATAAAGAAATTATTTGAATCTTATTACCCAGTTAACGTGTGTTTAAAATAAATTAGTATATGTATCTGTCTTAATGTACTGTTCTAAGATGAGTTTTTATGAATTTCAATAACATCTGTTTGAGATGTTAATGCAGACTGTATGTGTCTATTTGAATGTATATAGGAACTTGAAAAAAATAGCTGATGCCAATGGGAACCCTAATGAAACTGGAGAGGCTGAAGCTATGCTCATGCTACATCCCGTGTCTCTGAAAATCACCCTAAGTTGGTCAGAAGCAAACTTGAATAAGATAAAAATCTATTGTATTTTACACATGCAGGGAAATTATATTCATTAATTTTAGCAGGAGTGCCTGAGCAGCTCTCTGTGAGTAACAGGACTCAAGTTGCATCCAGCACACAGGCTGCCTAAGCCTGTTGCCTGAGCTGACCCACTGACCCACTTTCCGTCTCCTGCTTTGCCAAAGAGAGCCTCTGCTGGAGAGAAAGAAAAGAAAGAAAGTAGAAAGGGAAAAAAAAAAGAAATCTGAAGGTGAAAGAGGACAAAGGCAGGGAAAGTGAAAGCGAGAAGCGAAAAAAGAACTGCGAAAGGAAAGGGGGGCCTGAGAGAGGAGGAGAGCCTGCTATTTGTCAGCTGTTTGAGGCCTGGCACAGCAGCATGAGCTAACGGCTCTCAGCCCACAGCTTCCAGCTTCCCGCTCAATACTACCCGCCAATACTACGCAAACTTCCGCCAAAACTAAAACATCCATGCGCACACCCTGAAAGAACCATGGCTAGACAGGAGATCTGTTAGCGGAGCACAGCAGTTAACCACATTATGGAGCTAACTATTAATGATAATGAGCTACAAATCTTCCTAAAACACACATGAGCAAAGCACTGTGTAGCTCTTAATATGGAAGCTATACAGAGTATGAAGTGAGCGAATCAGATGCAGCAGGGGGAGGTCACCTGCTCACACAAAGACGGCACACAGCAACACCAGTAGAGAGCTGCTGCTAAAAATAAACGCCGTCTGAAAGCTAGACTCAGACAAAAAGAACAGAGGACCCTCCTCTCCTCCCCACTGTGGGTTCAAGTGACGCACGTACTACTCCTCCTCTCCACACTACCTCTCCTCACAGATGCACCGTGGGTGTAGGGGTTTTACCCAAAACACTGCTCAACTATCTACACCGCAACACCCAATGAGAACAAATGACCAAAGTCAGGCTTTGTATAGAAATTTGAATACATTTTATTTATCAAATGGCAAAAAAGTAGTAAGATGAAAGAGCCTTTTTGTTTTAGCTATATCGAGACTAATCAAGCTTATTTATACCTCCATTTATGCACATAAGAATTATGCTCAGTCACCACTGATTTTGTAACAAAGAAGATCAAACAGACATATGAGTCAGATGTCAGTATTAGCATTTACTGCCTAAGAGCACAAGAGATTAGAGCTACAAATTTCTATGACCAATCTTTATCTGTTGTGTCACATCAATTTTGTGCTGGCTAAATACTCAGATGGTGCGACAAAGAGCTGAAAAGCTTTAAAACAGCTTGGTCATTTTTTAAATGAAATTTGTTTTTGTTTTCCCAGCACAAAAGGGCCAATGAATAAAAGCTACTTTAGTCTGCTCCCTTATTCACAAGGGGCTGCCACAGCAGGTAGCTCCACATGTTTGATTTAGCAGTTGTTTTATGCCGGACACCCTTCCTGGCACAATTCTAAAGGCATCGGTGTCTCCTCCGAGAATCAAACTGGTGATCTTTCACTTATTAGGCAAATGTCTAAACCACTACAAAAAGGGCGATGAATTAGAAATAAAATAAAAACTGGTGCCAGTACTCCTCACTAGTATAGACAGCATAACAGTTGGACATAGCCACCTCGATGTCATCCACTGGTTTGTGAAGTCCTGTTATGAAGCCTCCAGCTGAGCTTTTTCACCGTCGCCATCTTGGTGTTTTGAAGCCAGATGTGACGAGCAAGAGGTGGATATGACTGATCCTTGATATGCTCATAGCTTATCATGGCCCTTTCTGACTCTAAATCATTTTTTATAAATTAGGCTCAAAATTAATCAGTTGAAACTAGACACTGAGGCCATCAGTCTGATCAGCACAGTGTGTACAGAGCTTCTCAATGAAGAAGGAACCTATTTCTTCCAATCTTTTCTGGTATTTTTGCAACCAGACTTAGCCCCCTGGTGTTACAAAGAACACAGGCTTAAGGCACTCTAGCATCACACTTTAGACAAGGCAGGCATGTCCATCTTTGATAACATCTGTGGATATCAGCCAAACTCGTAATAATGATATCAGTGGTGATACAGAATTAAACAATCCACACATTCCTACTGATCATACACCAAAAGTACTTAAAACACCAGCGTATCTCTTAAAAGTGTTGTGTGGGGCTGCTTAGTACCAATACCTAGAACCAGATGGATAAAGAGCTGCACCACACCAGAGGTGCTCTTCATATGGAAGCATTTACAGATGCACAGATGTGGGGATTTAGTGAGCAAACAGCAGATGAAAGACTAAACAAAAGAGATCAGAGAACATCTTCTTTGCATTTTTTCTATGGGCTTGGTTCACTAAAAGCACAACTTACACATCAAAAGCCTGTAACACCATGTTGTGTCTATCATACACAGATAGCAATGTGCTCGTGCTCTGTAGGTGTGATAAGCAATCCTAATGTGGTGCAATGTAGGAGTGAAGAGTAAATGGAGTGGGATCTGCTGTTACCACCAAGAAGTTCAACAAAGGGAAAACACAATGAGTTTTAAACGTGACTGGGAACACATACTTGTATGTGAATTCTAATAATACAGCATTGCTGAACAGGAGCAGGCTCATATCTTCCTCCCTGCAGACTTGACCATATGGACAAGAGAGGAAGGGAGAGGAGAGGGGAAGTGTTTCCCCCTTTGAAAACAGGAGGAGAGCACCGCATGAATGGGCTCCATATCACACAACTCCACATGCATCAGCTGTTTCTAATTCAACACATGACAGTATAAATAGCTCACGCAGCCCAATGATGTATTAAATTCCTGACATGTTTGTCCTCCTGTTTATCTTTGCAGACCATAACATAAGGAAATGGGAGGAAGGGAGGGAGGAACTGTGAGTGTTATCAGAGTCTGGCATAGTGCAAAAAGGGAGGGTCAGCTCTGTCAGGCAAAGCAGGGAGGGAGTGCCTGATTGCATCGACAAGCAACTCTGACTCAACAGAGACTGAAACGGGTGATGGGACAAACACACTATGATGGAAGTGAAATAACCAGACTGACAGACACAGTGCAGCGTGGGGGTGGGGGAAAGCGCCACAAAGAGACCCCACACACGCATTCTCATAAACTCCGCTATCTTCTCACCGCAATTACTATAAATGAGAAAGATAGTTCAAACTAACTACACACCACTGAAAAGGACCACAGAACTTACAACCGCTTCCCCTTCCGCTTATACTGAATGAGTCAACTGCAGGCACTGACGTGCTGACAGCTACATGGAAATAAAATTAAGAGAAGAGAGAGAAACGTGTCTCTACCAGGCATGATTGCTATCACTGCACAGAGCAGACTGACTGATGGGGGTGGTGGGTCCACCTCATGTACAGAGTTAACCCGAGCAAACACAAGTCAGCTGCTCTCGCTCCTAAAACTATGCTGGGATAACACACATACACACACAGAAGGCAGTCTAGGAATGCCAACACTGCTATTCAGATGTGTACAGACAGGAGTTCAAAAACCTACTGTGTAACCATCGGAGATATGGTGTGGTCTATGTGAGCAGGGAAAAAATGTTCGGCCATAAAATAAGTTAGGGACAGACTAACAAAACGGTGGTCCAATTTCAAAACAACCTCCGATCAGTGGCTGTCACTGTTAGTTTTACTAGCTACGGTCAAATGTGCCGTAGGATCTAAGTGTCTACAGTATGACAAGGAAAGAACGGATTGAAATAATCCAGGTATGCCATCAGCCATGGCAGAAGGCTGATACAGCACGTCTGTCACCATCCCAACCAGTATGACCCGATTCTCCGGACGAGCGTGCCACGGCTCTTTCTGCTAGCTAGAGTTAGCGCACAGCTAACGCGGCTAACAAAGACTAAAACAAAAGGCAAAGCTTAAAAGCTACAAAAATTAAGCTTTAAAGTTTAACACTTACATATACTGGTAACGGCCATGGATACCCAGCGGGTTCTGCTCCAACCGGCGATTTGAGCTTGAGCTCCAGCTTTTCTCCCATCCTACACTTCACGGCGGCTTGGCTGTGGTGGATAGCTAGCTAGTAACTGCTCTCTGTTAGCCAGCTGGTCGGTTAGCGAGCGACTTACAACGAGAACATTTTGTAAGAAAAACGTTCAAACGCGTAAAATTAAAAAAGACGTCGACGCTGGTTACGTGGCAGATACACTCACGATGCGTTCAAGTGTATAACTGGATATGACTCGCTGTTCTATTTTAAATAAAATGCCTTTTTTATGCCCACTGGCAATAACACCGATTCCGTATCGCCGCCATCTTGCCCGGCATGAATACTTATGGCAAGGGGCCACTGGCAGCGGAGGGGACGCAGACGTCACTGAGCCAGCTCACGAGCAAGCCACCCCTTCCCAAGCTGCGTGAGAACACCGATAACATCACGACTTTTTTTCCATATTAACGCAGGAATATTTACGCAGAGCCGGCAGATACATGATAAATGATAACAGTTCGTTTTAATGCTAAAAACACATTCGACTCTGATTCTCAACATAATACACTTTTATTTACCCATAAATTATAAATATAAATTATAGCTTTAAGTAAATTAAATATAACGCAAATAACAATGCAACGAGTACTAATAAACACATTCTGTTTTACACGTTTTTATGTACTAGGTGTTGTTATAGAAAGTTTATATACAAATTCAATATAAAACATTGGAAATTAGACCTAAATATTATTTTACCAGCCTTTAATTCAATTCAATTCAATTTTATTTATACAGCGCCAAATCACAACAACAGTCGCCTCAAGGCGCTTTATATTGTAAGATAGATCCTACAATAACACAGACAGAGAAAAATTCAACAGTCATGTGACCCCGTATGAGCAAGCACTGGGGCACAGTGGGAAGGAAAAACCTCCCTTTTAACCGGAAGAAGCTGGCTCTTACACATATCCCTGAGGTACACCAACTGTATAATGCAGTTTGCTCATTTCCTAAGAACAGCTAGAAATGTGTAGGGTTGTATTTTGGAATCTGTATCGAACTCAAAGAGCTTTCCAACTGTTTCTCTGTCTATACTCGAGGACTCTGTCACCCAGTGCTGATGTTTTGGAATTTTAATTAGGTCTTTACTACTACTACTACTACTAGTAGTACTACTAATAATAATAATGATAACTTTTCTTTTGTTATCATTATCTATTTGAAGACTACCCCTGTTAGTTAATTTGAGCACAGATCTGTAGCTGACTATAGGCAGAGATGTGCAAACACATGCATTATCAGCAGCCCAGAGTCTGGATCAAAGGCCTAAATGAAAAACTCTGTCAGTACAATATTTACCAAAGATTGCTGTTGTTCACAAGACTTACAGCTTTGCCCAGGAACCTCAAACATCTGCATGTAAAGACTTTAAACGGCCCGAGGAATTTCATTTATATTTTAAAACTAGTAAGTCGGTTGGCTGGAAAACAGTTTTATAGAACAAAACCAGCTGTTTGATATGTATGACGGAAATACAGAAATATTTCTTAAGGAAGTTCTTCAGTATTTATGCAGGCAAGTATCTACCTACCTATGGCTCTTTATAAAACAGTTGTTTATACACTTCTGTGCACTTGCAAAACAGTTAAACATGGATATGATGTGTAAGAAACTGGGCACATCTCATTCAAAATTGATGGTGTAGTTGGGGAGCTAATTATAGTAAAATTGTTTTTTACTTTATGTGTGACGTGTCCACAGTGAGTGATGATTTATAATGGACTGTGGTTGAGGAAGGGTTGGGTTACTACCCGGTCAAGTCACCATATAATTTTCATAATCTGTGTGCCTGTCTTTTTGTTCCCATGCAGCACAATGTTTGCTGAAAAACAATACAATGCACTGAAGGATGTGCAGAAGCATCTATGCTACTGTAGTCATGTGGACTGAGGGCGGTTATGGGAGAGACATTTATACTTTCATGGGTTATGTTGCTGTATTTTTTATTGAATGAGAAATTACATGTGAGGATAAGTGGATGAGCGAGTACACAGTTTAAACAATAGATAGAGCGAAGAGAGAAATAACCTCAGCTCATTCACAGAAAAGTTGTCTGATTCAGCTCAACAGAGCCAGCATTGTTTACAAGAAGGTTCAGTCATCTATAGCCTGAATGTGAACAGAGACTGTAGTTCAAATTTCTGGCCTTTAGCCACAAAACTGCACCGTACCAGATAGACTAACAGGCTATGGTATCTTGATTTTGAAAGCATTAGATCCAAGAAAAATAGCTATGACTGGTGAAGTGGGATGTTTCTATTATACTCAAAGAAGTCATATATTACCATATAAATGGGAATGTGTCTGCCTGGTGCTAGACGTCTCTTTTGCCAACTGATGATGAGGATGCAGCAATGATCAGCAATGAAGGAAGAAACCTCCTGATATTAGAAATGACCCTGAAGGTCAGGCAGTCGATATGAAGCAGAAACCCGTCCATAATAGAGGAGAAGACGCAGCAAGCTGCCAGTTTGGCTGGTGCTGCAGAATGAATAAGAGATAATCAAGATGGTAAACTCCCAGGTCAAAGAGCACTCAAGAGAGTATTATGGGGAAACTAGCTTTCCCTGGTGGATTCTGTGGTTAAGACAAAAAAAAAAAAAAAAAAAAAAAAAAAAAAAAAACCACAATAGAAATTTCAGTGAGACGAATGCAGCTGGTCAAAGCTTGAAGGCTTAGCAGATGTTTATCGCTGCTTCACGTTCACCTGTTTTGTCTGAGACCATTTGCACTAACCCTCTCATGTATCTGAGAGATGAGACTTTTCACACCTATGTCAGAGCAGACTTATAGTGCCAACTTTGAGGAACCACTGATGCATTTTAAAAATGCAACTGTCATCACACACATCAGCTGCTAAAATCAGCAATGTTTCAGCCAACTTAGGTGTGAAGACTTTCCTAAACAAACATTCAGCTAATGGTAAAGCAGCTGGTTTGTTTTTAGAATCCTCATTAGCATGAGCTTTATCTGTAGCTATTATAAGTGTCCGTATACTTAAAGGAAACCAATTATGCTCATTTTTAAACCTCATATTTTCATTCCTGGACTCTGTATGCTCCTTATTTATCTTAGCAGCCCCTCAATCCACCCAGAGTAACCAGCGGTTACCATTTGAGGGCTCCGAGTCCACCCACTGTCAGAAATAAACTGTTCTAGCTGCTCCGTTTTTAAGGTCAAACACCCTTCTTCTGCTTGGCTGCACTTTTTAAACAAAAGAAATAAACACCGAGTGTGTGGGGCTTCCTCTGCTCACCTGGTTCTATTAAATTCAATATAATTTTATTTATACAGCACCAAATCACAACAACAGTCACCTCAAGGCGCTTTATATTGTAAGGTAGACCCTACAATGATACATACAGAGAAAAACCCAACAATCATGTGAACCCCTATTAGCAAGCCCTTTGGCGACAGTGGGAAGGAAAAACTCCCTTTTTACAGGAAGAAACCTCCGGCAGAACCAGGCTCAGGGAGGGGCGGCCATCTGCTGCGACCAGTTGGGGTGAGAAAAGGAAGGCAGGATAAAAGATGACTCAATGACATCACACAGAGGGCAGAAAAAGCTGGTCAGAGCAGTGTGACGGTGGAACTGCTGGCTCACATGAATTATCCGTCTTTGAAATTCTGGCCCCCTCTAATATTAACATCCACCACTGCATAATAAAGCCTTTTAAATTCATCGATTATGCCATGCCCTCGAGTTTAATGCCAATTACCTTCAATAAGAGTCAGCCCTTTATTTCAACTACGGCCTACATTTTCACATGAAAGCACTAGCTCGCTCTGTTAGCACAGAATCTGAATAGAAGCAGATCCCTCTGCAGTTTTCAGCACAGAGAGGGGAGGGGAGACCTCTGTGTGTAAACATGTTTGTGTATATGCTGCTGTATGTTGAGGAGAGGGGGAGATGGCAGCTTGCCACAGTGAACTCTCTGACCAGCCCCCCTCCCCTCCAGCTCCCTCAGCAGCTCTGAGGCCAGCTTCGGGATGAGAGCCATGCGCAGCGAGGCTCAGGCACAGCTCAGCCCAGCCAACTGGAACGCAGTCGCTATGTAGATTTCTGGGATCTTTCACAGTGTGTCAGATTACAGCGAGCCTCGTCCTGCGCTGCCTGGCTGGAGCATCCTCTGCTCACGCTGCCATGCCAAGGCCTTTTTGGGATCCACGTTTAAGTGTCAGCAAACACACATTCACAAATTATAAGAGGATGCCAATTAGACACAAGACACACGTAGACTACAAAGTGGAAGCTTTTAACTACTTCCCCTTGCAACCAAATGGATCCCCGAAGGTGTCGCCGAGCACACGTAAGGGTTTACCGACGAAGAGAAACAAAGAAATCTGGGACACCGCATTGATCTAAATCTTTCTAGTTAATCTGCTGCCTTCATGGACAAAGGCGAGGCATGCCAGGACTGTGTGGAGGCTGGGGAACCCAACAGTGTGAGACTGCTGCCATCCAAAGGATAGCTGCTGTATTACAAACCAGTCGATTCAGTAATTGTTACCAAAAATAAAAAAATAAAAAAAAAAATTAATGATTTCCTTAATTAGAGAAAGTGCTTCAGTAATTTGAACTTCCACAAACATGTTTGTAAGCTTTAAAAAAAAAAAAAAAAAAAAAAAAAGACTTCATCATCTGTATGATTAAATATTCCTGACCCCATGTGGAAACAGCAGGAAATGTAGCACCATTACAATAAAGGGCAACAACAACGGATTCAGAATTTCACAAATAAAGATTTGAAAGAATTTTATTATTGAAACAAAGATCATCTCAGTCCCAGTCCCTTATGGTTTTCAAAAAGCGTGCTTTGGGTTTTAGCGCCAACATTTCATGACTGTCCTCCAAAGCCCTCTTTGCTTATACAGCAGCATGTATATACTGAAGGGAAAAGGAAAAGGGGGGAAAAAAAAAATCAAAACCTATACAAACAGATCATTTTGGCACAATCAACTCGTACATGGTAATCCTGTGCTGGCATATTATTACCAGTTTGCTCTCCATTGGATCAAAATATCTTTCACTGATAAACTCATTCACGATGGATTTTGACCAGAGAGGGAAATACAGTAATCATGTCTGAATCTTTGTAGAAAACAAGGTACAGTAAGAGTGACTGAAAGTCTTTGTTAAAAGGTGTAACGCTCGGTGTTGCAGAGTGTTGATACCAGTAACAAAACATTCCTCCTCACAGACTTCCGAGTCCCAGATCCAGCCTCGGTCTGAACCCGGCAGCATTTCTAAGTTCTGAACTTCATGTAGTGTTTGCATTAGGAGCAAGATGAAAATCTGAAACCTGACAAGTCCAGTGCGAAGCTCTGACCCCTCACAGGGAAACACTGAAGAACTTCCTACTGGATGGTAAATCAGACAAAATTAATGAGAACTGGAAGCGGGGAATTCTGTGATGTTGGCAAAGTTCCTTTGCCAACATTTGGTAGAGCGTTTTGTGTCATCCCACTCAGTAAGCACTTTGGTATACATGCTGGTCAGAGTCATGTCTACTCGATTACATGATAATACAGTCGGACTAAGCCTCAGCGTGGATTTTAATATCCTTGGGCAGTTTTTTTTCTTCAAGTAAAGATACAAAGACTGTTCATTGTAACTCATTCATAAAGCATGCACTCGGATGGACAAAGAAGTGTGTCGATTGGACAAAACCCCAAGGTAACAGCAAGATCAGAAGAAAAAGTGCAGATTCTCCATATTCACGTAAAAAGATCGATATAAGAAACGCACTTGCTGACGGCGCTCAACGTTTCTCGGGCATCTCGACTCGATGCTGACCCGGGAAACTGATTTTTTGGGTCGCTCCCTGTAAATACTTGACATCACACTTGGAAAAAGGCAAAAAGTGGTTCTCCTCTGAGCAGGAGGTCCACCGGGCTCCACTCGGAAGATGAACAAAAATGGCTTCATCTTAACAGTCGTCTCAGATGGACTAGCATGCGGGAAGATTAGCAGACAAAAACAAAAGTAAACGTGATCTGAACACAACTGAAAGTGATAATGGTGCACAAGCCGAAACTTCCAAAACTTCCCGGAGATGAAAAGAAAAAGGCTTTAGGTCTGCATCCCGTCTGCTTCAGCTTACAATTCAAGGATCTTCCGTAGTGCGAAGAAGGGTAACACTGACACCGAGCTCCTCAGAAAACTCGGACACATTCTGTTGCTACAAAAGCCGTAATAAACGGGAAAGACGATTCATTAACAGCAGAGAATAGTTTCTCACTGACGCAATAACTGAACCACAACTTAGGACCACTGCAGGAACAGAGCTCGGGAGTTCGTCCTGAAGGACCGCAAACCCGAGCCCCCCCTCCTTTAATACGCGTGCATATGATTTTAGAAACGAAAAGCTGAACGCACAAACCCGCGTGTGACCGTGCGCACCGGTTTCAAATGAACAGTAATATCTGCATCTCTTTAAAAGAGATAAATAAAGAGAATAAAGTTATCCCAAAAGACTGACAGACGGGCAAGGCAGCTTCTGGATAAAATACAGGCAGACATTCAAAATGTGAG
This sequence comes from Diplotaxodon limnothrissa, assembly GCF_057381915.1. NCBI lineage: Eukaryota > Metazoa > Chordata > Actinopteri > Cichliformes > Cichlidae > Diplotaxodon > Diplotaxodon limnothrissa. The sequence continues at coordinate 11,789,404 of NC_140617.1, read as the reverse complement.
AACAGAAGCTTTAAAGTACTGATACAGAGGAGTGTAAAACAGACTCCTCCCCCATTTTAATATCCAAAATAAATACAAAGAAATAGAGGTTCGACATCTCAACCATTCATTTTTCACTAAGTGGGGAAAACTTTTTCATCATTCGTTTAATTTTTTCTCAACTCAAAAACAAATTCATTGCATTTGGCATTCAATCTGCAGCTTTCATCTCCGTGTCCCTCCTGTTCCCAAAGCAGGAAAAAGAATTTGGAAATCTCCCAAGAACGTGGCAAAGTTTCCATGTTTGACACTTTCACATCTCTGAACTATAAGCAGGGTGTGTAGAAAAACAGACCTGCACAGAGCCACATTTTCTGGATGCACACCAGGCTTCGCCTCATCTCCACAAAAGAAAAAACAAAAGAAAAACAGAGCGTGTCCCGCTTGGTTCCCACTAGAGCCTTTGGCCCCGATGAGAGGAATACTCCCTTCATGGCAATTTTTTTCTTCTTCTTTTCTCCCCACACAAGCAGAATCTGGAGCTTTCCACCATCTGCTCGGCTTCCAGAGATAACAGGGAACACAGTCTAATAACCACTTTTAAAGTTGCTGTTGATCGTACTCCGCAATGAGTTTCTTAATGTGCGCCAGTTTGTTGTGTAGATATTCACAGCGGTTCTTCTCTTGGCTGTAGTTTGGATTAGTCTGCGATGGAAAAAGCACAGCGTCAGAATCTGATAAACCGCTCACACACTTCATCATCAGCGTCAGTCAGAGCTACAACCTACCTTTTTTATTTTACGATACTCTTGAAGTATTTGATTGTGAACCGTCTGTTCAAAGAAGGAAAGAGTTTAAGTCATTTGTCTTCACATTAAAGGTAAAAGCGTTGTGTTTATTATACGGTTACTCGTGGTGCCGTGGAATCTTTCGCGTCTCTCTCGGGGTATTTACCTTGTACTTGTCTGTGCCGTGTTGGAGCTGTTTCAGCTCATTATCAAGCACCGTGAACTGCCGGGTGATGCCCTCTATTCGAGCATGTAGTCCCCGGTACTCGCTGTACTCGGCGTTGAAATCATTTTTATACCTTTGACGCTGCTCCGGAGAGCTGATCACTGTATATTTCCTAAGGAGAAGAATACAGAAAAAAATATTACTGAACAAGAAGAGCCCAAACTACCAAGGACACTCCCTGTCTGGGCAGCATTTACTTTGGATTTTCTTTGTTTTTTTAAAATGTACTTTTACATTGTCTGCAGTAAAAAACAGATGACACAACTCACAGCACAGTTGTAAGAGTCAGAGTTTCTCAGTTACAAGGCTTTTGTCAGTTTTCCACAAATAAATCATCGAGCTGACCTCGAAGACCTCAGTGGATGCGAGCCAAATTTGAGTGCATTGTTAACATGACCCCAACGTTTTATAAGAATTCTTTCAAAACTGTGTTTACAGACAGAAGGACACACAAACTTTACCAGAACCCAGAAATATAACCAACAAAAATAAGTTGTGAGGAGTGAGAAGAATCAATATCGGCTTTTAAGTCTGACGCTGCGGGAAAAGTGCAACTTAAACCGTAACCCAAAATATGTGTCATCACGTCTGCGTTCATGTTTGAGTTGTGGCTGTGAGGAGGAGGAGTATAATTTTTGTGTCTCAGCCACAGCTATGGAGCTTGGTGGCAAAAGGACAAAAAAGTAATGAGCGCTTTCTGAACACCAGCACGCACCCGTCTCCTTTACGTCACGTCTCACCACCAATGGGACGGTGAACTATCTCCTCTCCTCATGTGTGACTCACGGTGGAGGCTGTCTCATTTATTCTGATGAGTTTAACAAGAAGAAATTTGTCAAAACTTGAATACTCACAATAAATAGTCTGCCACTTCAGGTGAAGATGAAGGAATACTGGTACTGTTACACATCCCATTAAGATCTGAAACGAGAACACACATTTGAATAATCTCAATGTGTCATCTGTGCAGGTCTCTAATGCAAAAGCAGAGAAACGTCAGTATGACTGTTATTTGTATTTAACTATCATCTTTTCTGCCAGTGAAATTAACAGGCGTGCATTTGAGGCACAAACTCGAACAGCAGGGGTCTCAGTTTGTTCGATAAGAATAAGACTCGTCACATGATGCATCACCTACTCACAGTGATGACTAACTGGAGAGCATCCAAATATCAAGTATCACTTTTATTCAGAAATCCACATCTAACGCAGTAAAATACTGTGTGTGTGTGTGTGTGTTGTTCTCACCTGTGCTTCTGTGTGGAATACTGTTGCTTTTGAGGTTTCCTAGGCTCGTCTCACAGGCTCTATTAGGCTCCGACACACACTCGTCACGACTTTTCCTCTCGTTTTCCTGCTCCTTCTCCCTCACCTTGTCTTTATCTTTGCTCTTCTCTTTGTCTTTATGCTTTTTGGACTTCTTTTTAGACTTGGTGTTTAAGGAGGAAGAGCTCTTGTCCCGCGGGGCCTCCAGGATCGTGTGTCTGGGGGAAGATGTTTGAGGGAGCGAAGGCGGCTGACTGAACCTCTCGGGCACCGCAGATTCCTGAGAGTCACAGTCGCGTCCATTGTTGCTGGAGTCATTGCTGACGTCCGACAATGCTTCAAAAGGACGGGGGATGTCGAGCATGGGCAGCTGCTGGGAGCTGGACGGCGTGCCGCCATCTGGCGCTGAACCCACCACTCCCGACGGCGTGCTGCCTGCATCGCCTCTGCCATTGGAAGAGCTGATCTTGCCATTAACCGGGGGTGTTGCAGCCTTGCTAGCGAGGTGCGATATCCTTGGCTTTTTGTTGGCGAGTGGGTCGATGAAGTCGGCAGCGGGCCGTTTCTGGCGAAAACAAAACAGTTTTAGTTTCATACCTTAAAACAGCGTTTGATATGAAATAGTGTTCCAGGTGAAATCAGGCAGGGGAGAGACTAATGAGAGCAGAAAGCAACATAATGAAAACGACAAGACTACAGAGTATTCGAGGAAGAGCACTCTTAGCAGCAAAGACACAATGAGGACTGTGCTTCCTTTTCACAACAGCAGAGATTAGATTACAGACAGCCCTGTTTGACCCAGTCCACTCTGAAGACTTTGGGAGTGGCAGACTCGATGACTTTGTTTGCTCTCCTGACTTGGTGGTGTGAAACAAAGGCAAAGAGCCAGTGAAGAGCTCAGCTTGAACCTCCCAAGCTCTTCTAATCTTCTCCACACAAGGCACCTTTGACACCTGAGATCAAAAGTCTCCTGAGATGACAGCCGGAATAAAAAGACTTCTTTATGATTAGCCATGATGGAGGAGGCTAGACTTTAAGTTTCATGTTCATCAGTGTGGATATGCCTTCCCATTGTTCTGTAGCACTCCCTGATTCAGACCAGACCCAGCTCAGGTTTATGCTGCATTACCTGCTGTGATTCTGTCTTTTTACCAATGCAGCTAAAAATGGAGCCCGGAGGCCTGTGTGTGTATTCATATCTTTGTGGGGACCAAAAATTGTAAGTTGACTATGCTTGTGGGGGACTAACAACCCGTTATAGGGACAAAATGCTCGTCCCAACGAGTCTGAAGGCAATTTTCAGACTCAAAATGTGGCTTTAGTGTCAGGGTTACAATTCGGTTATGGGCAGGGTTAGGGTATTAGGGTAAGCGGCTAGGGAAAGCATTATGTCAACGAGATGTCCTCACTAAGATATGGAAACGTGTGTATGTGCGTGTGTTTACAGAGGGAGTGAGCGGAAAGGAAGGGGCAAACAGTAGGTGTCTGAGGCAAGAACAGCTGAGTGGAAGGAGCTATTAATAAAGCAGAGCCTCTTCTCCTCCCTCTGCTTAATGGAAGTGTAAATAATGGTAAATTTAGACGTCTGTACAGACCTAACAGGACAGGCAGTATGAAAATATCAAAAAATTGTTTAGGCAGTAAGGCAGGAAAACACAATTTCACGCAGATATAGTATACCCAAGAAGATATTTTGTATAATAACAAAAGTTAAGTATTCATGGAAACGTGTATATTTATTTAAAGATTCTAGGGGAGCTTCTAATATCCCTTAATGCGTAATTCTGACCAGCAGCAACCACTTAAGAAAACATTTACTCCAAAAGGCACTTTGGAAATTCACAGAGGAGGATACTAAGAGGAAACATTTATACTTTTGCAGACAGCCAGATGATTTAGAAAAACCCTCCTTGGGAAATACCAGACACCACCAGACTACTACAACAACAGTCCGGGGGTCAGGCTGCAGTGTTTGGTAAACTGGTGGAAATGGAAAGAAACGCTCCAGTACACACATTAGGTGGAAATAATCTTACCCCTATTCCTCCTGCCTTTCTACAAGGTTGCTGGAAACATACAAAAGGCTTAAGCATGCTTGGGTTACACATTACGCTTTGTATTTACACTGAATTTTTTTCCCTGCCTGGTCTGTATCTCAAACAGGGGTTTTCTATTCTTACATGTAGCTTCCTCCGTCTTAACCAGCCCTTTATCGTGGTCTGATCACAGGAAGAGACTTGTTATTAAATGTTCAGTCAGTAACGAGGAGGAGGAGGCAGAGGGAAACAGCAGATGAGGCTTTAGGAAAATGTGTGGAAGTGAGAGACGGGTTAAAGGAAGAGGAGGCTCACTTGAGATGGAGAGCAGCTGGCCAGCTCTTTCGGTGGGCTCTCTGGTGGAGGTGCAGAGCTGTTCTGGGCTTGTTTCCTAAGAGAGTTCATGCACACAGACAGAGACAGAGCCAAGAAAATTTAATATAGTTTATGCATACCTGCAGTGCATTAAAACTCTTATCTATCCAACTATCCTGGTGAGTTAAAGCAACATATGCACTGGCAGCAATGAGGGGCTTAAAGTGCAGGAAAGTGATCTCTTTCAACCTCAGCGTTTGACCAGACACTTCCACACCACTAACACGCTTCTCAGGTCTGAAGCAATCATGGGCTCATAAAGTGTCTTTGAAATTACTTAAACCCTTACAGCTTAAAATCCCCTTTTCTAAGCATACACGGCAAAAAACAGAAAAAGAAATCTAGCTGAAATTGATTCTGTGACAAGCAAATTGTATGTACGAGGACTTCAAAGACCTGAGACAGTCACACTGAGAAGCTCACAGGGTAGCTATGACAACTGAGTGAAGGAGGAGGTACTTGAGAGCAGCATTTAATTATCTACAGAGAAGGCAAAGTTTCAATAATAAAATCTGTGCACATTTTTAACATTTAATGCTTTTTAATCTCTCAGTCACTGCAGTGTGTTTATTTAACGGCTGAACGGTTTTGGCAGCAGCTCGTGCACGATGAGCGAGAGAGTGCCACGACACTCTGAAGTGACGAAGAAAGTGGTGCCGCTGCTCACTTGGGGATGGACGCTTGTTGTGCCGGGTTACATTTATAAAGAGGTTACTTTTGCATGCTCCGACAATAACAGAACGTCGATTTAAAGGCAAACGAGCAATATTTACACGCCGATCGTAACTGCCTCCATTACCCACGAATCATTGCACGGCCAGGTATGAACAAGGATAAACGGTGCATGCTACGTGCAACAACGTACACTTTCTGAGAAGCATAACTACACGTTAGATTGAAGCATCCCACGGCTACTGCGATTGGCCCGTCGATTCTCCCTGTGCATTTCCAGCTATGTTTAACGTTGAAGTACGATATCAGTGACAGGGCAACAATCAATGCCTCAGTAATCATCACTGTCAATATACAGAGGGGAAAAAAGTCACAGGATTTGTTCCTATCGACTGGCACCGCACGTGTAACAGCAGGACACGACAACAATGTTGACCACTTAGGTAGGATACATCACAGGCTCTACAAGGTATTCCCCACAGATATATGAATCAGTCCTTAAAGTTGCTTTTTTGAAGCGGAACCTCAGTCCACTGACCTGAGCAGAGTTCCAACGCTGGCTTAAACACTAGCAGTAAAAACAGAATTCACTGGACAAACACCACATGTGGCCATAAAAATAAAGACGCATGCAGAGATGCTCTTGCCACAGCTGAGGACTTTATCAGTAGGGGGCAGTTAGGTACACCAAGTCTCGTCAGTGCCGCACCCTTGTAAAAATCAAGCCGTGTGTGCGTGTGAGTGAGAGAGAGTGAGTGTGCAGCTGACACTCAAAGGCAGGCAGGAGTGAGAGCAGTGAGACAGCGGGCTGAACCTTGGACAGGTGCCACTTCACACATAGATCAGCATGGGCTGGAACACTTGCATCATGTGCGCCCCACTCATGTTGCTGTGCGACTCCTGCGTGACTGACTGCATTAGCTCCAAACACTGGAGGAGCCACGGAGGGGGAGGTGGTATTTAGGTGGGAGGCTGTTTGCTAGTCAGCTGATAAACTCCCCCAAAAAGAGCTCAAAGTACAGTAAAGACACAAATGGGCAGCAAGCATGTACGGATGTTAAAAAGAAAATACAAGAGCACACACACGAAATACTGACTAGACTTTCCGACAAAAAACTGAGAACTGCTGCAGTGCATGAGACTGCGTGTTGCATTATGAACACTCAGTGTTAATATCCTGGCTGCCTTCAGGTGTGGGCACAGTTAAGGTTACTGTGGATAATTGGAGCTATTCTGGAGTCCACTACATAAACACAAACTGAGGACTGAATGTTGCTGGTCTATATATAGCCGGTCGGACGCTCGCTCCCTCGCTGGCTTGCTTTTCCTCGGCGTTCCAGACCATGAGAAACCAGATTTTTCCACCGGGACGGAAGCCAGCAGCTCACGCTGTTAACAAATACAACTCTAAGAGGAAATTCAGTGGAATGCAGAAATCTTCCTGGGGCACAGAGAAAGTCGAGCACATTGATACCTCCCAAAAAAAAAAAAAAAAAATCCTTAAAGAAAATAATTTCAATCCAAAAATATCCTTATACATGCAACGATCACGTCTCATAAACGACACAAGGAAAATATTAAAGAAAAATAAGCATGCATAGATATTAAACATTACTTCTATGCGCCGTAAGACTTTAAACTCATAACCATCACGCTGGCGCTTAACTCCCGCCAGAAATACAAACAAGGTGCTTTTCAAGATTTTTAAGCCACAACACGTGAGATGAAAGTTAAATCTACTGATCTACCAGAAATGCTGCTGTACAAATGAACACTGCTACAGTATCAGAGCCTTCTAACTGCTGGCATGCTATCCCACTGAACACACATATTCATTGTAACTGCTGACATACCTGAACAGAATTCTCTTGAGAAGCTGCTGGTCTCCTTCTGTGTAGCCTGGCCAGTCCTTCTGAATTTCCTTATACAAAAAGTCCTTTAATGTGAAAGTGTTTTCTCTCCCATTCAGGTTTGCAACCTATGAAAGGAGCAGAAATCTCAGGTGAGCCCAGCTACTATCAAAGTATCAGGAAATCTACATGATGGCCAAGTGTGTGTGGGACCTGTTGCAGGTGGCTATCCAGGGAGTCTTTGTCTAATGGCGAGAGACCATCCTTCTGCAACCTCAGGATCAGCTCGGGCTTCTTGTAAGGCTTGAGAGCCAGCAGGTGGACGAGGCGCTCTCGGAGCGGCCTGTGCTGAGTTGCGCTCTTCTTCAGCGTACTGCTCGAGATGATGACGGGTCGAGACGTCCTCCGTAAGGGGGCGACATCTGAGAGTCCAGGTGCCGGTTTCCGGATCTGAACCTTCTTACCTGAGAAGAGTTAAAACGCACAGACTGATGTTACACATTTTAACGGATCTTTCAAAGAGCAGTCTTAGGAAAACCGTCTGCAGTTTATTTACGAGTTACGACGAGACGCTCGTCTTATGATGATTTTAATTATAAGGGGTGTTTATTTATCACAAATAAACACAGTGTTAGAAAAATGAGTCATCAGGTTGCTTTTTGGTTGGCAGCCAGTGTATTTTATTTTCTTAAGAACAAAAACTGCAATTTCATCACAGCATCTTTGGACACAGTGGCTGTTAAAGGCTGGGAGAGCTTGCAGATGACTCATAGGTGACGCATTGTGAAATGATCTTAAGTTCAAGTCTGTGTGGCAACACTAAACTTCCAGCAAAAAGCAGTGATCGCCATCTCCCAGTGACACCTTGCTTTCGGATCACCTGGTGAGACCAACAGCCCGTTTGCTTCCTAGCACGCGGACCGAGCGTGCTTGACTCAGAGCCTCATGGTGAACAGGCTCACACTAGATTTCTTTTTTTTGTAGGCAGTGAGGCAGAGCCGCTGCGGCTTTCTGCTTCGACTGACACTCAGGGCACTGCGGTGCGGCTCTGATACCAAAACAGAGATTCAGGAAGTGGACGTGTTATGTGTGGATGTGCCTGGGGGCATTTCCTCCTCTGTGTGTTTTTAAATTACATTCAAGGAGAAATGGATCAGTGCGTATGAGCCTTTACAGCAAGCACGCATGCTGTTACCGTGAAAGTACACTGCCGTTCAGACACAGGTCACTTTCTGTTAACGCTTCATTCAGATAACCACAGCGAGGAAGCTCAAACACTGGTACAGTGAGAACCCATTCACCAGCAGAGCACGGGCCAAGTGTGGGTGTTTGCAGGGAAATATCGCTTCACACGAACCAAAAGCTCAACACTGGTAGTCTTACTAGTCTGTGTGAGTAGGAGACTCTGAAAATGACAGACCAACAGTTGGTATTCATGTGTCATAGTATCGCGTTTTCTCACCTACGTATCGTCCCCCAGGCTTGATGACGATGGCACTCCTGCTGCGAGTCTCCTCCTCAACCTGGGCCATGCTTTCCTTGGCCTTCTGGTAGGAGTCGTCTGTGGCACATACTGTAATCTTGTCCTGGATCCCACCCAAACAATCCAGCTGAATGCTCCCTTCACTGCCAAAACAAAAAGGAGGTGGTGAGAGAGGAAGACGGAGAATGGACAGAAGTTTGAACTGGAAAAAAATCCCATTAGAATCCCTTTTATTGGAGATGGGGAATAAGACACTTGTGATACATTTAAACGAGTCCTACTTTAAAGTATTGCAACAGTGTATTTATAACATTAAGTATTAAAGACTATTTTCACTACTCCACCCCTTCACCGTGCATTCCTGCCCACATGAGAGCCATTAAACCCCCCGGAGGGCACAACTATTATTTTTTCAATTTCCAGCCAACTGTGGGTTCCCACAGTACGACTCACTGCGGCATCAAATCCTATTCTTTCACAGACTTTCCGGCTCCCTTTGATTAGGATTTGGCAGAAAATGAGATGGTGCTAGCACAGTTGATGGAAGCTGAGCTCTGTCATTTGGGTTTTAGACTGCAACTGGAGGTTGACGAGGATCAAGTCGGAGATTCGAATTAACTCCAGCTGACCCACTTTTTAAAAATACTTTGAGAACAATGGGGTCAGAAACTTGACAAGTACAAGATCCTTGTAGTTCCTCATTCTGTTCCTCCATTTCCTTCCTCGTCGACGCACACATCTGCCGGCATTAATTTGATTCAGTCACAGTTTGCGGACGTTATGTGTCGAGTCTTTCCCACCTCTACTTGCTGGGATGGGCCCGACCACCCATGATTGAAGTTTAACTGTACTGGAACACCAGATAGCTTAAGTTCTTACCTCAACATTATTTTGCAAGAATATTTTGTTTAATAACTCAATTTTGGGTTAACTCGACAGAACAATGTCGTCACTCAGCTCGCGGCACCTTTTCATATTTAACTGGAAAAAGATGAAGAACGATTGAACCATTTACCAAAGTTCATAAAAGTCACAGCGTCCCGGAGCCGAAGCCCCGATTGTCTTCATCTATGCTGCCTGTAAGGTGGTGAATTGAGAGACCTGATGATTGGCCTCAGGTCCCGAGTTCAACAGTATTTCCAAGCAACAGTCTGCCTGAAAATACTCATTAGATAATTGAAGTCCAAAGACTGCTGACTATTTACACATGGTTTAAATATGTTGACAGAACATGACATTCCTAGTGCCAGTCCCAAGCCCGGATATGTGGGAGGGCTGTGTCAGGAAGGGCATCAAATCAAACATGCGGATTCATCTGCTGTTGGAGGACTGACTCCTTGGGTAATACACGAGCGACCGTAGGCACCTTCGTGTATTTACATAAGAGAAATTAATAAGAAAGCACTGCTTGTGTTTGCGCTCTTCACCTGGTGATGTACTGCTGGATGCAGTCGAAGCTGCCCTGCGGGTTATCTCTGCCCACATTCGACAGGTAGAAAGTAAAAGTTTGGAGTTCGCTTGAATTTTCTGAGCGTGGTATTGAAATTTTCTGTTGAAGACAAAAACAAAACAAACGATACATTAACTCAGCATGAAAGTAAAAAATGCATTTCACAAAGGTCTGATGCATATTACAAACACGTTTAACATTCTTTCCAGACACTTTTCCTGTATGTTGTTTGCATTGCTGTAAACAGGATGTCACTGTGGTACATAATATTTAAGAAAAAAAAAAGCTTATAAAGCTCCAGGGGTTTTCTGCTCATTTAAAAACCACGCAAAATGCATGTAAATCTACCACCTTGTGTTTCTACGGCATTCATTCACAACTACAGAGTGTTTTAATTGTTGTCCAAACGCACCACTAAAATATGTTAGCAGAACAACTATGGTAGGTATTTCTGCAGTCTGTGGCTTTGGATGTAGTTGCAGTGCGCACATACTACTCTGCCCCCACAAAAAACCCTCCTCCAGCACTACAGGTGTTGGTTATAAAAGACTGAGGTGAACGTAGAATTAACCACCGTCATCTGGCTAATAAGCCTCTTATCATAAAGCAAAGCTTCTGGATACTTTGGTTAAGTAGAGGAAATAGTTTTAGAAGAGAGCCGAGATTCAGATGTTGCGTTTTTCCTTTAAAGTAGATAGAGCAAAACTACAATAGTGCCCAGTGTGAATACAGCTGACATTTTAATGCAGTGGAAAGACACAGGCTGGTAATCATCTTAAAGGGCAATGTGTAGAGTGAGCGGAGAAAGCACGGGGCGACACCCAAACCTTGGCTGACACACTTCTGATTCACCTCAAAATGATTTTATTATGCTGTGAATTCAACAGTGAATTGATTCGTCGCGTAAAGAAACTTCTTCACTAAAGGAGCGCGAGCGGAGGCAGAGGTTTGTGTTTTAAGCACATCTGACCAAATTCAAGTGGTGTCACCGCCAAGGACTGTGCATCACACTGAGCCAGTGCGACAAAAGGCTGACGTTACATATTTGGTGGTTTTGGACACCTAGCAGAGGTCCTCTTGATTGGTGAGCAGGTTACTGCTGGTGACCCAGCCTCGATCCGAGGCTCTGCCTGTGACTCACAGGCTCCTTAATCAGTGCTGGAAGTCACATGCAGGCGGCTAAACCGTTTTACCAAAGACAGAAAGTGTGGAGGCTGCAGGTGACACAATCACCTGTATTTTCCTACCTCTAAAAACTGTTCCATAACTCTGAAAACAGCTTTGTTAACAAAAGGGAAAATGATCATTTACAAATTATAGCACACTTTTTTTGTTAGTTATCTGCATTAGCCCAGTTAATTAGCAGCAGTAACACTGACCACCCTACTACACTGTACAGCCTGTATTTACAAAGAGAGAGCAGGGACAAGATCAGGTGTAAGAGGAGGGAAACTCAGAAGTTCCTTTCTTATGGAACAAAATATGACTCAAGTGCACAACAAGATTTATGAAGAGTGAAGTACACCGCCTGCGCTCAGAAAACATCACAACTGTAAGAAAAACACCCATAAAACCAGCCACACCTATCAGCACCATCTGGTGATTGTGCTCACATCCACGTTTGTCCCGTTTAGGAAATCTGGCCCTATATGTACTCAATGTTCTTGGTCCATTTTGTAATGAGCCCCGACCCCATCGCTCGTCTTTACAGATCAACCGGCAGTGTTGCCATTGCAACAGAGACAAATGGACGCAGCCCCATTATGACTCCAGCACCCACATACTTACTTGTACTTGCAATAAAACTCTGGCCTACAGCAAACAGGAAAAATACAGACTATGCAGATAAAAGCAGCTTACTCTAAGATCAGTAAGGGCATTTCTATTGAGCGTTTCATGCTCGAAAATGCTTGCTAGCTTTGATGGCAACACATCTCCAGGCTTTCAGCACATTATAAAACCCGTTACGGCAGTTTAAGAACACGAAATGCACGTGGGAAGAAGATCAACAATGATACAGTATGTCATGGTGTTGAAAGACACCTACATATCCAGTTTAAACATACTGTACGTGTGTCACGTTTAGTTGAAAGAGCAGCAGATCGATGTGTTGACTGTGAATCCAGATCTAATTAAGAGGCACCGGAGCTGACTGAGAGGCAGGGCACAGGGGAGTGACTCAGTGACTCAGTGACTCACGCTGGAGAGGATGAAAGAGTGAGAAGAGGCTCCTCCACACCAAATGGCTCAGGCTCCACGCTAACAAACTGTCGAAACCACCACGTGGACGTAGGGCTGCTCGATTATGGCAAAAATGGTAATCACGATTATTTTCACTGAAACTGAGATCTCGATTATTTGACGATATTTATTTAACCCTTTAAGACCTACTATAGAACCAAGTCCGTCAGAGCTTATATTATTTTTTTACATGTTGTAGTGCCATTTGTGGGAGCATTTCAAGTTGCTATACAACTGTTATAGCCCATATTTTAATAATATGTATGCATTAAGTCCATAGTAACTACATTAATTGCAAAAAAGTGCAATAAACTACAAAAAAAATTGAAAATAGTTTTTGTTTTTTTACATATATTTCTACTTGGAGAAATTTAAGAGGTTTATCCCTCAAAACTTTAAATACAAAAAAAAGTTGCAAAAAATAGTTTACAACAACAGGAAATTTATTTTGAGTGTCTTCATAGTTTTATTTTGGAGATAAAGCAATTTTTATATACTGCAGGAAAAACAAAAAAACAATCCTATGATGCAAATTTGCAAAGAAAACAGCAGGTGCATCAAAATAAACTATTTCCAGCTGTGCAATTTGAGTTCTAAGCATCACAGAAACTATTCAGAAAAGTCAAACATGACCAGTATAGGCTTTTAAGGCCTACAAGTAAAAAAACCTACATTTTCCGCGAAAATGACGTCACTTCCAGTTTCGGGCAGGAAATGGCGGACATGCGATAGTTAGCGGTGACGTCTGTTTCAATGTGCGAAGTGTTATGAACAGCTGATCGGATCGGCAAAGCGTGTTTCTGGAATATTATGTTTTTGTTCCTGCAAGCGCTTTTTATGCAATTTTTGAAAAGCTTTATGTGGAAGGAAACCCTGACCGAGGACAAGCTGATGGCATAAGATGCAAGTACAACTCCTCTGGTTTCATATGCAAAAAAATAATAATTATTGCGCTAGCTTACACGGTTCAGGTTCTACAGGGATTTAAAAATAGTTACACAAAACGGAGCGTGCTGCTCTGACCGGCTTTAAAGGGTTAACAATAACAATGTATTGAATAATGGCTTTAAAAAATTATATAAAATAGTGTGCAACACCACTGAAGTTTTTTTTACCTCTCTTTTCAACCAACAGCAGTCACTCTCTCCTCTCCAAATAACTTCTGCTTAGCTTTCCGAGCTTCCCTCGGGTCCTCTTAATTAGCGGTCTCCAACCTTTTTTGCGCCACGGACCGGTTTATGCCCGACAATATTTTCACGGACCGGCCTTTAAGGTGTCGCGGATAAATGAGGGAGGGGCTAATAATCGGCTCAGTCATTTATAATGATCGTTGAAAGCCCAGATCGTAATCGTGATTAAAATTCAATTAATTGAGCAGCCCTACGTGGACACATGAACGAGCACCGCTTCTAAAGAAAGTTATCACTGTTGAGATCAAAACCTGACAAGAAACGCCTCCCACCAAGACCGAGTCTTTGGTAAATCAGATGCACAGGTGACAAAGTGTCTTTGATCACACTGAGCAGGCACGACTAGATATGGATGATTTTTTTTTTTTTAATTTCTTTTCTTTTTTTTCTTTTTTTAAAAATATATGCATTAAGTAGAGCCAACATTTTAATAATACATTAAATAAGTTATGAACTTTTAACACTCGAACTGAAAAATGTGACTGCAGATCCGGTTTGGTCAGAGTACCCAGAGCTCCGGTCTGCATCAAGACTAAGAGGCTAACTGGGTTAAGTTTTATTTGCATGGTTAAAACCTTCCAATTATTAAAGCTTTGAGAGCTTTAGCACAAATCAAAGGAATACAAACAAAGAAACATTTTAAAGAGATTACCCATCACCGCCTTGTGGGACCGTCTGATGTTCAACACACAACCAAATTAAGTGCAGTTCTTCGCAGTGTTAAAAAGGATCTGAAAAATTAAATTAAAAAAAGAAAAGAAAAAAAAAAAGAAGAAGTTTTACAGAGACAGGGATGCAGCAAATTCACCAGTCCCTTTCATTTTTAATCAAGCCAAAACCCCACAAACTTGATATCCACACCTCTTATCAAGGTGAGAAGAGAAGAAAGTCTGTCAGTGTCAAATCTTTGGCTTAGAAAGTATTAATCTATTTATTTTTCTTAAATTGGAGACACCAAGATTAAATGGATGACACTATTGACTTGTTCAGCTTCAAGCCAGCCAGAGAGCTGTCCAAATCCTCTCCAATTGAGCCGACTATGCTTGACTAGAAATCATGGTGCACGGTGGCCGATATCAGGAGCAGAGCAAGAAAGTCATGAAAAACAGTGATTCATGAGGAGAGACACGATGGATCTGGGGGAGGATAAGAAAACAATAATACCCCCGCCCCTGGATCTAATAATTGACCCTCCAAGTCCCTTGTTAGAGGGACAGCAATCAAACCCTGAATGGAAATGTGAAGGGCGAATTCTGCAAATCCACAGTCAGCCCTTACCCTGGGCACACCCACGAAAGCAATACAACAATGAAATCTGGAAACATGAGCCAGTCCTGCTGCTGATACATGTGCTGATAGTTTACAGTGTGAGGTAGCAGGCTTATCTGTATCCGTTCGACTAAGATATGCATAATGATAATTTTTCCTTGCACTCTGCATCCATAACACAAACAGGCATGGTATTTTTTACACGTGCTGCGGGGGGAGGAGCCAGAAACGCCGCTCATCGAGCAGTTAATGAATCCGTTATGAGAATTTCTGAGTATGTGGGAGAAGCACAACCTGCAGCAAAACATGTTTTAAAAA
Organism: Diplotaxodon limnothrissa; assembly: GCF_057381915.1. NCBI lineage: Eukaryota > Metazoa > Chordata > Actinopteri > Cichliformes > Cichlidae > Diplotaxodon > Diplotaxodon limnothrissa. Next base: position 11,774,261 of record NC_140617.1, on the reverse strand, counting down.
TAATCTGGGGGCAAAGCTACTGAATGTTTCAGCATTTTCAGATTTAACTGTCCTTCCTGGCTCTAGAAGATCCTGTGGAGGGGCAACTTTGGACATGAGCAATATTAAGCGATGTGTAGTCGTGAGTTTAATTAATCTTTTATCTATCTTTGCAGCAGTCTGTAATTTCTGCGCATTTTTTAAATAGACAAAATCAAACAAGAACAAGTGATTAAAATTTTTTTAAGCTCAATCTTGATGACTTTGCTTTGTGGGATGATCAGTGTGCAGGAAAAACTCTGGTACTGTACATCCACCACCTCTTCTGAAGAATTCATAAAAAAGGATGTGTGTGTCACTTTTACCAAAACTGCATTTTAGGACAGAATATTTCTGCAGCCAGAATGAAATATGAGGGAGAGACGTCTCATCATCCAGATCAAAGTTTTCCATGTTTTATGCAGCCAGCGTTTGTGTTTTTTGGCCATTTAAAATATGAAACCTGTCTGGAAAATATGTCTCCCATTTCGTTTCTAGCCTTTTGGATTTTCCCCCACTTTTCTAAAAAGTATGTGTGCAAACTCTGTCAGAGCTGAACCAGATGAATGAATCTGAGTGAATGAATATTGGATCTCTTGACAGCCAGGCCATCTGTTCTGTAATTCAGTCACTTTCACACTTGTGACTTGCATTCTCATCTTAACACCAACAGATTTTTTCCCTGAGCAAGCCTGCTGCATCATAACTGCAGCCTGAAACGACCGGCAACAGACAGCAGGACCTTCTACAGAACATGTGACCAAATGTGTGTTAAGTTAAAGACAGGTGGGTAGGTAACGCCTACCATGACGCTTCTTATAAAAACTGCAGCGTCACATTGAATAATCAGCCTGTAAACTGGAGATAAAGCCATCTTTCCACAGCAGACGTGTTCATACACATAAAATAAATGAGCATTAAATGAAAGAGCGCCTGGCTCCATGGTTCTGCAGTGCACCAAAATACTGACAGCAGGCAGGAAAGCTTGCTACAACTCTAAATACAAGGCTATTGTGCATAATGTTATAGCAAGAATATTAGTTCTAAATTTTAAAAACAATGCAACCTGAAATACTAAATACTTGGCTATACTTGAGCTACAGCAGTGGTCCCATCTGCTGCTTTACAGGCGTTTATAAGACTACATACATAAATGATGAATGGGGAGCTTCTGCAGACTCCGGTCTGTTTGTGTACATCAGGAAACAACTCGTGGATACAGTCAAGAAAAACGTCTTGCCCTGAAAATATTTTTAACATATTTAGAGCATTAAACTTCCATAAGGAGACACATATTGGCAGATGTTTTGTTAGCAAGCAGGTTAATATAAAAAAAAAAAAAAAAGTGTGCTGTTAGAAAGTATACCAGCCACCAATCTATTTAACTTTGTCCATCAGTAGAAATTTAAGTTCTGTAATTCAGTGATGATCGTCTGTTTTATTTTAACCATTTTTCATGTTAAAGTTCAAACATTCATTGTGCCTGCTGAGACCTGCTGATATGGGAACTGTAAAGCTTATGAGGAGGCTGCCTGAGTTTACAACGGAAACAGTAAGACACATTTTAACCACATTTCTCAATACGGTGCCAACCTGTGCCGGAGCTTTTTATATCACGTTCAGTGACCGAAGATAACCTGGTGTCAAAGCCTTTATATAAGCCAACAGCCTGGGGTGCAGACGAGGCAGTGCCAATGAGAGCAAGTGTGTAGGAGGGCAGGATTAAGACAGATGTATGAAGCATCATTATGGATAAAGATGCTAGAAATCTCTGGTTTTGTGGGTATTGTGACCACGCTGGCAGAACAGAAACACCACTTGGGACACAAATGCACTGCTAATAAAACATCTGGGCATGGCAGACACTAAGGTTTCCAAAGTAGAAGAGCAAATAGACAGTATGCATGTCAGACGGGGCAGGCTGACACACGTCAAGCGGGCATGTTGCCTTTAATGGAAGAAGCTGCTTGTGCAGAGTTCATCATTGTCGGACAGTTAGCTGCTGATACAAGGAGCGCTGGCACCACGGTGACATTTTTATATCATGGAAAGGCACAATTAAATTATAGGATTTGAAGGAAAACGTCAGTGCGTTCTGCTTACTTTGTTTACTCCACTGTCCGCTACTCGTTTTGCATTAAGAAAGAAAACTGGGCACTTTGCATGGCACTGCTTGCTGTACCATGCAAACTACACCAATACTCATGCAAAATATTATCAGGATGTCCTAAAAACTCCCTGAAAAGCCTTCAGTTAATCCAAAATGCTGCAGCAAGAGTAGCGACAGGGACTAGAAAGAGAGAGCATACTTCTCCTATATTGGCTTCCATTCATTGGCTCCCTGTTAAATCCAGAATTTAAAATCCTGCTCCTCACATACAAGGTCTTAAATAATCAGGCCCCATCTTATCTTAATGACCTTATAGTACCATATCACCCCATTAGAGCACTTCGCTCTCGCACTGCAGGCTTGTTGTTTCTAGAGTATTTAAAAGTAGAATAGGAAACCAAGCCTTCTGTTTTCAAGTCGTTCTTCTGTGGAACCAGCTTCCAGTTTGGATTCAGGAGACAGACACTAGCTCTACTTTTAAGATTAGGCTTCAAACTTTCCTTTTTGCTACAGCATAGTTAGGGTTGGATCAGGTGAGCCTGAATCTTCCCTTAGTTATGCTGCAATGGGTGTAGGCTGCTGGGGGATTCCAAATTCATTGAGTGATTCTTCTTCAGTCACCTCTCTCACTCACTATGTGTTAGTAGACCTCTCTGCAGTGAATCATACTTTTTATTCATCTCTGTCTCTCTTCCACAGCATGTCTTTTATCCTGTCTTCCTTCTCTCACCTCATCCAGTTGCAGCAGATGGCTGCCCCTCCCTGAGCCTGGTTCTACCAGAGGTTTCTTCCTGTTAAAAAAGTGCTTGCTCATAATGGGTGACCTGATTGTTGGGGTCTCTGTGTTACTGTAGAGTCTTTACCTTACAACATAAAGCACCTTGAGGCGACTGTTGTTGTGATTTGGTGCTGTGTAAATAAAACTGAATTGAACTATTAAGTAGTTCAATCTGACCATTTTTCAGTTTGGACAAATAAATCTAACAATCTAATAAAATAAAATCAGAAAAGCCTCAACTCTGGTTAAAATAAATACAATTAATTTTTCAAATTTCAAATAAACAAAATTAGATGTGATCACTTTAATAAGTGCACTTTAAACTTTAACTCAGTTACAGTTTGTACTAGAGACAAAATTCAAAAGAGATTTGGAAAGTGGAGATGATCAATCTTAACAGGACATTCGGGGTCCTGTATGATACTTAGATGATAAAACTATCAAACATCATTCGTTAGAATTCCCACTGTGGACAAACACATGACTGACAAAGAGTACACATGAAACACAAGCCTTCCTTTATCTTGCTTTCATAATATGTCTGAATATAGGTATGAAGACAGAGGCAGAGGACATGACGCTGCAAGAGGTTTCTTTTTCTCCCCTACTAATCAGTTTTGTCAGATCACGTTATTTGGAAGGAGAAGCAATAGAAAACAAATTTACGTGACTAACATCACGACAGGGCCAAACGGCTGCCTCAAGTTCTGTGGCAACAGTGCTTTAAGGTCGAGCAGCGCTTACACAGCACATGACACAATGGCAAGGAGTGCATCATTACATTTAACATCTTTTTAACATCTCACACTCACACACAGTGTCATGCTTACAAAGAAACAGCAAACTTGTTGGGTGCGTCACCATTGAAATTATCTTGAAAATCTGAATTGCGTTATACAATCACCTGCCATTCTGTTAAGTACACCTCACCGTCTTCAGAACGAGGTCCTCTGCCATCGATAAAGCATTTATCACCCAGAGAACTGCCTATTACTGAACCTCTCCGTGCCTAAATGAATCAAATTGCTGTCACGTGGCTGATACCCGCATTAACAAGCAGATGGATAGGTGTACCTAACAAAATGACTGATAAATGTGTAATAAAGACATCTTTTGAAACTGAAAGTGGCAAATACCTGCGATAATTCAACAAGGTCAACTGTAATAAAACTGAGGTGATGATGTAGGTATAGTAGCGTGTTTACGGAGCGGAATACATTCTTACCCCTTGGTTTCCATTAAATCTTATCAATGGCGATGATGACAGGACCTGTGAAAAGAAACAAAAAGATTAATTAACGTCAGCCAAGTTACCACAAACACCTTTTGTTTTTTAATTAACTGCTCATGTATGGATATTAAAACTGTTCCGTGAGGGCAAAAATGTGATTTTGAAACCGTCAGCAGTAGATTAAATGGTAACAAAGTAAAGCCATCATCATTTCCGTCCTTTGTCTTTAGAAAAGATACCAGACACTTTGCTAGCTCCTGTACCTGACCCGGGTGAAATCTGTTTATTCCAGTGTAAATGAACTGTGATAGATGGGGAAGACTGAAAAATCCGCCCAGCGTTGGAGAAGCAGAAGCAGTCACGGGTGTAAATGAGGAAGAACAAGAACAGTAAAAAAAAAAAAGAAGCTGCCTGCAATCATGTGGTCACCTTATGGCTCAAGTAGACAAAACAGAAGAGAACTTTTAAAAAGGCATGCTATGTGCCGCAGACCACAAACACGTATGGATTCGTTTTTATGCTGAAGAGTTGATGGTCACATCAAAGGTACTGAAAGCAGTAACGCACGAACACCAGAAATAAACCAGAACAGACCATTTCACACTTTCTAACAAAAAAGACGTGAGCGAGACAACCCATTTAATATCACAAAATTAAAGTGACAAAATTGTGACCTCCCACAAGCAGCAATAAGTTTGTAAACACGGGAAAAGCAGCACAGAACAGAGTTTCCAGAATTATTTCAAGGGAAACTGCATTTCCTCACGAGTCCATTTCTTATAAATTTTAATTCTTTCAGTTTAACGATTCTCAAAAAAGTGGAAAAAAAAACAAACAAACATTCCCGGACTTGGGGGATTTAAAAAATAAAAATAAAAATTAATAATAATACTACTACATGTGCATTCTTAAAACAAATCTGGTGCTGACGCTAAGACAAAGCAGGGAGCGGCACAGAAAGCCAAACTTAATCAATCAGCAGTTTGCTTCAACCTAAACTGAACCTTTGACAGTGCCGGTAGCTCCAGATGAAGCCTTTTTGGGGCGTCAGCCTCACAATTACAGGTACTGTGGGTACTGTAAGTACCGTTAAACATTTAAACAGCACTTTGGCTTTTCTGATGCTGCTTTAGTGGATTAAATGTGATCAAGTGAGAGTACTAAAAAGTTCAAGAGAGGGTAAGCCTATTAAAGACACAACATGCTTTGTATTCTTGCCTGATCCTGACCCAGAGATCTAGCACTTGCATATAAAGATAACAGAGTTGCTATTCTGTGTGGTTTCACTTAAATTTCATTTTATTTTTTAATTTCAGGCCTTAATAGTATGGACCACATTTCTAGCATAACGGCCGGTGCAGAACGACTGCACGTCTCTACCCATTATAAGCCTACTGGGAGGAACTCTTGAAGCTTTCTGAACTGATTGGTTTCTGGCATATTTCTTATGGACAAAGTTGATTGGCTATGCCTCAGACGCTAGTGAGGATGGTCTCTGCCTATCCAACTACCTTTGGAAAAGCCCACAAACTATTCTGATGGTCATCAAACCACATTTTGATATATACACCATGGTGACGAACTCATCATGAAGGGTACTGAAAGAGTTCAAATACAAAAAAAACCGGTCTGTATAAAATTGTGGGAAATTTTTTTCCCACCTTAGTAAAAGCTCTCCAATGATTTTATGGTGTTTATGTGTTTATGGTGTCACTAGTTTAAAGGTCTTCTTTAATACTGTAAAAATGTTCATTTTGTGGATTTTTTGGTCCTATTTAGAGCTAAACAGCAGACAGATACGTTTTAGCGTATGGTTAACTCTTCTTTGACAAGCCTCTACAGCGAGACCACACAGCTCCATCCTTTACACATCAGATCTAGTTTTAAACTACGACGATTGCAAAATAATCAGCTCGACATTTGAAAATCACCAGTGTGACGTTACTTCAGCTACGAAGATCCTTTATGTGCTACCTGGCTTATATGCCTTTAATGTTAGGCTTGTGACATGCCCATGCATACTCTGACATGTGCCTGAAAAGGTTTACATTACTCCTGCAACGCTCGCTGTCCAATCACAGCACACACACCTGTGCAACGTCCTTAATTCCTTCCAAGAAATGCTGGACCTTTGGAGCAGGTTTAGACAAATGCTACAACCATTACATTAGTTAATGCACCTTATTAGTTTAACTGTTTTTACACATAAAAATTGGTTGAAAGAACTATTTAAAAATTAATTAATTAATTAATTAAAGGGCATAATCAACTGCAACATTAAACTGTACTGAACCATCCTGAATGACTTAATCGTTCAAATAAAGCCGGGACTTTCTCCATTCATTTCTGTAATCCACACACACACACACACAACTATCCCTGCTAAAACGATCATCGAGTCTGCTGTAAAGCTGATTTATAATTATTGCTTAATAGCTCAGCTGGGAGTGCTGGACTCAAAGAAACTGTTCTGATGATCCAAAATAGAAGTGTGTTAAATACCTTTTGCCACACCCTTTAATTTCCCTTCCCTTAACCGCAGCCTGTAAGATTCAACGGCGTCTGAAAAACAGCCTGGGCACACATTAAGTTGTGATGTGTGGCACCTTCCTGACAGACAGCCATCTGCCATGTTCAGTTCTGCCAAAGAGTTCTTCCTGTTAAAAGGAAGTTTTTCCTTCCCACTGTTGCCAAGTGCTTGCTCATAATGGGTCACCTGATTGTTGGGGTCTCTGCATTACTGTAGGGTCTTTACCTTACAACATAAAGCACCTTGAGGTGACTGTTGTTGTGATTTGATGCTATTTAACTGAACTGTACTGAATGCGGAAAAAGAATGCAGTCTTTCCAGAACTGGTTTCTGGTAACAGCTTTAAAAGCCTAGCTTAACCTCGCTGTGTGTTCACTGTTTACTAATTAAACATAATGCACTGTAAAAAAAAGAAAAAAAGAAAAAGAAAAAGAAAGACTGCTACTTGAAGCAGCAGTGTCTCAGAGACTCTAGTTCTATTATTTGAAGTTAAAGACTTTGTTGCGGAACAAAGGGAATGAAGCGAAGTAATCCTGGCAAAGCAACTCTGCTTAAACTCAAAAGAAATTGCAGGGCAGCAGAAAGGAGATGGAGGAAAAATAAAAATAATATCAACCATCAAATATTTTCCGAGCAACTTAAAATGTACAATAATACATTAAGGAAGTCAAGAAATTCATACTTCGCCAAAATAATCAGTATTAACAAAAATAATCCCAAGGTCCTCTTTTCCACCATAGATCATTTATTTAACCCTGATTTTAAAAGCTCCAAAAGAACCCCCACAGACTTGCTCTGTGAGCAGTTTGCAGACCACTTCAGGGGAAAGATCAGCGCCATCAGATCTGATATTTTATCTAATCGCGATATGATTGTAAACACATCTGAGGGCTCGATTGTACCTGAGGAGACACTGGACAGCTTTGTCCTGGTTAATGCTGAGAACTTTCAGAAGGTTTTCTCCACAGTGAGACCCACCACATGTCTTTTAGATCCAATTCCTTCTTCACGCTTTAAAACACTTTATGGATTTTTTGAGGCTGAGCTTTTATACATGATGAATTGCTCTCTTCAGTTGGGTGTCTTCCCTGCTGCCTTTAAAACGGCGGTGGTGAGGCCCCTTCTGAAGAAGAGCAATTTGGATTGTAATGATTTTAATAACTACAGACCTGTATCCAACTTACCATTTTTAAGTAAAGTCTTAGAAAAACTTGTTTTTACTCAGATTACTGATTTTCTCAATGATAGACAGATCCTGGAGATATTCCAGTCTGGATTTAGGGTGAACCACAGCACAGAGACGGCTCTCCTAAAGGTTTTAAATGATCTTAGATGTAACTGGGACGCCCAAAAGCTCTCAGTCCTGGTGCTACTGGATCTAAGCGCAGCCTTTGATACAGTAGACCACGCTATTCTTTTAAACAGACTAAAACACATGGTGGGCCTCTCTGGTGCTGTACACAACTGGTTCACTTCCTATCTCTCTGACAGATCTTTTATGGTGAGTATGGATACATGCTCCTCTAAGATCCATAAAATGACATGTGGTGTGCCTCAAGGGTCGGTTCTAGGCCCTGTACTTTTTAATTTGTATATGTTGCCTCTCGGCAGTGTCATCAGGAGGCATGGAGTGAACTTCCACAGTTACGCTGATGACACGCAGCTGTACATCTCCGTGTCTCCTGATGACACCAGACCAATGGATGCCCTTTTTAACTGTATCTTGGATATAAGATCTTGGATGGCAGAAAACTTTTTACAGCTTAACCAGGACAAAACTGAAGTTTTAATTGTCGGTCCTGAGGCTCAGAGAGAGAAACTCTTGTCTAAATTAGAGGCATTTTCACTATGTCCTTCGCTACAAGTGAAAAACCTGGGTGTTATTTTTGACTCTGAGCTTGGTTTTATCCCACATGTTAAACATGTAACCAAAATTGGATTTTATCATCTAAAAAATATAGCCAGAGTCCGCCCTATTCTCTCTCGGGCCAACACGGAGATGCTGATGCATGCTTTTATTACCAGTCGCATTGATTACTGTAATGCCCTGCTCTCTGGTCTTCCTAAGAAGAATATTTCAACTTTACAACTCTTGCAAAACTCGGCAGCTCGTGTGCTGACGAAGACCAGAGGGCGGGCCCACATTACACCGGTTTTAGAATCGCTGCACTGGCTCCCCGTGTGTTTCAGGATCGATTTTAAAGTTCTTTTATTGGTTTTTAAATGTCTTAATGGTCTTGGGCCTTCTTATCTCTCAGATCTGCTTTTACCATACGAACCCTCGCGGACCCTGAGGTCCTCTGGTACTGGCCTTTTGATAGTCCCTAAAGTCAGGACACATACTCACGGAGAGGCAGCTTTTCAGTGGTATGGTCCTCGTCTGTGGAACAGCCTGCCGGAGGAGCTCAGGGCCGCAGAGAACGTACATGTTTTTAAGAACAGGCTCAAGACCCACCTTTTTAATTTAGCTTTTACTTAGCGTTTATTTATTTTTTATGCTTATTTATTCTATCCTGTTATTCTATTATTAATTTAGGATTTACCTAATATTTCTTGATTTTATTCTTATTCATTTTTTAATCTTCTTACTCTATTTATATTTATATTGTATCCTGTTCTTATTTATTTTATCATTTTACCCTGTATACATCGTATTGCGTCATATCTCCAGTGTTTCCTCGGAGGGCGCTCTCTGCACCGGGGCTGTTATTGACCGTGGCTGCTGGGTCTCTGGGGTCCTCTCAGCCTGGTTGGGGGGCTCCTTTGCCTCCCTCCGGCTGTGTGCCCAGCCCGGAGGCTGCGGTCTGTGACCGGCTCCCGGTGCAGACGGCTCTCTGTTATGTTTCCTCACTTGGCTCATGCGAGCCCAGCCCAATTTTTACTCTTTAAGTGTGCGCGTGTGTGTATGTGTGTGTGGGTGGGGGTGGGGGGATATATGTGTATTGAGAGTGTGGGGAGTGAGTTGGAGGGTGGGGTGGGCTGCTTTTAACTATGTAAAGCACTTTGTGCTACATTTTTTCTGTATGAAAAGTGCTTTATAAATAAAGATTGATTGATTGATTGATTATACTGTACTAAACTCATAATATTAGAAACCAAAAGAAAGGAAGAAGAGAGGGGGAAAAAAAGAAAATAAAAAAAGCACAGCCTATCCGGGGACACCACACCTTTCATGGAGCCAGGCTCCCCGGTCTCCCCCCTGCAATGTTTAACGCAGCACCAGTTTTAGCACCCTATGCCCTCCCCCTCCCAGCAATGCTAACATACTGCTACCCTCAGCCTGTTCGTTTGAATGGGCTGCTGACATGTCACTATTCTCTGGGACCTGAGCCCAGAACGTTCCACAGAGCTAACCTTGGGGACACAGTACAGCTCCTGGCCTCAGACTGAGCATGCGGATGTCCCCACACAGTGCCTACTAGCAAGGAAATGAGGACCAGCAGGGACTTGGTGCCAAAGAGCTAATGAAGAAACTAAAAATCTAAAAATCTGTCAAAATGAAAGCTTAACTTCTGAGTGCTTATTTTCCCCCTATAGTATTAAAAAAAAAAAAAGCTAATGATGATTTAAAACTTGATTTTCAAAAAGAATGTAGAACGAGTCCTTTTCAACTGTAACGTACGATTGATGGCCAGCTTTGAAGCGACATCCACATCCACAACACAAACACAATACATCGCTAACGGAGTGCTACTTCACATTACCGCCGCTTCTGTTTTGGACGTGCAGAGAAGCAGAACACGGACTAACTTTTGCCTGTCTTCACACCTCATCAGTCACTGCAGAAAAGTGTTCAAATCTAACCACATGTGCTCATTTCTAAAGAAAGAGGAGGGGGAGGAGGTCAAACGCTTTTTATGTTATAACCTCAACTGGGGCACACCTGATTTTAGTACAGCTCCGTTTTGCACTGCATCAGAGTATTACTCAGTCAGAATGGAGTCTCTCATACATTATGCAATGTTTACATCCAATAGTTAGGGAGTATCAGACACTATGTGAAAAACAATTCATGAAAAACATCTTTTCAAATCTGATTTCCAAACATTAGATCAAGTAATTGCAAATTAAGAGTTGGGGTAAAGAAGGCTTAGCTCCTTTTATTGACGCCACAGCTTTTGACTGCATTAGACATCCTCAGAAGTTATCCAATTTGTCAATGATCAGTTCAGATATTTATTCAGTGAGAAGTCCTCAGCATGCTTATAATTTGCAATTGTCCTCCTTAAAAGGAAAAACAACAGTAAACCCTGACCTGAGCTTTTAAGATCTTGTTAGTGAGATTTTGGTATTTCCTAATCAAACCTTGCTCAGAGTTACCAAACATTTCATTAAACACATCATTAGCCTGCTTGGCCACAATCTTTTTAAAAGCTTAATAACAAAAATCTAAAGGGGTTCCTGACTATTAATGTGACAGGGTCAAAAACTAGATGGCACACAGGAAATTACCACTCAGATTAACGCAGAAACTATGTGAATTTGATTAGTTACACAAGTGCAACTCTCCAACAATGCAGACTGCAGGGGAAGTAAAGGCATGTCTTTGTTTGGTTGTGAATGTGCACAGGAATAGCCAGGACTAAATCCCCATGGGTAGGACTGCAGTCAGGTGTTTAGTTGCATCACTGTCACACTTTTAAGGTGCTCCACCTGTCTAGGATTTCAGAGGTGGAAAGAGCACTATGTGCCATGTACTCTGCAGGGGTAAACTGGTACTGGGTGTTCCTAGTCATAATACGAAGTGTGCGTGCATTTCTGCAGTGCTTCTTTTGCGTGTCTAAACCCTGAAAATAGACGTGGCAGCACAATAGCACACACGTATAATTGGGCTAACTCTGTGTTCCATTTACTGTAAGATCTTCACCTCTAGAAGGAAACCCTTTGAAGGGTTTTAAGTTTTCCATCTTTTGATTCAGAGCTTCTTTTGATCGCGTGCTTGAATTGAAGCATTACTTTAGCCCTGCAACAAAGAAATGGTGCACACATAATCTGCACATGGCATCTGACAGGTTTTTTTGTTTTTTTTGTTTTTGTTTTTTAAACATACGCTTATGGCACAACAATTTAAAAACAAAACAAAACACAAGACTACGCCTTGTGTCACCCTAAGCTTTTATTCTGTTTAATTACTACATGCATGTAAAACTTGAGTATAAAAACAGAAAGCAGTCTCATTACAAAGAGAGACATTTCTCTGAAAACTGAAGTGAGCAAAACAAACTAAACTCATTTAAGATCTTAATAGAAGTTCTTCAAATAGTCTTCTTCTTCTAAGGCCTTGACAAAAGTGATGTGAAAGTGGAGACTCAGCAGGCATTCAGAGGCTCCAGAAGAGCAAAAACAAGCAAATGGGCAAAACAGTAAGTTTACCAATTATGCAGAAAATGTTTCATTTGTCATTATAAACCTTTTACACACTTAAGACCATTAAGCTGGGCTGAATTCCCTGGACTGATAACTAAGATTTGATTTTTTTATTTTTTTTTTATTTTTTTAAATAAACAGGATCATTAGTAGTAGCTGGACTTTTTAATTAGTGCAACAATATGAACACTCAGGTTGTGCTGAAGACTGGTCGCCGCATCTCACACCATGTTGATACAGCCAGCAACAAACCACATGTTAGATTTTTTTAAATACTGAGATTACTAGTGTAGCAATAAGAGAGCTTCCTGCAGTAAGTTAATGAAATCTTATGATAATAGTGTTGCAAATTGAACACTATGAAATATGGAACCAACGGTGATTATAGTACCAGTGTGCAGGGAGTTCAGAGAACAGGTCTACAAAAATTAAAATGGTAAAAACGTGGTAATTCTCACGTTTAAGGTCATCGCCTCTGGCATTTCCTGACAGTTTTCCAGCCTGGGTGATATTTTTAGATCCCTGGAAATCCCTTTATGACCACTTGGGCTGTGACCTCTATTTCACCACGAACTTCAACTTCTCTTTCACACTGACCTGAATTTGTACAATGGATCATTACTGGTGATGAGAGGTGGGCTTCCAGCTTTGTTTGAGAAGTTTTACAATTTCCAAGCAGGAATCCAGGGATTAATGCAGATGCGCAGTTTTGAGGGGATCTCATAGAACTCCAAACAGACAGCTATACAAATCACCATGGTTCCGCAATACTTCACTTAGAAAATGCACAGCTGTACACTCACTGGACACTTTATTTGGTATACCTTGCAAATACTAGCTTGTACCGTGTTTTACGTTGAGACAGGCCTTTGTGGCAGAGATTCAACCATACTCAGACCAGCCCATCTGGCACCAGCAACCATGTTCACAGTCACTTAAATCACATTTCCACCCATTTGGATCCAATCAATTAATCTATTATTTGTCAAAATTGCCCGTACACGTTGCGTGTTACGCGTAGGACTCAGGTAGTATTATGCTTAACACGTAGTACACCCAGTTTGAACTTCAGCACACTATCTTGACCACATCTGTGTGCAGTACATTCAATACATGTTTTTAATAATGCTGCATCATTGGTGAAGAGTAAAAACAGCTGGACAACCCTCCGTACAGCTTTGTGACAACTTAACCACTGCCATGCAAACCACATTTGCACTGTTCTTCGTTTCCTGGCTTTTAAAAGTAATCTGTCCGTGATCTTACAGTAATATATTGAGTTTGGGAAGTAGCAATGATGGTGGGAGGTAGCTCAGAGCTACTTATTTAAATTAAAAAAAAAAAAAAAAAAAAAAGTGTAAGAAATGAATGTACCTCATTTGTGCAACCGACCTGTGAACTGTGCAGTAGGGGTGCAACGATACACAAAATTCACGGTTCGGTTCAATATTTTGGTGTCACGGTTCGATATTTTTTCGATACAAAAAAAAAAAAACATGTTTATGCCTTTTTAATTTGTCATTTATTAAAATTATAAATATATATTTTAACTCAAAAGTACAGTTTCTAAATTTAATGTTGCTGAAACAACAAAATAAAATAAAAAAATAAATCTGACCGAGAAATCACTCATCTTTAGAAAAGAGTTTATTACAGAGAAATGGCTCTTTCCAAAATAAAAGCTATACTATACGCTTCTTCTGGGCTATATACTCAGCAGCATATTAAACATATTAGGTCCCCATAAGGAGAATCATGTGCTTGTTGTTTTTGTCTGCTTCCACTTGTCTTTTGCACTAGGATGATGTCGGCGTAAATGTGCAGTGATATTCGTTGTGTTCCCACTAGTGCTGTCAGCGTTAATCTCGTTAAAATTACATTAACGCCATAACGTGGCAAATCTCCTTTAACGAGTTACCGCGGATTGCCCCGTGCGTGGGGCTGGACGGCGTCAACATGTTAACAAGCTAAGTGCGCTAACGCACTAGTTCCCACCAATTGAGCATTGCGTGGCACATCCGACATACTGTTTTACTTTTGTCCATGACGTGCTTACCATCAGGGTCATGCTTCACATGAAAACCAAGATCGTTCCAAACGCCAGATCTGAATTAGGGTGGGGGAGGTTCAGTTTCAGGTAGCGTTGAGGCAGCTTAGCTTCTGTCTTGCTAGCTTGCGCTCCGCTCAGTGGATCTGCACTCGACAGTGCAGCCTAGGCAGAGTAGTCGAACGCAGATCCACTGAGCGCTCAACACAGACAGCATCGTCAGAAGAAAAGTTGATAAAATAAATAAAAAAATTTGTATTGTTCAATACATATGCGTACCGAACCGAAAGCACTGTATCGAACGGTTCAATATCGATACGAGTATTGTTGCACCCCTACTGTGAAGCCTGTTAATTTTAATCTGTGTGACCTGATCTTTGAGCTAGCACATGCAAAGTGTAATCACTGTCCAGTGTATGTAGTTGAGCTACATTGACACCCTACAGATGGAAAAATTCAGTTTTCTTACTCCAACAGCATCGGAGGTCCAACACGAGAATAATTATTGTGTGTGTTCCAACCTGCTTTCTGAGGTAGAAACACACACAAGGATAGACGTGAACATAAAAGAGGAATCTCCTTTCAAACTCAGTCTTTTCAAATGTGGAAAAGCCTGCATTGAATTGGCAGATATTTCTTCAAGGTCCAGCCTAATTCAGGTTTTCTGAATTGATGAAGCAGTCTTTCATGTATTACGTCTGGGCATTTATTCTTTATTGCTACAACCCACTGAGCGAAGTAACACCTTTAAAAACGAAGGTTATGTGTGAATAAAACTCAAATGTGCATATAATTTGTTCTGGCGCCACAGTCACACTACTCATTTGTGCCTATTTTAAGCATTTATGATGCTCCACGTATGATTAAAAATTAAAAGACCAAACCATGACCCATGCACTGACTGAGCTCTTGGAAAGGACATACCAGGTCATGGAGACATTGTCACTTGTGGTAACCTTGCCACAGGGCACAGGAACACCATGACATTTAGAGTCGTATTTGGCCTTAGTGGTTATGGTCATCTCTTGCAGTGTCCCATGCTCTGCTGAAACTGAGGAGTAAGCATTCCTTAAATAACCGTAGCGCTGGCATTAGCCAACTGGATTCATGCAACAAAATCCCCACCCAGGTTCTGTTACCTCCCCTACCGTTCCCATAAGGTCTGAGACGGGGTTAGGTGGCCAAGCCCCCAGCTTACTTACAACTTCCTTAGATACAAGTGCTTTAATTCAGAATTTGTCACCGTTAAAACTTATGCTCACAGATGAAAAACAACAGAAAGGGTGTCAATTTTTCACCCATGATGGAGAAACTCAAAAGTTCTTTATCTAGAGAAGAAATTTAAGCTCTGGACAACAATTTGAGCAATTCAACAACTTTCTATCCTGACAATTCCGAAGGCAAAACATGCTTTCGGTTACACGTATCAGACAAATGCCACTTTAGGTTATGAAGAACTAGACTTAACGGAGCGCACTCACATCTCATACAACTCTTTATAAAGTTCAGGACTTCAAGCGAATAAAATGTGGAATATACTGCACATAAATCCAGACCATAGATCATCACGGGACTGATGCCAGCACTGATGTTTGTCCTCATGAATACAAAATTCATTCTTTTCCTCTCACTACAACACAAATAACTTGTCAATACCACTGGGACTAGCTACCCCTCACCAGTATTCCTGGTTTAAGTTATTATCATGCCAAATGTTTGTAAAATCTATCATTACTGAACGAAGCTTGGTTCCCTGTGCAGATACTGTGTGAAAGTCTTCAAGTCATTACACCTCATGACAGTGGTGTAAAAGTGAATTAGAAGTGAGTTTGTCTTTAAGACGAAGGTCAATTGGGCATTTCTATTGTCAAAACAGAGGTGTGAGTTGGGTCTGTGTGCATGAGAGAGCACGCACCTGTATGGGGGCTTCTGGACAAAAGGCTGTCTCTTTGATGGATGGACATGTTAAGTTTTAGATCTTTTGAGATAGGAAAAAAACCTAAAACCCCCAAGTACTATTTCAGCACACTAGTCAAGCTGTTTTTTCCTAGTACTGTGCTATAAAAGTCATGCAGACATAATTCAAAACTTATCTGTACTCTCCATAACCTTCAGCTCAGTGATGCCGGGTAGCCTTACTCATTTCCTTGCTTATGTCACAGCTAGTAGGAAGAAAGAAAAAAAAAGCGAGTGAGTCTCTGCTGGCAGTCCCGTAGCAGAAGCTCCAGTTCACCATGTCCTCAGACGTACCAAGAAAAACCCCCACCTGACAGTCACGTCTCATTCAGCCAGCAGTGCAACAAGACATGCTTTATTAGACTAATACAGCATCTAAATGAACTGAATCAGCTTTCCGTCTGGTCCCGTGTTTTGTATTTTGTTAGCTTACAGAGGAATGTGATCAATAAGCCTTTAAAAATTTCTTGCTCTCCCACAAAGCAAAGCGTGTAGTGACTTCACTATGACACAATTAAGAGTTCACCTCTCTTCCTCTACCAGCTCACCCCAGCAGTTGGGTGCCAGCCAATGTTAGAACAATCAGGAACTCTAAGGGGGGAAAAAGCAACAATGAAGGCAATTTAGGCTCAGGTTTGAGGCAGTGGCATGAGTGATAGGGATGTTTCTGAGAAACAACAGCAGAGATGGACCATACGGACCAAAGGGAGCGTAAACTGCACATAGCTTCAGTCTCAGATGATCCTGTTGATTTCTTTTTATTCAAATGAAGGCAGAGTTCTTATATTTATGACCTAATGAAAACTGATAACAGCCAACCACAGGCAAATAAGAATCCCCAAACTGACGTCAGTCCAACAACTCTCACCACAATTTATGGCATGTGAATGTAGGAAGGCAGGGTCTTCAGTTGAGAAGAGCACCGCTCCTGAGCCCCAGTGTTAGCCTTTGTTTGGATTTCATTCCAGTGCTTTTAAATATGTAAAGCTCTCATTTGTGTAATTAACACAGCAGACACCAACATTACTAACATTATAAGACTGATTATCTTCTTTAGAGGACACACGTGCACACCTATGCAGGACTGTTCTGTGTCACATGGGTGGTTTAATAATCTCTCATCATCTGTCCAATGAACCTGTTGAAGTCATAAAAACAGTGCTTAACTGCCTCTGCAGTCCTGTGCTTATTGGCATATAGCAATCCCAAAACTAAGCAAGAGCTCAGAACCTGCCGACCTCAGAGATGCCGCTCAACACAAAAAGTTTGAATGCGAATCGTGAACCGTTGAGCCCGCCAAGAGTCAACATCCCCACAATGAGGCAGCAAAGTTTCTATCACCTTACTACTCCAAAACCATTCACTTCTCTATATCGTCCACACATCTGATTAGTCAGTAGCACAGTCATTCAAACTGTGAGTAAGGGTTAAGTCAAATAACAGGGAAAGAGGTCAGGATAATCTCACAATGAGCTATACGAGTTTAGCAACACGTCTGCACGTCAGTTCAAGGGCCACTTTCAGGAGAGCATCTTCTGGATTGTGAAACAAGTTTTCAATTCCTCTGACATCCATGTTATCAAAGGAAACTTCCAGCTGACCAATTTCCTGTGTACTCTGAGTCGTTTAATGCAAATTTGAGCCTTTGCAGATTGGATGAGCACTGGGCAGCAGTTTATCCTCAAAGCTCTGCCAGTTCAGTGTTTGGAGCCCATTTCGGGAGGTAGCAACGACCAGCTGCCTCCTAAGGGAATTTCTAGTCCCACAGTTAAGACAGTGTTACCAAATCAGTAAGCAATGGCACTCTGTGACCTCCCACAGCTCATAGAAAACTGCCATAACGTTCATCTGGCCAACGAACGTACTAGAAGGGCAGCGGTTCTCCCCACTGGTGGGTTATAGAGTCATGTTATTGGGAAAAATACATGTGGAAAATTTATCTTGGTTGTCAAACAGAAGAGTTTGACATCCACCGTGGAACAGGCACAGGACACAGACGGAGCTGTGAGGAGAGCATTTTCTTAGATTAATGGTTTAATTTACTCTGACCGATAAAAAGTTAAAAATCAAATAAATTGCCAGATATTTTCTGGCAGGTTCACCCATCGATAACCATAATAATCAGTTAATTTAGCCTTTCTGCCAAATAAATACCAAGTGTTCCACAGTTTTAACAATTTGCTTGACTAATCTAACATATTCATATCTGCAATGAACTCTCACCTTAAAGTTTTGTTTTTCTAACCTGCACCCCTGGGAAATATCAGGAAGGCATGATTAAACGCTAAAGCTTAAGATCTGCGAGATAATAATAAGTTTCTGCCTCCTTCACGAGACTGGAGGCAGATGCCAGATGATGAAAGTTTTCATGGGAAGCAGTCAGGCTGGTAACAGCAGTGGACAATCGGTATGGCACGTTTTCAGCGGGTAACGTAAGAAAGCTCACATGGCATGTGTTTTGATAAAATTGTGGCCAAATGCACTGCTAACAGATCTCTAAATCACAACACCAAAGTCCTAAATGATCATCATTTCCTAATATAACCATCACAGATACCTTCTAATGCTCATTCCTTCCATGTGCCTTGTATTTGATTAGGCAGACCTCTTCCTACAACTAGTGGCCACCCAGTTACCTGTCACAGTTTACTGTTGTGGATTGTCAGCTGCAGTCCTGCTATACACAGCCACTGAAGCTGGAGATAAGGCCCTTTCCTCCTGGCCTGTCAGCTTTTCCCTGTCAAATATTTATAGAAGCTGAAACGTTAGATGGCCACCATCAGACTTAAAGCTGTGGACACAAGAAGCCGAGTAAGAGCAAAAAGCAACCCAGAAACCCACGAGCTGAATCTAGTGTCCAGTAACTTCAGACAATGTCTAAAGCTGTAAACTGAACATGATGAGCATTTACTGGATGTGAGGAGGGGGGTTGGGTAAAAAAAAAATGCCCATGTTTCGCATGAATACCGAGTGCTTTTTCAAAGTATTCACTGCCGAGCCAAGGCTTTGAGAGAGGTAACAGCTTAAAGTGAGCGGACAGGGCTCAGATAACCGACGGCACCAGACACCCTCATGTGTGGGCAGTTTGATGGCTAGTTTAGCTAGCAAGGTTTGCCCCCACCACCACCCCACTCCCCCCCCCCCAAAAAAAAAAAAAACAGGAGAGAAATGACAGGGGTACCAAACTTTCTGGAAACATCTGTACACGCGCCATAAATGACTAATTTTCACTGATAATTCTTCTACGTTATAAAAGACGTATTTAAGCAAGACAAGTGGCCGATACCAAGTTTACACAGAGAGGCTGAAACAACGCGATGAAGTAAGCGGGCTGCGGGTCCAGTGGCACCGGGCTGGAGTGAGGGGTGTCTGGGTGTAGCTACAAAAACACGGAAAACCCACCGAGCACTCGGCCACAGCCGGGGCTCGCTAAACTACACGCTCATCAAACCGAACCGGCCGTGGACCTCAGCGTGAAGGCAGGCGGAGCGGGGACCGACCTCCCTCCGCCTGTCACAGCCGCCAGCACGGACTTCGGGAGCCGACCGGGACGGCACGGAACCGAAAAGGCGCCGCTTACCCTGCTGCTCTGGTAGGCTTCGAACGCCTTCAGCGCGCTGTCAGTGAGTTTGACGTGAAACACGGAGACATTGCTGCCGTTGCTCACTCTTCCACAGGACAGTCCGTAACACTGCTCCTCCTTCAGCGCCGCCATCTTGCTCTCGCTCCCACCACCACGCGCACGGACGCGCTCTGCCGTAAACCGAGAAGTCCCGGTGCTTTTCAATGAATATGCAGCAACGAGCCGGGGAGCGAGGAAGCCCCGTGGGCAAAGCCCGAGTGTCTGCTCAGAAATAATAACGACGACGACGATGATATTGATGATGATGATGATGATACTTTACAGCGTCACACCTGTGTTGCTTTTATAAGTTTGGTAACTGAGCGATGTTAAATTGTTTCAATATTTTGAACACTTAAAACTAATTGATATTTTAGATTACTTTGATTTTTTTTTCCTGGATATTTTGTAATTATGTCATTTTATTAACGACTGAAAAATATACACTGACT
Source organism: Diplotaxodon limnothrissa (assembly GCF_057381915.1). Classification (NCBI taxonomy): domain Eukaryota; kingdom Metazoa; phylum Chordata; class Actinopteri; order Cichliformes; family Cichlidae; genus Diplotaxodon; species Diplotaxodon limnothrissa. The sequence goes on along the minus strand of NC_140617.1, from coordinate 11,754,150 downwards.
ATATGAGCCAGCACTGCCCAGCAGAAACGCGTAGGCAGAGGGAAACTATAGGTCATCAGATTACGTCAGCGAAACGTCAATGTCTGAAGGCAAGAACACACACACCATGATGGTTTGGGTATAGTCACAACACCCGAGAATGTCCGCTTGTAAACCAATAAAACATGGACAGTGACTCTATCTCTGATTTAATTCATTTAACTGTCTCTGTGATGTTTTGGCTTCATGCTGAGAACGAGCACTCCAGATGTGTTGATCGAGAAGGAGCTTCACCATGTCTTGGAGAGGAGATGAGTGTCCTCATGCAGTGTGATCCTGCATGAGGAAGTCAGGAGTGACTGTATGTGAGAGAGGTGCAGGACATGTACAAGGAGCAGGTGGAGGTATGTACCGGAGAGAAGCGGAATAAAAGTCAAGAACAAGAGAGAATACCTGTGTGTGATTGGGAGGCGGATCAGCACAAGAGAGGTATAGAAGTGAGTGTAAGCAGGGTGATTTTGGTTTATAAGCTGGTAGAGAGCTGCTGTGATGAAAGAAGTACAGGAAATAAGTCCAACAGAGGGACAGCTCAGAGTCAGAGAGATGAGGTGGTTTGCACATGTGCAAAGGAAGGAGTGGATATCCTGGACAGAGGATGATAAAGATGTAGCTGCCAGGCAGGAGGAAAAGATCAGCCCAGAGGAGGATCATGGATGTAGGGAAGGAGAACATGCAGAGGGCTGGTGTGACGAAGTAAGATGCTTGGATAGGAGGAGATGCTAAGGGGAACCTCAGAATGGAGCTGCCCAACTATGACTGACTTAGAAAAGCAGAAGAAAACAGGCAGATGATCTGGAGCATGTTCTCCACGTTCTCTATTAAAAGACATGGATGCAGCAGAGCAGCTGCGGTCCTTTTATGAATCAGTGCAACAGTCGATATCTGTGAAACACAACTGCAGAAAGTGACACAAAGGAAACCGTAGTCTCATGACCGACATGTTTTATTGGGATCAATACAAAATTAACAAATGCATGGAATGGCATAATTACTTTAATCAGCAAGTGTTACGAGTCGATGCGGCTACCAGCTACTCTGATGAAAGCACAGATTTACTGGAGTCGCATTTACTCTAGGTAGGAAAGCAGTAAAATAAATTAACACCAAATGGAACTTAATTTAAGGCAAACTACACAAAAAAATTACAAAGGTGGAAAAAAACAAACCCACGCACGCACTCAACATGGCCTTCAGAGAATCATCCTTCAACATTTGGTCTTAATTGTGATACTGAGGTATAATTTACTGAAAATGAAAAATAAACTCCACTTTCACCCATCTGCTGAGAAATTACCTGTACCGTACTCTGCTGTCACTTTAAAGGGAAAAACTGCATCTCAATTAGGGGAAAATATATATTATATACATCTACATTTCTCTTTTTCTGGCGGTTGAATGATGGTACACATGACAGAGCATGAATAAATCTCCTGGTTTTAAAATGTAATCCCGCAGTCATGTGCTAAATAATGTATGCTGCCTCTGATTGTTGCTTTCCCTCTGCTTTCGGAGAGGTGTCTGCGTTACCTGCGACTCTTCGTGAGGCGTTTCTCACTCGCAGGCTCCTTCGTAGTTCCTAATGACGTGGGCACAATTTTAAGACCATCTCTCTGCACCCCCACAAACTTCAGCGTACACCCACCAACTTAAACATATCCAAAGACTGCAGTACTGCTCTACAGGTGTTTCAATAATAGTGTGTATGTGTGTAGAATCAGTACAAAGGGTCACAGAGGTAGTGCACAATGTAGAGCATCATTAGAAACGTGTGTGTGTGCGCCATTAGAAAGTGAAATTGTGTCTCTTGCATAATAAATATTACTTCAAATGCACAATCTGACACTGAACTATAGCAACAAATGGTAACATTTCACAGCAGCTGATTTCTTTTTTCTTAAATCTATTTTTACACTTTTCGCTTCAGCGTTCCGATAATCGCTTTGAACTACCAGACTGGAAAAACGATGGCAGCAAAAGAAAAGATTCAAAACGACAGATATTATTAAACCTACACATTTACAAGGTTGGAATTACATCTCCCATATTACATCATTACCGATGACGTCGAATTTGTCACAAAGTTCTCAAACATAGCAGAGAGGAGAGAGTGACGGCGAAGAGGCAACTGACCGACTGACATTTCCACCTCCTTTGACCAAAGGTCAGAAGGCACTGCCAGATGTGCTTTTGTGTTTCGGCTGGCCCGCTGCGTGGGACTGGTCAGGCCGTCGCTACAGGTTCGCATCAATTTCTAGCAGCTATGACAACAGATAAGGCTACGCCGCCGATGGCTACTGCAGTGGCGCCAAAAAGCCACTTCCAGCTGAGACCCTGGGGAAACAGAAGTAGAGTGCATGTTAAGCAAGTCGAATGATTTGTTGACTCACTGAAAAGCTCAAACAAACAAAACTCCACATCCTGTTTTATTGGTAATACTGATTAAGTCTGAACCACAGGTTTAACTCCGTGTTTTAGCGACAGTCTCACCCATGAAGACTTGGCGCGTGGTTTCTGCGTGCTGCTGTTATCAGAGTGGTTACCGAGCATCTTCTTATACATGGCCTGCTCTGCTCCCCGCTGCTCCGAGTGCTTCTTCACCAGCTTGGAGAGCTCAGCGTGGATCGTCTGCACACAACAGGCGAGACAATTAGACGATTCAAAGCTGCTCTTCAGTCTAGCACACCTGCTGACGTGCAGGACACGCAGCCGGAGTGCCGATTTCTGCGTCCCACGTACGTCAGGACGACGATAAGCAGAAAACACAGCTTTGCAAGAGAAATACGACCAATATTTTTCAGTACTGATGAAATACTTAACATAATCGAATCCTGGTGAAACATGAAATTTGATTTGTGTATGCATGTTTTTGTCTTCCAAGAAATCATTTTGCCCACATGGTGACAATTATTCCAGGATATGGGTCTAGTTATTGTTCCAGGATGGTCTGCTACATGAGTCACTTGCTAGTGACTAAGCAAACTAGCTTTTTCAGACACAAAAACTTTTTCTGCTTAGTAAAACAACCTGATCAAAGATTGAGTTTACAGTAATGTTCACTTAACCGTGTATTCTGTCTGTGGAAATGTTTCAACACAAAGGATTTGTCAGTTTCCACCTAAGACGCCGCAATGGCACCATCAACCGCTCACCAAAGACACAAAACTGACAGATGACTAACTTGTCCCTGAGAGAAATGATAAGGGTAAACTAAACATCCTGTTCTAGGAGCACATGTGTCCAAACGCTGTGCTGAGACGTTCGAAGGCCGTCTAAATTGGACCAGTCATATCCACATGTCATTTCAAAAAAAGTAAATAGACAGGAAAATCATCTCTCACGCATCCGAGTTTGAGATGGGGGTGTGAATGGCTGACACCATGTCTATTAGAGAAGAGGACGACAGTGCGTCATCCTGTCACTTCATACGCCTGCGCCTGTCCAAGACCGCCTCATTTATTATAACGAGAGTGCCGCGGTATTGTTGACGCTTCTTGCTGTTAGAACACGGGTTATTTAAGGAGTCTTTTCAGTTTTTGTGGCATATTTTAGCATTAAAAAGGGAAATATAGCACCAAATTAGAAACATGGTGACACACAATGATGACTCTTATGAAATCTGAATTCTCCCCCCCCAGTTTGATTCAGTTTCTTAATCTACTTTGTTTTTAAATGTAGCTTTGGTACGTTTCATTTTAATACCTCTGGTTTATTCCATTTGCTACACCTCTGTACTTGTTTCAGATTTGCAGATATCAGACATTTAGCTGCATTTCTCCAACTACTCTCAAAGGCCCATTAACTTAGCAATTCACCCGAGCCACAGAAACACTCCATTATACTTGCACTGTGTGTGTTGGCTGAAAAGAGGTTTGCAGGCCATGTGCTGTTTGACAGATTTGTGTAGGACTGAAGTGGGGAGTTCTGGGCACAAGCACCAAGTTGCTGCAGCTTACAGCTGATCCAAGAAGCCCACACGTTTAGACGAGTTTCGTCAAACGGCCTCGCGTTGCCAAAGAACCACGTATACCCGGCTGTATAAGCAGAACAGAAACACTTTATGTGCTGGATGTGAGTAGAACCTATTCAGATCAACAATCTGGAGACGGACCCCTTAAATTGATCAATTGGCTCTAAAAATAGAGATACTTTACCCTATAGCCCCATCTGCTGGCCATAGGAACACAGTTATTTGTCAACACCACAACATGTAGCCATGTTGATTAGCACTGTTGCTCCAGGTACTCTGGATTCCCCTCACAGTCCAAAGTAACTGGTGATGCTGAACTGCCCATAGGTGTGAATGTGGGTGTGAACGCTCGTCTGTCTCCGTGTTAGGCCTGCGACAGACTGGCCACCTGTCTACCCCGCCTCTTTCCCTTCATGTAGCTGAGATAGCGCTCACCCAACCGCCCGCAGGACCCTGATAAAGATAAGAGAAAGAATGGATGGCCAAAAATACCTTGTTGCTTGGTTCCAGTTTAAGTGCCTTCCTTAAAGTCTGGATGGCGTCTGTGAATTCACCTTGCAAGGCCAGCACCTAAAGCAAAGACAGGTACCCGTGAATAAGAGAACCAACGAGTTTACTGACAGAAGGAAACCGAAAGCACGAGAGCTACGCGCACCTTGCCCATGCGGAAAAGTGCCTTTATGTTGTCTGGCTGGTGTTCGAGTGCTGACACGCAGGACTTGAGCGCTGCATCGTAGTGGTCCAGTTTCAGCTGAGAAGCAGCCATGTTGTTTAGACACTTCACTTTCACATCCAAAAGCCCCTCTTCCTCCTCGGGGGTGATGTCAACTACAGCAGGAACAAAAGAAGAAGTTAAAAAAAAAAAAAAAAAAGAACAGTGCAAGTTATTATTCAAATGGTGCGTCATTACATTAGAGGAACACTGGTTAAGCTGATAATGTCTTTTCACTACAACAGCCAAATCCAAATTTACAGGAATGCATCGTCAACGTGAGCATCGGCAGATCTCACCTTTAGAACTAGACTCCGTTATCTGCAGGGCAATGCTATACGAATTGACAGCAAAGGCGTAGTCTCCGCGCTGATAATGGGCATTGCCCCGCTCTCTCTTTTGGCTGGCCAGGGCAATCTTCTCCGCAGGGGGTAGCAGCTCCAGGTCTGGAGCATCAGTAGCTTCCAGCAGTTTCACTTCTAGGGACAGCTCAGCATTTGCAGGAACTGCAGGTTCAAGACTACAAAGGGAAAGACAAACAATCAGAGGCAGGGTTTAAGAGAGTAAAAGTCAACAATCACTGGATTACACAGGAAACAGGACCTGTCACATGTCCCTGCATAGAACGAAAAACCGTTTTTGTCCAGTAAAAAGTAGGTTTAGCTTTTTAAAATGTAGTGCTTGGATGCGTTTTTTTTTTAAATCGACATTTAAGTCTGCATTAGAGATTAGCTTAACCTGTGCACAGAGCCGTCCAGGTTTGCTTCAGCGTTTGGAGATGTATTTCTTTAGGCGTCCTGATGATGGATCACTTACATTTCTAAAAAGATGCTTAAAAAATAAAATAAAAAAATCTCCACAGAACAGCAGCCTCTGGCAGCAATATTAAAACTGCTGAATGAAGGGTAGTTTGGTCCGAGGAAAGAAACCACTGCACTTTTCTACATAATGAAAAGAGAAAAATCCTGCAGTGCAGAGGAGCACTACGACTTTCCTTCAATTTTCAGCTCATATGAAAGTTAGGAACTTCATTATGATCACAATGTAGCACTGCATCAAAGACGCACATAATCAAATGAAGAAAAAAAAAAAAAAAAAAACCAACCTAAAAATGTTCTGAAATAAAAACATGGACTTCTTTACGAACTGAAGACCAGCAGTGACGGGTACAGCATCACTCTTCTCACTCGCTCCCTCTCTTTTTTATTAACACACACAAGTGTGGAAGAGCATTTTCATTCATCGAGTACTTTTTACATTGTGATATTACTATGTTTTCTTATATAAAAGTATTCTGCAGCTATTGAAAACATTACATTAAAGTTTACAAGCAGTAATTAGATACATCCACAGTCAGACGATTAACCACTGCTGCGTTCGCGAGTCTAAAAATACTCTCAGGTTTAATGAATGCGCAGCATCAATAAAGCGTTTCTTTGAGATGCCACCAGCTACCGGGCAGACAACAACGCCTCTCTGTGTCTCTCTTGAGATGGGCGATATAAACAAAAATCAGAAAGATGAGAGCTGCACAAACCAGTGTGACTCTGCAGCTCTGTGGGGAATGACGGGGTGTGCAGTGCCATGAAAAAAGTATTTCCCCCTTCCCAATGTATTATTTATTTGCATATCTGTCACATTTCAATGCTTCAGATTAAATTAATTGGGGGGGGGGGGGTATCCAAACCTACCTGCCCTGTGTGAAAAAGTAACTGCTCCCCTTGTGAAATGATAAATGAACTGTGGCCTGATCACTGTCAGAGCTGCTGAATCACTTCAATAGAAGCTGTCTGACAAAGTGACGCAGGCTAAAAGATCTAAAGAAACAGCTGAGAAACAAAGTCACTGACATCCATCAGTCTGGAAAAGATTACAGAGACATTTCTGAGGCTCTGGGACTCCAGTGAACCACAGTGAGATCCATTTTCCGCACATGGAGAAACTGGGAACGGTGCTGAACCTTCACAGGAGTGACCAGCCTACCAAAATACACCCAGGAGGTCACAGAAGAACCAGAACAACAAGGCCAGAGGTCATGACTCAACCATAAGAAAGAGACTGGGCAAAAATGGCCTTCATGGGAGAGTCCAAGGAGAACACCACTGCTGACCAAGAAGATCACAAAGGCTCGTCTCACATCTGCCAACAAACAGCGGGATGATCCCAGAGACTCCTGGGAAAATCTTCTGACTGATGAGACAGAAGCTGAACTTTCTGGAAGGTTTGAGTCCTGTTACATCTGCATCAGACTAACAGCGTTTCATAAAGAGAACATCCCAGCAGCAGGTGGACACAGTGGTGGTAGTGTGATGGTCTGGGGGGCTCTGCTGCTCCAGGACGTCTCGCTGTAACTGAGGAAACCATGAATTCTGCTCCATACCAGAAGGAGGATGTCCGCAAATCACTTCATGTCCCGAAGCTTAAGCGAAATCAAGCAGCAGAGCAATGATCCAAACAGCAGCAAGTCCACCTCTGATTGGCTCAGAAAGACTAAATGAATGTTTTGGAGTGTCCAGGTCAAAGTCTGGACTTAAATCAGACTGTGCTGCTTCAGCGGGACCTTAAACAGCCGTTCATGCTGGAAAACCCTCCAATGTGTCTGAATTAAAGCATTTCTGCAAAGAAGAGTGGGCTAAAGTTCCTCCACAGTGACGTGAAAGACTCACTGAAGGCATCACAAATGCCTGGTGGTGGAACAGCCAGTTATCAGGTTTAGGGGGTAATTACTTTTTGATTTTTGTTGTTTGATTGTTGGGTTTTCCCTGTTCCTGTTACAATATTAAATCACTATGAGATTATTATTGTTATGCATTATTGTAGAAGGATTCCTCTGTTTTAATTGGTTAATTTAAAGCTCTTTATAAACCATTTTGTAACCTCTAACTAGAACCACACCAATAGATCGGCTAATATTAGCTATGTGCCGATACGGCCTTATCGGCCACGATAACCCTCACTTAACTCTAAAAACTGTTGTGAGAAACGGTGGTACAAGCCAAGACCTGTGCTCTCCAAAGTGTGATCAGAAAGTCACTAAAGCTTCATTAGATAAGTGGACAAGACAGAGAACTGAAACCCACTTTTAAATGAATTAGCATTGTGAGAAGGCCATTATTAAACTTTGATACAAAAAGTTTAAAAATAACAACATGCAAAAACAGCCTCAAACACTTCCTTACCTTCCTCTGGCACCATATGCATATTTGGCATCAGTCTGGATGAGCGCCTCCTCTCCCAGCGCCATGAGCTGGACTGTCAGATCCAGTGCCTGAAAAGGAGAAAAGCTCTCTTGAGAAAATTAAGGAATCACACATGAAGTGTGCAAATTCCACACACAAACCTCTGCAAAGGGCATTAATAAACTAATCTAACAGGTCTTTACCTGGATTACATCACCATCTCCCAAAGTGAAAGCGAAATCAGGCTTCTCCTCTACTAAAGTCCCGTCCACCAGGCTCGTTTTAAGACGGATTTTCACATTCTGTCCTTTCTGTGGTCGACTGTCTCGCCCTTCGCCTTCCTTCAGGACTTTTTTCTTCAACTGCCCATTACCTGGAATTAGACACGGTCACATGTATTACAACACTGACCACTGTCCATATCAGGCTCAATGCCCATCACTAATCAAGGAAAGTGCAGCACAGCCTACACTGCTGTGGAGCACATCATGGGTCCTACATACCCAAAACATCCAGCCATTCATCGACTTGACCTGTAGGGTCGGGGTCAGCGTTTGCATTTTCTGAATTTGTGGGTTTCACCTTCCCTTCCCCGGCATCTTCCAGAGGAGGCGGCTCGTCGTCGTCAATGTCTTCCTCATCTAAAACCTCGAAGTCTTCTCCGCTGTCCAACAGCGACGTTTTGCTGTTCTTCTTTGCTGATTGCGCATTATCGTGGCTATCCGACTCCATAATCTCCTCTCTGTCAGTCATTAGCAGACCCCTCTGGTAAAAAAAAAAAAAGAAAAAAAAGACGGGAGACAACGTCAAAAATGATCCTTTGCCTAACTCTTAATGTGTGTGCCCTCCCAAAACACGGATTCCAATTCAGATTAAAGCCCAAAAACAGTGTTTAAAGATCCCCTGTCAGTCACACACCACTGAGCTTGTTACAGGCTAACAGCACTAAAATAAAACCTGCTTTCGCTCTGAATCGATCGGGATTATTGATCGATTTTAGCGTGACGTGATGCGATTTCACCTCAACATTACATGTTAACTGTTGTTCTACAGCAAGAAAGCCAACCACACGTTTCCAGAAGTTTCTAACAAGTTGCCCTGCTGTCATGTGTTCCCACACGGATGGCAGGCTGCTGCTAGCACACGTTAGCCGAGGATGTACAGCTAGCTAGCTGCTAGTTGTCAGCATTAAATTAGCAATTTTTTTACTGTCTCTGAGTGTTTATCACTGCTTATACCGATCCCCGATGGAGTGAGTCAGAGTTAGGGATTTTATAATAAAAAGCCTGTATCAAAATAACCGGACACTTACCCTGAAATTGTCTGTGAAGAGCCGTGTTTTGGTTCTGAGCAGTCTCCTTTAGCTCGCAGTGCTGAAGTTAGGTTGCTGTTGGGGAACATGAAGCCAGTGAGACCTGGATGTGTCGCTGCATACCAATATCAACCTGACTTCGCCACGATCTGTTAACAGCCCCAAGCAGGCTGCTTCCTGTTAACCTTGAGACCCTGCACGTTTATTGGATGTTTCATGCTTATTCATAATTTACCTCAGAGGCAGCGATGTACGCCTGCAGCTGCTATTTGTAATGATAAAATGACTTATTTTTGCTAGTTTAAAACACAGATGAACACACTGAAAGCTAAGAACACTCAAAATGTATTAAATTAAAAACAAAACAGTTTGTATCAGTGATTTAAGGGGTGAATTTACACATGAAGACTTTGTGTGCAGCTCTCTAATGTTTTGATTTATTCTGAATAAGGATTTTAAAACTGTGATTTACATATTCACAATGGCTAGACATGCGTTTCATCCAAACACAAATAAACAATGCTGATGTAAAGTTTTCCAGGAAAAAGATGTTTCCAGTGGAAATATGTTTTTACTGATTAACATCATCACAACCAAGCAAAAGTCTTGAGTCACCCCTCGGGCTTGGTTAATGGGAAATAACTGCAGCACCTTATTCAAACATGTAGAAAACATAGATGGAAATACAGTACAGAAGAGGCTTTAAAGAATTTGGTATGACCACCTATATTCTTCAACACAGCCTGGATTCTCTTGAATGAATCATCTGTAGTCAATGTCAAAAGAAAAACGTAGAAAATTCTTCAGAAAGCCCGCAGGACTATTGCTCAAGCGCAATTTCAAAATATGATAAAAGCCCAGCTCGTTGGAAGCAAAATATGAAGAAACGAGGGATGACTCAAGAGCGATTGCCCGAGACTATATGGAAGATGAGTTAAATGAGCGCTAAGAGGGAGAGAGAGTCAAACAACAAGGAAAAATCAAATGACATTTATTATTGATGCATTGTTTCTTTTTTGATAAGCAAATTATCTGTTTTTCTTTCAGTCTAAAGAAACTTTACAATATAAAGAAACATACAAAGAACATCTTTATTACCTACACAAGACGCCTAAGTCCCTAAGACAAGATTCTGAACTATCCTACCATGAAATACAAAGCAAACCCAAGAGACAGACTGCTTCATATTGAATACTGCCGTGTCATCAGAAAGGACCGTGAACGGTACAGGAGAATCGTTAAACGCCCTTACCCCGATTCCCCACCCCTCCCCGTCTCAATACAACCCCTCCGCCCAACCAGCAAATCTTCCTAATGGTACAGTATTATACATCACAATAGAAGTACAGAGATGGCCGACGATCGATATACACAGAGGACTGAGAGAGGATCAGTGAGAGAGCTTCAAACTATACAACGCTATTACAGGAGCGAATAGCAAAGGACACAGTTTTCCCCATAAGTATTACATTTTGATCTTCTTAATTTAAAATGAGGTTTCCTTAAGTATTTTTTCCTTTTTAAAAGTTTCTTAAATTGATAAAAATCCTTCATATTAAAAACTGCAATATGAGGTCACATGTTTTTTTTTGTGAGAAGATGCCCTTTTTTGTCATTTTTCTGGAAAAACTATTCACACGATTTTTCAAAACCAAAACAGAGGAGTGATGGGCAGAGCGAGGACGCCGCGGCTCTTTGCTCCTCTCTGTCCCGTCCTCCCCGCCACGCACGCCTTTAGCGTATGGTCTGCATTAAGCGTGTCAATGTATTCTATACATTTAGCCATGTTTACTGTATTCTAGAAATTTAGCCACATGAGCCAAATAGTCAGTGCATCCTTTCACTATGAAAAACATGGACAGATCTATTTATAATTTACTTTCAGCTGTATTCATTGGTAGTGACTGACATATCAAAACATGTCAATGATATCAAAATGCATTATACAGTATTTACAAAAAGGGAAATCAAAGGGTGAGGGGTGTGGAAGGAGGGGGGAGGGGTGCGGGAGGCGTGTGTCACTACATAGGAGGAACACTGGACTGAGTGATTTCCAGGCCACCGACGGCCAGACCCTGGAGATGTCCCTGTTTAACGCTGTGTACAAACTGTTCACATTGATATCAGGAAATTGAGAAGTACATCACCACCACCCATAGAGGCAACGCTGGTTGCTCAGTTGTCGTTGGTTTGAAAACAGCTGCGAAGCAACTGAAAGAAACAGTTCACCCTCTGAACCGGTGACCGCGAGCGTTCATCAGAAACAAATTAAATAGCGTACTGTGTGACACTGACGTTTCTGTGTGCAGATTCTATGGGCTTTATTTTTTTTAATCAATTTCATACATTTGAAATTAAAAACAAAATGGAAACTTATTGATTGCAAGTAATCCTCTTCTTTAGATGGTTTACGATCAACTCCCATCATCAGCGCTCCCACGGGTCCATTATCCCGCACATGTGGGACTCACTGATGGGAACTCCACAGAGGCAGGTATTTAACGCACAGTTAAGAAGGTGGACCCAGCAGGATTTGTGATTTCAACCCAAACGAGTGTCTCCCACATTTGCTTCCAGCCCAAAAGGAGTTGCTGGATGGACCAGAATGAATCCTGGGAGGAGAAAAGGGGCCACTTGGAGTCCATAAAAACAGTGAAATCAAACAAAGCAAGAGGATGAAGGGTAGGGAAACACGTTCCAGGAGTCACAGACGACTTGTAAATAACAAATAATTAAAACAAAAGATAGAAAAGAAAACACAGTACAAGCTAAATATGTTACATTTACAGAAAAGACCCAATCCGTAGAGGAGACGAGTGGATTCACAAAATTTCTGAATTAAAAATGGCAGCTGACAATCACGTCAGGGTGTCATCGGAGCCATTTTCTACCAGCAAAAGAGCAGGAAGCTAAGAGAAGGGTTACTTTTTAAGACAGTACAGTTAGACGTGTGATCGTCAGGTGCATCTACAGACACACTGTACCTGAAAACACAACTCTGTTACCCAGATACTCTTCCCGTGAAGTTTGGGGAACACATTTAGGAGACAAACATTAAAGGAGGTTTGTGACGCGAGGCTGACGGCGGCAGAAACGAGACAAACAACAAATCAAATCACGTAAACAGAAAATCATTGTGCATTTTTCAAGCGTGTGCTTATTCTGTCACCGTCGCTGCTGCTGCTGAGAGAAAATGTGCCCTTTACAGGAAATCATAACTACATTAGTCAAACGATATCAATTATGAAAATTAGAACAATAATATCAGCAACAACAAAAAATACAAACACTGAATGAAAACCGTTCTCGCCCCAAAATGACATCATCAGTTCATCTTTTTTAACCAATCCTGTCACAGGAGCAGAGCTTTTGAAATGAGGGCTCTCGGCCCCGGGTCGGAGGACTGCTGCGCGCCCTCGTCAGTTTTAATCAGCTTGATGTGAGAACAGGGTGACGGCGGGGCGGAGCTGAATGCGAAGGGGCGTCTCGTTTGGGCCTGGATGTCACCCACTAGGGCAGGTTTCGGATGCGAGAAAGACACGCTAGGGGCAGGTTCGCGGTCTCACGGCGCTCGGACCCTCGACGGGGCGAAGACGAGATCCTTCCTGCTACTCGGAGGCCTTTTCATGTTCTTACACCCAGTTTGGAGGTGTTGGTGGGATGGGGGGCCTTGAGGCGAATCCTGCTTTCCAGGGGAATCCCCAGGGGCTGTGTGGCACAGCACACCATCCACGAATAGGAGGAAGAGGAGGAGGGTAATGCAAGACGCATCAGGGTGGACGGGAAAGGGAGGTTGAGATAAAGGGAGATGAAAAAGTAAAATAAAATAAAAGATTAAAAAAAAAAAATCACACACTCATCGTCATGTTGGGTGAATACTGTAAAGAGAGAGAAAAAGAGAGCAAGAGAGAAAAGATAAGCTAATACTATATTTAACTTGTTCCACTATCCAGTTGAATATAAAAGCAGTTCAGCTACTTAAACTAAATGCCATGTCAAATCCACCAGCCTTCAGCAGCAAACAGTACACAAAGCTCCTTTTAGTTTATTCTGTATGTCAGTAAACTCAGCAAGCAGAGCGAAGCCCAGCCCAGAGAGAAAATGTGAGGGAATTTCAGATCACAGTGACGGTACAGTCTGACATTAATCACGCTACGGCAATCGCTCCATGCACCAGAGAAGGCATGATGTGTGTTATTGTCCATGCTTGTGTGTGTGCATGCTGTGTTTCTGCGAGAGAGTCGGACAAAGCTGGGAACATGGGGCGTGACACGAAGGACTGTGCAGGGGGCAGATTTCCAAACCGTGGAGACTTTTGTGTGCAAAACAACACGGTGTTAATTTAGCTCTTATCATCGTAAAGCAAGGCAGCACTACAAGGTTTCCTGACAGCTAACTCATAAGTTCACAGGAGACTGTGATTAACATGCACGGATCAGTAAAAATACAATAAAACTAATAAAACTAACAAACACCAGCAGCAGAATATGGATCATCTGTGGCATCTGAACACAGATTTGAACTGAGCAATGAGGAAATGAAAGGTTTTCATTGCTCTGTCTCTTAATGTTAACAAAAATAAGCCAAATAAGTCCAGTCTAAGCTACGTCTAAGCTTGTAGTAACACTGAGGCCCTCCATATTTAAAAATCACAGCTCTCAGCTCAGCCACATATCTGCACCGAGGTGAGATTTCACGCTGACAGAAGATTTTTGTGCCGTTACACTCTCCACCCTGAGTTTTCATAGTAAAACATCTTCAAAGCTCTCAGTCTGTTAACATAAGGATGTTCTGGAGCAAAAGGAGTAGTTTCACGTGACTGTCATGTCTTAATTTTGAAAAACGTCTCACTTCAGTCTGGTGGTAAATGAGTCCTGCCTGAGACGGCAGGGGACTTGCCAGCTTTCTAAAATGGATCACTTCAGACCTCCATCTATATTTGTCTTTAGAAAACCATCCCCCAGGTTGCCGTGGACAATTGGCAGCTACGATCATCTAACGTGGAGGGCGTGAGTGAGTCTCATGCCGGCGGGAATCTGTGTCAAACACTTTGAGGGTTTTTTTTTTTTTTTACTCACACTTTCACTTTGGAATGGGTTTAAAAAGTTGCCTGCCATCTCGCCGTCATCCCGCGGAGTGCCGGGAGGATTGTTCATGCCTGCCATATTGTTGGGAGAATTCTACAAACGTGGACGAAACGCACCAATGAGAACAAAGAACTCATACAGACGGACAAAGAGAGATACGCAGGCATGGACAGTCTTACCTTTGGCAACCCATCCATGTCACCAGAGCCTGCATTAGAAAAGGAAAAAGAAAAACAGTGTCAGTGCAGGATATCCAGAGCTAGCAGAAATTGCTTGCACTTAAACAACTAATGGCTTTTAATTAAGCTATTTGTTACACATACAGATGAGCACTAACTCAGCTGGCTTCACCAATCATGTCTCATACATCAACAGGATCAATTGGCCTAACTCACTGCCCCACTAATCAATTTTCCCTTTGCTCAATACTGAGACAACACTTCCTTGATCTGCCATTAGAGGGCAGAGTCCACCTTCTAAAAGCTTTTGAGTGTCATAAGATTCAGTGTATGGGCTCATAGCTTACTGTACCGCATCTTTAGGTACGCACCTAGTGATCCATTCATATGATGCTGATCCATAGCACCCATTCCACCCATGGGCCCATCGGGACCTGGTCCCATTGGGAACTAAAACAAAAAACAGACACGTCGGTTATTTTTATTTCTATAGTCCAATATAATAGATCAAAAATTACCATCAGAGGGTTTTAAGACAAAACAGCTACAGCTAAATAAGGTACTGTCTCTCAGTATTTTTGCAGCTTGGGGAACACGACATGTTAGCTGACTGGTTTATAAAAAGGAAAATAAATAAATATATGAAAACTGAGCCAAACGTCGATACGTACATTAGGTCTATTACCACCAGGGCCGATGGGGTTCATCATTGTGTAGATGTTTTCGCTTGAATTTGTTGAATCTACGAACAGAAGAGCAGGTGGATGTTTAGGCTCTCTGTGCTTCACTCCTCCCAGACTGGGAAGCACTTACAGGTAAACTGCCTCTTTTTATATGCAAAATCCATGAAAAATTATTGAAAGAAGTTTTGGTCCTTGAGGTAAAGAATGGGGAAAACTGAAGACACATAGGCAGCAACAATTTTACCATTGGTGTAATAGTTTCTGCTACAGTACAGGACAAAGACCACCACCGAAGAAGAAATTGAAAAAACATCAGTTCCTCTTTCTGCCAGTCAATGCACTCGCTGCTCTCTGCAACGCACAGTCAAAGAAACCCATCTTATTCCTGTAACAAGAAGATTAGTTGTTATACGGACACCCTGGTAACTTGGCATCAACCAGTACACGCTGTGTCGCTCCTCGCGTGCGAGTCGGTCTGTTCTTAAAAGATTCAGAAGAGTGAGGTGACCTTGATCTGACATTGCAGGTAGAAATTTGTGAGCAGATAACTGAGAAAAGCACGAGAAAGATGAATGACGAGCTGAAAGACGAGGAGCAGAGATGGACAGAGCGCATGCACGGCACATGGGGTAGAGAAATCTTGCCCATTAGCGTTCCTGAATGCGGCTTTTGTTGTCGTGACTGGAGGAAGGGGGCTAATTCCAGAGTGAGGTGAGCACTTTTGTGTGTGTGTGACTGCAGTGGAATATGTTTTCCTTCTCAGTGTAGGTGCGAACAGGACTGCAAAGGGCTGCCCCGCAACATATCACAATAGCGGCGTGCATATAACACAAAAAGAAGCTTTTCACAGGCCATCAGAAACAGAACATCTACAGGACAACCGCCCGCAGCGTTTTGTTTGCAGTCAATCCTCCACAGAGACACCTTATTGATGGGTCAGACCTGAAAGGGATTAGTCAGTTGATTGTATGCCTCTGCTTCCACTCGAGTATTTTTCACTCTATGCCTTAAGTTAAAAAAAAAAAAAAAAGTGTGACAAAGGATTTTTCATGAACATCACATTTGAGAGTTCCAACAAAAGCACATTCAGTGCAATATATATTTTCTTCCATTTTTCAGTGTTTTACACTTAAAACTCCTCCTAAAGGCTCAATTCTTCACGTATTTAGAGCCCGATCTGTCTCCCAAAGAGAAATGTGTATCTGACGGAGAACACGTTTGATGTTTCTTAGACAAACCCTCCTTCAGTGAGCACTGGATCAAAGCAGAAACCAGAAGGGAAACTGAAATGTATAACTCACCTCCAGGGCTAGGCATGATGGGAGTTCCTGGTGGGCCGCCTCCCCCCGGAGGACCCTGAGGGGTGAGAGCAAGCGAGGGAGAGAAATGAGCACCGAGTGCATCTAGATGGCAGCGCGCCTGTTAGATATCACAGCGTGACAGGTAATTTATGGCCCGTGGTCGAACACGAGTTCGTGACGGGACACTTACCACATAGTTGCCTGGAGATGAAGATGAATAAGCTATCTGTGGGGAGGAGAGACCCGGGGTGAAACACAACATGAAGCACAGTTATTGTAAATGCACTCGGTCACGTGGACGTGAAGATGTGAGAGGGTGTGACTCACTGAGTTGGTGTTGGGGTTCGGCCACGGACCTCTTCCGCCAGGACCCCTGAAATGCAGAGAGGTACGAGGATAAAGGGGAGGTTTTATTATTTGTTATGTACGTGGACTCTAGAGATTATTGCAAAAGTAGAGTTCATCAGCTGACGTGCAGAAATGATCTAGAAACCTGCCTGTTCTGCTTTCTGGGAACTTTATTGAGGGACTTTTTTATTGGCGTGACGGTCAGTCACAGGACAAGCATTGAGACTCTGAAACAGAAGACGACTTGTTGTTTTTTTAGTGCCACGTTTACTCTTTGGGGTTGAAAGTTCATTGACTGTTTCTGTGCAGCCACACTAACGTGGATCACACCTTCCTGGAGAATTATCATCTCCAATCTGCCTTTTGTCGAAAGAAACTCTATGAAAGAAAAGGTGTCTGAGCTACATGTTTCTGCTCCACAAAATAATTCCACTTTTGCAAAGTTTCTATTTGGCATCGGTAAATACCACAGCACAGAGACTGTTCTTTCGAAGGTCACCAGCGATCTCCCAGTGGCTTCTGAGCAGGCATGTGCTCTTTATCTGGCACCGCTGGACTCGAGCGCAGCATTGGACACAATTGATCACAGTACTTTTTACAAACTCTGGTGCCTTGTGGGTGTCTGGCTCAGCTTTATAATGATTTTCACATTATCTCTCAAACAGGCTGCACCTATCAATAACTACTATGTCTCTTTATCCACACTCATAAAGCACGGTGTGGCTCGGGGCTCATTTGTAGCTGCAGTATGATTTTACATACGTCCCCCGTGTCACAGCATTCATGGTTACTGGATTTCTTTCCGTATTTTTACTGATGACACTCTGTTGTACTTCCCTCTTAGGCCCAGTGACTTTGAAGTGCAGAGCTCCTGCAGGACGTCTTAAAACTCACGTGCATGCGCATTATGAGGAAAATGCCCTGTAACCCTATACAGCACTATTTTATTTAATTCTTCTCATTTGAAATTTCTTTGCCGTATGCGTCGGTGCCTAGCCTGAGACCTATTGTGTCAGGGTCAGAGTAAAGCCAGGATACAAGGCCTCTGATGTCGGTGACATCTTTTAAGTCTGTGTTTATCGGAGAGCTTATCCTGACTTTCTACTTTTACCTTAAACCAGTGTAAGTCTTTATATCTCTTTTCAGTGTAAGTCTTTTTTCTGCCTGATGGTTCTGTGGGATGTTTCTTCTTCCCTCATCTGTCACCAAGCTGGTTTGAGAGGAAATTGGGGGGTTCTAATATATTAGTACTATTTTTGCCTGTTATTTAGATGATGTAAACATTATCATATAGAAGTATATACAGAATTTACAGCCATAAAAAGAAAAACAGTCTACTAACATGTTCATGCCGGGCATCCCTGGCCCCATGGAGTTTGGAGGAGGCCTCATCCCTCCGCCATAGTTCTGCACAAAGAGATGAACACACAGTCAGCACAGAGCCTCGCACCTGCTCTGTGTAAAGGTTTGAATCTTAATGAAGGTCAGCGACGATCATGTCTCCCACTAACTAGTGTTTAATTATGTGGATGTATGAGCTGTGTGTGGGCTGCGCGTGAAAGAGGACAGCTGTGTGTGGAAGAGCCTGCGCACTCTGCACATGTTGTGAGTCTCTGTATACAGTAAGTGTCTCTATGTGTGCGCGCCCTCCCGCGTGTTTGCGTGTATGTTTTCATCGCTGCCCAGTGGGCTGCTTTGGCTGGCGCTACACGTGTGTCTTTGGACACGTGTGTGTGTGTGTGTGTGTGTGTGTGTGTGTATGACTGAGTGAGTGAGTAGGGGGGCAGGCCAGAGAGCAGCTCCACTCAGAGGAAGAGTTTTGTTCAGCAGACGATTACACTTGTCGAGCAGATGCCACACCAGCTGCTGGTACGCTCACTGCCAAAGTCACCGAGCCAGGGTGGCACAGAGAGGGGACGAAGGGCACGGGGAGAGAGTGTGCGTGTGTGTGTGTGCGCGCGGTGGCTGGGTGCAGAATGAAGCAGCTGTCTTATAATGGTAATTCAAAAGGACGCTGCTGTTTAAGCATCTTATGTATTAGAAAAAACAACATTAACACAAATTAAAGTGATAAAAGGAAACCGACAGCACCGTCTTTGGCACCACTTTTAAAAAAATATGTGTTGGTGGTGGCTTGCTCATAGCACTCTAAGCATTCAGTCTCTGTCTCTCTAGGTGGGAGTCAGCAAGTAGGATTTATCATGTAGAACTGGCGTTAGCAGTGGGTGGGCTCTGGTCGCAGCCAAGATCGGCGTCAGAGCGCTTCTGACATTTAAAGGCAAAGTTAAGAGATTGGCGGAACCAAAATTCCTGCTCAGCCAAGGAGAAGGATTATCTGCATGCTGTTTATAGATTGCTGCTTTGACATTATAGCTGTTTTTTATGGAAGCCCCTAATGAAGGGCAACCAAACACAGAGTTTGCTCATAAACTAAAGACCAGGCACCAAACCTGGCTGTGTGGCAGCTGCTGAGTGGGAGTGCAGTGGGCTGGTGGAGCTGAAGGACACTATCCACTGTCGTGACTTGCTTTAGTAACGGGGCCCTTTGTGTTTTACTCTATATGACTAATTTGGTCGTTTGTGTAAAAAAACACTGGTGGTTTACCTGTGGGCCCATGCCTCCCATGCCTCGGGGGGGATTCATTCTCATTGGACCGCCCATGTTTGGATGTCCTGTGATAAAACAGAATGTTGGCATGGCAGCACCACTTGGATCAATAACAAATCAATACAGGAGGAAGAAAGAAGATTCTCATTTAGAAGCCAATATAAAGTTTCTCTTCAAAACAGCACACTATGGCCGTCAGTACCTTGAGGTCGGGTGGGGTCCAGGCTGTTTGGAAGGAGAGGCTGTGACCCGGGGATGCTCCCGGGAGGCTGATTTGGCATACGGAGGGAAGGCCTTGGGCCACCTGGGTACCGTGGAGACATGAATGGCTGCAGAAAGGACAAGCGAAGAAAAAAACAACAACTTTATTCCAGGTGATGGCAAACATAAGGCCTGGGGGCCAGAAGTGGTCAGTCAAAAACTCATATTCGGCCCGCCGGACAGCTTTGGAAAATGTGAAAGATGCCATACGTTTTGGAATTTTAACTGTATTTTCAGATATTTTGCAGCTTTTCCTTCTCCGTGGCCACTCATACTAAACCAAAGTAAATAAACAATGAAATGGCAGTTTTTTTGCTTTCTACTATACAAATTCAGGATTCAGGATCTGGCCCAATTCAGAACAAAATGGGCTCTACGTGGCCCACAATATGAAATAATAATGATCAGAAGCCAAAACACTAACACACATGTACATTTCTTGACTGAGAGTCCTTCAAATATGTTTGTGCTAATGACAACACAAAGCTACGGTTATGCCCCAAAACACAAAGAAGCCACAGTGCAGTTAGTGCAGAATGTGGCTTCAGTTTAATGAAATCAGCATCGAAAGAAAAGCAATTTAAAGGGACTGGCACGATTAGATATTAACATAATGTATGAAGTAAATAAAACAAACAAGGTAATCATAAGGATATTATGACAATATTTATTTATAGCAGGGCTTGTAAAACGACTGCAGCGGGAGTCATTAAACACACGACGGAAATTAAATTGAGATAAAACGATAGAAAGTGCTGCACATATTAAAAATACACAAAACATCACAGTACACATGTCTCAGCATGCCACCGTCATTACCAGCTTAGCGAACATCAGATTCTGCTTTTAAAACACTGCATCCATAAATCACAGTGTACGCTGCCTTTTGGTGCTTCTGATTGAGAACTAATAAACACAGATCTCTATAAAAAATTTAACTGATGTTATGATAATAATATCATTTCAACCAGCTTCTATTAGTCTCTCAAAATGTGTACAAATGTGCTCTCCGGAAGCAAGAATACTAGGGGCAGGGATAGCTCAGTAGGTAAAGTGGTCGCCCCATGATCGGAAGGTCGGCGGTTCGAATCCACTTAACGGCTACCCTGAGGTACCCCTGAGCAAGGTACCGTCCCTACACACTGCTCCCCGGGCGCCTGCTTAGTGGGCTGCCCACTGCTTCACTGAGTGAATGGGTCAAATGCAGAGAAAAACAAGTAATTTCCCCATGGGGATCAATAAAGTATCCATTATTATTATTACTTCCATGTAAAATAGATTAGTCATATGTTTCCCCTCAGGTGAGAGCCAAACTGTTCTTGACAAGTGACACTTTGAAATGACATAAGGCACAAGAAGATTAGCAAACCTGACTCTCTATAGCTGACCTTCTCATGTTTGAGGCTTTATCTTTGGATGTCAACAGGGGGAGCTATTGCGCTGAAGAACAATGTGCATGCTGTATTTTTGTTCTGTTTCCAAGTAAGGAGGGGCTTGTTGTTAAGTTTTGGAAAGTAAGACCTCAGGTGATAAATGCCATTAGGATAAAGGTAAAGGGGAAGTTAGGAAGATGGGGAAAAAAAACATGCAGGATAGAGATCTGGACCAGAAGAACAATACAAGGACAATAATGTTGCAGCGGGTGGGGGGGCATTAACATCACACGGCTGGATGAAAGCAGTAGTTCTACACCCTGTCTCTGTTTCTGTGCCATTCGGTGGTGGACATTTTACTACCGACCTCGCATACGCAGGCAGTCTAGCTACAAAGATTCTGCCTGGATTGCGTGATTCATACCAGAAACCTAAGACACGTTCACTATGTTTCAGCAGAGAGGGGACAAGACAAGGCTGGCCGGGACATGCATTACAGAGCCGGCGCACAACTAGTGAATAATGTAAAACACCAGAGACAGATGGTTTTCAGAATTACCTTTGAGAATACGTTGCTACAACTACAAATATCCACGCCCGGTGGACCACATTTCGATGTTAGACGATAAGAATTAATTCAAAAGTCAGTCCAACTATTTTAGTATCAAGAGGAAACGTGCAGATTTGAATGCTGATTGGGTAAGACTTGGGTGTTTTGGTCACGGAGCATGAGCCGCATGATGTTTGTATCATCATCTTATCACAGAGATAAGCACACACAACACAAATACAGCATGAGACTGCATTTAAATTATAATTATGTACTACATGTTTTGTGTGTCGCCGGGTGTGTGCGGTTGGAGCAAGTGGAAGATGAGTTATATAATAACAATTAGTCCTCGAAGTGAGAACCGACTCACTACCGTTTTCATTTGTACCCTCGTCACCTAAGTCGGCTTTCTCTTCGGCTCCTCTTCTCTCCTCCTTTGACCGTGTTGTGGTGGGTTTGTGCATGAAGAGCTGCACAATGTCAGGCTGTGCTGCAATATTAATGGTCTATTGATGGACTACGGGATGGTGAGTGCTGGGCTGAGGAAGAGAGGAGGCCCTCCAGATGCACCTCCGCTCTTTACAGCTGGGCCAACACAGCTAAATTATTCATCCAATCCACCATTGTGGATGCTGCCCGTCCTGCCTGTTAGCACAAGGGACCTGTGTGCGGTTTGTACACTTTTCACTGTTATTTGAGCGAGTGAGCGAGTGGAATCAAGGGTAGGCTCAAGAAGGAACCTACAAGCAAAGTGACAGACTGGATAAATGTTTGGTTCTTACCTGTCCATGAGGTCCCATCATGGGATTAGTGGGGTTATGTGGAGGAGGCTGCGTGTGAGGTGAAGGTTGAGATCCTGGGGGACCCTGGTGAAGAACAGATTTAAAGTTGTTTAAAAAACGAGCTTCAAGAATGTAATGAATGCAAATCTTTCTGGGGAAACATTATTAGCGCAATCAACCTTCAATAAATCACTTTTAATGTGAGTACTGCAGTTATAGGTTTGGTTTAGTTTTGCTTGGCCAGATTTTAGGAAATCTATCAGCGGCACTCCATCAGGGCAAGCAAGGCAAGCAGTGCTTGAACAGTGAAATCTAAAAGCAGAGATCAATCAAATCCTGAAACCAATCTCTCTTATTTTAAACAACTTTCTGTCTACAGCTTCTCATCTGTTTGCATCCATCTATCTACTTATCCAGGTTCAGGTCAGGAGTCTAAGCAGAGAAACTCACACTTCTGTCACTCTGGCTAACTCTTCCAGCTCATCTGAGGGGACACAGAGGCGTTCGCAGTCCATACGACACATAGACAATCTGCTGCTGACTCTGCTTTCACTGCTCTGAGATCAGTTTCAATCTGCCTGTTTGTTTAGCAACTAAACAAACCCTCTGTGATTTATCATCAGATTTATCATTTTCTCTTACTAACCACCGATACCAACAAGTGTAATTTAGAGGGGTTAGAGTGCAATGTGAAGAAGTTTAACAGGTAAGGCAGATTAGAATCTCTGAGAAATCATTTGTTTATACAGTTTATATAAAAAAAACAATCAACAATGGAGGCAATCACTAAGTGGTGATTACTCATGGCCCTCATTGCTCAAGCGTTTTAATTTAATATACTAAATGCAATATACTTAGCATATAGTATTTACAACATTTAAAATTCACCCAACCTTAAACACCTACAGCAATAACATTCACATCCATCATATGGATGTTATATTAACATCCATATAACATGTTCGGGAATGTTTTTCTGCACACTAAGTACTTTTACTTTTGATACTTTATTTACCATTGCCAATAATAGAGTTTGGTAATTGCTGACATTTTTTTAATAATATTTCTTCTTGCTTTCAATAAAGGAAAATTCCTTAGGAATTCGCGGGAACTCAGCGAATCCCAAAAAGTTTGATGACACTACAGACGTAAGTACAATATTTTAGAATACTTCAGGGTAGGTACAGCACGCAGAGAGGTGAAGATGTCCGGGAAGAGTGCTGCAAGATGCACAGGGCTGTCAGCATGTATATAAGAATAAAGATGGACAGGAGAAAAACTCGAAAAGGCTTTAATGTGGTCCAGTGGAAGAACATTTGTGTTTCTTCTTGAGTTTCTGGTCGCTGGTTGTCTCCCCGCTTGCCTTGCTGTAAAAGTCACTGCACACCACTGCGTTAAATATAACTGGAGCTTTGGTATTTTGGGGGGTGTGCTTGTATATTAAAAGGCTCTAATTTCAATAAACTCTCCTGAGTCTAAAAAATGATCAACTACACAAGCACAATTTATCACTCTACTTCAATGAGATAAGCGTGTTTTATGTAGCTGATGCTAATGCTGAAGTACAGGGAAATACTTTATTTCCCGGTATGTAACATTCAGTTCAAACAGCTCTCCTGGACATTATTACGGGAAATCAGAAACACATCAGTATGGAAAATAAGTAAGGAAAATAAGTATGGCATAATATCTGAAAAACACGATACTGACAGGAGACAAAGTAGTAAATGATCTGAAAGAGATGACCAAAGTTCTACTGGGACTCTAATTCTGCCTCACTTCACTTCATTGTGCACAAAGCAATCCTTTGTTAACATGCTGCTCGTATACAATGGCAAAGGCCCCTTTATCTCTTTCATCAGAGGTCAAAATGAGAAAATTAAAAATTAAAATTCACTGTAAATATGTAGAATGTCTTCACAACCATCATATTTAATCTGTTACACCAACAAAGAATGCTTCTAATAAGATCTGTCACTGACATTTTCAAAGGGCTGCATTGACTTCCATGCACAGGAATTGTTAATTGCCAGGATGGGGTCAGATCAATTCACGAAGTGGCCTGTAATCAGCATTCAATTACAGCACTGCTGCCAAAGGATAATTCAGGGTATTTTCAAACGTGGTATTATTTTTCTAAATTCTGCCGTGATGACACTTGATCCGGTTTGCCACAGTTAAAACCGTCCAAAACAGAATCAAGGGCCAAAGCAAGCTTAATTCTGGAGCTCACTTCCACTCTCCACAGAAGTGCCAAATATTTAAACCCAATCAAACATCATTATGGCAATGAAATAGAAGAATAAATCCCCCTCTGAAAATAACTGAAATTATTCTGTCATTTAAATCAACATTGAACTGAAGACTCAATCACTGCTATGTGAATTACAGTTTCAGTTTATATTATTAGAGAAAATGAGCTGAAACCATCTCTCACAGCAAACACCTCTACGTTAAAGTAACGCCGTATCACGGGACTAACGTCAACTCTGACCTCCGCGTCTCGTACTACAGCAGCATCATCTGACTCTGGCAGCAGTCACACCGCTAGAAACCTGTTACTAGCATCAATGTGGAGAAACGGGACCACCCACCGCCAGACCAGACTTATCTGCTAGTCTGCCAGAGCTTCTGTCAAGCACTTGGCTATCAAATAACATTACAGGTGTGTGTGTGTGTGTGTGTGTGTGTGTGTGTGTGTGTGTGTGTGTGTGTGTGTGTGTGTGTGTGTGTGTGTGTGTGCGTGTGTGAGCATGTGTGCAAGATGAGTGGCGGTGAGTGCAAATATAAGATCTCCCTCTTTCTTCACAGGTGATAGCAGGATCTTGTCTCAGGTGCTAAGTGTGTGCTGGCTTTGATATACCTGCAGGTACAGTATGAGCACTGAAAGCGGGCTGCCGGGGGGAGGAGGGGGGGTTTACTTTAACAGGTGTGTCTTTAACATCATTTTAAAGGTAAAGGATTATGGGAGTGCCCTTGACACTCACTGGTTGACAGTATTAGTGCAGTTTACTCAAATAGACACCAACACACAGTTATTGGCTACACCACTGTACACTAGATTACACTTCTCCTAATAAAAGGGCCAATTTTAAATATTAAATGTATAAAAATCTAAAATAAACATAACTTTATGCAAATATTCTGCACGCTTGCCTAAAGTGGACCTATTATACTAATATATATTATAACTACAGTACAGTGGTTGTTAGCGCTTATAGCAAAAAGATTTGAATCCACTGGCAGGGTGGGGCTTTCCTGTTGACATGCTTAGACTATTCCAGCTTCCTCCCATGGTCCAAAGACACACACAATACACTAATTGGTTATTCTAAATTGTAGGTATGAATGTGAGCGTGCTTCAGATTGCTCTAAGTGCTCAGTTTCAGACTGTTCTTTTCTACTCCTGGCTTTGTGTGATGTCCCTGAGCAGGGATATCACAGCTCTGGCTGTATGCACAGAAGCTCCTCCCAGTGCTGTTCAAATAGTTTTGCTTGCAAGAGGCAGCCAATCAGAAAGACATAGAATTTGTAGAATAAGTTTGGCATACATACGTTTGCACGACATTGTGATACTACTGCTCTCTCGCGAATAGCTGCAATTTTTAATTTTAATTATCAGAGCAAAATCATCAATCATCATATCTGCTGATGATGTTTCAGTTGACTGACTTTCAGCTAAACACACACAGCTGTTAGACAAGCGTGCCTCTTCACTCATGTGCATCGCTTTCCATGTAAGAGGCAGCTGCACATGTACCTGCTTCTCTTTTGCATCGGAGCTAGAGAGAAGCAGGTACATCCACATCCTCCAGCTCTACCTCACTTTCCCACCCGGCTCACTGCTCCACCCTCCCCGTGTGAGTGCTCTGTCGGCGCTCCGCCATCCAAGCCACAGAGCTCAACACCAGGAACCTGGAACTACAGCGGAAAGATAAACACGCCTGACTGACAGCTCGAAACAAGCGAGTTCCCACGAGCACGGATACAGTACTGCTGCACTGCCAGGTACGCCATACAAGAGCACAGATTTTGGCAGGAGAGATGAGCTCGTACTTACGCATGAAAATAACACTGCTCATGAGCAGAAGCACGTATTCAAGGACTTGTTACCCTTTATAAAAGGCAGAAGCAGCAGCAGGGCTCTTCAGACAGGTGCTTCCTCTCCCTGTGAGATGTGTCAGTTTACCTTTCATTGATTCTATTAATCTCATCATCATCTGAGACGTAGTCAAGTCTCCACAAAAGCCACTTTTTAACCAGCAACGCGACACGCAAACCTGGACGTGTTTATTTAGTTGTACATGCAGCACAGAGATGGCGTGCCGGCACAGTTATGACGTCTGTGCCGGTAACACTGTGGGTTTTTTCTGCCACTCCGTGTGCAGTGTGTATGTTCTGGGTGGTTAACACCAGCTGCACTGGCTCGCTCTGTCTCTCAGCAGGTTCACACTGGGGCTAATGCAGCGCTAGCTCTGTCTGACCTCAGAGGTTACTGTTGTTGCCGAGCCAGAGTGTGTGTGTGTGTTTGTGTGTGTCTAACAAGACACCCCTGACTGCACTGACCCAGCTGCAGCAGTCTGATTCTCATCCCGCCCCCCACACACACACAGCCTAGTTTCAGTCGCTCGAGAGGACACCGCATTGACTTGCATTCATCTTTCAGAGCCGTACCCTCGCACATAACCATGAGCGCTTCCTGCCTCACCTGAATCTTTGACATAACCATCACGTAATCCTTAAACTACTTTCACCAGTTTTACCAGCTGGTCACATGGGGACCATCTTCTCGTCCCCATATGGAGGTCTCAACATGATGATTGTGAGAACAAATTTTTGTTCCTGCAGGGTAGATAATACACAATCTCATTCACGCTCTCTCTCGCACACACTCACACACACACACACGCACACTTGCTCAGAAACTACACACAGAAACACTCACAGTGCTCCTCTCTTGTTCTTCTCTATAATGTACCATAATGGAGCGTAGCTCCTTTGACTGGGCCTCCCCAGGCCTTCCTGCTATTACATCTGAATGGGCCAGCATATGGCCTTTATGGCTCTACTGTTCCCTCTACAGGTCCCCGCAGAGAGAGGGAGCGAGAGAACATTTCAACTGTCGTGGAGGTATATGCAGGGCGAGTTTGAAAAGTAGCTTGCTTGGAGAGTGTGCGAGTGTGCGTGAGCTTGTGTGGCGTTGTTTGTGTATTCGTGTGGGAGAGGGGAAGGAGGGGGGGGGGGGGGGGACACGGGGAGCGTTAAATGAAGCAATTAATAAAATCATTTTCTACCCGGCTAAGGAGATAACAGCTTGGCACAGTACCACAAACCCATCAACGCAACCCCCTCGCCTCCTCACCGCTCATTTCAGCTTAAGGAAGACCCACACTGCTGCCCCTGATGGACCACTAACAGAAAGAGTGAGAGCGAGGGAGAGAGGGGTGGAAGAGTAGCAGCCTGCTGAGGGTTTTTCACCTGTTTATAGCTGCCAACACTAGAGGGCAGTGTGTAACTTCTGTCAAACTTCTGGACACACACACACACACACACACACACACACACACACACACACACACACACACACACACACACACACACACAAAGAGTGAGAACACAAAGCAGCCTGCATCACTGAACACAACAAACAAAGCCAGGAGTAGCAGCGCACACACACACACACACACACACACACACACACACACACACACACACTGAATGCACACTCATTGTCATTCCTTGCTAACATTCCAGAGAGAGCAGCAGTGGCAGCAGTGGGTCTCCTGCTAGCTCATGCTATACAACATGGCAACATGTCAGCTCAGAGACGGGAGCACGCGATCAGGAGTGTTTTCTCCCGGAGGATAGCCGTTAACCCGCTGGGACGGTGCCAAATTATTTACAGTATCGTGCAAAGGTTTTTGAGGTTTTAAACATTAATAGGCGGCACAGCCAAGAAGCATCTGATCAGCAGCAGGACGAGTCCAGAGTCAGAAAAGAAAAATTAGCAACAAGAACAAGGGGTACTGCTACAGGCGATATGCCCCCCCCCCCCCTCCCAGAGGCATGGCCTCAGTAATCATGAGTATCAATGGAAAGTTCCCCAAAATGGAGCCACCTGCTTTTTAATTGATGAAAACTATTCATGCTTACTTCACTGTTGGTGCTTAAGGCTTCTGCCCAACCATTGGTGCACCAGTGTGGATCTGTGAGAAGGATTGTGGGAATTCAACCAATGTAGAGGCCGCAGGGACACGTTTCCAAAAAGCCAAAAGCATGCAGTACGACAGCCGTGATGCTACGTGCTGGTCGAATGTTGACTGGCTGAAAATTTGTCTTTTCGAAAGGAGCAACAAATGAGTTAAGCACAAAGCAGTACAAAAGCACACCTCAAACAACGGCAGCAGGGACACTTTACGTTGTTTTAACTCTCAGCTTCACGAAACGACAAAGAAGGTCTTTGTCCATTGTGAATTTCCAGACGGAGCAGCGATGTATTGCCAACTTAATTGCCACGTATGGGGAGAGGGGGCTGCTACGCAATATAGCGGAAGTGTGCTCATTGGCAGGACGTGGTGGCGACGCCGCTCGCCACTGCTTCGCCCACATTCTTCTGCTCTCTGCGTGTTGTTCATCGCGAGGTGATGCCGTCCTCCAAAAAGCCAACAGCTCGTTGCCTTCTGGTTGCAGTGCACGGCTACGACATGCAGACACAGTCTACAAAGATACTGAAGCAATACTACACCAGGACCTGAGCTCTTTCACCAACACGCAGAGAAACATGTGATGTTTGCCTCTAAACAGATGAAATCACGTGATGGTGGAGGTGAAGCATGAACAGCAGGAGAAAAAGGCTTCATTCCTTATTATCATTCATCATTAATGTTCATGAGCCAAGTCTAAAGGAAAGTGCAGGTACACGATGCAGAGAAAAGGTTTTCCCGAGTACTGCTTCTCATTTTAAAGTCTGTCATTCAAGGGGAATTGTTGGGTATGATCTTTGTGGCTGTCCTCTCAAGGATAAGCAGAGTCCCTCTTCTCAGTGGAAAGTTTTGACTCGTCTGGGTCCTTTGACATCTGTGTCTTCCACTCACGCTGCTTTTTCACATGTGTTAGAAAAGCAGATTAAACATTTTTGCATAACTTTTTAAATATGTCGGTGGTTTTTGTTGAGAGGTTGATTACACCTCACTTTGTTAACTTTGGGCAACTTTGTGATTATCCCTCTGTAAAGTCCGCAATCTCCACTAAAGGACCGGCGCCGGCCCTAACAGAAGAAATAATATTTCAGATGCTATTCCTCAATCACTTCTGTACGGTTTGCAGTCTGTCATTCACTTTCCGAAGCACTTCACCTTATTTATCTGCATCTTTGTAATACGACTGACCGGACTGAACCCCGAGCCCAGTCTTACCTTTGATAAATAAATTACCGAGCGCAGATGTCTCCCTAATTCGCCATGTGCGTGCCATGTGTCAGCTTTGAACAGGTTCTTAAATTTGCCTTTGATACCTGGGTTGCTTGTTCTTAAATGTGTAATCAAACCTAATCCTCTTGTTGTGCTTTTTCGTGTTGTCCCTGAAGAGCTGCAATTACCTGCCGTAAATTGCACAGCCTTTGACTCTCGATCCTCTTTTTTATTTTTTTTTTGGCAAGAGGAACAATTCCAGTTTAGTAGAGAGAGGATGCCCCACCCCGGCTGGTTTACACCCCTACGAGAGTGCGCTCTGTGTTTTTGACTGCGTTACATGTCGTGTGTAGATCACAGAAGCAGCTCGAGAGCGAGGCGCTTCAGATCATTTAATGTTCATTTTCTCATTTGAAAAAAAAAAAGATTTTGGAAAGACTCCCCTGACATCTCACTGTCCTCTTCTTTTTCCCCTCCTCCACCCTCCTCTATCTCTCCTTGTTGCCTCTCGTCCCTAATTTTCCCTCCCCCCCTCCTCCCCCGTGTCATCTCCCCTTTTGCTTGCCCTCCCCAGAGGGCTATGATGCAGCAGCGATGGACTTCTGCTGAGAGACGAAGGACTACACACCAAACGTGTAGACACTTATTCTATTCTCTTTCTTCTTCTGTCTTTCTGCCTAAATGATGCCCCCCCCCCTCCCCCGCACCCACCCCCGAATGCCAGGCTCACCCTGTGAGCTACACATTAGGATAACATGAAGGAAGACCCTCCTCCTCCCATCTCTATTTTCCTCCAGTGTCCTGTCTTTGCCCCTCATCCCTCTCTCCCAGGACTGGAGCCAATAACAGTGTTGGGGTCACCTATGTTAATTGCTATGCTAGAGCAACTGGGAAAAAACACACACACAGCACACACGAGCAGTTCACACACAGTCGGTGAGTAAGCATGTGTCACTGAAGCGGCGTGTGAGAAATAATAGTTTCAAAAACAAGGGAAATGGAGAGAGTGAAGAAATGTCATGAAGAAGGATACCTGGCGTGTGAAGGAGAAGGTGAGGGAGGGAGAAGGTGGGAAAGGAAGCCGACCCAGAGTTCAGATGAGAAATGACCGAAACGCCGAGGAAATTTCGCTTAGCTCGATGTAATCCATTCACAATTCTACGGCAAGACTGTGGTCCACTCGACTAACCGTATCTCAGGAGTGACTGAGGACACGAGCACAATTTCAACAATGTGTGCGAAGGGGGGGGGGTGAAACAGCTTCCCCTTCATTTGAATGAACAAATGCAATGCAGAATTCTCAGCAGCCTGCACTTTCAGCGTGGACCGCAGCCATTAGTTCAATGGGGAATTAATGTCAGCTACCTACAGAAAGCAATGAGCGGGGCTTCGGCTCTGGCTCATGTTGAAGGATGCTGTTGTACCACTAACAGTGTGAGCTTGATTTAGGGAAATCTTTGCAGTGGCACTGGGAGCATTTTGTCTCGGTGCACTGTGCAGGCTCTGTGCTCGCACCTTTGTTTTCTTGTTTTCTTCACCTTTTCCTGCTTTGCTCAGCTAATCTGAGCTGAAGAGGGGAGGAGAAAGAGAAGAAGGATGGATGAAAAGAGAAGAAAAGATGAAAGTGAATACAGCATCCATCCCTCCTTGTTCTCCTCCTCTCTGCCCATCCTGTCTGTCTGTCTGTCTGCCCTGCACACAGGGTCTATTTATGGAAAGCAATGTCACTCACGCAACACCATCAGATAGCTCTCTCCCTGGCCTGCTCACTGCTCATACATCATTAACATTCTCTACCACCCCAGCATGTACATGCATGCGCACACACACACACACACACACACACACAGAACATGACACGCTGCCAATCAAACAAGAAAAAACAGGCTGTACTCAAACTGTACGTATGGAAACATCAGGTATGCTATAGACAGAGAGTGAGAGGAAATTTGTGCAGCATGCTTACAGCACTGAGCATGTTTAATTATACTCACAAAGGATTAATAAAGTAAAGTATTATTCTTAAAGACGTATTGTAATTTTATTGCATTGCCTGGTCAGCCGAATCCTGTTTGATGTTTAACTCAGGAGAAAGTCTTTAAATGGCTGAGACGCTAGCAAGACTCTTACACATCACAGGGATTTACAAACAAAAATCTCAAAAATAAAACTTTAAAAATAAAATAACAATAAATGCATTAATAAACATCTTTGTTTATTAATTTAAGGAAAATTAATTAAATTTAAAAGAATATATATATATATATATATATATATATATATATATATATATATATATATATATATATATATATATATATATATATATATATCAACCAATGTGAGCACGAGGCTGGGATCTGGTGACTGAATATTATATATTCAATATTCTGCTGACAGTTATTGATCTTACATGGTTAGCAGGACAACCCTTCTAGCTAGCATTAGCGATTGAAGGAGCTTTGTTATCTTTGGACAGAGAGGACTTTTTCCAAACTCTAACCAATAAAATTCAGCAGCCGGTCGGCAACTCCTTGGCAACCAATGGTCGCTAGGGAAAAACGCTCTGTTACAGACCAGAGGGAAAGGGTTGCTCTCGGCTGCTGCGTTGAAAGCCACCAAAAACAACCTTGTGATTGCTTTGGTGTCTTTGCAGACAGCTCCTTTACGTGACCTACAGACTGCGTGGAAACTGTCAGTAAATGGAGCTGAGTTGGCTGAATGTTGTACTACTCCTTTAAAGGCTCCACTCCACAAGAAGATGTCCAGGGTTTCGCTAAATGACATCAAACTTTTGCAGGGGATGAATGCCCTCTTCCTTCCGTAGGCGTTTCACCTGAATTGCTCATGGTATAATGTGAAAAATCTCATATTTGCTGGTGACTTCTTTCTTACTCAAACTGTCTGCTGTAGAAAAGCTGCTTTAAGCCAATTCAGATTTCCTGTTCTCACCCTCAGCAATTCACAGCATATCTTTGGGGGTACAGTTACTTTAAAACCTCAATTTTGTAAATGTTACGAGTTTAATGTGTGTCACAGTGTCAAATAAGGCTCCTATATGTCCTCATTTGAATATGTGAGAGTGACGGAAACAGAGAAAAGAGTGCGAGTGACCTCGTCAGCCTTTGAGACAGCCCTCAGAGAACAGTGATGACAGGAGGAATTAGTGAAGCAACACAGACCAGAGAAAATAGCCTCCTCTTCACTCTGCTTTTTCCTCCCCTCCCAGCAAACCCAACACCTCCTTCACTTGCAAAGGCATTTCATATTCTGGAAAGCACACGGTAACACAGAAAACTCTACGGGTAGAGTCTAGAGCAGCAGACAGAGCACCAGGAGTTAACATCCCGGGCATATGGACATATGGGATGGACGCAGAGAGACAGAGAAGGGAACACATCTGGACAGGGATTAGGACAGCTAAAGAGGCTAAAAAAAGGAGGAGGAGACAGAGGGATAGGCTTAGCCATGGCTAAGGGAGGGGTGATGGTTGGAGGTGATTGTGGGGGTGGGTGAGGGATGAAGTCAGACGGAAGGTCATTTTTCTTACTTGAAAGAAGCCCGGGGGCATGGGTCCTCCTGGCATGCCATCATTGGGTGGCATGTTGCCCATCACTGGACTGGGAGCAGCGGCCGCGCTCTGAAAGAACAACCACAACAAAACCAAAATAAAAGCCTCTGCATTTCCCTTCAGCGGATTAACACACAGTCACGGGACAATCAACGATCGGCAAGGTGTTAAAACAATCCTGTGTCTGCCGAAATTAATAGAAAGAGATACGCGCTGTTCGGAAATGATTTGCCATCAAACTTTTTTCCTTTTTTTCACCCTGATTGCGCTCTTTCTGGAGCAAATGGAGCAATTACAGATATCTCACGATATCTGACGGAGATATGATTGTCTGGGTGCTGTGATAAACCAATCGATGGACACAAAAACAAAATGCAAATATGGTAATTTAGTGGGAACATTAAGGAAGGAATTCTGTGGGTTTGGAGTAAACTAGTTTCCCCGTTGCGCTATGAATGGACAGCACTTTTTTTCCAATAACTGCTAAAGTAAAAAAAAAACAAAAAACAAAAACAGGGCATAAATGTGTCACTTGAATGCATCTATGACTTGTATTGATTTTGGACTGTATTTAATCTTTTCTCTCACAGTAATAATGATGCTAAACATCAGGGAGAAGAGACAGATGTGGCGCTGCCTCAGTCGTGCCGACCATCAGCACATCGTTGGCATGGCCAGGGCAATGCAAGGAGCAATTAAAAAAAGTTGCAATGATTCCTGTGGAAGAAGAACTGAAAAGCTAAGACCGCACAGATACCCCGACATCTAACAAGCAACCCGTCTTAATGTCTTCCAGACACGACCTAGATGCTGTTACTCCAAAGGCTGTGGAGGATGGACGGGTGTACCAAAATAGTCACTGTTGCTTTCTCTTAAAGATGAACACAATCTAACGGCCTTAACTATAACCATGGGTCTTTTGATTAAGCATAACCAATTAAAAGCCTCAATATCTGCTATTGAACATAGATGCAAATCCACATAATTTACAAATGCACATACACAGCGCTCTCCTCCAGCCCTTCCCCCACTGTAACCGGAGCTCCGCTCACTTCCCTCCCTGCCTCGCCTGACCTGCACAGCCCAGACACTAACTAGCACGCCCCGGGGCCACGAGGCAGGGCGCGCACAATCGCGCATGCAAAAACTGCAGCGGCAAAAGGGTGTGAATCTGTGGGGCTCTGAAAACAACCGTGACAGAGCACGGATGTGGCATCGACAGAAGTAAGGCAAGAGCCAAAACTGGAAAGAGAAAGGCATAAAGGAGAGAGGGGAGACATTTAAACAGAAAAGGCTGGCAAACAATAGGAAGCGGGCCAAGAGAGGAAGAGCTGGAGAGCTCTCTCAGAGGGTGAGGAGAGGTCAGACAGTGAAGAAGAGCTTAGTACAGATGCTTCTATATTACTCTCAGGTCTATGTGTGAACTGTCAGTTCTTTCCAGCCTCAACAGTAGACAAGCAAGAAGAGGAAGAGGTCAAGAGGATCTTCCAAACCTTAAAATAAAGAATACAGCACACAGATAAAAAATGGACACTCACCCCTCTTATAATAAGTGCTAAGCATCATTTTTCTTCCTTCCACTGTGACCTGGTGGCCTGGGAAGCATGTGAACTCTCCCAATGTTTCTTTTAACGCATAAATGCCAAATAACTCAGGTCTTAAATGAGACTCAGTCTCACAGACATCTGCGACAGGGGGACAAAGTCTTTGGCCCCAAAGAGTCTGTTTAGCCTTCATGTGACAGGACAGAGAAAAGAAGACAAGAAAGCTGGGAGAAAGACCGGGGTAGATATGCAGTTAGCTTTAGTATTAGCTTTAACCCGGTGAACCACACCGATGTCCCGCAGAAACAATCTCAAAATCATTGGCTACAGTCTGTAAACAGTTAATCAGTTTTTTAAAGTACATCTGTATTTGTAAACAGTGATTAGCAGATGGAACAGGAAGTCTTGTGTAGTTGTCCATTGTCCCCAGAGGCTACCACGATGTCCACACAGGAAGCAACGAGCAGCAACTCGGCAACCAGAGACCAGAGCCATTCAGCAGCGACACAAACAGGTGCAAGTAAGGGGAAAACTATTAAACATAAAAACGTGAAATTCTAACTAGTCTTTTTGACCATCAGAGCAAATCAGGATGTGTTGTTTAGGAAGATGCATAAAAAAATGACAGAGTATTGAGTAGTTAAAATATGGAAAGAAAAAGTCCTGTATATGAGCACACACTATTGGTATGTAGCCGAATTTCATAATATTACTTTTTACCGTGAAGGACATGAGAGCCTCGAAGGTCCCCGACCATCACGTGTGGGCGGGGCTTTAGTCAGCAATCGCTTCCCAGGTTGAAAAGGGTCCGACAGGTCAGGTCAGGTCAGGTAATGGGGTTGGCCTAAGCAACAGATTGGGTCCCATAGAAGCATGATTGTGGCAGATGATTTGTGTTGTTTCAGATCTCGAGCCTGTGTGTGTTTGCGTATGAGAGGGTTTGAATGGATCCATTATTAGGTCTGATTATGCTAATAATCACTGCAGGATTTAAACAAAAAAAAAAAAGTGTTTTCTGAATCAAGATGGAGTGTGTGAACTGCGAAAAGAAGTCGCTGCTTGTTACTTGGTTTTGGTGAGGGACTCCTTTGTGCATAATTTGGGCTTCTGTACTTCTAGGAGCCATATTGATGGAGCAACTGAAAAATAAAAATAAGGGCGCGAGACTGTAAAGTGTGCAGTGGTGCGCTTTTTTCTCCTGTTGAACAATGGGCAGCAAAAACAATGGGCTGAATACTGTACATATTGACATACATGCGTCCACACCAACACAAACACACGTGCGCACGGTTAACCAACTGCGGTTTGTCTCAGCGCTTTAACGGCCGTGCGGAGGGAGAGAGGGAGAAAATAGGAAGATGAAATAAGAATGAGAAAAAGGAAAAGAGAAGATAGCTCAATAGACAGCAGGACATCTTAGAGGGAGGAGGAAGAGTGAATGGAAGTGGTGCTGGCATGTAAGTACGTGTGACGAGTGTGTGTGTGTGTGTGTGTGTGTGTGTGTGTGTGTGTGTGTGTGTGTGTGTGTGGCGAGTGAGTGTGTGCGTACGCGCGAGCCTGCCTGCCTCAGCCAGCCAACGAGGCTCCACAGTACTCAGGTGAAGCAGCAGCAAAAGGCCCCTTCTCCTAGTTGCCATGACAACCCCGACCTCAGCTCCTGCTCTCCAGTGCCCATTAAAACCCTCAGGCCGTCAATCATCAGCATGGCCAGGGAGCAGAGAGAGGGAGAGAGGGAGAAAGCGATAGGTGGAGGGAGAGAAAAGCAAAAAGAAAGAGAGAGAAGAGAAAGAGGAGGAAAAGATAGAAAAAGAAACAGACGTGGAGTTTAAAGCAGCCTGTGGCTTTTGATAGCTGCTGCCCTTTTTGCCACAGCTATCTCTCTCCTTTTCTTCCCTCCGCACAAACAAACCCGATACACAAAACCTCCACAGTGCTAACTCCTCACCACCGTCGCTCTCCTTCAGCTCTCTCTCCATCCCCACCGAGCCAGCCAATAATCAGCGCCGCATTTCTACGACACGTATTAGGCCCATTGTAGGCTGAAAAAAATTACAAAGCCGCGAGAGGGTAATATTCAGAGAGAATACAGTCATGAAAAAGCTCAGCTGTTCTCTGAGATTAAAGTGGAGCATCTAGGCGAAACAAAGACTCGCAAAGTTACAAGACAAAATATTTTCGGAGATTATAAAACGATAACTTCATCACAAATACCCGCCGATGTCATAAGCAGAAGAGCGATGCTGATGTAAGCGGCGATGCTGTTGCATTAGTCCATTGTGTTGAAGCTGCTGATCCACAAAAGCCATCACCTCGTCCAAATCAGCACACGCTTCTTCATGAATAGGCCAAATTCACTGCAATCGTTCTTCCAAGCTACAATCAAAAAATTTGACTGCGAATTTGGTCATTATTTCAAAAAATGAGCCAAGAATCTAGCTCTTCCACTGAAACAGCGACTCTCAGCAGAAACGTTTACGACCAGTGACGCCTGCAATACGCCACTTTTATAACATTACTTCGTGATCCCGTCTTTCCCAAACACAAGGTTTTCTCTTGGTTCACTTGTAACTAATGAACTTACACGATTGATATGCGACATCTTCATTTCTTAACCCTGCATCCATCCATGCCGCCTCCATGTTTTGCAAATGAGCTAAATGAGTTAAGGATATTCTCTCGTCTCTGCTGATGCGTGACGAGATTCACAGCATCTGAAGTCTTTTTGTGTCTGTGAGGTGCATCTGTTTAACGCTGTAGTTTCACTTGTTGGAAAGACTCTTTCCAAAAGTTAGACGAATAGATTGATATCACTGTCATATCTTTTCTGGTAAATAAGCTAAAGCCAGAAGCCAGTAAGTTCAGCAAACACGGGAGAACAGCACACGAGGCTCAGCTGGAAGAGGAGCATAAATCTTTCCGTGTAACTCTTCAAGCAAGAAAACAAAGGAGCGCATTTCTCAAACTGTAATCCATTCTATAATAACACAGACTGCACTGTGCTTGAGACAAAGGCTAAATAACGAAAATAAACTTCATATTTCAGTTTGTTCTCTTAGCGTTTATAATTGAGACGACTTGAATCTCTCCAACGAGTGATAAGATGATCAGCAGCTGCCATTTTGAGGTGTCCCATGATGTGACATAACCACGGCAATCTTTACCATCGCCGGCTTGCACGAGATGCGAGAGAGGCATTATCGGAGGACGTGCATTTGACAATTTCCTCTAACAGAAGGGGGTCTGCCCTCCTTTGGCCCCTTGTTGTGATCCTCTTTAGTGCCACGGTGGAGGCTGGCTAACCGGCTAGGTCCACAGACAGTGAGTGAGCGGCTCTATCTGCCCAGTGATCAGACCTCAGCCTCCAGGGGGTAATGGATCTGCCGTTATCTGGGTCCAGACAAGCAGGCCAACACACTGCTACCTGCTGGTCACAACAACACTGATACTGACCTGTTAGTATCTGTGTGAGTGTGTCTGAATATCTGTGTGGAAGCCTGTGTTTATTTCCGTTTCCAAGGGTTTAGCCTGACCTGACTGTACTCACGCAGAAACACATGAAACCGCCCAAACCGAGATCCTCTGACCACAAAGTTCACGCATGCAGCCACACACAGAGTAACAGAGTCCAGTCCAAGCTCGTGTTTCCCAAAACAGGGCATCGCTTTATTTTTCATTCTTTGTCTGCTGAACAAAAAAGCATAAACTGCTGAAGAGCAGGTGAGATGAAGTTGTTAATGTAAACAACGAAGACAGAGCGAAGCCTTGTGATTCGGTTATGGCTGACGTTCACGTAAAGTTACACAGAGATGTGTTTGCACACGCGTGTCTCACGCCAGACTGAGCGCTCTGTTATGTGTCTATGTATTTAGTTCCTGTTGGTTTCATGTGGCCCGTGTGCAAACCAAACCAGGAATTACTTTTCACAACCCTGCTGACTGTCACTGCGATCGCCGTCTCCTCCCATCTCTCCCATTTGTCCTTCTGTCACGGCCCTCCTTCTCCTCCCCTTAGCTTCAAGTGCTCCAATAACTGTCAGTGAAGTCAACTCTATAAAGATTAGCAGCGAGGCAGCTCGGTGTGAGCGGTGCTGCCGGTGGACAGACGGCTCCGATCGATGGAAGACAGAGAACTGCCGGGTCGCTCTGCCAGGAACCCTGCTCCAAACCCTGCCACATGGAAATCCCCTCAATGGCTGGGTCTGCTCTGTGTGCAGACACACACACACACACACACACACACACACACACACACACACACACACACACACACACACACACACACACCAGGTATGCAGAAAAATCTGCATGGTAAGTATGCACAGGGGTGTTCTTGCACACAAACACACACATATGCTGTTGCCTTCCCATAGCTCTGGCAGCTGTTATGTCAATCAGGTGAATTAATTACCGGTAAACAAATCTGCTTGGGATCCCCCCGCAGTACACACACACACACAAACAAACACACACACACATCCCTCCTCCTCGCACTGTTCCTGTCTCTGAACCATCTCCTCCCAATATTAGGGCCCCAGACGCCCGGAGCAGCCTCCCAGCTACCCAGTTATTGCTCTGAGCTGGAAGCCCAGAGGGAAAGCTCTGTGAGAGGGGACGCCGCCCGGATCTCCCCACGCAGCCCCGGAGCACACACCTAAACTCCCACTACACCTCTCAGGATAACCAATCAACCCATGGCAATCCACACACTACCTGTCAGGGAAGAAAACAAATTACTGTGGACACACACACGCAGACACAGTGAGATGAAACAAACAAATGCAGAAACACAAACTATTCTCCTCGTCAACTGCTGCCTCTTGTAAACATCATATTGATGCGGTGGCTCTCTGTGGATGGCAGCTGACAGAGTGAAGAGGAG
Organism: Diplotaxodon limnothrissa; assembly: GCF_057381915.1. Classification (NCBI taxonomy): domain Eukaryota; kingdom Metazoa; phylum Chordata; class Actinopteri; order Cichliformes; family Cichlidae; genus Diplotaxodon; species Diplotaxodon limnothrissa. The sequence goes on along the minus strand of NC_140617.1, from coordinate 11,714,367 downwards.
GGAACACCACGTGACCGACAAACAGCCTGAAATAAGGAAAGCCAAGCAAACAAAAACAGAAATTTTGTTTGATGTTTATACGTAAATCGGGAGGAATTAGCATTTTCTGGATCAATGTATTACTAAAGTTTTACTTTAGCTTTGGTCCTTGACAGTCTTAATAATAAAAACAAAGAGAACAAGGCGCCATCACCAAAAACACAAGAAGTCGGACAATCGGGGAGGATTTAAGAGGATTTAGTCTCATCTGCATTAAGGAACAAAGGCGCACAGCAACAGCCTGGTTCAACTTTCGCCAGATGACCTTTACTGTGTGGATACACGTTTTTTGTGGACGATCACTTTTATGGCTTTATGTCCAAAATAAGTGGTTCTGTTGAGGATCCGGTTAACCTAATATTTGTCTCCAGTCTGACCATCTGACCAATCAAATCAGGTTGACTGACGTCACCGCTGTCAGTGTGAAGGAAGAGGATTTTGCCGACCTCAAAAGGAGGAGGAAGAAGAAGCTGCCATCTTGTATCTTATTTTAAAAAAAAGAAGGAAAAGTAAATGTATCTCTTTGATATATCACAATGTTAATATTTTTTAAAGGGGTAACGTAACAACCAACCGTGACCAAATGTATCTTTTTCTCTCTTTGTGATTAAGACTGTAGTTAGTACAAAACAAGCGATCTAAAAATGCTGCACTGGGCTCGCAGAAATCTCATGAAAACAACAATAAAAGTAATATAATAAACAAAACATGTTGAAAATGACTCGCAGCATACTTTATGAAGTCTTTAACTCAACGCTAAAGCTAAACTCTGAGTGAAATGTGACACAAACACGGGTAAACTAAGTAAAACACATATTTACGGAGACTAATTTAGTTCCTGGCCTCCTGACATACACTTGTGTACCTTCACACGCCTTTACCGGCGCTCGGCAGTTAATGACCAAAGCTTGGCGATGGCCCGCTGCTCTCTTGGTGACCCTTTCTGACACCGGTCCCCCCTGCTGGCACTTCTCTTTAATTACACACACAAACATGTGTGCAGACACACAAACACACACTGATATTCAGCTCCTGCCTCCCACTCCGCCCGTGGCCTTTCACTCCCTCATTAGACAGTTGGTGTTGGGTGGAAAGCCACGACAGAACCAGAGGACAGGGTGCCGCGATGACGCTTGTCGGCGAGCACGCGCATACACACTTTAAGCAAAGGATGAGGAGTTACACGTGCACAAAGCTAAATGCCTAATTGAAGATTATTAATGCTGCTAATTAGGGAATAATAGAACGCTCGGAGCTCAGAAACAAAACCTAATAGACAGAGAAAGAAAGGTGTGTGAGTATTTGTCAGAGATAGGAGAAAAGGTTTTATCATGCATCCTTCCACCCTCTGAAGTATGTCTGGATATTTCCTGAGGTGAGATGCTCAGGTGTGCAGGTCAGACAGGGCTGCAGATCATCCCCGGAAAGAGCCAGACCCGAAGATATGTGTCGCATTTATGGCTCTCTCTCAGTGTTTGCAAAAAATGTAAATAAATGTTTGTCATTTATTTACATTTTACAGCTCAGTTCCACATCTACAGCGTGTCAGGCGCCGCGCGTCCTTGTCTTTCATCAGCTGACCTTTAACACCAAGATTCAACAGTTACACGGCGAGCAATCCCTCATAAAGGAGGCGCAGACATCTCATCCTCTCTACACCAAGAATGCAATGCAGCCAAAAGCCATGTTGCTTTTTTGCCAAGCAGGCGAGGTGCTCCCTATTTTCAGCTACAAAACCTCAACCTCTGCCATGGCTTTCATTATCACTTTTTCCTCTGCCATCTCCAAGCAAAAAAACAAAAAACAAAAACCAGAACACCACAGCAGAAAATCAACAGGTTCACAGCCGCTGTCTGGGCTGTGCAGAATGTAATTCTGGGAAATGCTGAGATGAAGCTGGTAACACAAAAAATTACAGAATATAAATTATAAAGGAAGGAATGACCCAAACTTCTGTTGGGCAGATGAATAAAAGCATCAGTGGATTTTACCTTCATGCACTAAAACACAGGCTAAATGTGCACACGCATGCAGACACATGTAGGGTATTCATATCTTGTGGGGACATCTAATTGACATTATGCTTTCCATAGCCCCTAACCCTGAAAAATTAAATACCTAACCATAACCAATTGTAACCCTGACACTAAAGCCACATTTTGAGTCTCAAAAAATGCCTTCAAACATGTGGCATAAGGCCTGATCTTTAAAAATAAAAAAAGATGAAATGAAACTAGACTGGGCACAGAAGAAGACAATACGTGAGATTATTGTTCTCGCTGATGTTAGCGCCTAAGGAAGCAGAAGCATCCTACTCAGAAACACTGGAAAAAGCTGCTGGACCACAGTGCCACCGTTTGTCCCAGTCCACCAAAACAATCATATTTTAATAGGACAGACTCCGTGTTCGGCTGTATGGGAATCAAATCTGCAGGGATTTTTTTTTTTTTTAAGTGCAAAAGAGGCGATAGAAGCTGCTAAAATCTACTGGAACGAGGCGACAACCGGCAATCCCTTACTTGAAAATTGAAAATAAAATATCAGATGCTTTTATTAAAGAATTACTTACCTGTAAAAAGTAAAAAAAAAAAAAAAAAAAAAAAAGAAGACATGTGGGACACGTGTTGTTTAAAGGTTTAAAGATCCCGTCCATTCATTTTGGTGAATTTTATCAAACCCACAGACTCGCTTTCACAATTGCCACTGTTGGAATCTGTTGCAGCTCCAACTTTGCCAGGATTTAATAATATAACATAACACTTTATCAGCCAGACCTCCTACGGGACTATTAAAAATGAAAAGAGTCTCTGGCAACCTTGTTAGCAATATCTACCTCCTCCTTATTCTTTGGCATTCTTTCATATTCTCATGCTCACTTCTTCCTTTCTCTCTCGCTCTGCTTTTTTCCTCATGTTGTGCTCACACAACTGGATTTTATTTCTGCAGAGCCGAGAAGGTGCAAGATGAAAAGGAGAAGGAAGTGGTGGTACCGTATACCGTCAACATAAAAAATATATGGAGAGAGGGAGAGCAGCCAAGGAGTTCCAGTTGGGCTGTACACATTCCAGAGCGCCTAAAGCAATGTGGCGAACCTCAAAGCTGAAGTCAGACGTCTGCACATCGCAGTAGTTAAACAATTACCATTGCTATAATGCGTAATGTGCTGCTGATAGAGAAAATTCGATGAATTACACCAAAGTTTTTACTGTCTTCTACTGTAACAGCCTGCAGATTTGTCTCACAGCCCAAATGCGATCCCGTCTGCTGAGCTGAGGTTGTGTCTGACGATTATGTTTAGCAACCAAAAGAAACACACCACACATTTAAAAAGATCTCACACCAGCCTAATCCACTCACCCCGTTTCTATTTTAATGTGTGTGTGTGTGTGTGTGTGTGTGTGTGTGTGTGTGTGTGTGTGTGTGTGTGTGTGTAGGCCCTGGCAGGAAGACACGCTCGCGAAGGAGCAGTCCTCCTGAGTGCCAGACGCTGGGATGGGGGGTTGGGTATGCGAGACACACACAGTCAGAAACACACACACACACACACACACACACACACACACACACACACACACACACACACACACACACACAGGATTTTGGTGCCCACAAGTATAGTAAACTTCCACTTCTTGGTCCCCACAAAGATATGAATATACGCTCACAGAAACACACACACACAGTGAGAAACACACACACGGCACGCGCTACCAATTTTGTATCCCAGAGGCACCACCACATAGGGAGCATCCACCTCATAAGTCACAACTAATGATTCAAGTATTTTGATAAATTTAGAAATTCACAAGAAGCCTGATAAGAAATTGGAGGCATGTCATCTCTTCCCTCACACTAAGGATGGATTTTAAGAATGACTTAAACCAAACACACAGACGGGTTAAGCGGTCGGGAAAGCCATCACTGACACGTGTTTTTATTTTCTTGTTTTCAGATCTTTAAGATCTGATCATTCGCTGTATTCCCTTCACACGTTATTCATGCAGTGGTAAATCTGCTGATCCCAGAATCTCGACACAGTTACATTCATCCTCTCTCCTCTTTTAAAAGAGCCTATATTCAACTTTAGCCTGATCAGCTGACTTGGTCCAGGTGCGGGGAGTTAATCAGGTTAGCGTCTTGTAACCCAGTGGCCTTGTGGACCCAGAAGCTGAACACCACCTAACCTTGTCTCCAGCCAGACAGGAGGAGGAGGAGGAGGAGGTGAGGGGAGAGAGCAAAGCACATTCCCAAGACAATGGACAGTCTGTGGAACTCCTGAAACTCTTGAGGACCCCGAGGCATGTGGAGGAGAGGCAGAGAGGGAAAATGAAGGAAGAAAGGCAGAAAGAAAAGAAGGAAAGTTGTTAGAGAAAAGAATAAACAGGTAGAAAAATAAGAGCGAAGGTAAAAGAGAAGAACTGCTGCCACAGGGAAGCGATAAGGAGAAAATTGGATGGGGTGGTGGGTGTTTCAGTAACAGGAGAAAAAGAGCTTGACAGCTGCTTTAGCTGACCCATGAGCAGTTTCAGTTCAGTACATGTGTTTCAACTGTAAACTTGTGCTTGTTCATCACATAGCATCACACAAACCAGCAGCTCCACTGGAAAAAAAAAAATCCCTGATGAAAAATCCAGAATTTTACCTGGAAACGGTTAAGCCCCGAGATCCCGACGCATGTCACTTCATAATCGAATTGCTACTCTTAAACACACCATGTTTGCCGTTTCAGACAGTAACTTGGTTACTTCTGGCTGTGTCCCTTTCAGGAGAGGTCGTCTAAAGCATTAGAGAATCTCTTTAGCTGTTATTAGGACTACAAGAAATGGAGATTTGCTGACAGCAACGATATTTCCTGTTTGCGAAAAGCCAGTCAAACTGACTGCAAAGTCATGTGCAAAAATCCAAAACTAACACTATAACTGCTTTCGCAAATTAACGATATTGCAACAATTGTATCCAGAAACTGTCGCCTGTCGTGTGCAGACGTTTCAGATGCGAAATGCTTTGCGAGGTATCAGCTTGGAGTCTCACCTGGGTAGAAGACACTGGAGGAAGGACACGAGACGAGATCCTCCAAACACTTATGTGCTCGAACGGACAGACTTTATACTCGGGAGCTGTCGTTGTAAAGACTGTTTAGACTCCAGTCTGACTGCTTTGACCTTTTTTTTCTTAAGTGTAGCTCTACTGGGTAACGTTCGGGGCATCAGTGTGCTATGATGAGCTTATCAGCACTCGTATATCTGGTTATGTTTGCACCACGCTTGTAAACCATAGGGTTAAATTAGAGCTGTACATTAAGGTGTTATTCTGTTACCCACTGATGCTGATGTGCACCAACAGCACCACCTGTGAGCTGCTGTGGATTTGGTTGATTTGGTGATTGTAAAAACAACATAAATGATGTCAAAGAAAGATTCAGTGGTCTACGCATCGGAAACAAAGCCGGCACAAACCTGCACTGCTGCGTCGGTGAATGAAGAATTAAATCAGTAAGGACTGACCAAGCAACACTATACGTCCAGTACTCGCTGGTGCTGTCAGCTGATGAAATCGGGCACAACTTGCTTTAGTTTAAAGCCAGCTTTACCCTTATCTGAACCCCTCTCTGACCAAGGAATGCACACAGAGCAAGAGCATAAGCACATTCACGATGGATGCTGCTAACAAACCTGCCCGTTTCTTCCCTGCCTGCCATCACACCTTCAAATGCCCGGCTCCCTGCCTGTCCCTCAGAGATATACTGGAAGATAAACAGCCTTGGTAGGACCTCCTGACCTCTGGACCACCAGTCGACAGGTTCCCAAGAGTTCAGCGGGGTCTGACATACAATGAGGACTGACATTAATGTCCTCTATTTGCATTCTTGCTTCCAGGAACTATTTCGGTAGCCAGGCAGCGTGGCTCAGAGACAGCGGTGTCAGGGAGGTGCTCATTCGGGGATGATTTAAGCCTCCGTTTCAGTGACACCAGCCTTTCATCCTCCACAAGAGACAAGCCAGAGAGCGCAGAGCTGCTGGTTCCCATCCAGCTATTCAGAGGTCAAAGAGCCAGCACATCCCGGGTCGGCCTTGCAGTGTCATTAGGATGGAGGCCGACAAATATTTACTGCGAAGGAGTCACGGAGAGGACCGGATGAAGAAGAAGAAGAGGAGGTAAAGATTTCCAGAGAGCGCCACACTTTCTCTTGACACAAGCACACATGTAGGCAGGCGAACTCTCACCAGCATCACCATCAATAAATAAACAGAGGCTGACAGAAATATCCCCAGCATAGTCTCAGCACAGCACAGAGAGAGGACAACAGGCACGCACACACGCACGCACGCGCACACGCACACGCACACACACACACACACACACACACACACACACACACAGAATGAGACGTGAAGATAAAGGCTGGGAGAGATGGCAACAGAGAGACGAGAACAAGAAGGGGGAAACAGAGCGAATAAAAGGGAAGCAAAGAGAGGAGAAGAAAATTGAGAGATTTAAAGAACGAGAAAGAAGTTCTTTGTGTTTGCTTCAGGTCTCCAGTCAGTACAAAGGATTAATGGCCGAGGTGAAACATGCTTACTGTTTCATTCCTGTTTGCAGGAAGGGTGGGGGTGGTGGGGATTTTTTTCCTTTTACTCCCTAAACACCCAGCATCCCTCTCTGCCCCCCCGCCCCATCTAACTCAGACTATTTCTTCCCCACCCTTCACCTTCACCTCTACATCCCAGACAGAGAGACTACACCAGTCTGTGTAGCCCATACTACAACACACGTGCGCACGCACACGCACACACACACACACACACACACACGCCACCCCCCATCTGAGCCCCTCCGTCACTCCGCCTCAACTTCTGGTTCTGATTTAGCAACAACCTCCTCTACTTCTCTTCAGTACAGCTTAATGTGTGTGAGCGTGCCTGTGCGTGTGTGTGTGAGTGTGAGAGAGAGAGTAAATTCTGTCTCCTGCGATGGATACACCAACACATGTGCAAACACAGCCTGAGACATTTATGCCCCCTTGTGTGTATGGTTTTAAAATCACACACGCACACGCACACACACGCACACCATGCAGCAGCCGAGATCATATGCATGGAGACACATGCTCCCCCTCTTCAATGATTAGTCTAAATATGCCAGTGATCACAGAACGACAGGAAGACCCAGTACACAGAGAGCCACACACACACACACACACACACACACACACACACACACACACACACACACACTTTTTCCGTTGCCGTTTCCCCTCCGAGCAGTGCCAGCAGGCTGCCAAGCTGCACATAAACACGGTGCATTGCATTCACCACCTTTCTGCAGGTAAAGCACACATCAGCAGCTCTCTCTCAGGCGGAACCTTCGGCTTTGTAGCGTTAATGCTTTTACCATCAAACTGCAGAAACATCAGCGACAATGACTGCACAAATTACAAGAATATTTCATATTCTAAGTGCTTGGAAAGGGGGAAAAAATGTGTTTTCACGTTGAGGTTAGCTTGTTAGCATTGCCTACATAATTCTGCAGCCTCTCAGACGTAACATCTGTGACGTGTTTGGCTGTGTCCATCTCACTGAAAGGTCAGAAAACTTCCTTCTCCTTCCTGTTTTCTGTCCACCTCTCGCCTCTTCTCTCTGGTAATCTCTAAAGTTTGCTCTGTCACTGCTGACCGGCCATCCACAGAGATGCAGTCTGCAGTTCATCTTCTAAATATAGCCAAACATTTTCAGTATATCCTGGAAGAGCTCCCACCACAAGGACCATTTATAATATTTGGATTTTCAACCCACATGCGAACATGTTCATCAGTCAATCAGCGTCCTTCATCATTTCTCGAAATAAAAAACACCAAAAAACAAAGTTAATGATTAAACAGTTGTGTGCATATGGCAAACAAACTGTTGAGCAATAAATGGAAACGATGTTTGGTACAGTGGTGACATCAGACAGCCAGTCAGAGCAGAGTATGTAAATTATGTGGCTGACACAACATACCCACAGAGCTACAAGCTTCACGAGAGGCGAGAAGCAACCAGCTCCTGCGTATCTGCGTCTCCAGTTTTCATGTGTAAACACGTTTTTTACGTTCAATAAAAGCAAATCTAGAGAAAAAAAAGCATTTTTTGCTCCCTGTAGTCTCACAGTAAAACATTAAGAAACTCCACGAAGCCTTGAGGGTCTGCAAGGGTCTCTCTCACACACACACACACACACACACACACACACACACACCCTCCTGCGCCTCCTCCCCTCTCCCCTCTCCCCGCCCTCTGCTCCCCTTTCTCCCTCTTTGCAAACCAGCACATGAACCTGAACAGGGGCACGCACGGCCCCACGAGGAGTAATGGGGTCGTTCGCCTTCCTTATCTCCTCACCCCCATAATACCCCTCCCGCCTTCTCCTTCTACCCCTCGCTTAACTTACTCCTGCTTCTCTTTCTCGCGCTCTCTCCTTCCTCCTCCCCCCTCCCCCCAACAGCCCTCAGCCAATGGCGTCTGGGTGTCAGGCAGCTCGGAGAAGCTGTTGTCATGGTGACGGGGCTCCTGTCTGTGCTCTGTCCCTCAGGCATCCCAGATCCAGAAAGCAGCATCGTGTTTACGTGAGGAGAGGAGAGGAGAGGATGAGGATGAGGAGTCGATGGAGGAGGGAAAGAAAAATGCTCCACTTTGACCAGATTTTGTTCTGATGTGTCTTTGGGTTTGGAGTAGGGCTGAACGATATATCGCATTTGCGATAATATCGCGACATGATCAAGTGCAATTTTCTAACCGCAAAGGCTGCGATTATACTGCGATTATATTATACAATTCATGGGCTGCATCCTCCTGAGGCCGCATTTGTAGACCGATTACGTCACAGCGACGCGCCGAAGGCTGTCCAAATTACTACCATATCCCAGAATTCATAGCGCGGCCCAGCCAAACTCCAGTTTCCAGCAATGGCGGCCGCTACTAAGTTTTAAAATTACTCATACTAATCTTTCTGGGTCACAAAATAAACTTTTAACATATTTTCAGGCGAGAAAGTAGTTGTGTAAACATCAAATATCTGCTCGGTTTATCAAGATATCCCATATTTGCAAAAGTGCTTCGACGTTTTCAGAGGCGTCTGCTACCCACCAGCTCGACAGCTAGCCGGGAGCTCGAGGGTTACTGATGCGGCCGAGAACGGCACAACTCCCGGCACATCATTTTCAGATCACCGCGGAGTTTCGCTGCTCGGGTTAAACGTAATATATAAGTCACTTAGACAACCTAAAAATGTTATTGTTGGGCTTTTTTCAGTGTTTTGTTTGTTCGTGAGTAAATCGGTTTGGCTGAGATTAAAGTTATTAGATTAGATAAAATAAAACTTTATTAATCCCCCGGGTGGGTTCCTCCTTGGTTTTCACACAGCTGACTAAACGTCAAACAGAAAACTTATTAAACAGAAGTATGAGACAGTCGAGAATTTACACCAGTGTCTGGTTATATTTTAGATAGCAAGAAGCAGACGGCCGAGTTTATTAAACTCCACCGAGACAGCGGTGACGCTAATCAGAACTAGACCGTCCAATTTCACGCCTTTAAACTTTAAAGGCGTGTTTGTGTGTGTGTTTATACAATTGCTATTATGTTTGCACTTTATGTGTAATGTTACTGACTGCAGTGATCAGTAAGATGTGTGTATTTTTTATTTATTAGTTTTATTTATTTAATATTATTTTTTAATTGAATGACTGTCTAGTAGTTCACAGATGTCGAAAAACTGAGTGTGGTAAAGCCACTGATTTTTTTTATGTATATTTCTGCAATCTGCACATTGTACTGACTTTCATTTTAATGTTTACACCAGGGTTCCTTGTCAGCACTTTATGCTCAGATGTTTGTAAGCTAAAAATAAACTATTGTGTATGTTCAAATATACTGTTGTGATTGAAGAAGTTAAATAAAAATGTCAGTCATCAATTCATGCATCACCTCATGTCATCATAACAGAGGTCTGTCTTCCAGGAAAGAACAGTTTAAAATTAATGTAATATAGTATTGGCCATACTATATGATGTATTGCTTGTCTTTGTTTAATAATACAGAAGACAAATACCTTAAAAAATAATCGCATATCGCATCGCAATCGCAATATTGGGGCAAAAAATCGCAATTAGATTATTTTCCATAATCGTTCAGCCCTAGTTTGGAGGCCTCGGCTTGATGTGTGTGCGTGCGTGCGTGTATGTGTTATAGCCCTGCAGACACCCAGGCATCTCACACCCCTATTCCTGGCACCTCCACCCAATCTCTGACCTTTCCTGGACTCAAGCATTTGGCCACACACACACACACACACGCACACACACACACACACACAGACACACACAATTGCAGCTTTATATATGCACATGCTAACCAACAACACGCACACACACATTCATGCAAGATCATGTAACCAGCCCAAAACACTTGCACCTGGTGTGGCCAAAAATAAGATCCCCCAGGCCGCCATGTCGCAGGGTGCCGTATCGTTGACTGCAGCTCAGAGGGTCTGTCTTAACCACTGTGCCAAACACACACACACACACACACACACACACACACACACACGAATCATAGTCTAGATCATTTACCTCCAGGGGGCATCTGTTGCTGATTGGTCAGTGCCATCGTCTGTGCCCTCGCCATGACACTCGCAGTATGGGGTGGCTCGGTTTTTCTATATTTTAAAGCTGAGCAGTGCTTGTGTGGACGCAGAGCTATTCCAATAGAGCAGGTGTCGAGCAGCACTTCAGGCCCTCCCTGCTGTATCTGTATCTACGGTGGCCTATTGCTCCGTCCTCTACACACTTGACTTTCTTCTTTTTCTGCACAGAACAATCCAGCATGTTAATTGCAAGGTAAACAACCGAAGAGGAGCGTCACCCCCACAGGAACGCTTTTCCTCTCCTCCCTCCCTCCTGTTCCTTCCTCTCGTCTTTTCTGAGGCAAGTTTGGTTAAGCCCCCCTTCAAAATCAGAATCTGGACAAGCACCAGTTGGAAGCTAATCCGGCTCGCCAACCGGACCCCTCCTCCGAAACACCGCAGCGGGGGAGGACTGATGAAAGGAACGCTGATATGAGGGACATGAAAGGCATTGTAGAGGCAAACAGAGCCACAGACACAGCTTGCCTCAGACCCCTGCGCTGCGTTCAGCTCTGTACAACAAGCTATTTAGGACATTAAAACAGCTCAGCATTGTCAGTCCTTTCCATGTTCCAAGGCTGCGTCTAGCGTTCTTTTAGGTGGACGCCATCCAATGCCGAGGTTATGACACAAAATGTCAAAACAATGTTTGCTCTGTGCTCCAGCAACTATTAACAAAAAATGTTGCTTTTCTCTGAACTGGAACATTAGATTTCACTTAAAGTTAGTGCACTTCTATTTGTTTCAACTGGAGGAAAAAGTCCAAATGAAGAAAAGTCTCGAGGATATGAAATAAGTGGAAGTAGAGAAAGGTGAGAAACTAAAGTGAAGGTGTTGGGCCAAAACATGCTTCAATCCACCTTGGCATCGACTCTACACGTCTATGAAATGCTATTGGGGAGCTCCACCGTCATTCTTCAGTGTTTTGATACGAGCGCTTCCCAGCTCGCTGGTCCAACGTCTCCTGTATAGCCGCGGTGATGATTCGGATAGTTTTTATCCTCATTAAATCGTTCTGTGACCACTCGTGCTCTATAAATTGGGGCACTGTTATCCTGGAAGAGTTCAATGGCTCGTCATAGGATAATGGCGATCACTCAGAACAACTCTGTTCTGATGTGCAGTGACCTCTGAGGGACACGGGGACCCAAATCATCATGTCCGTAGGGTTATTCAGCGTAATCTCTTCATAAACTGAACTACAGCCTTTACCTGCAGCTGCTGGAAGCACCTGCATACCCATCTGAATCATTTTTAAATTCACAATCTCCAAGAAAGATGCACGATTTGGCCTTTGAATGAACAAAAAATAGGACAGGACTAGGGATGGGTACCGGTATCCGGTGCCATGATGGCACCGGTTCTGACATAAACGGTAGTAACCATACCGAAAAGCAGCACACATTTCGGTGCTTTATTTCGGTGCTTTTTTTTCCTGAGCTGTGATACACTTTAGATTCTAGCCAATCATTTTATGTTTCCGAGGATAGTAGGCGGGTCCAGGTACGTACGTTCTTTTAGAGCAGAGCTACAGATTAAAAATGCCCTAGGCAAAGCGGTCAAAAGTCTGGCTGTACTTTACAGCAAAAGATGCAAACTCAGCACCCTGCAACAAGTGCTTTAAGCTGATACTGTGATACTGTCAAAGGAAGTAACACCTCAAATCCGATGAAACACCTGGCGACGCATAGCGTTCTTTTTAAAGCCGAGAAATGCGCCGTATTTGATAGCTTGCTGCGAGACCTCACACCGAGCACATCTACTGCGGGTGTAGGGCTGCCACGATTAGTCGACTAGTCACGATTATGTCGACTATTAAAATCGTCGACGACTAATTTAATAGTCGACGCATCGTTTGAAGCTTTGTAAGATCACAAAGGACGCAGGAATGAGTAGTAGGATTTAAGAGTGTAATAACGGACTGAAACAGAAGATGGCAGCACTGCATGTACAAGGATGCCAGCTGCCATTAAACCCCGAAGAAGAAGAAGCTGTGTCCCAGAATTCATAGCGCAGCCCAGCGCAGTTGTCAACAATGGCGGCAGCTAGTTAGTTTTAACTTTACTCTTATTATTCTTTCTGGGTCACAAAATAAACATTTAACATATTTTCAGGCGAGAATGTAGCTGTGTAAACCTCAAATATCTGCTCAGTTTATCAAGACACCACATATTTTCAAAAGCGCTCCGACGTTTTCGGAGACGTCTGTTACCCACTAGCTCGTTAGCGAGCCGGGGGCAAGGCTAACTAGAGCCGTGAGAACACCGGACTCCCGGCAAATCGTTTTCAAACCCACCGCCGTCTTTCGCTAGTCAGGTTAAACATATATATAAGTCACTTAGATAACTTAAAAATGTTATTGTTTGGCTTTCTTTAGTATTTTATTTGTTCCTGAGTAAATCGGTTTGGCTGAGATTAAAGTTATAGTTTTTGCACAGCTAAAACTGTCAAGCAGACAGCTGATTATCAGAAGTGTGAGATGCTCGAGAATATACTCTGGTGTCCTGTTATATTTTAGAAAGCAAGGAGTTTATTAAACTTCACCGAAACAATCTGCAAATTTCATTAAAAATTAATAAACTACCATCTTGTCTTTATTTTTAGTTAGCACAAACACTTCAAGCTGTAAGCTAATGATAGTTATATAAGACCAGATGCTGCTGGTGCAATAAGCTGTAGGCTGTACCTCCAATGGATGATGATCTGATTAGTCGACTAATCGCAAAAATAATCGGTGACTAGTCGACTATCAAAATAATCGTTTGTGGCAGCCCTATGCGGGTGGGTTGCCTGTTATCGGACCCGGAGTTAGCAACATCCCCCAAAAACCCGAAGAATAGAGTCCTGGCCCCTAGCCCTGCCAGTGTAGCAGAAATGATGACGGATGATGATGCAGCAGCAGCCGTTCTTCTCTGCGTGAGTAGCTTAATGTTGTTCGTGTGTAATTTACGTTGAGTAGGCTCACCACGTTATTACATTAATGCATGTAAGGTGAACTAGCAAACATCATCATAGCTACATGCGGCTGTCTTCTTGTTTGATGGCAGATACTCGCTTCACCCTGGCCAAAAAGGCTAAAATGACCAAAGAAAAAGTGGAAAACAGTTAAACATGAGAGGTTTTTGGACAAAGTTTGTGTTTTTTCCATTGTTTAAGCACTGCTTCCAGCCAAGAGTGATACCATATATGCCCCATAGCTGCAGAAAAGGCTAACATTGTTATCTTTTTACAAAAAAAACAGCTGAACATGAGAGGTTTTTGGACCAATTTTGTGTTCTCCATTCTTTAAGCACCAGTTTGAGCACCGTTTAAGCACCGGCACCATTTCAAAAGTACCGGTTTGGCACCGGTATCGGATAAAACCGAAACGATACCCATCCCTAGACAGGACAATAGGGAACAGTGAGATGATGATAAAATCCAAGCAATACCAGCGCTGGGTTAGAACAAGGCTCAGGTTCTGGTAAAGTTAACCCAATAAAGCAGAAAGTACCAGAAAGTTTAAGGTCTCCATTAACAAAAACTAAAAGTGTTTCAAGCACTATTAGTGCATTAATGATATAATATTTTATTAGACTGCCATTAATATGAAAAGCCTGATAAGCAATTTCCTTAAAGTTTTTTTTAATTGAACCACCTCTGACTTCATGTGCCCATCCTCCTCCCTCTCCCATCGAAGTGAGCACCCCTGCCGTTAATTGCCATATTATCCTGGCTCTTCATGTCCAAATTTCAAGAGTTAGTTAAAAATAGCGATAGGAAACAAACATGTGAGGCTGTCGGTCGACAAAGACAGAATCTGGCGCAGTACTTGGTGAACCGATAAATTTGGCGTTAACTGGGGATGAAAGCCACATGAGTCTGAATGACTTTGACGAGATGGAGTAAAACGAGATTTGATGTTTTCAGAATAAAGGACAAAAAAAAACACACCAAGGACACGTTTGGATTTTGTCTTTGAAACACAGAACAGACTAATTGTCTGTTAATATCTGAGGAGTATCTATTCATAGACAAGACACACACACACACACACACACACACAACCACTTGATGACAGATGGAAAGAAATTAGAGGCAAAGTAGCATTAATATTCCATCTCTTAATAACAACCAAAGCCCTTCCCCCACCTCTGGCACCAAACACACACACACACACACACACACACACACACACACACACACACACACACACTAACCAACAGCGCCATCCTGGAGAGCATTTTATCTCAAACTGGATAAAGTCTCTGAGTTTACCAGCTCTCATCCTCCACCTTCTTCCTCATTTTATTCCCTCCCTGTTGCCCCGGTACCCCAACCCCCCTGGCGTTAACTGGGGATGAAAGCCCAGTTAACTACCTGGTCTCCACCCTCTCTGCTGGACCCCTGAGTCTGAATACCCCCACCCACCACCCAGCCCCATTGCCCTCTAGCCCTGGAGCCTCACAGAAAAGTAGAGAGCAATCCCTTGGTGGGTCAGCCAGATTAAACTGCTACTGTAATCCGCTTGGCTTTCACCTCCTTGTCCTGAGCTGAAGAGTGCGATGGATGGGTGGATGGATGGATGGATGGATGGATGGATGAAAGAAAAATGTGGAGGGGAAATCTAAGACGTAAAAGAAGGGGAGGGCTGGGTTGGGCGGGGGGGGGAAGCAGCTAAATGACAACAAGGGCACGGAGAGGGAAAAACAAGGAGCAGAAGAAAGAGAGAAAATGGGAAAAAGAGAGGAAGGCAGAGAGAGGGGCTGTGCAAGGCTGAATTAAAGGACTATGAAAAGGAAGAAGCGAATAATGAATCTCATAAAGGAAAGATATTAAGGACGAATGAGAGTCAAATAAACTGTGCTGTGAGAGGGGCCGATGAAGGACAGTGGGGTAATCCTTGTGGCGGAGCAAATAAAACGAAGCAAACGGGAAACCGCGCCGAAGTACGCCCTCGTGATGGTGTAATGATGAAATTTGTTTTGTGTAAAATTTGTAGGAAATGACACAGTTCCCCTCGTGGCCAATTAAGACCAAATCCTTCCCGTCGTTTTTTCTCTCTGACCCGGAGTGGTTGCGCCCCCGCGTTCCAGCCAAACACTGTAATAATGAAAATGTGAGAGTCGTGTGGTAAAACGTGCCATCGCTTCACGTTCGGTTCAGATCTCATCACAAGTCAAACAAGCAGGACAAAATGAGCCTGTGAGGTTGGGAGGGTTGCGTTGGTGACTTGTAAAAGATTCATCAATGACGCCAATTCATCAGTCGGCATATCGACAAAACACCGTGGCTCCTTATGTTAACTCCTTCTTCTAGATGCACGAGATGCAGCGGCCATTTTTTAAAAATGCATTTGGATTTCAACCCTGCAACACAAATATTAAAATATAATAGAATATTCTCAGCCAGTCAGGAGCAAAGAAAACACTGATTTATAATTACCGTACACACCGATGAATATGAATAACTTAGTAAGTTAAAAGCTGTATACGTTTGGATGTTGGGTCCAAAAACAAAGCATTCAGCCATCTTTTTCTCTTTCAAACCACTGAGGGCAGAGTTAAAGGAGGACCAGAAAATACAAGAACAACTGCAATGAGTAATCTGAAACACTGATGATCATCTCAATGAGCATCTCAGCCCTGTTAATCAAGTTAAACCACAATTATAACTCCGATGCAAATAAGATAAACAAGTCAATTTGTGTACATGACAGTTTCAATAATGAGCGCAGTGCCAGCCTCCAGCTAGAGTCCAATTCCACGTAAATGCAGTTGATCTCAAGACGCAAGGGTAAAGCTTGAATGCAAACGCAGTCCGGACTTCAGCCTGAATGTACAAAAAAAAAAAAAAAAAAAAAAAAGATTAGAAGGACTTGATTCTTACACTTTATATTTTATAGTAATGTGCTTTTTGGGGAAATGCTCGGCCACAACACTAAAAACTCAGTGGGGTGAGTAACGTGGACGATCTCTGTACAATAAAACATCCGTCTGGATGTCACTTCTGTATGTACCACCACAAAAACACCGAAAGAAACATCAGAAAAACATCACAGATCTTCAAAACCAACAACTCCCCGACTGGTTATCGACCCATTCAACCTACCAAAATGATCCACTGGCAGATAACCAGGTAACCCAAGACACACCCACAGATCCTGATGAATCCCTTGAAGGGCTGAGAGGGATGTACAGAATATTTGTCAGGAGGTTTTTACCAAGCAGTTTAACAAAATCAGTCACTCTGACATTTGCTCACATCCCAGAAATCAAGACAAGCTCTGTACTCTTCAGGTGACTGAATTTATGTTTAAATTCCGTCACCTGCTACCAGGTACCCTACCACCTGGCTCTGAATCGCGCCACACCGAGCTCCTCCGAGGAGACATTCACCGTTACTGTCCTGTGTGTGTGGGATTGTGTCCGCTGAGTATACGGTTAAAGTGTAGAAAAGAAATAGAGTTAACAGGTATTCCTGTCCCACGCACCCCAACTGACCCCCCAGTTAATGACCCCAGAGAGGGAGGGAACAAGGGAGACGGGGAGAAAGAGAGGGAGAGGCAGGAAGAGGGAGGATATCCTGCGAGGAAAGGCTGTGATATATGAGCAGGCCACTTCAAACAAGCAGGGGGGAGGGGGACACTCCTTCTCCAATAAAACCAGGGGAGGTAGAAGGAGAAGAAAAGAGGCAGACAGAAAGACAAGAGATTTAAAGAGAGGGGTACAGTAGTAAAGAGTTGGAGGGAAGTCGTGCCAGATGAGCCTGAGTGGAAAGACGTG
The DNA here is from genome assembly GCF_057381915.1 of Diplotaxodon limnothrissa. NCBI lineage: Eukaryota > Metazoa > Chordata > Actinopteri > Cichliformes > Cichlidae > Diplotaxodon > Diplotaxodon limnothrissa. The sequence goes on along the minus strand of NC_140617.1, from coordinate 11,696,905 downwards.
AATGAGGGTGGGGATGCCCCAGCAATAAAAGCACAATTAAACCCTAAAAAGGAGCCATAAAGCTAAAGATTCTTTAATGTTGGAATGAGGCCTGGGAGAATGACAAAGCAGCCTCCTGGCTAGTGATTTACATGCATTAGGATTAGTTTAGTTACTGCAGGTCAGTGTAGTATTAATGTATATTAGGTACTATTCAAAAATCCAGCAAACATGGGGGATTTAAACCGCCGTAGCTGGGAAAATGTTTGAGAAAGGCTTTTAGAATGACATAGTATGTTACCAAAAAGTTTACTTTGAAGGTTTTTCTACTTATTCTAAAAGAAATTACACAAGTCACACACATGTAAATAAACTTGGACACACACACACACACACACACATACAACATGTCATACAGCAGGTGATTAATGAATTCAGGAAGGGGCTCTCGGGAAGAGGAAGTCCAGTCTGGGTCAGGCTTCATCTACACATCCATCCATGGGCACCATCTGCATGCACTCAGAGATCACACTCTCTGAAGCCCCTCATAACCCTCCCCCCAAACACACACACGGTCTCATACTCATTTCAACATGTGAAAGTGCTCCTCTTGTGCCGTTTACCGCCTAATGTCTTTCCCGTGACGTCGGAAAGCAGCGGCGTGAGAAAGAGAGGCGGAGGGGGAGGGGCAGCGTCAAGGTGAGCCGAGCGAGTCGGGCACGCTGGCAAGGAGAGCTCGCCACAGTTTGAGGCTCGGCGTGCCATTGTGGGCCAGCGTGAGGCTGTTTTTGACAGCAGCCATTATGGCAAATAATTGAACAGCAAATGAAGACAAATTATATGATTGCGGAGCACGTCCCAGCAGTCAATCCACTATCTAGGTGGTTCCCATTCAAAGCCATTGATCAGCTTTATAACCTAAGTAGCTGGCCAGGAAACTAAATGGTGGCGATCAATGCTATTTAACAGATTATTGACTGCTGACTGGTTGCCTGGGATCAAAACAGAGAGGAGGGGGTGAAAAAATAAGTAAATAGAGGAACGGAATGAAAACACATGAAATTGGAATCGGTTCCTTTGCTTCAGTGATGATAAATGGGAAAGAAAAATACTGAGACAGCAGAGAGAGGGGAGCAGGAGCGAGGTCGCTCTTTTGGTGTGTGTGGCTGAATGTGCATGATCATGTGCATTTAATGAAGAAAGCAAGTAAAGAAGCCAGAAAAAAAGGAAATAAGAAAGAACGCCAAGTCTGCATACTGTCGCTCTTTAAAGGTGGTCTCAAGCATCATTTGTGGTTGGAGGTGGCCCGCGTTCACGAGTCTGGCATTTCCCATGACGGCTGCAAACCCGAAAACTCGTGCTCGAGGAGAAACCGGCTACGAAAGGAGAAACCTGCCCGAAAATCAGCCGGCACTTTCTACTCGTCTTTGTTCAGCTGATCCTTGATGGAGCTTTCAAGCGGCGCAGACGTACCGCAATTACATCCTTTTGACCGCGCGCTCCTTCACGTGTTTCCACTGTCTCCGTTTACGGTACATGAGCCAGACTCGAGCCGGCGCTCGGCTTATCGGGCCTCTGGCTGGTGAGACAGCTTCACGTCTCTGTCGGCGTAAAGTGGCTTCAGCCAAAGCCGAGAGAGAAGCTGAGCAGGGGAAACCTGCACCTACATCTATATGTGGGGGTAAGGACGTCCGACAGCCCCAAATCACTGTACTGTTTAATACACACAGCAGTGTGTTACCATGGTGACTGGGCCCAGCTCTGGGGCCTGACTCATATTTGTGTGTATGTGTGTGTCGTGTGCACTGTACTGCCTGCACTGGAGGATATACAGGCATGTAAATCTGACTGAACCTCAGGTTTGGCTCGGCTTTATTTGTGATTGTCGTCCAACACTTTCATCTTTGCAACATTTCCTGCAATTTACTTGAAAATAAAAAACAGACTTGAGCTGCGAAGGGAGGAAAATAATTTTTTTTTTTTTTTAAAGAAGCCAAAAAGTGTCCGAGCCTCAGTGAATCACTGTCTGCGTGCGAGTGTGGATGCAGACTTAAATATGGCTTCAGCAGTGGATATAGTGTGTGTGTGTGTGTGTGTGTCTCCCAGCTTGCTTCTGCTTGTGCATGTGTGTGTGCCTTTGTGCGTACTCACTCCCCTTGCCTTTTCTCAGTTCAGCAGAACCTCATTAATTCAGCAGGAATGGAAATCATTTCTGCATGGAGTGCACAGGAGACAGAAAGAGATGGAGAGGAAGACGCATGGAAGGGTGGGGTGGTGGGGTGGCGGGCCACAATGAACACTCACATTTCTTCATTTTTCTTTGCTGAAAATCATCCAGTTTCGGGAAATCATTTCCAGATTAATAGCATAATAAATTAATGGTATTACTCATGACGAGAATCCAACATTTACAGTATTTTAATACTATCTAATCGCAATTAAATGACGCTCTGATTTACTCATTTGTTCATAACAACTCCTGGGAAATAACACTTATGTCTAATCTCTGCCTTTATGTATTTAGATTTAAATCTCATAAGATTTACAGTGTGTCAGACTGGACAAACAACCAAATATAGCAAATGTCCAGATGGATACATTAATAAAAAGGTAATCTTCCTTATGTAGCAACAGATCAGAGCAGAGCCTCCTCCATCCCTCCCTCTCTCCATCCTGCAGCCCGCCACCAGACAATATGGAACAGACAGTAATCTGGCCATGCACTGAGGAGATTACAGCATCCACAGAGCAGTTCAGCACAGAAGAGAGCAACTCTGGCGACGGTCCACGCCGTGAGGACACGAAGCAGGAATCCACAGTATAGTTTATCCAAGCAAACTGAAGTGGCCCAGCTATTCAAAGAAACTCCTCTCTCTTTCTCCCTCACGCTCACAAGGCAGTGGCTGGTCCCACACACTCCTTCAATGAAAGCTGACCTTTTCAGTGTGCAACAGAGTGCAGTGCAGTGGATCTCTGGCCCAAATGTCACTTTTTACACTAAAGATCTGATGTGGTGTAAAGAAAAAGAAACGAGAAAGAGCAGAGAGGACGCACACGAGGAGTAACACGTGTGCGCTTCCCCGTGCAACTCTTGGTCTTTTCACAAGCACGCGTGGCTCCGTGAGCACGAGCTAAAGCTCGAACAGGTCCGAGCATCCAGTCAATAGTGAAACAGATGTGCTGCTCTATTTATCCACTGAACTTAATCATGGGAGATATAAATAACTGATCTGAAGGCTTAGATCCAGACAGCTCAACGGAGGTTGGAAGTTCACACGTCGCTGTTGTTGCTAAGTACACGATGTGGATTTTTGGATTTTCCGGCTCTCTCGGAAGAATTAACCCCAAACGGCAGCAGGGGCAGGGTTTGCTCTGATTTCAGGGGAACAACATCAAACATATGCCCAAACAGACACACTAATAATAATGGTCTATGTTTACTATAAAAATTGCAGACATTTTCTAATAACAAACTCCTTATGTTTTTCTGCTGGAGACAGTCAGTTCTTTCTGAAAGGGACTCTATGCCACAAATAAGCACTTTTAGGTCCTCTTTTTTTAAGGCTACCTTTAAACCAGCTCTCGTCTGATTGGCTGCCCCTCGTAAAACAGGGAACTGAACAGCAGGTGAGTGTCTGCAGTGACATCCAGAGCCATGCGGCTGAGATGATTACCAAGGGAACTCTGCTCTTTCTGACATCACACAGAGCCAAGCCTGTATAGGCTCTGTACGATAACTGTAGATATATTTCAGGAAATATGGAAAAAAACAAAAAAAACAAAACGCATAACAGATTATTTAAACTAACAAACAGTTAACAGATAAATACGTCACAAAAAAAACAGCCTCACAGTGCAGCAAAGACGGCCTCTGTCCTTAAACCCAAACGCCGCTGAGCTTCTTCAGTGTGTCGCTGTTAAGCAGCCAAAGCTGTTTTTAGAAGTGGAATCGCAGTGACATCGCTACGTAAAAGAGTGAGGTGGAGCAAGTACTACAACATTTGACTCAAGGTTTTATCTTTTTTTCCACCTTTGTTTGCAGTTATGAATGAAAAGAAATCGCGGGAGTATTTCAAGATCTGCCCACCACCCAAAAAAGGACTCTGAAATAGTCCCCGTGAATATTAACTCATTACAACTAATTTAGAGGTTTCCATTAGCCATGACAGGTTATTATTAGATGCATAACTCATAGGTACATGGATACAAATCAAACTTTCTACCTGTATTTAATGAAGGAGGCCAATCTTAAAATAGTATTGTTCGATAGCTAACGCTGTAGTTGCTTGGGAAAGCTACTTTTCTCTTCTTTAAACGAAGTAAGAGTGGCTGATGAAGGAACTGAAGAGAAGAAGCAGACAGAAAGCAAGTGCTCTGAGCTCAAATGAGAACCAGAAAAGGAAGATGCCGAATTAAAAGAAAAGACTTGACCTTATAAAATGGCCACAAACGGAAAACATGCTGACTTCAAACTGTGTAATCTGAACAAGGTGTCGCTCTCTCTGCACATGCATGCTGTTCTTAAAGCGACTTACCGCCCTATAATAATGATAAATATATCATATTTCCTTCGGAAAAAAGGAAAAGTTTAGTTGTTGAGTGTAGCTGAAATTAAACTGACTGTAACTGATGCACAAAGTCTTGCAGGAACAAGAAAAAAGCACATTGGATGTATTTAGAGTTGTGCATATTTTGAGACATTTTCACACGTGCAGCGCCGAATTTTGAGACTTTACCCAGCAGAGTGGACATTAAGTGTTTGGTTGTTTGTTTTTTAAAATTTGCCAGCTCTCTGCTAGAAAGTCTTGCTAACGTCCAGGCGAGCCGATGTGAGAATATTCCCGGTAATTGTGAATTCACAGCGAACGACTCGATTTCCCAGACATTGTCCAAAGTTCATGTGTGAAAACAGCGACAGAAATGCAAAAGTGTTTGAGACCTAAGAATGAACAGCAAACATGCACGGGCTGAAATCGACACATTTTTAATTTTAATAATTAGGAGGGCTATTATTTATCTGGCATCTAATAAAACTGCTGCGGTGCAGTTTATCCGAAGACCGGGACGTCCCCATCCACTGTTTTTAACCTAACATATTTACGTACTTTAAGGTTAAAACAGGTAAACAAATATATATATGCATATCTATGAAATAGGCAGATTGATTTATAGCACTAAATCTGAAAAGTTACAAGAGAAGAGGAGTTGTATCATAAAAGCAGACTAATAAAAAGAAGGAGCAGCTTACTGTTGCATTAGTAAAGGTGTACTGAGACAGAGAGAGGGAGGAGGGAACAGATGAAGGTGTAGTAATAAAAAGGGGGAGGGCTGAGGTTATAATGGTGGAGCGAGTGGAGAGCTGAAGGAGCCAGGTGTGGCAGCAGCCACAGAGGTAATCAGTGGGCCAATGGGGAGTCATTCCACTCAGAGCGAACTGGCTGCCGAAGTACCTGGAATAAAAATAATCATTACACCGCATTAAAGTCACTGTCTGTAAATATACCCCGAGCAGCAGTAAAGCATGCCTGCCACGGCTCCTGCTATCAGGACACCTTAACGTGCGCACACGTGAATTTCTAAACGCAAACAACATAAATGCAAATACTTCAGAGTAGGGCTGGGCGATATATCGAGTTTTTTAAAAATATCGATATATTTTCATACGAGATATAAGATGTGACAATATCGTTTATATCGATATAGTCTATGTTACGTTATAATTATACTTGTGGAGCCGCAGGTTTGCCTCTCTTTCGTCCACTTTTGTCTCTCTCTACGCAACGTTACTCGGCCTCGCCTCTCCTGCACTGAACACAACTCCGCCTCCCCCATAGCTTCACCTGCAGGCAATGACAAGATGAAAGCGGAAAATCTCCGTTAGCGAGTTACCGTGCGTGGGGCTGGATGGCGTCAACGTGTTAGCGAGCTAACCACGCTAACGACATGCAGCCCAGAGGGGCTGCACGGCCTAAAATCCTTTCCTTTTCTCAAAAATCGACAGTGCGCCTTATGTATGAATTCTGGTTGTGCTTACTGACCGCGAACCGATTTTATGTGGTACACAGCGCTCAGCAATCTGTCAAAAAATGTTTTAATATGACTTTGCTAAGCTACGGAGCTGCACCGCTTGATGGATTGTCGGAGAATTACGGCTACAGAGGAGGAGCCTCGCGGAGTGATACGTACAGTGTGTGTATAAGGACCACAAATGGCACCTGTTCAGAGACGTGGAGCAGCTGTGAAATCTGTCTCTTTGTTATTATGCTCAGTGTCTTTTAGTTTACATTTTGACTGCACAATTGTGAGCTTTTTGTTATGCACAAAAACAACATTATTTTCTTTTATTTATGGACCATGATTATTTAATATATGCTGATAATTTATTTTTGAGTAATATCTACGCTGTATGTAAATAAAAGTGCCCGTGTGACATCTGGGACACAGTGTGACTAAGAACTCTCTTTTTGTTCTTAACTTATGGCTTTAAAAAGAAAAATCGAGATATATATCTTATATCGCCATCCAGCTAAAAAATATCGAGATATGAATTTTGGGTCATATCGCCCAGCCCTACTTCAGAGGATGTGAAGTCGTCTCTCTGCACAAATGGCGTAAAAAAGAAAAAAAAATCAGCCCCCCTGCTGATTCTGCAACATTCATCCCGTCATTACCAAGACGAGCTTTTAACAGAAGCAAACTGTTCTCCAAACATAACTCAACCAACTCAAAGCACATTCATTATCCCCCCCCTATAACTTATAAGTGTTATTTTAGCAACAGAAACCCCAACAGAGGCTTGAATTGGATCTCTCTCACACATTTATTCCGCCTCTCAGTATTGCTGCCTTTGGAAAATGGGGATTAAGTCTGCATTTGGGAGAATTTAAATTGCAAATAAGGCTTTGTAATTGTTTTAGTCTTTAATCCTAGCAGGGAGGGCCTCACTGTAATGCAAAGTTGAGACAGGCGAACATCTCAGGCATTCATCTGAGGAAGGTCTGTGTTTGTGTCACCCCTCGCTTCAATGAGACTTAATAAGAAGGGCGTCCAATCGGCATCACGCGCTCGCACACACACAGCCATGAACACGTGCATGCACTCACCAGAACGCGCGCACAAACACATGCACACATACACACCAACCAATGGGCTTAGGGCCGCCAGTTTATTTTGGTTGTGAGTTTGGGTGCCCAGCTGGTACTTGAGACTGGTGGACTGGCAGAGCAGTAGGAGAGAGCAGACACACACACACACACAGTTCCAGGGACGCACTGTGCCAAGCTGCAATGTCTGCCAGTTACAAGCCTGCCCACTGCTACAAAGAGAGGCAGAGGAGAAAGGGCAGGATAGACTGTGTCTGTGTGTGCATGTGTGTGAGTGTGCATGCACGAGAGAGAAGAGCGATGTGAGAGTGGACAAAGATATGAAAAAGAAAACAAAAAGCCGAGGAGCATCTTTTAGAGAAATTACGGTGTTTGAAAGGATAAGGCTCAAAGTGTCTGAGAGGAAAAAAGACTAACATGAGGGAGGAAGTGAAAAGACTTCCTCTGAAAGTTGCCACAAACTGTTAGTTTCTCAAAGCAATTTAAAGCTGCCGCTCCAAATTTGCAATGTTTGAATTAACCAGATCATATCATGGATGAACAGGTGAGTGCTAGTCACTGAGAAAAACTCAGGTTATGTAAAAGTTAAGCTGGTTTCTAACTTAGTTTTCATGGGATGCAGTTGGCTGTCAGTGGGAACAACCATAAATAATCATGGGAGGAAGCTCAGTATTCCATAGAAACCACGTGTGGCAGGAACGACGTGCCCACTTCCAGGTTCAGGAAGGTTTTTGTGCTAAACACAGACTGTCTGGCCACCACAATTCAGGTGAGTGATGATCTCAAATGTTTTTACTCAAAGCGATTTCAGTTTTCTTTTTTTTTACACTTTTTGTCATTTCTAGTCTGAATGAAAAGTTCTACTTGTTTTCTATTCACCCAAAAGGCCAAAAGGCATAAACTGAACATGATTCAGGACAGTAAAGGACGGCACGCTTTAAAGAAAAGACGCAAGGCTATGAGAGGAAGAGAAACTGACTTCTGAAAGCAGACCTGCCCTTGATACCGCTTCATTCAATCTCCATATCTTATGAAAGATATCTCTATTGATCCCTTGCATAACCTGGGTTGCTTTCTTTATGTGCAATTGCTGTTATGCACACACCGCATGCGGTCTATCTTGACCTGAAATATTTAATGCTGCTCATTAGAGCAGGGCGATATGGCCAAAAATATTTATCACGATATATATTTGAAAATTTGCGATAACGATATAACCGACGATATAATTGATGCGAGACAAAATACAACTCCACAACATTACTAGCGCAAAAAGACAACCTTCCATTTATTTTCACTTAAACAAGAAGCTGGTTTTTATGTACATTAAAGCTTTATAAAAATGTAACAGTGCAAATGCAAATTCCTTGCTGAAAGTTTAACCAAAAGGCATTTCCAGTAGAAATGGGCTGACATGTCCTGAGCATAACCATGTATAATATCCACTGAAGTTAAAAAGAGGTGCTTTGCAACATTAAACTGCAGTGTGCAGTATGTATTTTTCGGACCATAAGGTGCACGGGATTATAAGGCACATTAAGCGAAACAAAGCAGTCAGATAAATCAAACTTTATTAAACTCATTCTTCTTGCTTCCTCCACTTCTGTACCATTGATTCATTAATGTTGAATTCTCTGGCAGCTGCTCTATTCCCATGTTGTTGCAGTCTATTAATGACTAACCTCATATTGTGGATGGATTATCTCAGTTGTTCTCCTGACTGAAGTTTGGTCCGTTTACAACATCCTGCCATGCGATTGCATTTGTCTCTAACCATGAAGAACCTTCACGTTAACTTTTATAAGTGGAAAAGTGTTAGTGTTCGTCCTCCAGCTTCACTGTTTATGTTATGCTAACATAGCTGTGTCGCTAGCGATCACGTAGCACATCATTAAATACCAGCTAGCCCAACTTCAGTAACCCTACAAACGTCACTGCTGTTTAGTTTCCTGTCTTCATTTATGTTGGAAGTGATAGCAGAACTGTACGTTTGATTTTTTTCAGAAATCTCTCAGTCAGAACATGCTATATCATGCTTAGGTAACTAGCGAAACTAGCGAGCTAACTTCCGCTAGCTTCCTGCTAACGTCTAACTCCGTTAAATGTAATAACTTTAGTTTTCATGGATGCCTGGAAGTTAAACTTCATAGTTACACCTGGTAAAGCAGCAATGCTGATCGTTTTATTAAAGATGAAAGAATTTAGACAGTTTTTAACTCTAAGTGATGCTGCAGTGTTGTTTGACCTGAAGTATACGGAGTTTAGGACCCAGATTACTCCCAGATTTAAGAGCATCTTAGTCCGACAAATATGACAATAACAACGGCCGCTTGCATGTTCTGCAAAAAAATGTGCTTTGTCGTGTATCTGACGGACAAACACCAAACCAGTTCCACATCACGGAAGTTGCACCATTTTTACAAACCAATTCTGGTTCATCTGTTTCACTCAACAATCGGCCATGTGCGTATGAAAACAAAGGCACTGCGCATGCGCGTTTTACTCCCATTCTATCGCGATATTTCATTTTCCTATCGTTGCCTAACATTATACCGGTATTACCGTGAACGGTATAATATGGCCCAGCCCTACTGCTCATTTAATCTATTAACTTACTGATTTTTGTGTCCTCACACACTTAAACACAACCTCCCAGTTCAGTGCGTCTCTTATTTGCACAGTTTGACAAACTTGTGACGACGTCATCAGAAGCGATCGTCTCAGGAAGCCCTGACCTGCATGGGAGGTTCTCCCGTGCCTTCCAGGTTATAAACGCTGGCCCGTCCTCCGTCAACCTATTTGAAATGTTTGTCAAAACCTTTGAGTCAGTTCATGACACGCTAAATTTCTCAAAGGATAGCAAATGTGTACTTGTGGACCTGAACAGAAGGAAACAATGACGGTCGACTTTAAAATCAGACTCTTGTCACTGATGAAAGCTGACTTAATTATGAATCTTGGTTAAAAGAAGGAAACGGCTTCTCGATTCGCAGTTAAACCAACGGGACCGTATGCTTAAACATAGCTTTCACTCGTATCTGCCTGACAATCCTTGCAACCGCCGTCAACGTTTTAGACCTAATGAGGAGCGGCAGTAATGGAGCGCTCCGAGCTTTTCTCTGGGAGGAGAGAACGGGGGAGCGCCACAGCTGGGAAAGCTGACTGGAGACCAGCAGAGTCGTTTCACTTTGAAGAAATTTACTCAGAGAAACAGTAAAATCGACAGTAACCACACACTCGTCTAAGCTTCTACCAGGTTGTTCTGCCCTCTCCTCTGAGACTTGGGACACAAAGTTATAAAAACACAGAGTCAGAGCAGCCTGCCAAAGGAAAGTTCAAAGTAAGCTGAAACAAAGACAGCAGAAGCATCATAATTGCAGTAATTTATGCCGTTCCGAGCCGGACAGTGTGTTTTTACACAATGGATAAATGGATGTGGTTTGGAAGTCGCCAGTGTCAGGGAGCTTCAAAGATGGTGAGAAAGAGGGGAGGGAGTGAATGTGTGCTTGTGTGCGTGCGGGCAGGCTTGCGTGATGCAGGCTTGCCAAGAGAAGCATCGCAGGCACCCCCAGCACGGAAGGTCGCCCTCAAACTTCCAGCCCCCTGACAAATTGCTCACTTCAATTCTCCACAGTAAACTGGTTACAGTCGAGGGCAAACAAGTGATGAATGCTGCTTTTTTTAAATTATTGAGCCATAATTTGTTTCCTGAAAATGACTAAACTGAAAGAGAATTGGCAGCGTTCACCCGCTAGTTTCATTGGGAGAGATAAACAAATGCCCCAAGGAGTTTTCACTATTCCCCTGAATGTAGTATTCATTTAAAGCATTCGTTTAAATTTTATGGATGATGATGTTGCAACTAAGAGGGTATTCATGGGTAACTGGGTTAGGGAAATTAAATGGGACTGGGTTGGAAATCTGCATGCAAGGAGGGAAAGTATACGCTGCAGGGCCTGGCTTCTACAATAACTTTGCGCGGGCAGATTGATGGCATTTACGCTGCTCTGGCTAGTGGGACGCAAAGCATAGCTAGTACCAAAACTCAGATAAACTGCAAAACATGCAGACTTCAAAAAGAGTCCCTAGTGCCTTCGCACACCTCATTCTCCCTGCACAGAAACATCCCCTCCCCGTCTCTGTCCCCGGATGGTCGTCTGCATCCGTCCATGTCCCGGTCTGTCCCTGTCAAACACAGATCCAGCGGCTCGTGCTTACATAGCTGAGATCAAATGCTAAACTGCAGCTCGGTTTAAGCTTGCCCAGAATGAACCTGCAAGGAAGGGAATCATAAGCAACATTTGATCTTCTGCTTCTGTCACTTGCAGACCTCCAGCCGAACACGCACGCAGCTTGAGGGCAGCACTTTCAGGCTTTGCTGCCTTCCTCAGATAGCGAAAGGTATACACAGACAGAGGAGCCGACCGGCCTTTTTCATTTAGACTGTAACAACGGTAAACAACGGCACACAAAGACGGCGTCCTCTCGCTCAGCGCCCGTCTGCCTGCAGCCTGCACTCCACGTACTGTTTGATATTAAAAGACGACACGGGCGTGAACAGAGGAGGCGGTGGCGGTGGCAGAAAGGTAGAGAAGACGGGAGACGGACAGGAATGGAGACACAATGCTGTGGCACACCATGGTGTGTAGGCTATATTTAAAGTGAAAACAGCCAGCAGAATCTGTGAGAGGATGATATCGCCGTGCCAACGCAGACTCCAGTCCTCTGCGTTCTCTCTCGCTTTCTGTCCTCATGCCTCCATCCATACCTACTCTGCCTATATTATGGATGTTATTATTATTCCTGCATGTCGTCATGTCGCCCCTGCTTCTCTCCTTCCCCCGAGCAAGGAAGCGGGCACTGCTGGCACCCAGCCAGATTACCCAATCAATCTCCTGTGAGAGGGAGGGAGGGCGGCGAAGGAGAGAGGGGGAGGAATAAGAAAGAGAGCGTGGAACAGAGAGGAAGGCAAAGAAAGCACGGCGGGAGGGGGTTGGAGGATGGCGAAAAAGACCTGAGAGGAACTGAAGCAGGAAAAAAACGGTGCAGGATGAGTAAATTTCATGAAAAAAAAAAAAAAAAGGACGGGGACAAAGAGCGCTTTGACAGGGAAGGAAGGTTTCATGCAGACGTGTGGCATAAAAAAAATGGCAAGTGAGCACCTGGTAACGTAGTGAGTAGCAGTGATGAAAAAAACCACACAAAATCCCACACAGAGTCCAGACAAAGGCTTGGCTATCAACGCTTGTTTACAGAGCGCAGCTCCTCCCATCGTGCCACCTGTTACTGTGGTCGAGCCTAACAAATGTTTAACCCGCTCAAAGAATAGCCAGGCAACAGCCAACATTGCATCTCCATCTATCTACGGTCTGCAAACGGCATGCTGGGAAGAGATCAGATTAGGGCTGCGGCACTCGTTTTCCTGGTTGAAGTGACTCAGTGTAGAGCAGAAGCAAGAAGTTAATTACTCAATCAACCGGTCAACCAACAGAAAATATACTGACAACTGTTTGACTGTCATTAATCTGTTAGTCTTTTAATAAAAGCAAATATGATTTCAGAATGGTGAAACAAGACTGTAAGTAATGTCTCCTTGGTCTCTGAAAAACACTGGCGGGGAATATTTTCTGACTTTTTTGACATCAATCAAGAACGTAATTAGCAGACAAACTGAAAATTAAAAAAAAATTTAAATGGAAGTTTTGCTGATGTAAAGACAGAACGTCAGACTGCATTTTCAAAATGTTAAAATTTTCTGTCGATCAAACAATCAAATATGCAGCTAATGCTCGAGCGCCTTATCATGTTCACGAGGGCTTTCATGACGGTTTTCTTAATGCGCTCTATTTCGGGAAGAGGTGAAACGTTCAAAGCTGAATCCCTGTTTTTGACTCCTCCATCTCAGCCATTATCGTGACAGTTTGCATCAGTAAGCCGAGAGCTGAGAGGAGTCAGTGAAGCACTGCGACGCGAGTGACGCACTTGTGGCACTAAATCCGTGATGCTCTGCAGGCGGTGAACCCGGATTGGCGTGAATCGCAGATGTTTGGGGTTGCGACCTCTGGCTGGGGCAAAGCAAAATGTCTGCAGCAGCGAGGCGAGCGGATCGCTTCCTGAAAGACTGTTTGTTTGAGACTGCAAGTGCATGCACGCGTGTCTGAGATGGAGAAGACAGCGACTCGTTCTCTGTGTGTGTGCGTCCGTCAATATGTATGCTTTCTTCATCACAAAGCTCGCGTGCTTTAATCATTCATATTGAGTTACTAAAGACGTGCCATGTTCTTATAATCAAACACATTTCCTCAACAAAGTGCTCTTTTGAGGAACATCCAAATTCCAGCAGAAAAGAGGACCATGAGATGCGCGGATCTCTTTTAGGAAATAAACGTGATTAAAGGGCGACGTGAAGAGGAAGGACAGAAACACAATTCCGACAATTAAGACGACAAGAGCGAACACTCAAATTACTTTACAGAGGTACAAGACTTCAGGCTGTTCCAGCTCTTTATGATACGGCATCATCTCGCTTACTTTGAGTGCGTGTATTCATTTGCATGAGAGCGCGTGGGAGTGGGATATGCACACAAGCGCTGCTGCAAGTGGGAGTGTTTACGTGAGAGTGTCTACGATAGCAGATTCGCCATTCAAGGGTGAAAGCAACTAGCTACCCTTCTAGTCAGAGGCCTCCAGTTCTGGGAGGGAGGCCAGGGCTCCAATCCCACCACATTCCCCTGGATTAGCTGTCAACCAGTCCCCAGATCTGGGGATTAGCACATTATATTCCATTATCTTTCCCAAACTGGAGAGTCCACAAAGTCTACATCATTGCTCTCAGAGGGGGCCAGCAGGACAGGGCTGAGTAAGAGGTGCCTTCAAATCGGGCCAAATTGAGCCAAACTGAGCTGAGCCAAACCAAATCTGTAACTAAGACTGTACTCCGGCTCAGCGTTGCCTGGCAACCAAATTAGTTTGCGGAAACAAATAAGCAGATATATAGATATCAATTTTATGGCTCTTTGCTGATATTTTCTCATTGTTATCCGCAGCAAAATGACAGCGTACACCTCTATAGAGGCCAGGCAGACCATAAATTACATGTAAGAAGAAGCATTAATAAAAACAAAAGCAATCCTGGTTTATCTCACACAAGTTCCCCTTCCACCGCTCCTGCTGAGCTGCACACAGAGTGGAGTGCGCGGCTCCCGGGAGCCGTGTTGTTTTTCACTCCGTGATCTGGGCGGACTCGGGGGAGCGAGGGAGCCGTTATCAGCAAGGGGCCTTGATAGAGACTCGATCGGGCCGTCAGTCTGCGGGGACCGAGGAGCCAGAGTTAATCAGAGGCAGACAGACCCCTCGTCACCCTGGGGATTCACGCGCTTCGACCCCGATGCTCTGGCTCTCGCCGTCACGCAGACGCACAAAGACACGTGCGGGAATGGTCACAATAGCACATGTGCTTTCTCGCACCTTGTCGTGCACTGTCAGAGCCTCTGCCACACCCTCTACGCTTTATTAGGACTCCTAATCCAAAACAACTCTGGAACTTTACTTAGCAAAGCATGAATTCAAAGCAGTATAATTTATAGTTTTCTTTTATATTAAGGTAGCACGAGGTCCACGATTACCGACTCAAACTTTCTTTCTTTTTTTTTTCTCAATTACCGACTCAAACTGACGACACATGTTTTTCTTTCCTTTTGACCTTTGGCCTGGATTTTCAAGCACATTCAAGACAATATTTTAACCCAGGTGCAGTCTTTTTGTCCTAAACATCACTAACTAGTTTTGTGGCTATACCAAACCAGTGAGTGAAAGCAAAGGTGAAAAGTATGTAAACATAAGATAAAACGGACAGCTGCTTCTCATAAATATAGTTGTTTCTGCCTCTCAAACACGCCTACCTATGTTGATATAGAGAATTTGCTCTTCATAGCATACACTAAATTAATTGCGGGAGCTATAAATAGCCGCCTGCTTTCCTTGTGTGAACTGATGCCTTTTTGTCTCTTATTTGTATTACAGCCTTTCCTTTTCCTCTCTGCTGTGGTCCTCGCCAAGGCGATGACCTGCGTGACATTTTTGCACTTCACGATTACAGATTTGAGACCGTTTCTTTTCCCCACTTCTCAGGTGAGCGTCTGAGTTTTAAATTCTGTGAAATTTGTGCTTCTTTCTTGTGTTTCTTTTAATTGCTGTGTCCAATAACTTGAGGTGCAAACACTGATTTTATATGCCATTGATTAAATATGGAAGTAAGAGGGTACAATCATTTATAAAAGAGGACCCTGCGTAAAATGCAGTTTTTCTACACTTTCTTTTTCGTTGGATTTGTATTCAGATTTCTGCATTTGTGTGCAAACAGTATCCTGCACCTTGTGTCTATCTCAAATCGGAAGGCTGCACTAGTTTTTTTTGAAAGTTGAAAGTGAAACACCTGCACATCGCATGCGAAACCATAAAATGACAAATATTTCTATCTTTAAACTCCTAATCGCAGCAAATCAGCAGTCGCGAGCTGAGAGTTCGCACAGGCTGACCTTGTGAACTTGAGTGAGGTCGAAGATCAAAAACAGAGCGTCTCAGCAGTTTTAAATGCTCATCAAGTTCCCCTTTAGGATGCGTTTATCACTTTACCACAACACCAACAGAGCACCTGCCTCCTCTCTCTACCTATCTTTACTGTATTTTAGTAAAAACAAGCTCAATATACTTCTGAACCTCTGATTCACATCAGCACTTTAACCCCTAAACTGCAGCTTGACTCTATGTTTTGTCTATGCAGTCCAATGCTGAGGAGCAGCAGCAGCGATTCGGATTCTCAGCTAACCAGTTTACGCAAACAAAGACTGAAACACGTTTAAAATATGTCGGCAGGTTGGCAGAATTTCAAGCCAGAGGTTCAGACATATATTGACCAGGGCTGTCAAACCAGAGCCGTTAAATAGCTGACATGCAGGTATCCAGCTGGCCTACCTCTGGAGAAAGGTGTAGGAAATTATATGGCATTTAGATTAATTAGACACAGTTGTCAGATTTAATTAACTACTAGGTTTAATTAACCATGTAATTAATCTTATGGTGGTCCAACACATGCACACACACAGAGACGAGGCGAGGAGACGCACACATCAACTAGTGCCCGCGCAGACATGCATGGTACATGCGCGACAGATGTAATCTGTTCAGCTGACAAGCGCTCGCACTTTTGCCGTCAAACCTCATAAGAGAGTTCAACTGGACGGGTGACAGGCTACGAGTTAAAACGGCCTGAATGAAACGCGGATGGCGAGAACCGTGCCTCTAATCCATTTCAGGTTTAACTTCTGCCCGGGTGGAACGATAATCTCACAGCTGAAGCAGTCTGTCCAGTCAACATTCGCACACCGTGTAATCCTTACTCAAATATACACCACGCGGCATGATGCAAATATTTATCATAGTGTGGACAAGCCAAAAGAGAAAACCCTTGCAGCTAAAGAACAAAAAACCAATTTGAAAAAAGATGACAAAGTGAGGAGGTTAAGCCTGCGTGGTCTGCAGTCACGAGAAAACAGACGCTCGCTTTGTGCTGGCCTGCAGAAAACGTGCACGTTTGATCTACTGGTCTGATCAACTGTGCAGAAGACAGGGGTCACGGGGGGCTCAGGCCCTGACCTTGCAGCACCCGGGCCATCCTCTGCCACAACTATCATAAGCAGCTATTGTGTGCAAATGTGTGTGTAGATGTAATGGTGCGATCAACCAGCTGCTTCATGTGATTTGACCTTTACTGAAGCCACGAGTGGAACGATAAATAGTCAGGCAGTACAGTGACCTTTAACCTCGGCGACAGATTCACTAGAACAGGAAGTGTGGCCACCAGCTGAGCTGCACCGCTGAAGCAGCTGATAGGAAAAATATATGTAATCAGTCAGATCGAGTTAAATATTGAACGTTGCCACAAACACCCAATTGGATTTTAAAAATTCAAAGATGGAAGTCTAAGGGCTTTCCCATAAAATATACAAGTGGTGTTCACGGGTGTTGCATTTTTTAAAAGCACGCCATTTCAGACGTCTGGCTCGCAGCGAGCCCCGTCCACAAACGGAGGCTGCAACCAGGAAGAGCAGACGCGCAGACGGTAAGAAACAAACGTGTCAAAACAAGAACCAGCAGCATTATCTCAAACAGGATAGTCCCTTCTTTCTGATGCACGGTCTGTGTGATCATGGGTGTTCACGAGCATGTGGATGTGTGTGTACTTGTACACGGCGGGAGGGTTGGTTAAGTTCACTCACATAGTCATGGAAAGCCTTGGCCTCGCTGGAATGTTCGCACGTCTCCCTCCGGTCCGGGGCAGCGCAGTACAGATCCCAGAATACACTGTGCACACAGGACAGTAACAGCAGTTAGACACTTTCATCTGTAGGCTACAGACACACCAGGTTCATGGCAAAAAGTGGTTAAAACAGAAGTGTTAACAGAAGCAGAAGAATATCATGTAGATGTTTAAAAAGCAGAGCAGGTATAAAATGATTTCTTGATAGCTCAGTTTGAGACAAACTTTTCAAAAATAGACCAAGAAGCCGTCAACGTCAGTGTGAGTCACGAGCTCCGGTGACAGCACTTTTCAATGTTGTCTCAACAGAACCATCCAAAGAACATAAAACGGCACCGATGAACCGAAACATCAGTGTGATTGGCTGATTCTTGGCCCTGACTGCAGTTTCTAGGAACATGTGTTTTAAAATTAACAACATTATGATATGAACGAGATATTATGTGATCAAAACGCGTCCAACAGAAACGGCAGAGCTGACCTGACAACGTGGTTGACGATGACAACTGTTAGCTGTGACTAACAATTATTTTCAGTATTGATAAATCTGCTGATCAATGTCTCTACTGTCATCAGAATTTTAAAGGCTGACACCTTTAATTTGTTTGTTTTGTTTGACTAGCCGCAGAAAAATAATATTTTGTAGTGAGCGCATCAGATTTGATCATTTTTGCTTTAAAAACCATTTAAAATCTCAGCACTTTTCCAGCTACACACACACACACAAACACACACATACACCACGGCAGTCTTCTCTTTAGCCTCCACACTATCGCGCAGTCCAGCCAGCAGCTCGGGTCCAAATTACCAGGAAGGACCTCCAAATGTTCCCCTCGGCCCGTCCCGGTGACCTGCAGGTTATTGACCAATCAGCTGTGATTATGTTACTTACTGCCCAATCAGCAGTGTTCATATTAGTTAATTAGACCAATCCAACTCCTTCAGGGCATCGGAGGCCACCAGGTCCCGCTCCAAATGGGCCCTTAATTACTGCACTGAAATAAAGGAGTGCTGCTTCTCCTCGGTGCTGACTTCACGGACAGAATATTAAAAACAAGAAATGCTGAAGTCACGAGAGGATTTTTTTTTTTTGCCACTTAAAGGTGCAAATAAACTCTAACATGCATTCTTTGTGCTGATGTTAGGAACAGCCGTGACACTTGATGTGACAGACTGCGAAATGGAGCAGAAAATATTAGCTGATCGCCCGTAACTGTCAGAGAGTGGCTCGGCAGCACCCTGTCACATACTGGTCATTTTTCATTGCGCAGGATGCGTGATTTTCATGCTTCTGTGTTATTATCTCTTGAATATAGTTATTACAGAACATTGTTGATCAGCAATCTACACATTCCTTCATTGTCCTTTGATTTTTTTTTTAAATTTTCTTTGCTATTTGAGGGCATCAAGGAAACCAGAGTGCAACAATGGGTGTCCTAAAAATAAAAACGAACAATAAACAATAAATTTGAACCCCGCAGCACGAGGTACCAACCTTTCAAAGCATCTGAACTAAAATAGAAATGTGTTATTAGAGTATTTAAAGATTAAAAGGCAGAGTCGGTGCCCTGAGGCGTTCAGTGCGCGCTGGGGTCCCTTCTAGACGAGGAGGGCACCGAGGAACAGGGCGGGACTGTGCAAAGCTGGTGGTGAACACATTGTGCGTGAGTGCGCGTGCCTGTGTGTTGTGCCGCCCTTCTGTCACTCGGCAATAAAGCCAGTGTACATTATCATATCTATCGGTTGGTGTTAAAGAGATTGCTGCTCTGTCAGAGACGAGGTGCGGTGTGAAGGCGCGACCATCGCAAATCCAATCAGCTCTCGGGGAAATGAAATGGGACGCGGGTTGCAGTTTGTTACAGAAAAGACACAACCAGGTGCAGTCGCAGGGGTAGGGGAAGGTGATCTAACATCTCCTGGCCTGTGAAGTCTGAAATATATTACGATTTGAACAGCTGACCTGCGTCTGTCTGAGCCGGCGCAGGCAAATCTCATTCCGTCTCTCTGCATAATCTGAAGGAGGATCACTGCCGGAGAGGACTAAACGCGGAAACAAATACTTTCATTTTTCTGATATTATTTCTGAGGTTTTACACTTTTTCTGCATAGAGAGAGGCAGAAAGTGTGAGGAAGTGTTAGATTAACGAGCAAAATCTTTTTAATATTCACCCAATTTAGACCCCATAGGGCAGCTTCAGTGCATCGGTAGGACCGAATCCAGGTATATGTAGGATGGGACCATTGTCGGTGCCTTTTTTTTTCCTTTTCAATATAGGGCTACCCACATTTAGAAGAATAACACGCAGTTGTTGTCCCATCCTTTTCAGAAAAGCTAATCTGTAGAAATGATCTAGGGAGTCAACATTTGCAGTTAATTAGCAACAGCAATCTGCGAGAAATCTTGCACACCCTTGTTATAGTAAAATTTCTATCCAATTATCTAATCATTTCAATCTAATCATCTCATCATGGGAAGCTCTTTATAGTATTATGGGATGTAACTGGTGGTTTAAGCCACACGACTCTGTACAAAGGATGCAAAGTTTAACAGCTCTTACTTTGAAGAGTCACAGGAGAGATTTAAATTACAGCTTGGGGGTCATATAAACTCTTTTATTTATTCAAATGAGAAACGAGACTAAAATATACGAGCCAGCGTGGCCGGCGCACACAAACACGCGCTCTTTGTATCCTGAACAGAGGAGGAGGAAAGGATTAGCGTCCAGCCGTCCAGAAGATGACAATTACTAAAATTAAATGCCATCACGATAATTATTTGCAATTAACTGTGGCCTCACAGAGCCAGTGGTTACAATGTGCTTTTCCAGTACAATAAAGAGGGTAAACAAAGACACTGAAAGACAGCCACGCAGGCTGCTAGTAGCTGGTTTAATCCTGTGTGCGTCACTCAGTCCGTCGGTCAGTCAGCAGGGAGACGGAAATAAAAATTAAGACAGAGATGGAGATCAGGATGCGGCACGAGTATAAAAGAAAAAAACTCAGCGCATTTATCATTTATCATCATCGTGCCTTATAAACCAGAAATGCTCCATGTGCTCATTCAACAGTCTGTTTTCTCAACCTTAGGTAGCAGAGAGCGGCCGGAGTCTATCCCGGGGCACGAGGCTAGTTACACCCTGAACAGGTTCCCTGTCCGTCACAGGACCTGCCTTTGGAAATGGTGTAATAATACAGTAACTGTGACTGAAGAAAGTCCTGCAAAACAAACCTGACCCACGAGAAAAATTAAGCTGTCAAACTTGAGACCCAAAGACAAAGAGCCCGCTCACACAGAACAACAGTCACAGAGGCAGTGACTGAGGCTTAGTGATCAAGCTTAATGATGCCCAGAATAATTACGCAGTAACAGCAAAGACATTCGGGCCTCCTCTCCTTGCAGGGGGGATAACTGTGCATGACATGGCTAATAGGAAACATTTTGTCTGTCTAGGAATCCCAAAACAGTATTCTTTCAACTTTCACCGATTTCACAAACATTTGCACTTGGTCGACAGAGTAGTATCTGAAAGTCAGACACCACCACACAGGCCTGGAAACCAGTTGGCAAGAAGTTATATTCACCTACAGTTGGCGAAGTTGCTGGCAGCCACTGTGTCAAACCAACGCACTGAAATCAACCTCTTTGTGACTAATAGCACCTAGTGAGTGCCAGCAGCCACTCGCCAATCAATCGGGGAATACACACGGTTGGTTGCCAAGAAGTCTCTAGGCCTGTGTGACGGGAACTAATTCTTCTGGACTGAACCAATTTAAGTTCAGTAAGCGACCTTTTGATAACTTTAGTAAAGTAAGACACCAAATCACCAAATTTCTTTTATAGTGTATTCGCACCATGACATAACTGACAGAATAAGGAAACCTTTGATTTCAGTTCATCCAACTCTCACACACTGTGCAAAGTTAAATTCGGCTCACTGCAGTAAACTGTATGCTTTTCAGATTTTCCAGGTTTCCACTGATTTGACTGTATTAAGTGTGAGTTATAGTAAAGTGCTACCTCCTAGTGTTGCATATGCATTGCTTGGCCATCACCACTGAAACTAAGACAGTGTTATTAAACTTGGAGCTCATAACTTTTTACTAAAAAGTATGAAGAAGAGACTTCAAACTTTAAGTCTACACAGACTTCTTAAACTGAGAAAGGCTGCAGATGCCTGTGACACAAAGCTAGCTAGCATGTTAGCAAGCAAGCAAGGCGCATCTTGTTTAATCGTCCTTGTTCTGTGCTTACACTTCATGTTACCGCCAAACAACTATCACAGCTGTTGAGGTCTCTGTCACTGTAGAGGATTTCACTGCTGGTGACGCTAGCATTAATAATGGATTATGTTTACATGTATTTACCACCACTATTCAGCCAAGAATCAAAAAATCCCCTGTTTGTGTCTCTTCCTTGTTACTGGAAGGAGACACAGATCCCGTGGGGGTTGAAACAGGAAATTCTGACAAATCAAAATGTGCTGAGCAACCCGCTGTGGTGACCCCTTATGAGTAAGGGAGCAGTCTAAAAGTAGCCTATATTTACATGTAGTGTATCTCCCCCTTGGAATATAAACCAACAAAATTACAGTTTAATCACCATCACTTAAAAACAAAAGAAAAAAAGCAATCAAGAGTGAGAATAAATGATTATTTAGGCAAAAATAAAGGGGACTAAACAGGATGAAATACAGAAGGATGTCAAAGAACAGTCCAGACATTTGGGAGCATCGGATGGCTACTCTCACTTTGTTTGCTCTGCCCCCACAAACAAGAATTTCAGCTAGAGGCTATCACAGAGAAGATCCCTCTACAGTACATACTGTTGTTGTGCCTGTGTGTGTGTGCACTGGGAATTCAGTGGCCATCCAGTGAAAACTGGTTAAAGCAATCGATTTTGGGATAAGGAGGAGACAACTAGCGGCGGCCAATAGAGAGCGAGCTAATGACACAATCAACACCTGCAGCCCTCACTGAGCCTTTTCTTTATCCGTCCACCCATAACAACAGACGTGGATGAGTGACCCCCGCTACCAGCCTCCCTCCCCTTCCCCCTTCTTAGAGCCACGCTCTTAATCTGAAGCCCCCCCCCACCTACCAACCATCGGTGCCCTACAGGAAACAGCCACAGAGGCAAAGACAGAGGGAAGAAAGCCCCAATGAGACACTAAAAGGGGGGGAGGGGGCCGGGGTGGCTGTGGGGTCGGGGTCTTAGATTTGGCTTTTTAACACAAAAGAGGCTGGAATGTAAAGAGTTAATCCATTCGGGGGTCTCTCTTCCGCAAACAAAGGGACAGGCCTCCAGACAAAGGTTGAGGGAGGGGTGGGGGGAGAAGGGTGAGGGATGAGGGAGGCTGGTGGCTTTCCTACCATCTGGAGCTTTTGTTTTGGGGGAGGCTGGAGGTTGGAGGGGGGAGGGGGGGTGCCGGCTGGTTTAGGGATGGACAGGGGGCTCCGCCCTCTTTCTCCTCCCACAGCCAACCCCCCAGACCCCACTCCCACTGAGTATCCGTGTCCACGTGCTGCGTGGCCCAGACAGACGCCCCTTAGCTAGGTCATACTACACTTCAGCCTGCCCTGCCCTGCATGGCTAATCAGCAGCCTACTCTCCAACTGCTCTCTGACACACACACACACACAGTATCATATCCTGCACTACTGAAATATATCAGTACAGTGAAAATACACTAAAAGTGCTCAGTTTCCATTTGCCTCATACACACACGCACCCGTGCGTGCACACACACGGCTCCCTGAGCGCTCTTATTGGTTCAGGCAAGAGCAAACTTGGGCTGCACTGTATGTTTGTGTATGTCATTCTGTCAGTATTACTGGTAGTGATCCAATTGAGAGCTGTCAGGTTGAGAGAAGCCAGGTTCTTTAAGGGCCATTATGAACCGTGTCAACAGGCTACACAATCACAACACACACTGGGGCCTGGAGGATGAATGAACGAAGCTGCATGTCCGGGTTTATTACACAGGGCCAGCCAGGGGCTTTGGGGATGAGCAGGATAGCATGAATGACAAACAAAGCGGGCCCTGTCAAACCTCTTATCCCTTCTCTTTGCCCCTCCTGCTGCCTTGCTGAGGATTCAGCCTCTCAACCTCCTTGATGCTCTGCCTGCTCGATTCTTTGTCTGCGTCCGTTCCAGCTACCCAGCTTCTTCTGTCCTGCCTGTTTTCTCTCCCTCTTCGCATTAGAGTTGGATTTTCTATTAGCTGGCTGACAAGCGGAAAGGGGAAATCCTACTTTTGGGTGTTCTTATTCCTTTTAATTCAGACATGGAGAAAAACATGGTACGTGCCAGGCTGTAATTCCACTGACCCTGTTCTTCCAGCCAGATAAAAAAAAAAAAAACAGTGTCTTCTATTTACCCAGCATTAAGAGATCTGACAGATTTGTTTAAAGGAGCTGAAAGAAAAGAGGCACGGCCCACGTCAGAGCCTTGTTCCATTAAATGAAGCATCAGGCCAAACAAGCTTGAGGACAGAGCAGATGTTTTCCAACCGGGAGGCTCACTTCCCCAGAGGGGAGCAGGACAGCTGGGACGGACACGCAGAAGGAGGTGAAGGGTCAAGTGCATGCCAGGGTTCTTTAAAAAAAAGAGCGTTGTTTATTTTAGTTCAACCCGCTGATATTGCCACGCAGCAGGCGAGGTCGTGGCATGCTGTGACAAAAACCGCACTCCTTATCTTATAGTCATACCTGAGTCATCCTAAAAACACCAAAAGAATAAACACATTTCAAGGATCTTTTTACCAATTCACTGCAGCCATAACGTTTCTGTACAATATCCAACAGAGGTGCAGGTGAGATAGGAAGTCAGTCAGAACTATACTTCAAAATTCATCCTGCTACCTCTATCAGCAGTCACGTCATCAGTAACCACTAGTGACGCGGTTCCATTAGCAGCCATACATTCCCAAGACATGACTGCCTCCACTGTGTTTGACAGGTAATGAGCTCTTCCTTTCCTTTTCCGAATGTTTCTCTTCCCATCAGGCTGGTAAAAGTTAACCTGGGTTTCATCTGTCCAAACAATCTTTTTCCACAAGTAGGCACACTCTTAGATGTTTTCTGGCCAAGTCAAGTCTTATCTTGGCTGTAACCAGCGGTTTGCACTTTGATTGATCCCAGATGTGGACAGTGGTACTCCTGCCTCCTAAGAACGTTCTCTCCACATGTCCTTAACCAAGTAAAGAACACTAACATCATTTGGTTGTCTTCTGTGGTGTTTCAGGCCTTTGGTACTGCTGAGCTGGCCAATAAAAAGTAACTCTTGATTTGGCCACTGCTGAAGTTTTTGCTGTCCCTCTTATAGGTGTGTTTTTGGCTCGGTGATAGCTTACTCCACGTGTATCAACACTTCTTTGGACCTCACAGTCGACGTTCCAGAGAACGGATATCAAATTCAAGCTTAACACTTGGAATCAGCAGCAGATCGCTTATCTGCTCAATTTGTCATGAAAAAAAAGAAGAGGGAACAGGACTCACCTGGCTATGAGACTGCTCGTCAGTCTACGGTCTGATTACGTATGAGCCTCTGAAAAATGGAGGCCATTGTACAAAAACGCGTTAGGGTTAAAACTACTTGGATTAAAGCTGAACGTCTGCATTTCATGCACATCGTGATTATTTGATTTAGGATCTACCGCGGAAGATCACAGATGCGAAATTATAAAAATTATTTCTACGTTTCTAAAACCCCTGACTGGTGGTGGTCAGAGGGCCCGGTGGCACCAGTGTCCGGCAGCCTCGCCTCTGTCAGTGCGCCCCAGGGCAGCTATGGCTACAATGTAGCTTGCCATCGCCAGTGTGTGAATGTGTGTGTGAATGGGTGGATGACTGAATGTAGTGTGAAGCGCTTTGGGGTCCTTAGGGGACTAGAAAAGCGCTATACAAATGCAGGCCATTTACCATTGGACAGAGGGTGCTTACGTTCTCGCTGAACATTTTGAAAACCAAACATCTGGTACTCACAGCCACTGAGCTGTCTTTCCAACTTCCAACTGTCTTTGTTAATTTCATTTTTTACCCAATTTTTCACCCTTCGCATGTGTACAGCCCATTACAACACTATCAACATCTCCTCGGGCAGACTGTCTGAAAATATGTGCTGTTACCCTCATTTCGGAGGATAACAGATACACACTGCATCTCCCTACAGCTAGCTTTTTACTCAGTTTGGACTTACTATAAACACTGTCACAGGACAGAGGATCTGTCTCCGAATTTGACTCTAATTGAGCAGTGCACACACTTCAATGAGAGGTATAAAAAAGCAGTTTAAATAACAGACCAGGGGACGTTAACTCACTTGTCAGTCAGAGGGATGCCAGGAGTGCAGCATTTAAACATGTGTGAGATGATGCACTTAGCATTCCCTGCAATTACCGTCCTTCTCCACCTCTGCACTTCCTTTTATTCCATTAAGGGTACCTTTACAGTATACATGTGAACTGCTGGAAAAAACAAAAGCGTATGTAGCCAAGAAAAATAGAAAAGTACAGATCAGTGTATACATACCACCACCATGAGTGTAAAAATCCAGGAGGTTCTCCAAGCGTGATGTTCTTCTCCCATCGGATCTGTTAGAAAGAAGCAGGACGGAGAAAGAGGGTTGAAGGAGACAGAGGAGAAAAATGAAAAATTGGACACTGCAGCATATTTAATGCATAATGTAATCATTTTGCTCAGCTGTCCTCCCAACTTTAGACTGACAGAGCGACAGTCGCATAGGAAAGTAGGCCGATCAGAAGCATGGCGCTCTGCAGAGCAGCGCGGTGCCGAGTTTGTGGATAAGAAACTGCGACTGTCTTGAAGCGGCGGTCCTCTCTGCTGCCCTCACAAACCAGCAGAGCTCCTGTCTGTATCTGGACACCGAGATAAGATCCGGTGACAGATAGCAGACCAACTGCCTGCTTCACACACTCCTGCTAACACGACTCTACACACACAGACTCGTATATACAACCCGAGAGATCCTTCACCACAGTCAATGAGGACAGCATGACAGCTGGAAGATCTCCATTTCTTTCCTATATGTGCTCTGTCTTGTGCGCTAACACACACACACACATATACACACGTATATATATATATATATATATATATATATATATATATATATATATATATATATATATATATATATATATATATATATATATAGTGGGGCAAAAAAGTATTTAGTCAGCCACCGATTATGCAAGTTCCCCCACCTAAAATGATGACAGAGGTCAGTAATTTGCACCAGAGGTACACTTCAACTGTGAGAGACAGAATGTGAAAAAAAAATCCATGAATTCACATGGTAGGATTTGTAAAGAATTTATTCGTAAATCAGGGTGGAAAATAAATATTTTGTCACCTCAAACAAGGAAAATCTCTGGCTCTCACAGACCTGTAACGTCTTCTGTAAGAAGCTTTTCTGTCCCCCACTCGTTACCTGTATGAATGGCACCTGTTTGAACTCATCATCTGTATAAAAGACACCTGTCCACAGCCTCAAACAGTCAGACTCCAAACTCCGCCATGGCCAAGACCAAAGAGCTTTCGAAGGACACCAGGAAAAGTATTGTAGACCTGCACCAGACTGGGAAGAGTGAATCTACAATAGGCAAGCAGCTTGGTGTGAACAAATCAACTGTGGGAGCAATCATCAGAAAATGGAAGACATACAAGACCACTGATAATCTCCCTCGATCTGGGGCTCCACGCAAGATCTCATCCCGTGGGGTCAAAATGATCATGAGAACGGTGAGCAAAGATCTCAGAACCACACGGGGGGACCTGGTGAATGACCTGCAGAGAGCTGGGACCAAAGTAACAAAGGTCACCATCAGTAACACACTACAACGGCAGGGAATCAAATCCCGCAGTGCCAGACGTGTTCCGCTGCTGAAGCCAGTGCATGTCCAGGCCCGTCTGAAGTTTGCCACAGAGCACATGGATGATACAGCAGAGGATTGGGAGAATGTCATGTGGTCAGATGAAACCAAAGTAGAACTTTTTGGTATAAACTCAACTCGTCGTGTTTGGAGGAAGAAGAATACTGAGTTGCATCCCAAGAACACCATACCTACTGTGAAGCATGGGGGTGGAAACATCATGCTATGGGGCTGTTTTTCTGCCAAGGGGACAGGACGACTGATCCGTGTTAAGGACAGAATGAATGGGGCCATGTATCGTGAGATTTTGAGCCAAAACCTCCTTCCATCAGTGAGAACTTTGAAGATGAAACGAGGCTGGGTCTTCCAACATGACAATGATCCAAAACACACCGCCCGGGCAACAAAGGAGTGGCTCCGTAAGAAGCATTTGAAAGTCCTGGAGTGGCCTAGCCAGTCTCCAGACCTCAACCCCATAGAAAATCTGTGGCGGGAGTTGAAAGTCCGTGTTGCTCGGCGACAGCCCCAAAACATCACTGCTCTCAAGAAGATCTGCATGGAGGAATGGGCCAAAATACCAGCTACTGTGTGTGCAAACCTGGTAAAGACCTATAGTAAACGTTTGACCTCTGTTATTGCCAACAAAGGTTATGTTACAAAGTATTGAGTTGTATTTTTGTTATTGACCAAATACTTATTTTCCACCCTGATTTACAAATAAATTCTTTACAAATCCTACCATGTGGATTCATGGATTTTTTTTTCACATTCTGTCTCTCACAGTTGAAGTGTACCTCTGGTGCAAATTACTGACCTCTGTCATCATTTTAGGTGGGGGAACTTGCACAATCGGTGGCTGACTAAATACTTTTTTGCCCCACTGTATGTATGTATGTATATATATATATATATATATATATATATATATATATATATATATATATACACACACATACACACACGTGTGTGTATATATATATATATATATATATATATATATATATATATATATATATATATATATATATATATATATATATATATATATATATATATATATATATATATATATATATATATATATATATATATATATATACATAAAATAAAATAAAAGTCTTCAGGTTTTCCATTCTCCACATTTCCCCAGTGCCGCCTATAATGATGTGATGTGCCGTATGTTGGTGTGGGCCTGTTGATTTAATGCTGCTAAAGAGCTGAGTGCTGCACTGTGCAGGAGAGCATAGAATGGCAAAGTCCTCTTGGGGACAGAAGTGTATTGTGTGTATACTATAAACCTGAGTGACTCTGTTTTTCTGTGTGTGTGTGTGTGTGTGTGTGTGTGTGTGTGTGTGTGTGTGTGTGTGTGTGTGTGTGTGTTTCTCGCTGAAGGAGGAACAGAGGCTAATTGAGGCAGGAGAGTCCAGGTGATAGTGCTCTCATTAGATGAGCAGGTGTGCGTGCGCCTTCAGTCTACCTGTGACGATAGAAGTCCCTTATCTACTGAAACATGCATGTGTGTTTTTCTGTGCACGAGGCTGGGAGATGCAGAGGCCAATAGATCACACATTTCTATCTCTGAAGGAACAATAAAATATAAAACTGCACAACATACAAGAAGCATTAAAGACGCGCTACAAATGCAGAGCACAGGACCAAATTCAGGCATGCTGTGTATCTTTGACAGCGCACTCTACAGCACAACAGATTAGCTCTTTTTTTTTTCTTTCGTCGTAACATATTTGATTTTTCTTTTGTTTTATTTACTTCTGGCATTTGTTAAATTTCATTATTGACACAGATATTTTCTTCGTTTGTGCTTCGTTTGCTTTCAGAGAATCCAGTGCACTTCCCACAATGCCACCAAGGCAAAATGAGAACTTTTAAAAGCCAGACACGAGTATTTTTCACAATGCACCGCAGCCCTGAAATTTTCTCAACGTTACCCGGCAGAGAATGCAAATGTCAATTGTGTTGGCTACTTACAGTCTTTCACCGAGCCAGCTCGCTCGCACAAATTCTGCGTGATGTTCGTCTGAGAGCGGATTGACCACAGAATTCACGGCAAGTGAGAGAAAGTCACGTGTCCCTCTCCTGACTGATAATAGTTTGAGCTCTGAGAACAGACTCACCGTTAGAGCTAGTCTACTAATAGAACGAAGGCTAAAGGTGGCTAGATTTTTATTAAGGCACGAGAAAGTGGAAGGCCAACCTGCTGCGTTTGCTCACATACATCATTATTACTGTTACTGTCATTACGTGTCCGATTTAAGTGGAAACCTCAGAGGCTGAAAAAAGGAGTGCCAAAAACCGACCCCAAAAGCGAGCGAGTCTCCACAGACTCCTATATTAATGTAGCCAGCTTCCCAGCATCAGGGTTCACAGGTTTGTCTCTGTGAATAGTTTCACCTGCATGGTGTGACTTTAGTTTTTAAACAACTCAGACATTTTAGACACTGTTAAGGCTCAAAGTTAGGAAGGTAGACAGCAGCAGCTGATTTTAGCATTTAAAAGTGTGGCTATGCTTCACTAGACTTGTGTTGATAATGATGATGCAAACATTGTGCACGTGCCGTGGCTCTCTCCGTCACTTCTGTGGGTAAAGGAAGCTGGATGGAAACGCCTGACTAAATGACAGGATGTCATCACTCTAACAGACTGATGTTACGCAGGTCATGTGACTGACTCTCAGCATATATAGAGACTAAATAAACCTGAAGACGGGCTTGAAATACTCAAAATCTTTAAGCAGCACACCGATGCAGGCGCTACATTTAAGACAACTGGCATCAAACTGACTTGGCAGTCTTAGCGTGCGTGCCTCGTGGATATGTGGACTCTTCTGCGTGTCTGCCGTTTTAATCCCTGTCTGGGTAGATGTTTTAATTCCTGTTTGAGGCCGTTTAAACGTGTGTACGGATCCGTGTTTGTGTGCCTCGGGTTGCACGCGACCCAGAACTTCACCCCTTTCCAGCGGCTCACCAATAACACTCGATCTCTGGGAGAGGATTCACCCACAAGGGCTCTGAAATCAGCGAGGCTCGCTGCAGCTCAGCTACTTACCGTATTTCCCGGACTACAAAGCGCACCTGAATATTAGCCGCACAAGCTAAAATCAGGGGAAAATCCTGTTTTGTACATACATTAGCCGCACCTGACCAAAAGCCGCAGGTGTTTCAATATTGACTTATCATATGTAAGAGAATATGCACAAAGCGAATTGTCAGGAAAGAGATGGCTGTTTGGAGACACACCCCTTTTATTAATATTTTGAAAATCAAGTTATGGGTACATATTTGCACATGTGCTGTGCTTCATAAATGAGTAACAAATGTAGTACATAACAGTAACCTACAGCACACCAGAAAAATAGATTCGGACTACCTTTTAGGCTCAGGTGCAGTGACACGGCTTTAACAAGAAGAAAAGTCAGTCATTCACCACCATCTTCCTGCGCACTAAAACCACCAAAGTCCTCTTCTCCAGTGTCGGATACGAACAGGCTCAGGATGGCTTCGTCATCCACTCTCAGCTTCTTTCCTTCGTTGTCACTTTCAAAACCAAAGATAATCCTCATTGTCATTGTCAGTGTCGGAGTCGAACACCCTCTGAAGGGCCGTGGCGGTGTCCTCCTCTTCATCATGCAGCAGTCCAGCCCTTCGAAATCCGTTGGTGATCGTGGATGTTTGCACACTTTTCCACGCTGTCAGAATCCACCGGTGGAGTTGAGCACAACTTGCTTTTCGCAAGTTTATCGCCGCTCGTCATCCACGACTCCCGCTGAACGCATAGCGCTACTTTGAAGTTTGTTTTTCGCGCTACTTGTACGGCACTATGTTGCCTGGCGGATGGACATGTGACCAACATACCACTCTTGAACCCCGATCCTTCCGCCAGGCAACGTAGTGCCGTACAACAGCGGAACAAACAAAACAAATCGTCTTACGATATCACAAAAATCATGGAAAATCTATAGAAAAGCCGCACCTGACTAAAAGCCGCAGGGTTCAAAGCTTGTGCAAAAAGTAGCGGCTTATAGCCCGACAATTACGGTAATCTCTCTGTGCCGCTCCACCATCTCTACTTCATATTTCAGACTCCTGGTTGTTGGCAGCCGGGCCGACCTCCAGCAGCCCCGTCCACCCTGCTGCCTGCCTGCCTGCACGCTGGTGGAAGCAAAGGCAAAAAAGACCGATTATATCTGACCGATGCATCCGTGTTCCAGGAAAGGCGATGTGAGGCGGGTACGTGTGTGTTTTTTCATTGAAAAGCTCATCATTTTCAGCAGAGCTGGGAGTGATAAAACTTTTTTATTGATTTAAATGAGGGATTTTGATATATTATATTGACTGTGACGGTTCTTTTACAGCTTATTTTTTCACCCTGGTCAAGTCAGACATTTTTCCTCCAAAAAACTGATGTTTGCTATTTTGAAAACTGATTTTGCGGTTTGTTTATTTTTGTATTCACTGTTCAGTGTTATAAATACGCTAAACATGCTATGTTTAGCGTAAAGTACCTAAACAAAGCTAATATTACCGACTGATACCTGCAGTCGGTCACATTTGATTTTCTAAGAACTACAGTTGACAGCATATACAAACAAAATAATAAAAAAAAAACTTTTTAACTCTATAACACTTTTATAACAAAAGAAACTGGAAACAGGTACAAATAATTATCTGATTTGGTCAGGTGCTTAAATCCGTTTCTAGTGCGTACAACAACATGTTAGCAGGGCTGCGAGTGTGCACGTGGCTTTTCTCCTGCACCGCTCTGCGCTTGTTGCCCATTCGCAAAACAGACCAGCTCGCATTCAGTTGGCTGTCACCAGTCAGCTGGAAATCGGCTGATTTCGGATGCTTAAGCCTCCTCGGAGACCATAAACCTCTGTTAGTGGATGTCTTCATTGAATTTCTCTTTTGGGCTGGGACTAATGTGCAGGAAGCCTGCTCTGAGGGTCAGTATCACAGATATGCAGCACACATGTGCACCAGCATCTCTACACGACTCCACCCTGACTTCATCTGATTAAACGACACATAAATCACGTCGGTATTAAAGTTGGATGATACAGGCCCGCCTTTGTTTGCCATTAAAGCCCTCTCTGCGTTGTGGACTGTATTAAGCGGAGATGAATAAAGCCAATGAGCAGCAGAGGTGTTCTCCTGAAGGAGGCCTGGACATGGGACCATTAGCAGGAAGGATGTACATTAAGGAAGAGGATGCAACACATTAGAGACCCTACCTCCTCGACAGTTCAAGGGCATAATATAAGGCTAATAAGTCTAGCAGACCTGAAACAAATGGTTAAGTTTGCAATTGTTTCCAATACTAAAGGTACGATTGGTTTAACTTGTTAAATGTCAGAATAGGACAGGAGCAACAGCACCAGCTTACAACATGTCAAACTGCTCCAATTTAACAGCTGATTAAACTGAAACTAATAATGAAGGGATGCTAATCACATTAAGAAGCCCAACTGACAGCATGTTTACATTGTCCCACATTAACAAACACTACAAAGTAGGGCTGCACGATTAATCGTTAGAAAATCGCGATCTCGATTCATACTTATGTGCGATCTCATTTCCAAATGACAACGATTTAAAAAAAAAAAAAAAAAAAAAAAGACGATTGTACCGCATTTTGATCCGGGACGTAATCTGCATGAAAACAAGCGCTCACTCTTCCTGCTCAACAAATGACAAGGGCGGAGCCTTATACCACGTGATACAGAAGCTGTGCCGTGTGATGCTAAAATTAGCAGGGAAAAAACAACGGCGAGCACGTCAGGGATGACGAGAAAGTGACAGGAGAAAATCCGTCCTGGTCAACCACCCAAACATCAATAACGGGAACCTTTTACAGCGCTTCCCTATGCACGTCGAACTCCCGCAGGCACAAAGAAATTACGGAGGCTATCACTTATCACCTGACCAAAGATATGGCTCCCATCAACACTGTGCAAAACGAGGGATTTAGGAAAATGATCAACACCCTAGACAAACGCTACACAGTGCCGTCCCGCTACTATTTTTCTATTGTTGCACTACCTGCTCTATACACACGGAGACGGAATTTCAAGCAGTATAACATTTTGCGGCAACAACAAAACGTGAGACATTTGTTGTTTTTATGTTTATTTATTGTTTTTATGTTCAGTCTCAACTGTTACGAAGTTGATGTGCAGTTAATAAGTGCAATAAATATTTATACTGGAAAAGAAAATCGTGAGAGAATCGTGATCTCAATTCTAAGCCAAAAAATCGTGATTCTCATTTTATGCAAAATCGTGCAGCCCTACTACAAAGTACTGCTGTTATTCAGCAACTATAAAACAGACACACACACACACACACACACAGGACTAGGCTCACTAACATGTTCATGTTTTTACACTTTCTTAAAGTCGGGACCTCAGCTGCCTGCTCGAACACATAACAGCTCATAATGTGAATTCCATTCCTAGTCATACAATAGAGGGGGAATCACACTCATCCTCGCTGAACAGGAAGTCAAACTAAAAGAGCTTCTTACCTCTGACAGGAAGGTCTGTGCTGATTTCTGGGCACCAACATGCAGCAAATACTCGTACACATATAAAGCTAACCTGAAAAACAAGAGCAGAGACGAGAGGAGGAGTGAGCGCTGAGGATCACAGTGAGCGTTCATTCAGGAGGATTTCAAAAGTGAAGGAAAAGTCAAACGTTTGTGCACAACTGGCGGAAAATCATCGCCGTGTCATCTGAGATGGCGCTCGGATAAACGTGATTTTACAGTACAGATATCATATACACAGCGACGGGGTGATGAATGTTTGATGCGCAGGTTTCAGGATGACTGCTGCTGAGGCACAGAGAAAAACATGGATGAAGAATATCCTCAGACAGGACTCCCAGACGCGAACACA
Organism: Diplotaxodon limnothrissa; assembly: GCF_057381915.1. Classification (NCBI taxonomy): domain Eukaryota; kingdom Metazoa; phylum Chordata; class Actinopteri; order Cichliformes; family Cichlidae; genus Diplotaxodon; species Diplotaxodon limnothrissa. The sequence continues at coordinate 11,662,699 of NC_140617.1, read as the reverse complement.
CCCTTGTGGATTCTACGTGTTAGAAATGATAACACAAATCACTCTTTAAGAGACAAAAATGATTCATTAATATAAACAGCAATTAGTTTAAGACGGAAGCACAGCTGATAATTATTAGCAGCTTTTCAATCACCTGTGAGACAAATCTTAAATCAAATATTGCTGTCTAAGCTCGGTCCATTAAAAGAAAATCTTTTAGGATCATCCAGCTAAAAGAGTAGAAACACAGCTGCTGGAAATGGCTGAGGAGGCTCTGCAAACAAGCCTTTAATATTACACTTCTGCTGATATCAAAAATATAGTGTATTCTTCTCACACTAAACAATAGACTTTATGTCCTCATATTTACACTTTGCAGCTCAGCCTGTATTCATCACCAAAGCTTTACTCACATGTCCTTTAGAGGGTTTCAGTGAGCAGGAGCCAATCACCAGGTAAAGAGGTGGGCTACACCTGCCAGTCAATCGTGTACGAAAAGACAGACAAGCTGTTCAAGCTCACACTCACACCTGCATGTGACATTTACCAATTAACACAGTCTGCATGTCTTTGTACTGATGGAGGCAACCAGAGCATCAGCACAGGGATAAAGACCCCAGTCAGCCGGCTGCTCCCAACCCAGAGCCTGCTATCTATGAGGCCTGATCACAAAGGATCAAACTACTGAGTTAAACTATTTATTCATGCACAGGAAAAAAAGAATAACGTTCGATTCTACTATTAATCTTTTTTTTTTAAATGCTGGTTCATGACTTTAAACAAGTCGTGCACATTTTGACTGCACAGTTTCCCACCAGTCACCAATAAAAACACACATTTTTTAACTTTTGCTGTAGAAAATGAATTCGGCTCGTGTGATGTGTCGATCCGAGAACCAGTAAAAGTCTGGTTGCCTAGCAACAAGATGGTGGGACTTCATAAAGTCATCGCTTCCCGCCAAGAAACTGTACGACACATTCTTCTTCTCCTTCCTCTCTTGGCTGCTCCCTTTAGGGGTCACCACAGCGGATCATCTGCCTCCACCTCCTCCCATCCCAGCATCCTCCTCTGTCACACTAATGCTCTGCCTGTCCTCCTTCACTACATCCACCCTCAGCATCCACCTTTTCTCCTCCACACACGTCCAAAGCGCCTCCGCCTCGCCTCTCTGACTTTGCCGTGTCTGGCCACCATCCTAGAAACCTTTGATTTCGGTCTTGCTGCTGTCCTTCTTTCACAAATCACCCCTGATACTCGTCTCCACCTGCTCCACCCTCCCCGCACTCTCCTCTTCACCTCCCTTGTGCTTTGGATAGCTAACCCCAGGTTCACTACCTCTGCTAGCATCCTCCCTGCTGCACACATGTACCATGCCTTGTTTCTGCTACTTTTTATTCCTCTTCTCTCCAGAGCATACCTCCACCTCTCCAGGCTCTTCTCCACCTGTTCCCTACTCTCATTACAGACCACAACCCATTTCCATATCTTCATGGTATGGCTCCTCAGCTTTATTCCACTGTAGTTACTACAGATCTGCTCTTGAAAATCGGCACCGGCACAGGTCTCCCTTCCTCGGCCATCCTCGCACTCTCACAGCTTGTGTCCTGAGTCTGTACGACACATTATCCTACTACAAACCACCATGTCCTCTTTTTACGTTAGCTTGTGGAACATTAGATTAAAACCATGTGATTTTTATTTGAGTTTTAGAGGTACTGACAGGCAAATGTTGCATTCTGTGGACAGAGCCAGGTGATCTACCTGCGCCTGCTTCCTGTCTTTATACAGGATAGTTATTCGTAGTAACTTTAAACCCATTATGAACATTTCCAGCTCTTAGATTTCAGTCAAGTGAATTATCACGATTCATAGTTCAAAAAAATATTTATCTGATACGGAGCGTCGACGCAGCCGCTCAGTTCATCCTCCGTGTGAAACAAGCCGGTTTTCCTGCTCACCCTTTAAGCCGACTCCTGATTGGCTTCCCGTGGTGCTGCTGTGCAAACAGCCACAGCTGTATGCCTGAGATGACCACATTAAAGATATCCACTTTCACTGACATCACACAGAGGCGAGAGTAAAAAAAGCTCACGGTAACCTGAGCTTTTAGCTCACAGGGATCACTTGCACAACCTTAAATGAAACTCTGTCTGTGATTAATATGAGAATGTGCTGTGGTAACAGAATTAAACTGACAGAAAGTAAAGAAAAGCGTCTTAGCCCCGCTTCGATGCACAGATTTGAAAGTGGTATTGATCTTCTCAACTAGTTACAGCAGAGAAGGAAACAAACATATTTCTCAGTGGCTGCAAAGGACTTATTACAAACATAAATGTACTTTATATCATAAATAGCATCAGTTTTTAGAGACCAGCCAATTACTTTCTTTCTCTTCCCTTATTAACACTCATCCTACTGCCACTTGGCCAGACTCGCAAAACTCAGGTAAACAGTATTTACCAACATTATTATCACAAAGAACTCAAATACTGGCACCCACTCCCGGTTAGACAACAAATTCATCTGCATAAATCTGCATGGACGCACATGCTTCCCTCAGGTTCACCATTTCAGGACAAAAGCAAACTGCACTACTAAATATTTTTACTACGATGAAGAAGCGCGGACAGACGCCACACCATGCAGTCATCTATATTCAGCTCTCCCTGCTTCTACAGCACTGTGCGGGGAGGTGCTGCGCTTTTGTGTACGGTGGGGGCGATAGATTTTATGCTGATCACATGCATCAAGCCCAGACCAGACAGAGAGTTATGATGTTTGGGTTGTTGCTGGGTGATACTGAATGAATCAATAATGAGCCAGAACAGAGTTGAACAATCTGACTCTTTATGTCTTTAAAGATGTCACTGCAGCGTCTTGAGAACTATCTGCTAAAGTGTTGCAGCTGGTCCAGACTAGTTTCAGCCAGACACGCGATGCCATCACCTGCGGTATTTCTAACATCTGAAACCATCCTATTTATGCCCATATCAGCGCCTAATGTAAACACACAGTTTAAGGAAAACATATATGTCGTGTGTATGTGTGTGTGGCTGTGTTTACATATCTTTGTAGGGACCAAGAATCAGAAGTTTGCTATGCTTGTGGGGACCAACAGCCCTTATAGGGACCAAAATCCCAGTCCCCATGAGTTTGAAGGCATTTTTGAGACTCAAATGTGGTTTTAGCATCAGGGTTACAATTAGGTTATGGTTAGGCTTAGGGTTAGGCATTAATTTTTGATAGTCAGGGTCAGGGTAAGCGGCTATGTGAATTAGCATTATGTCAATTAGATGTCCCCACAAAGATACGAAAACACGGTGTGTGTTTGTTTGTAAAGAGTCACATGTAGGAGCAAATTGTTTGTTGTTAATGTTTAATATTGATATCAGATGCAGCGACTGTTCTGCTGAAGTGCAAGTGATCAGCTCGGTGTTCAGGAAAATGCCCATCGCCTGTAACTAAGAGTCATCTGCGAAAATGTGCAGCAAAATCATTTTTATTTTTTAACAATTCAGAGGATTGTTGGCTCTAACATGACCCAGATTATGACTTTACCTTAAGCCGTGTTTCATTAGAACAGGATACGAAGGAAACGGCACTACTATGGTACTTATTTTAGTTTCATGTGAAATTTTTGTGCTTTTTAGCAAAAAATGTAAACTTCTAATGAGAAAGAGAAATACTATTTTCATCCAATAATAATAATATCTGGACGCTCCCTCTCTATCACACAGATATATTGTAATATAAAGGGTAAAGCATGTTTGGGCAGTGGAGCTGAATCAGTGTGTGGAGAAGGAGCTCCCCTGCCTGTTGTGTTTCGGAGGGTGGCGGGGTTATCTGTGATGGATCACAGTTTGTTCAGTGGCCTCCTCTCCACCACAGCTTCAACAGTGTCCAGTTTGCAGCCAATCACAGAGCACAACAGGCCTTGCTGCAAACCTCCATCATTTTGCTGCCCACACTGAAGGATCTCAGGAATCAGAGCCTGCTCGTCCTCTCTTCATATACAGTCTTCCGGTTCACTTTATTGCACGGTAATAATCACAGCAATCAATTTTTTAAACACAGAAAGCTTTGTAAGCTTCTTGTTTTTAGCCAAGAGTAACGACTGCAGCTTTGGCACGTGGAGCTAATCACGAAAATATGCAATAATGTGAAAACGAGCTGCTACAGAAACACTGATCACTTTAGTTGGAGCATCAAACACCAAAATGACTCCTTTGGCACGGGCGTCAATAACGTATGTAAAGCTCGAAAGAGTTATGTTGTTAATTATTTGAGCATTTAAACCAGCAGTGGCCGACGCGCTCCTCCAGTCAAAGTCTCAGTTGTGTGGGAAAGGACTCACGTGGAAGCAGCCAACCAAAGCCAACTCATGTCGCCTGTCCTTTTTCTCACATCTGCATTTTGGCAGCTGCACATTTAGAGGATGCCATTTGAATTCAATTCAATTTAATTTGATTTATACAGTGCCAAATCACAACAGCAGTCGCCTCAAGGTGCTTTATATTGTAAGGTAGACCCTACAATAATACATACAGAGAAAAACCCAACAATTATATGATCCCCTATGAGCAAGCACTTTGGTGACAGTGGGAAGGAAAAACTCCCTTTTAACAGGAAGAAACCTCCGGCAGAACCAGGCTCAGGGAGGCGGGGCCATCTACCGTGACTGGTTAGAGTGAGAGAAGGTATGCTAAATAATGAATCGCAATGAAACTGTACTTGCAGTTTAGCAAGGTTCAACAAGCGACCCTGTGTTAGATTTGTATTGTTGATTGTCATTTATGCTTAGAAATATTTACTTATATATGCTTAGAGTTTTGTAATTAGTTGTAGATTGGTAGAGGTTTTGATCCTTGATAGTCTGCAAACTTTGTGTGTATTAGACAGCACTTTGGGAGCATGAGAGGTCATACCGTGTCTTATTGTTTTATGGTAGGATTAACGTAGTTGCGTCTGTTCTAGTCTAAGTGCTCTTTGTTTAGATGAACTGCAGGACTTCCTCACCGTGTTATCTAGGATGAACCATCTAGGGTGAGGGGGAGGCTACCCTCTTCCTGATCAAGGATGTTTGACCCTTTGATCAGCAGTCCACACACACACACACACACACACACACACACACACACACACACACACACAGGCAAGGTACTCTTTGTGTGTATGTAGACGTCATATGTTAATGAACTTATGCATATTCATGTAACCTCAATAAAAGAACAGTGGTACGGGAGAACGGACGAGAGCAACTGGGGTCAAGCGAAGGAACGGTGCCTGTCCGGTTCTCACCCGTGCACGAGAAACATGAAGAAGCTTGCCTACTTGTGTCTTGCTTTGCAGTGTAATTATATTGTCTTCAACGTTCCAGCGGATGGGTTCAAGCTACAAACCTATCACCCTGTCTCCTAAAAATGACGTTCACGCGACATTAAACTACATTCTCAGTGATGTTTCTGTGGGACAGCTAATACTGCTCCCACCTAAAAGTTTAAAAGTGCATAAACAACAGGACTTTCATACAAAAGAAAAGGGTTCGACTCCTGTATCCTACCGATGTTCTGGCACGTTTGTATTTTCTGTTTTTAAACTTGAAATTGTGCCTTCATTGCTCTTTAGTTTTATTTTCGCTCACTGTTTGTTTAGAGTTGGGACACAGCAAAAGATCATAGGTCAAAATAGACCCTTTCACAACCTCCTAAGAAGCTGCTCCATTTTACGTCAGCAGCAGAGCAAGAAAACAAAAATAGGTCTTCCTCAAAACAAGAAGACGGGACTGCCACATGTTGTAACGTTCAAAATCAACCCTGCCTTTGCAGTGCGAACACCCAGCAGCAGGCGCCAGGTCCTATATGCTGCACCTACGCTGTACAGGATCGAACAGATTCCCATGAGCACTGCGCCGATGAAATTTTCATGGCAGAGTCTGGTGTGATCTGAGGGGCTCCGTGCCCCAGCGATGGGCACCTGCCCTGGCTGCAATGCATTATTTAAAAACACTCATTCAATCCAGGCTTCAGGGGACACCTTTTGTTACCCTGTCAGAACCAGTAAGTGTAACCCGGCTGAGGAGGAGACATTTTTGCAAGCCGGTGGAGCAGAGCTTGAGGAAGAACAGGTAGATAAAGTAGGCGTGAGGGGGGTTAGCTGTGGCAGAGGGAAACTGAAGGTCAGGGCCTCGGCTCTTTGCTCTACGGACAGCACCGGTGAGAACGCTTCCCCGTGACCCCTGCTCCGGTTACACGTGTCAGTCAGGAATAAAAGGTGAGATGCTTACGAGACAAAGCACGAGCACAAACAGCCCTCTCCTCAGCTTATGCGCCCTCTGAAGAGGTTCACAAAGGAAATTTAACAGAAAAAACTAATTGCTGATGCAAATTAGTCGATGAGACATGGGAGATCAGTCTGAGTGGGAGGAAGAACATCTGACCTGTGCTTTGACTGCTGACTAAATATCAAGGCCCGTCACGTAAAGTGTGTCAGGCTGTATTAAAAGAGCCACAAAGCCAACTGGCAGAGCATCTGTCTCGTCCTCATCTTCTTTATCTTAAGATGCAAAATGATTCATAACAATTTTTAAACCATAAGCAGCTCCAAAGGAGAAGAATGAAAACCCTCTACAACATCGCTTCTGATCTTCCCTCCTTTCTCGTCGCCAACGTCACGCAAGCAAACTAAGACTTCGCTCCATGTCCACACATCAAGGAGATCTCTGCCACTGTCACGTCCCTGGGAAACACACACCTGACATTTAGCCCCAGGCTGTCCCAGCTCGCCTCAGGAGACAAGGGCATCTCGGCTGAGTTTAGCGAGCTAAAACACAGACAGTTAGCAAATTAACTCTCATGTCTTTGTTTCAATAATTCAGCAGCGAGAGCGGCGGCAGGCCAAGGAAGGAAGCGATGGAGGATGAGGCAGGGCCTCTAACTGCATCTGCTTTCACATACATGCCTTTTAGAAACAATAAATACTGATTTTAAAGCGCGACGGGATAAATATGAAACATTTACACCCAGCATATAAACACAGTACGGCTGTGCCCGGTGTGGATGCAGTGATGTATCACTTAAAGGTGAATGAGAGGGTGGATGCCCGTTTGAGACATCCGTGATAGAGTGAAGCTGTTTCACTAAAGCTTATTCCCGCTGCGCAGCGGCTGTGTATATTTTTTGGGCTCAGTTATGGCATTTCCTTTGTCAAAACAAATCAGCGTCACCGAGCATGTAAACAGCAGTGGCTTTAGCCATGGGTTAATCCACACATTGTTAGACAAACACAAGCACACATGAAGCCTCCGCTCTCCCTCTCGGCTCTGTGATGTTACCTGCTGACAGAATCACGTGGAACTTTTCTCAGAGTTTAATAGTAAAACTGGATTTTTAACCCACAAAAGCCGTTTTTAGGTGAAAGAGGCAGACGAGAGCGATTGACTACCATCCTCAGCAGGTAATGAGGACGATAACATGATGCAACTTCAAAAAGGAGCTTTTGTTTTGTAACCGACGTATGTTTAGGAACACACAGAGCCTCGTTTGCTCGATCGAGGCTTTTTCCCGTGTGCTAATAAAAGGCGCGCACTTCTCATCTGTGTGCTCTGTTGCCAAACTGATTAACAACTTCAGGCACGTAGCTTCAATATTTATACTCTCTTCTTTATTTCAAGTGAGAAAACTAGCAAATTTGTGCGGATGCACCAGAAGCAGCTGACGAAAGGCGGCATTAATTGACTGTTGACATATCTGAATGAAAGCACAGTCAGCCAAAGGGTGCTGAGGGTAAATCGAGGGCTTCTTTACTTTTAGAGCAGTGTTTCTGCTTGTGTTAGCGCACAGCTCTTTATGCTTCCTTCAAAAGGCTAAAATGCAGATGGCAGAGCCATCTGTGTAGAATCAAAACCATGCATTCAGACCTGAAGATCCCCATTAAAGTGCATGTAAATACATGGGAGGAGTCGGGGGAGGAGCAGAGGATGTAAAGAAACCCATGTTCAAAACAAACTGATTAACTTTACTCTTGAAGCTCTTTCCCCGCATAAATCCAACAGCACTCGAAACCACACGGACAAACCGAGGATTAGAAAACAAACGCGAGGAGCAAGTTCTTTTAGAAACCAAACACGAGTTTACAAAAGAAGAAAATCAATAAAAATAAGGTGTGGCGTCGATCTGTGAAACATTTTTGTGAATGGCGCCTTTAATTAATGTGCTGGCTCCATCAGCGCACAATTCAAAGAGGTTCCAGTTACATAGGAGACATTAATACGGAAGCTTCTGTGTCACTCCCGTCCAAATTAAATTAAATAAAACATTGAAAAGTGCAGAGAATAATTAATTTCTCTGGCTGTGAGGGCACCGGTTCCTCCTCCACCTTCATTAGTATTAGTAGCTTGTTTTCGCTTTACAAGACGCCTCATCACAACAACGTTTCTCAAGGATCTGCAAAGAAAACACTCTCCCCCCCTCATTTCCTGCTACCTGTGATCTCAAGACAGCTGTATGGTGAGGCCTTGGTCGTGCAGCGGAATCCACAAAAGTGAGAAACGCTCGTGTGACTGTTTCATGTTGCATTTCTGAGCAAACGGGCTGGATTCGAGCCTTGGCTTCAAGGCTGTGACGGAAATAAAAAGCACACTGTACATATGTCACAACACAATTAACAGCAAAACTAAGAGTGCATGCTGGAACATTTTGTGTAGTGACCCTGAGAGCTACTGTACATACCTGCAGCGTTCAGTACTGTAAATACAGAGCAGCTTTATTAAACACTTCATCAAGAACAAAACCTCACAAGTCCTTCGGTAAATGAAGCACTGCTTTCTAAGTTAGGCTGCCACCTCGGTATTGAAGCGTGCTCCCAGTTACAGGCCCTTTTTAGGCTCCCTAAACAGAGCGGTGTAAAAAATTTGTGATTGTTTTGGTTCCATTATTTCCAGTGTGAGGTTAATCCCTGAAAAGCTCCAGCAGCTGGCCATCACCACATTTGTGACACCCCACAGGAAGAAAACATGCTGTCGATTTTAAATTATGCACGTGCACATGCGTGAAACGTTTTAGGCACAAGACAAGGAAGCAGTTTAATAAAACACAATATAAACTTATGAGTAAATAGTCCCTCTATAACTTCTTCCCCTGGTGTAACTTGCGTGGCCTGCCCACAGTCATGAATCGTCCAATTGCTCTCAGCTACACAAGGAAAACATGCTTTGAACTAATTACATTTTTCTCTGGCCTTAAATATGTGATCTGGTGTTCCTCTGCAGATTTGTGTGTCAAATCTAAGAGCCGTGCAGCTCCTTTAAAATCAAAAGGACACAAAAATAAAAGTGGGGAAACGTTCACACTTTATTATGATTAGAGCTGTTGTACAAAACCAAGAGCGTAAAGTCATATTATTCCTTTATAGATTACCTAACTGAGCACATCACACCATAATCTTCTACGCAAGAGCTGGAGCTGTGACGCCACACTGCACGCCTGCTTTAATAAGATACGAGCCCATCCGGGATGCCCTCTGTTTAATATCTGAATATGTAAAGAGTCGTATGAATATGTAAATATGAATATGAGGCAATTCAGTGATGCATTGAGGCAGCTGTTGCGAGCTCTACACTTACAAGGAAACATGTGTTGGCCCTGCAGGGCAGGTTAGGGTGACAAGACAGGTGAGCAGAGAGGGCAGGCGTCATCTGTGATGTGTGGACAACACCTGTAAGCCTGTGACATGCCGAAAGGACGCGAATATACACAGAGACGTAAAGAAAAGGTGGGAATAAATGCAGAAAAACAAACTCAGAAATGCGGTTATTCACAAGCAGCCTTAACGCAGCAGCATTCATCATTTCCAGCTCTCCAAAGACTTGTATTTCTTATGAGTTCAATTATTAATCTCCTCCTACACTATCATTTGAAATACATGCTGCCTCTGCACTGATTTCACTCCCAATAACACACGGAGCATAATCCACAGTCCCCGAACAAGCAACGGGAACACAGAACTCAAATGATAGATGGCTTTCAGCGTATTGTAAATAAACGAATGAAGCTGAGCCACACAAACAGGTGTAAACGCAGCCTCGGCGTCTGCTGGCGGTTCATGTGCAATATTAAAGCATCATATGCTGGTTCAAAGGTCACCCTGCCTGCTGTTCATGAAAACCACATGGGACTGTTTTCATTTAGGATTCACTCCTCAGCACACACACACACACACAGAACTGCTCAATTTTCCAATAAACTGATGGGAATTCAGAGTGAAATCAAAGGCTTGTGGCACAAGGCATGCACAAAGTCGTATTCGAGGAAGCTTCCACTAAGCACATAAGCGAGCCACATCTCTAGGAGGCTTAATCAATTGAATATGACACGGCAATGCATCAAAAAATACAAGAGAGTCTCTAAAGAAATTTGGCTTCTATTACAGATGCATGAGGTGCAGCGGAACAGCACAGCCTCCCAGGACCTGACAGTGTTTTTAGATTACAATTGCATCCCAGCAGGGATCCCTACACTCTTCTAACCTCAGACTGTTTAGTGCTTAAAAATAGCTAATGATGATAAAACATAGCTCTGATCTAAAGTGCTGTGATGCAAAGAGGGTCCAACTCTTTGAAAGACATGCTCCAGCTTAGCAGGGACATAAAGGAGAGAGGGCGGCAGCCTCCCATCCACCAGAGACAGGGGCATTTAAAAGTTACACTGGCTTTGTGTAGTGAGCTCAAATCCTGGAAGGATGCACAGGCAAGGAGGACGATGTGGACAAATAATAAGGCACAGCAGAAATAAGCAATAAACAAAATTCTAATCATTTGTCCAATATTATGTGTTCACACAATAACAGCGCAGACTTCAGCCTAACGTTCCTCGGCGTCCTGCAAGAAGCAGCAGTTCAACATTCAGGCTCTGCTCCCCGTGACTGCAAAACTTTGGCCCCGCTCACTGAACTTTCCCTGCGTGGACCCGGCTTCACGCCTCGGGACCCCGCAGAGCAGGCAGCCCATCCCGCCCCTTTCTCCTGCCCCCTCCAGAGGAGCAGGAGCAGGCTCCTCTCCACGCGCGTGGAAGTTCTGATGCCGAGAGCCGCAACAAAGTATCAGGACGGAAAGGAAACGGCAACAGTGTCGCTCCCCACGAGTGACAGAAGTGTGCGCACGGCAGCCGTGTTTCAGACACAAACACGCAAACTGGAGCCACAAGCAAAGGAAAAAGTTTATCGCGCACCTCCGAGGGGGTCACGGGGAGGAGGGAGGAAAGAGTAGAGCGGCTCCTGTGAAATTACCCTCGCTACTTTACAAAGTTGTGCCGCTCGCTCCTCCGCGCGCTCACACACACACACACACACACACACACGGCGGCTCGGTCACTTACTTTTCTCGCGCCTGGCTGTCGGAAGGGACGACGGCTCCTTTACCTTTGGCGTACATGCTGCTTCTGTTTTAAGACTTTTGCCCCACTCAACACCTGTCAAAGAAAGCAGCCAGCAAAACGCTCCATCTCCATAGCTACCCCTTTAGTGTTTTTACTCCCCCCTTCTCCTCCCCCTCCTCCTCCTCCCTCCTCCTTCTCTCTCCTCTCCCTCCCTCTCTCTCTCTCTCTCTCTCTCTCTTTTTTTTTTTTTACATCTCCAACATTGGCCACAAATCAGGCACAGTTTCTACTGGGGGGGACTTGAAACCGTCCTCCGTTGGATTTTTTTCCCCTCCTCAGCCGCTGTTCCGCAGGCCTGCTCTTCCTCCCTCTGTTAAGCAAACGGTGGGGGCTCCTTAAAGGGAAACACACACTTCTTGTTTGCGGACCGCAGGAGGAGAGAGGAGGGGGAGATGGGAAATGCACGCTGGCGAGGACTTTGCTCTGTGGAGCAAGGTTTTTTTTTTCTCCTTTCTTCATCCCGTGAATTTAAATGTCAGTGCCCACTTCTAGCGCTTTCGCACCTTTACCTGTCGGTTATTTGTTTTAAACGTGGATTGTGTTAAAGATGGATGGAGGTGTTCTGAAAGGTGAACCCAAAGAGGAGCCAGCAGGGGGCGTCACCTCTAGTTATTTAAACACTGCTCGCTTTATAGAAGTCTATGGAGGGAAAGGTCGTCCATTACGTCCAAAGTAAACACTTTTTCATAGAGCTTTTGGGCTTAGTCCACAGTTTCGGGTCATATTGAATTAAGCATGATGTTCATTTTTTAAATTATGATCATTATTAATGTCAGACACTTTATGCAGGTGTGCTTCAGGGGGTGTTTTTCAACCCACGACATGGGCAATGATGAAAACGCTAAACTCAAAGCTTCATAACTCGAAGCTATCCAGTTGGTGATACCGCCACTTTTTAAACATCAATGGAAAGAACAAATGTGATGCTTTGATTTTCAATAACGGCACAAACAGTGTTGTGCTCTGGTCTAATAATGAGAAAACCAACAGAAATGCTTAGCTGTCTATTACTACTGCCCGTCACCCCTCCCAGGGTAAGAGCCGCTCAAGTTGGATCTCCAGAGATAGCCGTCTGGTGTTATAGAAATACGGTGTAAGTATGTTTTTAGAATAACTCTAGCAATCTCCTTCAGTGGATTATTTTTCGGAGTTAAATCTACCCCTCCATCTGAACCCGTTTAGCCCGATTAGCCCCTTCAGCACCATCATTTCCTCCTTTGCACGCTGGTCGTGAAGTTGCAGAGGAACAGAGGCACACCACGCACGTCGGCCTCTTGTGCACGCAGTAAAAATGAGACTTAATTTACTTAATGAACCTGAACTTGTGTGGAGGTTGGAGGTGTGGATTTGACTTTCCTTCAGTTTATCTTCCATTATAAATTCAATTCCAATTTAATTTCATATCAACTTTCATGCACACATGAAGCTCACAGTAGTTGAAGTAGTTAAAAATAGACGACAGGAAACAGAATTTAGTAAATTTGTACAACAGTGAATTTTTAGTTACCTAAAGCATACACTACATGGTCCAGTGTGCTGGGTCGCCTACACGTCACACCTACAGGGGCTGATCATCCGTGAAGCTCCTGGTGTACGGTTTCCATGATGATGGTAATCCCGCTGGAGGTTTGGAGCTCAGCTGATCTTCTCAGCACTCAGTGAAAGGGTTAGGGATAAGGGAGACTCTGGCATGCCAGAAGCACAATGCACAACCAGCTGGGCATAGTGTAAATATGCACTGCACGTGAAACTGCAGGTAACGGTCAATATTTAAGGTAGAATAAGGGACGAAACAATTTTTTTCATCATGCGTGATGTCCCAACTAAAACGGGACAGTTGGCAACCCTACTGTAACTCCTTGTGGTCTCCCAGTTTGTGGCTGAGTTGCTATGGTTGCTAAACACTTGCACTTTGCAATAATAGGGCAGTCGTGGAAATAAGAAAACCTATTGCAGCACCACTCTCTTTAGAACAATGAAGCATACTCTCACAAATGTTTCTAAGGGACATCTGAGAACACCTGAAAATTTAAAGGTGTGGTCCAGAACTTTTATTGATATGTTGTCCATCAAACTTCACCAAGCCAGTTTATCTCCACGTGCAGATATCGCAGAAGCTGATCCTCTAATGCTGATGTTCTTGTCTTGTGATAAAATTCACTGCAAACTGTAAAGTTTACAGCTCTACTTCACTGTAACTCTAGATAAAAGTCATATGTGCCCCGAGTGTTCCTGATCTATGACTGAGTTATTGCATATTTTCAGTTTTTTTGTGATAGAAGCAACTAAACTTAAACTTCACCCTTACCCTATGTGTCTGCATGATAGCATTTGTGCTTTTTGTTTATTTGCACCAGGCTACCTCTGAACATCTTTAGATTAAAGTCGTGAACAGTGTTGGTCAAGTTACTTGAAAAAAGTAATCAGTAACAAAAATGCAATCCCGTTACTTTACTGATTGCTTATTTTCAAAAGTAATTAATTACTTAGTTACTTTTTAAAAACACGATTTACAACCTGAAGAGGTGATAAAGCGATAGATCTTTCAGCCCAATTCTACTTTTTCTGCATAATCCATCATACAAAATGTAATCAAATGGAAAAGTCTCTTTTTAAAACTTGTTTTATTAGTTTTAACCTTTTAACTTTATGCATCAAGCAAAAATTAAATTATATGCAACATTCTCTGACTGGAAGAAATTTGTTTAACATTTAAACCTATTTTCTGCACATTCCAGCACATAAAATAAAATATTTTTTTGTGCTTACACTCAGTCTTTCAAATAGATGCAAGTAAAACACAGCAGAAAATAAATAAAATCAAAGACTAGCGGTCCTGTTGCTCTATTTTCACCTGTAATGCAGGAGTGGGGTAGGCGGAGGTTTACCCTGGTGCAGGTGTGCCACAGCCGTCAGTGGAAGAATCCACGAGTTTCTCTGTGAATTTCCCATTACGTGGTAGCGCACTCGGTGCTTGCTCAGAAGTTTAGGGTTTTTTTCGCTGTAAAAAGAAGTTTTCTTCCCACACACAACGGACGCTAATGTTTTTGTCACTTTTTATGGAATCAAACTCAAAGTAAGGTCAGTACTTCCACGCTTTAAACGCTGCACGCTCATACTCTCTCCCGCACTCGATATATTATCCATTGTTGATCTGCACACGGCTGTTGTCACGAACGTCGCAGTCGCTTACGTCACTGTCATGAGACATTCTCGCAAAAAAATCACGGTTTTAGTAACACAGTAACGCAGCGTTCCTACGGGAAAGTAACAGTAATCTAATTACCGTTTTTGCAATAAACGGTAATTATTAGTTTATTAGTTTATTTACTTTACTCGTTACTTGAAAAAAGTAATCGGATTACAGTACTGCCCGTCTCTGGTCGTGAACATAGTGTGACATTTTTAACTCATTCTGTGTTTGTGACTTTGATCACAGTGAAATAAACTTTGCTATAATGCACTTTCTGACACAAAGACAGAGAAAGTACCAGGCTCAGTGCAGTAAACACTGCTTGCACTGGTATGTTGTGAGTCGTGCTTCGTATTTGTGTGCGTCCCATGGCATCTTTCCATTATTTCTGCACAGTCATGTTCAGGTTACTTTATTGTTACATACACCACAAACAAATGTTTCCAGAGATTCAACCATGTTTCAGGACAATAAATCAGAAGGAGGAGACTAAAAGGGAGCGAGTCATCGGGTAATAAAACCTCTGTGCACAAGTGTTTGCAAAAAGGCAACAATCTGCTAGCTAACAAAGCAGCCAGAAGGAGGCTTTTGCATCAGCGCCCTCTTTGTGAGCACTTTGACCCGGTGACAGCCAGCAACCATTCACCAACATCCATTTTCAGGGTTGCTGGCTGATTCTAGGTCTGCATGAGTGAGGGCTTATAGACATGCTATGCACAATAAATAAGATAAAATAAGGCCCCTGTGGATTTGTCAGTGAGGAAATGTTGCCACCTAGCTTGTTTTCTATGATCTGTTATGGAAATGAACTCTGTGAGCGTCACCAGGGTCTTTCAGGCACAGAGTGCGCGTTGGCCGAGGGTCAGGTAGCACAACAGCGGTCAGCACATTATTACCTGTCCTGTTAAACCTTGTCATCACATGAGTCAGACCCTGATGTTGTTGAAGGTCATCTGAACATGTCATTAAAAAAGACTCTTTTTCACCAACTATCGATCTACGCTGAATTAACAAGAGGCCGAACCTTGAAACTGCTTGAACTGTGTTTACAGCATCCATCACTGGTTCGCACTGTCACAGAGAGGCAGAGCGCCGGGCATATTTTCTTCTTACTGATTGTATTTCTACTTGTATTTTCCTCATAATCTTCCGAGTTCTTAACTCATGCACCTCTTTATTCACAGTTCTGACAAATTTGACTCCGAATGAGAAGCATTGTTGCCGTCTTGTCAGAGCAGATGTTACAAACAGCTCTGAGGTTTGCGTCACTGAATCTGGTTTCTCAGCAGCAAAAGATCTTTTGTCGTTCAGATAATTAAAGAATAAATAATGAAGGGTTTGTGTTTGGTTCGAGAAGCTGTGAGTTAATCAAGGGCGTTCTTGGTTATCACAAGGGAGACTTCAGCAGCGGCGTCCTGTGCCAAGTCACACTCGCTGCTCTGCACGGAGAGCAATCATCTTGCAGTCGGATCAAAGCTTCTACTGTATTTCACGTCTCGCACAAGGCCGCCGTCTCATGGCGAAATCTTTGGCTGGTTTCTTGTTAGCGAAAGCGGGATGGATTATTATTACTCTTTCCAAATCTGCCACCTCAGTGACCCAAGGGTAACCCCCTTCTTTCTCTGGGACTTACATATCTGACTCCAATTACAAAGCAGCTGTAGGGAGGTAGCATGTTATTCCGTATCACTGAGTGTGATCAGCTCAGTATAACAGCTCCTGTGATTAGCTGCTAGATCCTTTAAGTAAGTCACATTTGTGGCGTTTGTTACCCAAGCGTAAAGGAAGGATGTACTTTTGATCTTTTATATCCTGTAACATGCTCACCTATCATGCTGGCTCACTGCACAAGGTGATCTGTGCATTATACCATAAACAGGAAAAAGTTTTCCCGTTTTCACAGGATGGAAAGTAAATAAATGAATGAAATTAGTGGGCTGAGCGTTTAATTTAAATTTGTAAAACTGTAATTTGAAATTATATCAACATAAAAGTAGCATGTCGTGTGTTTTACCTTAAATAAAACCAAGTGTACAACTAACAAAGATACAAACTGTTTGTGCCTCGTGTCGCGCCATATTAAATAGAGAGGAACGTACTTTTCCTTTTATTTTCTGTCTCTATTTTTGTTTTGGTTGGGCTTATCCTCATTCAGATAAACAGTGTAGTTGCACAGCCTTGAACACGAGCTATTTCTAACCACAGTGGTCTTCTCTTCCTTGAAATGAGTGTTAAATTCTCGTTTCCCCGCTCCAGTCTGCAGAGTGCACTCTTTCCATTCATGTTATGCAACAGCTTCGCGAGTAAGGGTCCGCAATAGATGTGCAGGCATCTAGTACCCCTGTTAGGTCTCGGCTCTGCCCCGACGTCGGCCTCCACAGGAAGGAAAAACACAATAAGCTGCGATCCAGACCAACAGAGGAATTCCCCCAGTCCCTGCCTTAGTGAGGCCAAATTATAATTAATCACAGGTTGAATAATTCAGCGCCAAAACGAATGGAAGCCTTTTTCAGCCCATTTCTCGGCACCTGCCTCCAGTGTTGTCCCCAGAGCCTGTGTGAGTGTGTGCATGTGTGTGTATAGGTCATGTTTGTATATATGTTTGTGTGGCGACGGTGAAGTGGGGTGGGGGTTCTGGAGAGCCAGTAGAAAGAGAAGAATGCAACCTCAAAACAGCCAAACACAAGACAGCCGTGAACCCTCCGCCCTGCAGTCCATATGAGTCAGCCCTGACTCGGAGTGGCCCCTTGATCTGCTTCTTCTCTTCTCCTTCACTCGAGGTCCATCTTTCCTCCCCTTTTCAGCTTGACTTACAGAAGAAAAACTGCCCCTTCAGACTGTCACTTTTTATGTCACTGTGCATGCAGCTGGGGTTGGAGTGAACACGGGACCACTCTCATGTGGAAAAATTATCACTGATTATCATACCTTCCATGTAAGTGTGAAGCTAAACAGCATCAGTCACTACATCACCGAGCCATTGTTAATATAAAACACACTGCCTATTCAACTCTTGGCTGTCAGTGCATCACTGGATTGAAACCAGCGTCTCCAAATCCCGCCTTCATAAACAAACGGGCTGTGTTTTGTTGCTAGGTTTGAATAATGCACGGTGTAAGCTATTATATACTATTTAACTGGAAAAACTACACGTTTCAGCAAAGACCACAGAAAATAACGAGCTTGCAGGAAAATGCAACAGTGAGAAAATAAAAATCCATCTGCACTGCCTTGGTACACATCTACTGCCACTGAAAGATTTTTGAAACTGTAAGCCTTTGCTTATATAACTTCAAACCAGCTGTTATCCTAACTCTGAACCTGTCTGTTATTATGTCAGTCTGTCTGCTGTTATGTCTGCATGCCTACCTACCTGCTGTTATATCTAGCTGCCTGCCTTCCTGTCTATTTGTCTGTTTTGATTTACGTCACTCCTCTTGGTCACCAAGTTCTTCTGTGCCATTCCCAAATGGTCGGCACCCTCCCCACCCCGCTTCATCCGTCTGACACCCAGCGGCTACTGTGGGCCTCTGCTGTGGCGAAGAAAAGCTGCGTGCACTTCAGCGCTGCCATAATTAGAGACAAAGACAGAAAGAAGAACGACAGACGTCTCTCATTGCTGCTGTGCACCGCTGTTGCAGGCACACGTGAAAGAAATCAAAATCAGCTCCATCGCAAATCTTTGCCATGCAACCTTATAAAACCGTTTAAAGTCATTGCAAACTTTAAAAACACAGTTTATCATATTGCATTTGACAACACAAAAAGCCGTACATGCTAAAACACATCTGTGGTGCATTGTAGCTCTTTTGCCTTTTAATCTGAACATGCCACTGCTTTCAGATTTATCGCGATCTAATGCCACTTTATTTATTATTGGAACCCCAAAACACAGGACAGGTGAAGCGTTCACGGGCGTTTAAATAGAAAACACTGCCATGTTTAAAACAGCACAGGTGCCTTCACTGGTTGGTGTTTTTTACGCCACTTACGATGAGGAAATATGATCCGGGGGGATCGTATGAATAACAGATCCATGTGTTGAAGCCTTATCATAGGACTTCATAAAACACACCAGGTAACAGTACCAGAAGTAATTTAATACCTCTTGACTGGAGTAGCTGCAATGTGGCTCAGGAGGTAGAGTCAGTCCATCAACTGTCCATCAATCAGAGGGTTTATAGTTCAATATCGAACTCCTGCTGTCCTTATGTGGAGTGCGGCGAGCTGCTCAAGCCTAAATTGCTCAATTAGATCGATAAAATGCGCAGAACGAACTGTGGAAACGCAGGTTTTAGTGCTGTGTGTTCCTTTGTGCTGAAGATAAGTGATGTGATGAACCAAAGCTTGTTAAGCCACAGTTTCCCCCACCTGTCTTCACCTGCTGGAGTTTACTTCCTAAAAGAAACCAACTTGAAACCAGTAAATATCTAAAACAGGTGTAATACAGGTTTGGGGGACTCCGAGTTATTTATTTATTTGCATATTTGAGTGACATCTGTTGGAGAGGTTAGTTGCAGTGAGGTGTGAGTGTGGGTTATATAGTATTCACGTCTCTGGGGACGATCGTTTCTGGGAATCTGCACTTTTGTCTGACTGGAACATCCATTGTGTCCCCCTGATAGGTGGTAGCAGCAATTATTTCATAAGGACAAATTGCTGACTTTTGTTTTCAAGCCTGTTAGTTATTTTTGTGCGTCTGTGTGGTTAGAAGCTTTTAGCTCCAGCACACCCTGAAGAACTGGGTGTTTTTCCTCACCAACACAGCGAGTTTGCAGGTGCGGAAGAATGCACTGCTGGGGGGATATTGTGTATATTGTGTTGTTCAGACTGTCTTGCTTTGCTTTTTGAATGGGTTTTTTTGGTATTTCCTTCTATTCCTAGTTATTGTTGATGTGCTGATCTGAGTTTAAGGCCTAGCTCCAATGCTTTCACTCAGTTTCAAAGAGCAGATATGGTTGATTTGGCAGCAGAGTTGGGCTGGTCAAAAACTGGAAAAGGGTCAGAAAGGGCTGAATTAAGAAGCACTGCTGAAGAACTAACTATGACTGCCAAACCTCTGGCGGTAGTCCAGGCTCCACTGACTACATCACTTTCACAGTGATTTGGTGGAACTTTATCATTCGATCAGAATCTGCAACTGGAGAAAGAAAAGGCAAAAACTAAGAAGAAGGGATTAGTCTGAATTCAAGCATTACAGGGAGACATGAGGTAGTGATGGAAAGGGAGAGCAAAAGTGGAACAAAAGCTGGGGCTGATAAAGACAAGCAAAAGATGCGTATCCTGGCTGGAACTGTAAGGGTAAACTTGCATCTTCTGTTTAAATTTGATACGAAAGAACACAATAGAAAAACGTGTTGTGTTTGAACATGTAGTTGCCATAAAACCTCTGTAGTTGCCATAAATGCTCTTCCATGTCTGTTTGCCTCATCTGAAAAAAGATGTAACAGTATAATGTCAAAGTTGCAGTAGCTTTCAACTAAATTGTAATTTCAACCAACAGATAATACCAGCTCCACTGTACCCCATTTCAGAGGCTATTTGAAGATCTGATGTGGTTTGTGTGGGCTGCTGCCAAAGAGTACAGCTGGAATTGACTTCTTGTTGACTGTGATGTGTAAAAAGCATTCACCCGTTTAAGACCAGTGATGGGAATAACGGCGTTACATGTAACGGCGTTACTAATGTTACTAGCGTTACTAAACTTTGTCAAGATGACAAAGCAACAAGGTGATATATATACCAGTTTTTAAATTGTGTTGATAGGCTACGTAAAACCAGAGTCATGATAAACAATATATACGTGTTTTTTCCTCAATAGTTTCATTCATGTTTACTGTCTAAGGACAGCGCTAGCAAGCACTCTCTGCTCATTGTTTAGTTTAGTTTTTTTTATTTTTTGACCATGAGCAGAATCAGAATCAATAAAGTATTCTGATTCTGCTCATGGTCAAAAAATAAAAAAACAAAACAAAAAAATCCCGCCCTTTTGTGTTGGTGGAAAAATGCACCATGTCAACCAAGCAAAAATGACATGGCAACATGACGTTTGGTTGTTTAGGAAGAGGGGGATGTTTTAGGAGTAACAGCAAGAGAGAGAGAGAGAGAGAGAAAGAAAGAGCGAGTTTTGAGATGTGAGCAATTTGTGACTTTTAGCGTGTTTTTAGTGTGTAGTTAATGTGTTGTCTTGTGTAGTTAGTGTGTAGTGTTGTGGATAGTTTTGTATTGTGTTTCAGAACAATGAGGCGACTGCTGTCTCCAGGTAAAAAAACAGGAGGAGTGATGCACCTGCTGTCAGACCTGCAGGTATCAGGCTGTGATGTTCTCCTTTATAGTGGACAGAAATATTTGGAGTGGCATCGTATTGAATGCAGAACAGCTGATTGTTATCTAAATAGTTTAAAGTGGTTATAAAAAAGGTTAAAAGGTAAATGGATGCAAATAACTTTGTTGTTCGCAAAACTTGTGCATCTAATTTAAAATTTTACAATTTACATTTGCATTTAAAGTTATGAAATATGATTCATTAAACATGTTTGTGGTTATTACAGTAAAAAAATATAACTTTTTCTACTCGGATTTTATGTTTTTTGTCTGATTTTAGATCAGTTGTGTTAATACAGTATGTCAAAATGAAAACATAACTGTAAATTCAGACACGTGAGGTTGTGCTGAAAAGAATGATACCAAACAAGGCAAAGTAAATCGTTTTTAAAGGTGAAATGTAGAGGAAACATCAAAAGTAGTTAAAAATGGGCAATTATACCCTGGACCCCAGAGGGTTAAAACTTTTTTTTAAAAGTAAGGCAAAAGTTATTTTTCAAGTAATTAATTACTTGTAGAATCTTGTAACTCAGTTACTAACTCAGTTAATTTTTGGAGGAAGTAACTAGTAACTATAATTAATTACTTTTTCAAAGTAACTTGCCTAACACTGTTTAAGACTGAAGGCTTTTACTTGTTTCATGTCCTTTGGTGTCTAAAAAGTTGTGCAAACAGACCAGGAGAGTCATTTCATTTTGCATGTGTGCAAAAGATGTAAAATGAGCCATCATGTGCATGCGAACCTGAAGGAACACAGAAATCTATCGTGCACTTCTTCTGAAGTGGACTTTCTTGGGACTGTGAAGCGGGCCCACCTTATGGAGATGCTTCAAAACAGCAGAGGTTCCAATCATATCAAACTTTTCTTTGGACACACAGTAGGGAGTCCACTAGCTCTGTGCTTAGTGGTAAGTTGAAAAATAGCGAGCCTGATTCCAAGCTAGATCTATAGATCTAGCTTGGAAGCACCTTTCCACTTAATCACCTTTCCACTTATCACTTAATCAAACAAAATCTGCCTTGGCTATTGTTAAAGAAACAGTGGCATATTTTGTATGCCAGGATATTAATCTCTACACATATTACACATATTAATTCCTATGCAGATGATGCTGTGTTATATTTAACTGTGAACCCAGGAGGCACAAATTAGTTACTTAATGTATAGAGTTAAAGATATAAACGCCTGGATCAAATGTCATTTTCTACTTAAAAATTTGGTCAAAAGTGAGATTTGTGCATGTTGCTGTAAAAAAAAATGAAAAAAATAAACTAGTTGGCTAACCAGACAATGACTCTGAAATGCATTGTCATGGGCTTTAGTAAAAACGTAATTTTAATTCCCTCCTACTGTATTTGAATTATAATTAAATGAATATGCAGGACTGTTTTGTTTCACTTATGCACTATTTCTGACTATCTCACTGTCTCAGAGTGATGCTGAAAAACTGGTTCGTTATTTCTTCAAGGGCGCACTTGCTGCAATTCGTGATTTTTAGTCTCCGCTAAAAGCTCCTTGAAAAGCCTTTAGTTAAAACATTTCAAAGAGGGTATTAACGGGGACTAGGAAGAGACCATAATTCTCCTTCTCCTTGTTAGCTAGTTAAGTTCTCAGAATAATCAGACCCTGTCAAAAGACCACATTATCCCAATAGAGTACTGAGCTCTCTCAGACTGCTGGCTTGCTTTTGGTTCCTAGAGCTCCCCATCCCTGGTCTCTTCTTGTTCAAAAGAAGTTCTTACTTCCCACTGTTGCCAAGTGCTTGCTTATAAGGAATTGTCAATTGTTGAGGGTTTCTCTATAATACAGTAGGATCTTTACCCACTTTAAATTTATTGGATGAGCTAGTATGGTGGTTTTTGTTGCAATAGCTCTACTGTGGTTGTGTCTTTCACCAACATTTTTAGAAAAGAATGTCCTTCCTGCTTCTTTTTCAGTACGTTCAGTCATGGCCAGCTAAATTACTCCGTGTCTGAAAAGGAGATAATGCACTAACTTAGGCTCTAATGTTTTTTGAATTTCACATTGGCCCATCATTGCAGTGATTGTGTACATATTAATTTTCTATCCAGGGTGCAGATTGATATCCATTTATGCACAGGTTGAGTTTACTATCATCACGTGGCCTATTATTTTTAATAGTTTTCATCAAGTTTTTCTTTTCTGTTTTTAACCAGATGATGTCTCATTTGTTGGTTGATAAATGCTGACAAAGTGTTTGGAATGACATGAAGATAAAACAGCTTAATTGACCCACTCCTGGATCCTGAGTGCACAGACCTTATCGATCTTATTGGTCAAGGAGACAAACTAAATAAAGTGCTTAAGCGACTTCAATCACCCACAGGGAACACTGGTGCAATGCAGAATAAACAGCACTGATAAGGGCAAAGAAAGTTTGTAGTTAAATTCCTGCTGTTGCAGGACCAGTGAGTGTCTATTTAAAAATAAACAGCTGACAGCAGGAATTGAATTGAATGCTTGAATTGGACTCTCTGTGACGGCTATGGCAACATAATGAAACAGCAGTATATGTGCAGGAGGACCGAATTCTGATCTAGCATACGTATCTTCCTTTGGAGAGCTAAGACCAGTCTGTTTATGGGCTAAAACTATTTTCTTTTACCTCTTTCTATTTAGTTTTTTTCTGTATTGTTCAAGGCGTTCCCAATGGCTTTCCCAACATCATTTTTCAAAGTAAATTCCTTTTTTCTTTAGTTTAAAACATGTCATTTAACAGGTAAGGCTGCACGTCAGCCTTTTTCTATAATCGCATGATTCTAATTCACATTTTTCTAGCACTACATCATTTTAATTTATAGACTTTGCTTTATTTGGTGCCTATAGAGAGAACTGAAAATGTATTATTATGATTGAAGGTTTGAAGTTGCTCCACTCACACAGGCCACGAGACCAGCTGACATACGCCTGGAAACCACCATTGTGAGGAAACATGGTAATATTCCCTGCCTATTAGATGCAGTAGTTCATTAGGTCAAACTGATTGCAAAGAAGTGTGAAAACCTCCTTGTGTTTGCTTGGGCCTCTAGCAGATTGCTGTGGTTGCATGCACTTTGTGTAGGTTAGTTAGTAAGTGCTTGCAGATAAGATGCCATCTTCCATGCAAAGTTTGGGTAACCATGGAAATCTGCTTGTGATCAAAGCAATCATAATGACGTTTTTAGTGTTGCAACCTGTTTGCAAGAGACAACTTCCAGCAACCACTCACCAACTGGTGGTAGTGTACGCATTTTTCCCAGTGATCGGAGGTTGCCGGGGGTCGGTGACTGATCTCTCCCAATGCATTTGTTAATGTTAAAGCCCTTTTTAAGTACATGATTAAATACTCAGCAATGCATGGAGATGCAGGATGAGAGGACCAAAGACCTGCGAGAGAAAACTATGGAAAGAAGAAAGTAAAACAACAAAATAATGTTACAGAGGTAACGGGTATAAAACTCTTAATCGTGCTGGAAAATTTGCAACTCATCAACCAAAATTAATCAAACCTTACCTAGTTAATACCTTTTCTTAAGCTCATATGTGAGCTTAACGAGGGTAGGGCAATTAAATACACAATTAAACACAGTGCATTGAAATAAAACAAAAAGAAAATATAAATTGGGAACAAGCTACGTACAAGTTCCTGTTTTAGGGTAGCACATTCTGATGGACGCATCACGGGCAACTCGGAGTATCTTGCCCAAAGATCCTGTGGCATGTGGAATGGAGGAACCAGGGATCAATCCACTGACGGTCCAACTGGAAGATGACGCGCTCCATCACCTGACCCTGGCCACCTTCTGAAATGACACAGAAGGTGAACATGAAGAAAAGAGGTCACTGCTGTTAGGCTTGTTGCTTCCACTGTGTTTCGCTCTGTGGTTTTCTCGACATGCTGTATTGTACTTCAGAATGACACAGAACATATGTACTGTTACAACATATTTACAGATGGCCCTACAAGAACATAAATGAATAAACATATCCCACAATAAATGAGGCTATGGGAACACATCCCACCATTTTCATTTTTTAAAGGTAGACTGGACTTATCCAAAACTGACAAACAAACCCAGGCACAGTCTTTACCAAGACATGAAAGGCTGTGGCACCTATGACGGGTGAGATCCCACTGCGACACCTTGTCCAACCACAAGTGCTTTGACATCACTGTGAGTAGTTACAGGAATGAAAATGATGAAATAAAGATGAAAAAAAAAGTATGGATGGCTGGTTTGACTATGATGGAGTAAAAACATTGCAACAACCTGCAAAGACAAGGGCAGCCATGAATGCTTGGACTTGCTGCTGCTGTGAGCAGCGTGCAACACGCAATGCCTCGTGCTCGTTTTAAGGGTCACATGACTTTTTTGCTCTGGTTGGGTCAGGCCCAACCTACGCTGAGAGTGGTGCGAGACTACAAGAGAAAGAGATTTATGACATGGTTAGAGGACTTAAGAACAAAACCAGTACAGACTGGAATGATATTGATATGGTAACGGTAAAGACAGTTATTGATGGTATCGTAAAACCATTAAAATATATATTCAACTTGTCGTTTCAAAAAGGAGTTTTTCCACAAAAAATGAAAGTTGCTAAAGTTATTCCCATTTACAAAACCGGTGAAAGACATCATTTTACAAACTATAGACCAGTGTCAATACTCTCCCAGTTCTCTAAGATACTGGAAAAACTCTTCATAAAAAGATTTGACAGTTTTGTGGAAAAATATGAATTAATGACAGATAGTCAGTATGGGTTCAGAAACAACAGATCAACAGCTTTGGCACTGATAGATTTAATGGAAAAGATAACGGAATGTATGGATAATAAGAGGTATGCGCTCGGAGTTTTCTTAGATCTAAAGAAGGCGTTTGATACTGTTAATCATGAAATTCTATTAAAAAAACTGGAAAAGTACGGGTTTAGGGGAGTGGTTTTGGAATGGTTAAAAAGCTATGTAGGGAATAGGCAACAATATGTACAAATAAATGAATATAAATCTAATTTGATGGATATAGCTTGTGGAGTACCTCAAGGTTCAGTACTGGGTCCAAAAATGTTTATTATGTACTTAAATGATATCTGCAGAGTATCGGAGATTTTAAAGTTTGTAATATTTGCAGATGACACAAATATACTGTGTGCAGGTGGGGAATTGCCACAGGTTTTGGAAATGATCACACAGGAATTAACGATATTAAAGAAGTGGTTTGATATAAATAAATTATCATTGAATCTCGATAAAACCAAATTTATGTTGTTTGGAAACCAAAAGAAAAACATCGAAGTAGAAATATGTGTTGACAATGTATATTTAGAAAGAGTAAATGAAATAAAATTTCTTGGGGTGATCATTGACCACAAGCTCTGTTGGAAGCCACACATTACTTATGTTCGGGGGAAATTGGCACGGGGCATTGCCGTCCTGGGAAAAGCAAAGCATATGTTGGATCAGAAAGCACTGCACATTTTATACTGTGCTTTACTACTGCCATATATGAGCTACTGTGTAGAGGTCTGGGGAAACACATACAAAAGTAACACACAAACAATAACTATAATACAGAAAAGGGCCATTAGATTAATAAATAATGTAGGGAACAGGGACCATACAAATGCACTCTTTGTCAAAATGCAAGCTATTAAATTCCAAGACTTGGTGAAGCTTAAAACAGCGCAAATAATGTATAAAGTCAGAAATAAATTGCTTCCCAAAGAAATCTGTAAATTGTTCATAGAAAGAGAAGGTGGGTATAACTTAAGAGGGAAATGGAATTTAAAAATACAAAGTGCTAGAACAACTTTAAGAACTATGTCAATCTCAATTGCAGGAGTTAAATTATGGAACAGTCTAACAGAAGAAATAAAAGACAGTCAAAACATAAAACAGTTTAAAGTAAAATATAAAAACCTAATTTTAAATAAGTATAAGAATGAAGAAAACGGGGTTAACCCAGGATGGTAATGTTGCTGGTAATGGTGTTGCGGTTCTTTTTTGGTTGTTTTTTTGTTTTGTTTTGGTTTGTTGTTTTTCCATAACTTGTGTATCTGCAAATATACACATTCTGTATTTTTCATATGAAAGAAACTATACTGTGGTGGGGCTTGCTAATTTCTTGTTTTTGATTTATGTATGTTATGTTTTGTTTTACTTCATATGTTTATATGTTTCATATGTTGTTTGTTTAATTTAAGACAAAAAAAAATTAAATGAATGAGAGGTAAAACTTGAGGGGGTAGGGACAAATAAGTAAATACTTCAGCCTACTCCTTTTCAAACAAATAATGGAATGATATTTTGTAATGATTGTGAAGGCACATGTTTGAAATGTTTGAAATAAAAATGAACTGAACTGAACTGAACTGAACAAGCCTCTGGCAAGGCGAAAAAATTCCCACCACACTATATCTGAATTGAGGCCCTGAATTTGTAATCATATCTGGATCCAGACTAGAATTTCTTTAGAACATAAAAAAATCTCTTAAGGTTTATCTATGAAAATATGCTATGCAATGTCAAATTTGGCCCTTTCTTACAAAGTTAAGGAGAACTTCCGGGTCCAGATCAACATCGGGAGTGATGTCAAATGTTAATTGCTTACAAAATGAGCCATATCCAAGCTCATTGTCTCATTTCATAACCTTCCTTACAGAGATAAAAAGTAGTGACAAGAAAAAAAGACAAAGCTGAAACTAACTTTGCTACCACATAGCCAGCCATCATTAAAGGGCGGCTTAAGTTATTGATTTGCTCTGTTTTTCTCTCACACACTGAAAAACTGAGCTGATGATTTATGATACTTCTTTTTGTTTCTGAAGAAAAACACAGCTCTTGTCTGAAAGTGTGTTTAGTTCTCTCGAGTTCAACTTTTCTGTTGGTTGCTTTTCTGTTTTTGTCCACGGCAGTGCCATGGTCTCGTCGCTGTGAACCGAGGTGCTGTTTTAAATCATAAGAAAGAAGGGTTTCTGAATTTGAAGACCATACATTCCCTGTTTGGGTTATTAAACAAAAACTCAGAATCAGGAAAGAAAGCTGGGGTAATCTTATCCATGGCAGACACAAGCAGCTGAATTGGGTTTCCTTCGAAGGGTGGCTTTGTTCTCTCCCAGAGACAGGGTGAGGAGCTTGGACATTTAGGGGGGCTCACAGTTCAGCTGCTGTTCCTCCACATTGAAAGGAGGCAGTTGAGGTGTTTTGGGCATGTTGTACCAGGAGGAGGCCCTGAGGCAGACCCACAACTCAACAAAAAAACAACATACCTCAGCTGGCTTGAGAACAACTGGTTATAAACGCGATGAGCAGGAAAGAGTAGCCCGGCTGTGGGAAGTCTGGGCTTGTCTGCTGGATGGATGGATGGATGGTATTAAACCGAGGTAAATTAAGAGCGAGCAGCGGTTAAAAACAGATGGATACAAACCTATCTTCGTGTTTGAAAGGACCTACATGTCTGAAATAAAATAATGATAATAAATAAACACTACAACAGAAAATTAAGCTGAATGCAATGTGTTTTGAGTCTCAGACATGCCTCCAAATGGATACACCTACACAGATTTGACAGTTTATCAGATCAGTCTAATACATTCTTACATGCAGGTAACATTTTTCACAATGTTTAAGGATATATTTAAAAATATACAATATGATCCAATTAGATGATGCGTTCAGAGTACTTATAATTCTTATTTTCTACCTGTGCCTTTAAGAAGGAGAAGAGAAGGGAGGGTGAGAGAGAAGCAGGGGGAGAGTGACAGAACGAGAGAGAGGAGGTGGTGGTAATGCTCTCATATGTTTTCTTTCTGTGGGAAGTGGTACAGCCCCTCCACAGTACAAACATGCACATGCATGAACACACACCTATGTTCACCCCAACCACGTACACACACACACACACACACACACACACACACACACACACACACACACACACACACACACACACACACACACACACACACACACACACACACACACAGGAGGACAACGCATCTTTTAACTTGTGAGAGAGGGTCTTATCCTCTCAGAGAGAGGGAAGAGAAAGTCGTGGTGATGAGCTTATTCCACAACTGAGACAGAAAGAAAGACTTGAATGGTAGCTGATGAACCACAGGTGCTACCACAGAGAAAGTAATGGCATTGCTCCCACCGGAGGAAGTCGCGATGTCCCCGCTACGTCCCGTCTGATACAATACAGGAAAACATGGCTGCAGCGTAACCACCAGTACATCCCCATTACTGCTGGGTGATAACTGAGGAAGCATTGCTCTGGATTTTTCCAGTGTGGCTTCCTGCTTCGTTTTAGATGGAAACCACTGACAACCAGGCCCAACCCGACAAAGCCACACTGAAACGTGTGGTCACATCCTGCATCTGCTCGCTCCCTTTCCATTATCCATTATCCAGCGTGCTCCACGCTGCCATCCTCCACCTCCCCTCCACCACACCATATAGGCTCTGAATTCTTCAGATGGAGAGTCAAATTACCATGACAGTGCTGAGGAGGATGGCGGGCCGCAGTCGGATGGGAGCAAGTGAGAAGTGAGAGTGGCAGCTAGCTGTTTCTGTAACAGGCTTTGTGGTACCCTGATCCCCTAAGCTGAACCTGGAGGGCCGCGGAAAACTGCAGTCACACTCTGATAAGGATGAGCGCAGCGGCGATGGTGAAACACGCGCCGCCTGTGACTGGCGAGGAGGCAGGCAAATTGCATCATCAGCGTGAAGGCAGCCACCACGCCAAAAACACGCCTGAGTGGAACTTGAAAAAAAGAGGCTGTGCCAAGTCCCTCTTCTTCCTCCTCCTCTAACAGAGCGCCCAGCTCCATCCCTGCCCTCCCACCCCGCCTGGCTCTGTCACATCTTTTAATTCTGTCTCAGAACATGCACATGAGCACACTTGCCAGCGTGCATGCCCACACTAGCGCGTGCATTTTCTGCATCGGTTTGTTTCTGCTGCATGTCTCCCACGTGCCCTCCGATACCACTGCCAGCCAGCACAGAGCACTGTGACCTCCCCCTGCCCTCAAGCTTTGTGTGTGTGTGTGTTCACGCACACATGTGTGTTTATGCATGCGTGCAGAAGTGGGGGATGGGGTTTAAGCAGACGGGTAATGGGGGTTGTAACACCAGGGAGTCAGGCATTGACGCTCATCTGCTCCTCTGTGCCCTACAAGAGAAAACTGGTGCTGTTATGAACATCAGTGGCTCCCGTAGCTTCACAACACGAGCTTCCAAAGGTGAAAATACATAAGAAAATGACACCTTCCAACTTTTGCTGCCATTAAACATTAAGCTCTGTTCTTTTCATCGCATTTTCCAGATCTTTTTAGTCTGAGCAACAGAAATCATTTACAGTCCCATGGAAGTAGCACTGTACATAACGAAAGTGGAATGACTGGTATTTAAGACAAAAACGCCGTGACTGGTTTATGGAGACAATGGAGTGAGACGAATGTGTTGTCAGCTGCTTGTACATTTGTCTATCTCGACTTAACTGAGTGAGATGTAAAGGCAGGGTCAACGAGGGGACAGTAGCTGACAGGATCGCTGGAGGTGGGTGTTATGCGAAGGGTGTGGAGGGTGTAGGAGTGGGCAGGGAGACTGGATTGTGATCCTGTCAGTTTATAAAGGAAGGGCGGGGGTGGTGCTGGGCTTGGTGATATGAATAATACCACACAGAAAGTAAACAGCCATTCTTAACTCCTACACCAGCTGACTGGCAGATAGAGAGGGTGGGGGGGCAGACAGGGACAAACACAGAGAAGAGGATCTGGAGACACTTCTATATGAAGTATTCCTAATTTTTAAGCTCCCAAAATAGCCTCGGTGGGATGATGAATTTAGAGCTGCCTGCAGTGTCAGGAGAGGAGGATGGAGGTATTGTTTAGTTCTTCCCCCCCAATCTCAGTTTAAACGTCTCGATAGACGGACCCATGGGAGGCTGTCTTTCGAGTGAACCCTGCTCCTGCTTTAAACTTCATTGCAAAGATCTTGAAGAAAGAAATAAAAGAAGGTAGGGGACGGCGCGCGGAGGCTTTTGTTTCAGTTTGTAGAGTAAAATCAAAAGTGAGCTAACACTATGGGACGGCAGGGGAACGCCACCGCAGGCTCTATATTGTGATGGAGGCCTTTTTGGGGGGTACATAAGAAGAGTGTGTGTACATGTGTATATTTATACAAGTGTGTTTGAGGGATGTAAAATCATCCCCTCTGCCTCTTTTGATCTCAACTTTACATTCACTTAAAGTGGCTCAAACCTAAAAACGGGTGTTAAGAAGTGGGTGGGGGTGGGTGGGAGCAGCATTTACTGGGGCTGTTTTGCTGCGTTTTTCCCTGTGTGTGCGTGCTTTAGTACACGTGTGTGTGCGTGAGACATGGAAACGGGGTGTAAGTCTTGCAGAAAATAGGTTGATGTGACCTACATATCCACGTGGCTTCTAATTAGCATACACCCAGTCTTAAAACATGGGAACACACACACACACACACATGCACACACAAAGGCCAGTTACAGTGACGTGTTACAGAGACAGCCAAGAAGAGGGCTATTTACATTATTTGCACTGTGTTCTTTGTTTGCTATTTAACCGTCTCAACACCAGAGCAGATGGCACTCTCCTCACACACACACACACACCTGCACGTGCACTCCCCCCCCCCACACACACACACACACAAACAAATCTGTAAACATTCACGTTGCTAAAAAAATGACATTTTAATGATTGCATGACAAGCAATTTTATGATGATGCTCAAACTCTGCTGAATGCACTATGTAGAGCTGGGCGATATGAGATTTTTTCATATCACGATATGTTTTTTTCATTTCAGGCGATAACGATATCTATCACGATATAAGCCAAATAACTATATTTGTAAGATTTAAATGTGCCGTTGCTCACAAGTAAAATGTGAAATAATCAGCAGCTTGTTTTTATTTAAATATTCATTTCCCATAATAAGTTCAACAGGGTAGATGTACTTAAGGAACATGAGACTTTTTCAGATAAATAAAGGCAAATATTGCAAACTACACAAAAGGCAGCCGCTAAAGCGTTTAAGTTTCAAAATAGAACAAACGAAACAGACTAAATTGTCAATTCCACTTAGAAATAAAGTATTAATTCTAAAAATAAATCTTAGTTTGTTTTACAGAAGAACAGACAAAACTGACTAACTTTTGTCAATATCAAATAAACTGAGAACTAAAAGGAAATTCTCAATCTCTCCTTGTTGTATAGCTGAGCTTTTCAAACAGTTTTAACAGTTACTTTAGTCTGACAAAAGCCGAATGATGAATTAGCGCTTCCAGTCAGAGACTGAGGCTACGTCCACACGTACACGGGTATTTTTGAAAACGGAGATTTTCCGTTTTCGTTTTAAAAAATAATCCCGTCCACACATAAAGGCAGAAATGAAGGAAAACGCTGCTATGAACATGCCAAAGCAGCAGGTGGCGCTAGATTCCTAACCGTGCAGAAATGTTGGCCAATCAGAAGTCTAGAAGCCTCGGTGGGAAAAAGTAAACAAAGCTGGGGCATAGAAGCAGAACCGAGTCGTATGTGTGGAGGGACAGTAACTGTGTGTATATGTAAGCATTTAAACACTGCAGAGAGTAGAATTAACAGTATTGTAGAAATTCATTTCACCGAAACAATAACGTGGCGCACAGTGTGACGCATGCAGCAGTTTATTGTATTTCCAGACTTGCTTTCGGCACAATTTACAGTGCACGCTACTCTGTTTTTTGTCAGACTTGAAATAGCCGAAATACCTTCACACTACGGAACTTCTATGGCTCTTCCGTTCGACAATCTCTCCGGCATTGGAACCATCATCGGTTTTCTCTTCGGTCACGCTCGGTTGATTTTTCTAGTCGGCACACTCATTTCCTCCATTATGCGCTGGCTCCATTACCCGCTGGTTGCTTCCCAAACAAACACACGTGCGGCTTGGCACTTGTGCTGTACGTAACAAGTCACGCGACGTGACGCTGCGGCTGTGATTGGTTCGGCTCTGCGCTACTGAATTTGGATCGGCTGACTTTTTTTTTTTTTTTTTTTTAAGAGGACAAGAGCGGCGAGGTCTATCGCGATAGCTTAATTTCTCTATCGAGTAAAAGTTATATCGCGATACATATCGTTATCGTTCTATCGCCCAGCTCTAGCACTATGGATCAATGTACAACAGCAGTTTAAGCTAGGTAATTAGAGTTCTCATTAAATCCTAAACTCTAACAGGTAGTCTCTTTGTGACGATGGCATGAAAAAGGCAGATGACTAAAGACCGTCTAAGTGTTGGCATCATATCGTTTGTCTACCAGAGAGCACTCTGTAACTATCCTGCTCCCAACACAACCATGTGAGCAGAGCGTATATAAGTTAATAGATAACTACACATGACAAATGTGACCAAGTATCAGTATCAGTCTTATATATCAGGCTGAGGCTTTTTCCTGTTGTTTACACCTGCATGCTTCATAAGGCGAAAATAGAGTTTATACTACTCTAACAGTCTGAGCTCTCTGAGCAGCTCTGTCATCTCTGTGAGGATATTCAGGAATAGCTCTCCAGGCTTCTTGAAGGATATTCAAAGCTCTTCTTTGTTCTGTTCTCTGTCAGAATGATCCCACACTGCTTCAGTAATGCTGAGGTCCGAGCTCTGGGGAGGCCCATCCATGACTGATGGTGTTGCCCTGGGTGTTTTTCTGTCTGGTATGATTCCTAATTCCATCAATATTTCCAATATTTAATCAGCTTCCTCAATAATAATAATGAACATATTTCTGATATAATACATACACCACATCATAAAATTTCATTTACTTTTATAGTTATTGCCCCAGACCTCTGCACAATAGCTTATGTAAGGTGCAACCAGTGAACAGTAGAGAATATGAAGTTGTCCAGTCTAATACCTGCTTTGCCTTGTTTAGGATTGCAGTGCGTCTTGATGCTTTTTACTTTGAAGGTGAACCTTCTCCATTTCCGGTTTGCGTCACACTTTTTCAAGTTCTGAAGCAACCAGAGCAATCACTAGGAGATTTTTAAAAGCTTCTTTGCATCCAGTCACACCCAGCAAGTGCCAGCACCATCCAGTAACCACTGCCAAACCAGTTGAGGGATCCACATTTTTTTCCTCCGGCTGGTAGTTTTATCACGTCCAGTACAGATTGTAACAGATTGTTAGTTACTTTTAGCCAAGTCGAGGGTTTTTTGTTTGTTTTAACAGAAAAGCTTTTTTTTTTTTTTATTTGAATTTTTGTTCAATTTTATATTTGTCTTTAAACCCACCAAACATTAACCACAGAAGTGGCGGGTCCGAAAACTGTTTGTGACATAATTTGTAGCTCTTTGAAAGGCACCAACAAACTGCGTCCTGTCAACAGCGACATCAAATCAGAACGAATCGCTTTGAACGACGATGACAAAACAACAGCTTAGCCCTTTCATTGCTGAGGACTCGTAAATATGGAGCAATCCTGTGGCCAGCTGGATCCATGTGGAGTGCAACATGACAAACAGTGCAGTAAACACAATCACCACCATAACACTACTGTATGGTAAAGGATTAATGTAGAACAACACAGAACGTCGAAGGGTAAACAATTAAGTGGATATTTATAGGGACCGAGGGGGAAAGGTGGATTCAATTCACTATGGTAGGTGAGTAGAGCTGGGCGATAGAACGATAACGATATGTATCGCGATATAACTTTTACTCGATAGAGAAATTAAGCTATCGCGATAGACCTCGCCGCTCTTGTCCTCTTAAAAAAAAAAAAAAAAAAAAAAAAAGGTCAGCCAATCCAAATTCAGTAGCGCAGAGCCGAACCAATCACAGCCGCAGCGTCACGTCGCGTGACTTGTTACATACAGCACAAGGGCCAAGCCGCACGTGTGTTTGTTTGGGAAGCAGCCAGCGGGTAGTGGAGCCAGCGCGTAATGGAGGAAATGAGTGTGCCGACTAGAAAAATCAACCGAGCGTGACCGAAGAGAAAACCGATGATGGTTCCAATGCCGGAGAGATTGTCGAACGGAAGAGCCATAGAAGTTCCGTAGGGTGAAGGTATTTCGGCTATTTCAAGTCTGACAAAAAACAGAGTAGCGTGCACTGTAAATTGTGCCGAAAGCAAGTCTGGAAATACAATAAACTGGTGCATGCGTCACACTGCGCCACGTTATTGTTTCAGTGAAATGAATTTCTACAAGACTGTTACTGTTAATTCTACTCTCTGCAGTGTTTACTGTCCCTCCACACATACGACTCGGTTCTGCTTCTATGCCCCAGCCTTGTTTACTTTTTCCCACCGAGGCTTCTAGACTTCTGATTGGCCAACATTTCTGCACGGTTAGGAATCTAGCGCCACCTGCTGCTTTGGCATGTTCATAGCAGCGTTTTCCTTCATTTCTGCCTTTATGTGTGGACGAGATTATTTTTTAAAACGAAAACGGAAAATCTCCGTTTTCAAAAATACCCGTGTACGTGTGGACGTAGCCTCAGTCTCTGACTGGAAGCGCTAATTCGTCATTCGGCTTTTGTCAGGCTAAAGTAACTGTTAAAACTGTTTGAAAAGCTAAGCTATACAACAAGGAGAGATTGAGAATTTCCTTTTAGTTCTCAGTTTATTTGATATTGACAAAAGTTAGTCAGTTTTGTCTGTTCTTCTGTAAAACAAACTAAGATTTATTTTTAGAATTAATATTTTGTTTCTAAGTGGAATTGACAATTTAGTCTGTTTCGTTTGTTCTATTTTGAAACTTAAACGCTTTAGCGGCTGCCTTTTGTGTAGTTTGTAATATTTGCCTTTATTTATCTGAAAAAGTCTCATGTTCCTTAAGTACATCTACCCTGTTGAACTTATTATGGGAAATAAATATTTAAATAAAAACAAGCTGCTGATTATTTCACATTTTACTTGTGAGCAACGGCACATTTAAATCTTACAAATATAGTTATTTGGCTTATATCGTGATAGATATCGTTATCGCCTGAAATGAAAAAAACATATCGTGATATGAAAAAATCTCATATCGCCCAGCTCTATAGGTGAGTCACCATTTTACCAACAATGACAGGGGCCTTTTGTCAGGATTTATTCATAAAGCCTTTTAACACACAGTTTAAACACATCAGGAGACATTCAGAAATCTCCGAGCTTGTTTCTCTGCTCAACTGTTTCCGACCCCTGAGCGGGAGGAGCTCTTTCCTCATTCTCTCTCCTCTGCTGTTTGTCTGCTTTTTCTTTCCTCTCCCTCCTCCTGTCATCCTGCACTTCATCTCCTCCTCCCTCCCCCCTCTCTCTCTTTGCAGAACAGCCATCCCCAGGACAACTATTAATCAGAGCCAGAAATGATAGATGTTTTGCTCACCAGCAATACCATCTATTT
Source organism: Diplotaxodon limnothrissa (assembly GCF_057381915.1). NCBI lineage: Eukaryota > Metazoa > Chordata > Actinopteri > Cichliformes > Cichlidae > Diplotaxodon > Diplotaxodon limnothrissa. The sequence goes on along the minus strand of NC_140617.1, from coordinate 11,626,378 downwards.
TGCCTAAGTACAAACAGTATATGTGCTGTGCATATTTATTTCAGGAGAGAAACAGTGGCTCAAAAACAACACACATATTTGCAGATTTACAAACGCTCACACACAGACACATTATTCTTGTATTCTGTAAACAGGCTCTGCCACAGTGACGCAGAATCCAGACTTAAATATAACAGATTCAGCTCTCTGTATTTCAGGCTCTGCTTGAGTGTCTTGGCATTACTCTGTGTCATGGCACCTTGCAGCTTCTCCTGCGCACTGATGATTAAGCAGCACAATGAACACAGTGGTCACTGCCGCCATAAGACCTCTTAAAAAGACTCAAACTAAAGGCGCTGGTGAGTCAGAGCGCTATAATGCTAGTTTATAAATAGTGTGCTCCCCGAGACCTGAATATATTGATATGAATCATTGGCTGTCTGAAGCAGCATTGAAATTAACTGATTTGGTCTTTTTGTTCCACAGTGAGCTCAAAAAAATGAAGCGAGCTCTCAGAAATGGCGGTGCAACCGTTGCCTTGACTCGCTCGCTTGTGCTCATAAGTCATTTATGCTTCTTTAGTTCCTTCCAACAACAGTCAGCATCTTCAGCACTGCTGAAAAAGCTGCGGCAAAATTACATTTCTGAGATTTTTAGCAGCCTGGGTTGAAGCTAAGCTTGGAAAAATAGTGAGGTCCGCTTTTTGAGTGGCAGCCAAATAAAAGTCCTGTAAGTACACCTTGAAGATGAGGTAAAAGAGATGTACAGCTGTGAAAAAACACATGTGAGAATGGCGTTTTCATCTGAAAACGCTCCGCGTCCACACAAGCGTTTTCAGTCGTTTTCACAGAGTTGTGTGTCCACACTGAAACAGCCGAAAACGCTTACGTTCCAGTACTGCGCATGCGTGAAATGCAAGAAGATTCGGCCTGCCTCATTTCTGCCTGCTGCTTATTTACTTTCGCTTTGAAACGTCGGCAAAATGTCGAGGAAAAGCACCGCTTTTTTTAAAAGGACCAACAATGAGGGGAGTTGTTGTTGCGAGTAACACAAAAGTACAAAGTTGCAAAAGCGAGTGAAAATTAAAGAATTTGAAGAAAAGCTATCTGGAGCATGTACAGACTGATATTAATCTTTAATAGGGCTGTCAAAATTGAGAACAAACAAACAAAATAGCTGCTGTATAATCCCCTCCGCTATCTTAGTTTAATTGGTCACATGACTGCATCATATGACTAACATGCATCATCTTTTTCGAAAGTCTCCGTTTTCACTGTCCACACTGCGATGCAAAAACACCGTCTTCAAATGTATTCGTTTTCGAGAGCGTTTTCGAAATGTTGCGTTTTCCTTCGGGGAAAATGCTGTCTAAGTGTGGATGGGAGGCCAAAACGGAGAGAAAACGATTGAGTTTTCAAACGAACACACACTAGTGTGGATGTAGCCTAAGACGCACGTGCCCACTGCCAGTAAAACTGAGGTTCACGTGTTTGGTCCTGACAGTTTCTCTAAGGATGTCAGTCAGTACATCTGCCCCTCACCAGCAACATCAAATCATCTCCTAAAACCCTTTTAAATAATTATTATTATTGACTTTTTTTTCATTAATTTTCCTAAATCATGGTCTGTTTGTCTCTATCTGCTTTACTTTGTTGTGTAAGTTAGTTTAAGCTCATATGCTAGGTATTTGTTTTGTAAAGCATGCTAGCATTTAGCTAGATGTCAGCGGGTTATGTTGATATGGGGGACAAGTGTTCACCAGCTAGCTTTTCCTGATTCATAAAATGTTCGTTTTGAAGTTTCAAGTTTAGCATTTCTGCTGTCTGCATGGAGAGTAATCAAGTAACACTGTTGAATGATCAGCAGGGTGCTAACTATGAAGTGTGATGTTAAATGGAAAACGAAACTCTTTAGGTTGTCTTTTGGTACAAGTTTCTTGTGCGTTTCTGATGCTTTGACGGATAATCTCGACTTAAAATGCTGCATACGGCTAATGTTTGATTTTAATGTTGTCGTGAATAAGGTTCATATAAGGAAAACATTTTCCTCTGCATGTAAAGACTTCACTCTACACTGAGCTCTCAGCACAAGCGTATAGGAGATTGGTTTGTTTCGTGCCACATAGCGATCGTGTCATTGTTCTATAGTAACTGAATCGTATGAGGTGGGATGCTGGAAAGGTTAGAACAGTCAGTGTGTACGTGTGTGTCAGTTTGGCATGACTAATGAGGATTTAGTTGGAACAAAGAGGCATATCAGAGCCACAGTGCTGGCTAGGACAGAGATGCAGTCATAGCTACGAGATACGTTTACCAGCGATTGGCCAAGGCGACATGGTACACCACTGAAAAATGCTTCCTCCCTGGCTGCCGGCCTCACTGGCTGGATGACTAGATGCTTGCTTGGGAATTAACTGAATAGGCTGCTCCGTGTACAGTGAATATGACACATGCTGTAAGTGTTGAGCAGTGCCAGTTTAGTGTTGGGTTGGGCGGTTGGCTGAGTACAGGAATAGCGGGAAAAAGAAGCAGGAATACGGTTTAAGGTGAGTAATGAGAAATGGTTCACAGAGTTGGGTGATCACTGTTTTACAATACAAACTTTAAAAGGCCTGGTGAAAGACACTGGTCATGCAGTTTACAGTGCAGAATTCAGCTGGGAAACCTGGAATTCATAGTGATGTTAATTCAACATGTGCAACCCTCCTAAATGCTGTTGCAGACAAAGGGAATTCCCAGTGGCTTCCCCCAGCAGCATAATCTTCCCACCACACTGCAAAAAGGGTTCAGGAATGCCTCCAGCAAGACAAACAAAGAGCCTTCCAAGATCAAAAGGGTGTTTTCGCACTTACAGTTCGTTTAATCAGTTGATAAGTTTGAATACTTGCAGCTTTTTTCTACGGTTTCCAGTAAACCAAAAGCTTCACTGCAAACATGAGAGCTTGTCCACTTCTTGGTCAGATACAGGAAGGTGCCCCCTGGACTAGTGGATAATATGGAGAATTTTACATTTGTTTTACAGCTAGTTATCACTGTTTGTATCTACAGTTGTCTATCAGGCTATGGGAAGATGTATGGCTCAAATTTGCATCATATGCCTGGTAGATCAGTCGGATCATGGTTGGATCGCATTGTCACCATAAATGAGACCACCTCCTCCAAATGGTCTGGCTGCTTTTGTTGTGGGGTGCACCTGAGTGTGGTTATTGTGTTCACATCAGCACAAACAAAGTGCACCAAGGGGGAAACGGTTTAATTTCGACCTGACTAAACAATACAGGTGTGAAAACACTCCGAGTTCAGCTGAATAGCCACAGAATGTGCTGCAACAAAGCCCAGTCCAACAAAAAAAGCACCAGAACATCTTCTCCATCCATGTCCTGATGGATCAAAACTATCTCAGAGGAACGAGGGGACCCACGCAATACAGCATCGAGCGGGTGGTGTTATGGCAGGTAAGGTATATTCAGCGCAGTCCAAGCTCAGCTGAGCTACTGTACATGCATCAAGTGACCCGAAAAAAGAATAATGTTGACAATTTATGTGTGCAAAACACTGCGCACATAAGTCTGTGAAGGTTCTCAGTCATCCAGGTCATAGAGGTCGTAGAACAAAACCCGATAGAGATGGTTTGAAAGAGGATACGTATTTAAAATGCAAAATATGAGTAACTATATTCCGTTACAGTTACCATTTAAAAGGGTGGTATTCAGAATACAGTTACTTTGTTGAAATAAATGGATTACACAGCGGTCTTTTCCTGTTTCATATGTTAGGCTATGCCCTCTGTATTTTTGGTAATTCCACGCCAGTGGAAACCCAAACAAAACACGCATTAAGAGGCTCAAATGCCTGTGTCTCAGTCTCGAGGCCCATGTCACCTCTACTTGCGGCCCGCATAATGACATGAAGAAATTTTTTTTTTCAAATATTCAAAAAATTATTTAATATGAAGGCAATAGGCAGAGTGTTACAGACACAGCCCTAACGAATGTATGTAGTCCGTGTTGCAGGGAGAATGGACTGCCATACCCGTTATGTGTCTGTGAGCGAGAGGGAGGGCGAAAAAGGAAAGTCGGAAAGTACGAGTTGTCACCAACCAGAAACGGGAGATGGAAGCATGTAAATATTCGGAGCAACGGACCTATACGCGCAGAATAGTTTTCCACACGAGATCGCTGCAAAAAGTGCAGCCTTACCTAATGTCCACCCTACTGTTACTCTGTTACTACTTTTATATTAAGATTTAAAAATTTAGTTGGTATTGGTATAGCGAATAACCTTCAGTAATAGTAATAAATTACACAGCAATAGTACATTCATGTAGTTGCAAAAAGCATGATAATACATTAAGTAATCCAAAGTATTCCGTTACGTTACTCTAATTGAGTAACACTCCCACAGAGCTTAAAATCTGGGATTCTCCACCAGCTGCTCTTAGAACTGAAGAAGCTTCTCGGATAAAACGTCTTCAAGAAACCTAAAGATGTCCAGACGCTTTTCTTACCGAGCTCCTTAGATAACACTGTTACATATACTACATGAGTGTGGTGTAAATCCTGGGTTTACATACTCATTTAATGCATATACCACATGCATCATTATCAGTGGTAATGAAATAATAAACAGTCCGAAGAGATGCAGAAAGCCGTAAGAGACAGCAGCACAAGCAGGAGATGTCTTTATATTTTAAAAAGGAAGTAAAGTCCTGCATAAGATCTAATATTAAATCTCATCGAATCACACATTTAATGGCTGGTCAATAACTCGATATTTCACAGTGTTATGCTTCCTTATCCCTTCTAGGATTGACAGTTATGTTTAATTTTAAGGCAAAATCAGTCCGGCTTCTTCTCCTTTAATGACCTGCTCACCCACGAACTAATTTACATGACTTAAAATCATGCTTCTCGAAATCAGTCATGCACTATAGACCCCAATTCTAAACCGGACCTCTTGGCAAGGCTTGAAGTTAGCCAACAGTATGGAAAGTATCAATAATGAGGACACAAACCTCAACTAAACTCTGGAGCCCTGCTCAGTATGCCAGGATTTGTCCAAGTAGATAAATCAGAAATAATTGCCCAGTTCCCCTACATGTCTTGGCCACACTGAAGGGAGATGAGGGGGCCATAACACAATACAATCAGACATCAGTCATTTCCCAGGCTTCACGGGTCAGCGGCTGAAACAATGGGGAACATAGGGTAATTGTTTACCATGTTTCTTCGGACAAAGACGGTGTCTTTCAGTTTCTTTTTCTCAAAATCAAAAGTTTGGTTTGAAGCAAGGCGCCTCGCCCTACTTTTTTTTTGGGCTAATCCTTAATCACCTATCAGCAACCTCATAGATGTGTGATAATGACATATACAAAACTTTCGAAGCCACTGGGCTCTCCCTCCTCATCAATAATGCGATGTCAGTCGATGGTTGCAAACAAGGCACAGTGAGCCTGTTAGCACTCTACAGCTGTTTAAGCTGTCAAATATTTCAACATGTCATAAAAGTTACAGCAAAGTCTCTCAGAAAGCAAACCAAAATAAACTAGTTTAAGTGACAGTTGCATAAAAGAGGAAAATAGATTGGATTACCTATGAGCGAAGATTTTTTGTTAATTAAAGACTGGATAAAATTAGATTAGCCATGCTAAAAACTACCCTTTCATCTTCGCTCTTTGAATGTCATGCGGCACTGTTAGGTCGACAATGGCTGGCCGAGGGGAATCACAGAGGGAGAAATGGTGTATAGAAGGCTGAAATGGAGTGAATCACCTTTACAGGGTCCTGCCTCAGTGCTCCTGGGTGATTGAACAGATCAGCTGGGTTCAGCGGCAGAGTGAAAGAGATGGAAAGCGAGAGGAAGACTGGAAGAGAGAGATTTATCCGTATATAGGAAGGTGATCCTCCTACTGAATGTTGCCAAAGTAGTAAATCATAGTGTGAACACCTGCAGGGTAAAAGGTTAGGTTTGCACGCACAGCCAAGGTGACAGTAAAACCTCCACCAGCCTGCCATTACCTCTTTCAGCACAGCAAGGTCAAGGGTTAATTCCTTTTTGGGGTATAAACAAAAAGCACACGTTTAAAACAATCTTAAACACGTCCAACATTTTTATAACATGTCATTTGTTACTTTGTTGCTTTCCTTGATGATCTGTGTAAGTACAAAGCTGGAAGCCTTGGTAAAGAGATGGTGAATTTGAAACAGAATTTTGGTAATGGTTGACCTTTCTCCATTCAAAGGGTTGCTTCTGAGGCATCTAGTTGTGAAAAAACAACATCTTTTTTTTCTCTTTATTCTTCATTACAGATCTATTCAGGTGGCTCATTGTTGGAGCGATTAGCACTGCGGCATCAAAGCGAGGAGGTCCTGGGCTTAAATCTGCTGTCTGGGCCTTTTCTGTATGGAGTTTTGCATGTTATCCCTGGTATTTCTTTAGGAACTCCAGCTTCCTCCTAAAGGCGATTCTGAATCAACCGTGGGTGTGAATGGTTCTCTGTCTCTCTGTCTTAGCCATGTGACACACCGGTGACCTGACTATGCTCCACTATACTCCCTATAACGGCTGGGATACGCTCTAGCCTCCCCATTACCCCAAACTGTGTAAGTGGAAGAAGCTGCATGGATAGACTTAAATCTATTTGGATTTTGCCTAAATTTTCCCTTTAACTGGAAAAGACAATCAGGATTTTTACCCAGAAGTTCATGTGAAAAAGCTTCTGTGAGGGGAAGAAGAGTATCTTTTCTGGCAACCAGAGCAGAAGAGTTGGGTGTTTAGCATGAAAGGCACTGCTGAACGTGACTCAACAATGGCTGCGTTCAGGTCTAATACCTCGTGTTTAGATATATCTAGATTCTGTCTGGATCCATCTCAAACGTGTCTCCAGAGATCAATTCTGATCAAGCTTTGCTTTTCTGCTCATTTGTGATTTTATCTGCAGGGACTCTGCTGCAAAGCATCATCAGTGAACGTGGTTGCATTGACTGCCTGTCTGTATCAAAGGAAGATCAGCTGTTTTACACCTTTGTTATGCGTGCTGGACCACAAATTTGAACATTTGACAATACAGAGAAAGTATCGTGTGCATGAAAACCCCTGACTTACCAGGATTAATGACAAAAGCGATTTGCCGGGGCTCGACACATTATTACAGAAGAGCGTATGAGTCATCACGAACAGAAGCAATCAAACAGGTTTGAAACAATCCCAGTTTAACTCTGCACAAAGATCGATGTTGGTGGTGAAAAGTGGAGGTAAAATTTAATAAACTGTTGAATAAACCAACATTTTCATTCACCTTATGATTGTGTGTGTTCCTGTGGTTAGCTGGGTTGTTAATCGACTGCATCCTTGCTCTTTATGTCCACCTGTTGTGGAAAGTGACCGAACTTTAAGAACGTCACACAGATCATCTTCCTGCGACATGATCTTAAATCACTTTTCACTGACACAGGATAACATTTTGGCACTAAAACAGATGCTTTATTAGCATTCAAATAGCAAACCATTTTAATAATTTCTTATGAAATTCATACAGTTCCATAGATCATGCAGATTTCTACATCTGCCATTTGAATTAAAAAATATTACCCCCACACTTCTGATATGGGATTATATGAACAGTAAATAAATAGACCGCTAAGATTTTTCTGGCAATCCCATTACTTAACTTTCATAATCTTGCCAAAGTATTCAATTATTTCATGGCACTGTTCTTTAGGCTACATCACTCACAAGAAAAAATTCAACTACTTCAAGTCAGTAAGTTTCAGAATAAATGCATTGTTTATACTTTTGGAATATTTAGGAGAATGTGCACATAATAAATTAATTATGGCTTTCAGTCAGACGGGAATGAGCTGGACCCGTAAATACAGTACAGAAACTCATAACTACACATGTGCAAGCTGAGAAACCTTCCTTTTATTCCCTTCACTTGAACCCCTTTGACAATAAATCACGTTACCATGACGATTCTTTTAATTCTTATGAAAATATTACTCAGCGCGCTGTACGACCGGGTAAACCGGGTAAACTCCCACTTTGCCCTATTCATGCATGCTCGCGGCTCAGTGGGTACTGCTGCAAACATGGAATTAACACTCGTGACTAACGTTTTAGTGAAGGCCCGTCGAGTTTTTTAGGAACAGTAAATCATTCTCATTAGATGTAAAGTGGAAATCAGTTCTATTTGCTTCACCTGGGATGGTTTACAAGTCCAACCTGTTCTTTGTACAGCTCCACAATGTCTGCGACTGTATGTGAGTCGTGTGTGTGTGTGTGTGTGTGTGTGTGTGTGTGTGTGTGTTGATTCTGCAACAACTCATCAAAACCCCAAAAGGTTGATTCTGTTAATCTGGACGTAACGTTTTCAGCATTTACAATCTATCCCTGGGGTTTAAATCGTCATCCCGACGATTGAGGCTCACTGCCAGGGTCTAAACAGGGCAGACGTTTTAGGCACAGCTACCTGGGAGTTTACGGCCCCTATTGCTCTACTTCCTGCTGCCTGGGGTAGATGATGCCGATTTGAGTGCATCCCAGCATTAGCACTGAAAACGCTACATCCAGATGAACAGAATCAACCTTTTGGGATTTACTTACCTGGATGACTTAGCATGCATCAAGATAACGCATAAAAACTGCAGCAGATATCACTGCAGATGCTTTCTTCAAAAACAGATGAGTTAATTTATACTTCTGTCATACCTTTCCTTCATATATGGTAAATAAATACCTACCACAGAGGGACAAAGCCTCCATCACTTTGCCTACTGGTTTGTTAGGTTAGAGAATTCTCTAAGCAGGAAGAACAAGACAGATTTTTATTTTGATTTTTTTCTGAAACTCACAGCGCCTCTGACCTCATACACTGCATTGCTTGATGTACTGCCCAATCACACACCCATAGCGTCACTGTTATTGGTACGCCTGGATGAAGCTGAGAGGAACATTAATGTCAAAGTGACTCAGATGTCATCATTTTAATAGATTTATAGTGATATTATGTCTGAAAAAGGCTTCCACCGAGCTCCTAGTGGTATACATCTAATTCTTAACAAAGAAGATTTCTGAAAATTACCAGAATTTCTTTCCCCACAGTGATCCTCAAAATTTTGTTTTCTGTAAAAACCAAAAAAACACAAAAAAACTAGTAATTTTTAAAAAAAAAAGAGTTCACCATTGCCCTTCCATTTATGTTGATAAGAGACTGAGATGATGTTTGCTTTTGTCAGTTAAAAATGTTGGTTTCTTACAGCTGTCATTACTGAGGATGGAGGAGCAGACACAGATTTATGCCATTGTTCAAGAAATGTTTTCAGATTGTTACACGCGTTGAAGCAGCTGAGATGAACTATTGCTCCCTCTGGCAACTCGTTAGTGCTAAGCTAATTACTGGTGCTTTGGTGAGGAAAGGTAGGGGTGTTACGATTTGAGGGGTGGGGCCATGCTAATGGAGGATTACACAGAGGTTGTTATACTGTTTCCTTTTGATGTGATTACCGAGCTGAAGGCTACATGTTGGCTGGTTTTTAATGATGGTCCTTCTGGTGTCACTGGAAACAACAGCAACCATAAAAGTCACCTAGAGAGGGAAGGGAAAGGAAAGGAAAGGACACTGGGAGGCTAAGTTAATTAAGCCCTGTTATGCACCTTGGCTGCTCTCGGCTATCACCTTTCTCTGTGAGACACAAAAGGCATTAAAGCAATGTTTCTGTGAAAATACTGCTGTAAGACAACATTTCACATTCTACCTGTTCAGAGTTTGTGTAAAACGCTGATGTGTTCCCCACCAAGGAAGTGTGAAAATCAAATGAATAGAAAGGTATACATGTTGTGAGAAATATTCATATCACTGGGAGTTGTCTTAGTGGCTCGGTTCTCATTGATATGCATACCAGCTTATAATGTCAGCTCTGGTGATTTTCAGAACAGGATGAGTCACACCTAGCTGGCTTCACCCTCTATTACTCGTCTTTCTCAGAGCTCGCTTGTGAGAACTTCATACTGAGTTAATCTACATCTGGAAGACAAACTATTTACCTACAGAAAATTGATGCACCGCTAATTCCAATTCTGCCACATTTCACGTTAAACCCACGTTTGTCCAGACATAAACTTTGTGAATAAAATAATAAGAGATCATTAATGGTTTTTTATGGTAACAGTGGATCTGTGAAAGGTTTCACTAGCAGTAGTGATAAACCTGCAGAACATGATGATGGTCTGACTCTGAAGTCCTCCTCAGCTGCAGTCACGTAGGTCTAGAGACTGGCCAGCGAACACTCGCCAATGACTTGTGAGGGATAAACGAAGCATTAAAATGTTCGCCTTCAAACTAGAAGTTGCACCTATCCGAAGGTGCAGTTTCTGCTGTCCTTGTCTGGTCTTTCTGCCCTCACCCCCAACAGATCTCTCAGATGGTTGCACCTCCCTGAGCCTAGTTCTACCAGAGATTTCTTCCTGTTAAAAAGGAGTTTTTCCTTTCCACTGTCACCAAGTGCTTGCTTACAGGGAGTCCTCAGATTCTTGGTTTCTTTACCTGATTTGGTGCTATATGACTAAAACTGAAATTAAGTCAGGATCTTCCATGGAAACTACAGGTGACCACAGCAATCTACGGTGGCTGGGAAGTGCAAAGCACAACAAATTAAAAAACGGCAAGAAATTAAAAATCCACAACAAATTAAAAAACGGCAACAAATTAAAAATCCACAACAAATTAAAAAACGCAACAAATTAAAAATCCACAACAAATTAAAAAACCACAACAAATTAAAAATCTACAACAAATTAAAAAACCACAACAAATTAAAAAACCACAACAAATTAAAAATCCACAACAAATTAAAAAACCGCAACAAATTAAAAATCCACAACAAATTAAAAAAACGCAACAAATTAAAAAACCGCAAACAATTAAAAAACCACAACAAATTAAAAATCCACAACAAATTAAAAAACCGCAACAAATTAAAAATCCTTGACGGAAAGGGATTGTCTGAAATACCGGAAGTCGAGAGTGATGTCACGGGAGGGGGCGTGGCCAGGATTTTTGGTTGAGGCGCCATGTTTCTGGGCCGAACAAAGCGCTAGCGAAAGAGGAGCGAAAGTACACGGATAACACCAGCTACGGTTCGTACTTGCTGTGCGGTCGGTTGTAAAGTTAGATAGCACGACCGGCAAGGGAATAAGGTTGAAAATGGTTTATCTTTTCATTCTTTCCCCACCTGGAAGCAACATGAGGCAGCTCATGTATCGGATGTTACCAAAAGAAGGCGTCTAGTCTGGATAGCAGCTGTGAGACCAGCTGATATCCAGTTCTCTTCCATCTCCAAATATCTGTTGGTGTGCTCCAGACATTTTCATTCCGGTAAGTTATAGATATGTTCATATCACTCTTTATCGGTCTTTTAAGTCTGACATCACTAGCCGTGTCTTGGCTCAAACTCCCAAGAGCACCTGCAGGTCCATAAATCACACGATCACTGTGGCATCACTGAGTGTTGAAAAACTATCTAAAGTCTTTCATCTGTAATAAAATGATCAGCGTTCTGCTCTACCATGTGTAACAATTGAGTTTATCATCCAGGCATCCATGAAAACGAAATTAGCAGGAAGTTAGCTCGCTAGATTCCATCTAAATACAATATAGCATGTCCTAACTGAGGGATTTTGGAAACAAAGTCAAACGTACAGCTCTGCTATCACTTCCAACATAAATGAAGACAGAAAACTAAACAGCAGTGACGTTTGTAGGGTACTGAAGTTTGGCTAGCTGGTGTAAAACGATGTGCTACGTGACCGTTAGCGACACAGCTATGTTAGCATAATATAAACACTAACTTTTTCCACTTGATAAAAGTTATCGTGAGGATTCTCGGTGGTCAGGAACAACGGCGCTTCGTGTCCATCCCGTGTAGATGTTAGTGAAACTGTTGGGAAGACAACATGAACATTTTATTTATACTGTATAATCTGCAGATTCTGACAGAAATCTGCATATCCTTTGAAGCACCGCTCCTCTCTAAAATGGCAATAAGGATAATTATTAGGCCATATGTAAATAACAAAATAACTTAAAGCAAAGTCTGAAACAAGTCTTTATATTTAAGGGCCATCAGTCAAACAATACTGTTTGGTCTGGGTCTAAACAGAGCGTGTTGTGTGTGACATCTGCTTTTGCATATGTGGGCCACTTTGAGGGTTCACAAAGGAGCGCGTTTGCTGTCACATTTTATTTGTAGTGTGAACAAGCAGACAAAAAAATCGGAATTGAGCATTAAGACCTGCAGTGTGAACGTAGCCATAGTGAGTTCAGTGCATTGATGTGACATTGTCCTGAAGGATTTAGTTATTCTCAGTGGTTAAAGAAATTGCAATTATTTATTCATATTTATTAGAAATAATCCTAATTACATATCTTGCTTCCGTGTTTGTGTCCTTTGTCACAAAAATACATTTTTTACTATAATACATTGATTAATGACCTGCAGAATCTCCTTATCATATTACGTGTCCATAATTGTCACCTAAAGTCAAACTTTATGCTTTCTCCATAAAGTGATTACATACTTTAGTTTCATTTTCTGAAGTCAGGTTTCTGAAAGAGAACAGGCAGATTTGGAATATAACATGCAGCGTTCTATAGATGGATACATAAAAAAATGGAAAATTACATGTATGTGCTAACTTTCTAAACACTTTGTTACATTTATGATAAATGGATTTGAAAGTAGATAAAACACATTTATGTTGGCCTTAGCTCATTAGAGTCTTTGTCTTTAAATTAACTAGTAACTTGTATGTTTCAGGTACTGCACTCTCAAAGACTGAATGAACCAGCATTGCAGCCATGGGTCATTGTGAGCATCACAGGGAAGGTTGAAGCCGCCCACTGCACCTGTATGGCCGGAGTCGTGGAGACCTGCAGCCATGTCGCTGTTCTTCTTTTTAAAGTAGAAGCAACAATGCGGATCTGTGGCACAAGGGCTGTTACAGATGAACCTGCATACTGGGTTTTGCTGGGTAATATGACCAAGATACAGCCAGAGGTTGGCCATAAGATAGACTTCTCCTCTTCAGCTGCCCAAAAACGGCTCTGGATCAAAACATAAACAGACCATCCGTATTGACAGGTAAAAGGAGTCGTCCTCAAAAAAGAAAAATCCCACCTGCTACTGTGGAGGAGTTGTCACTGCTATTGGATACTTTGCTGGAGCACAGTAAAGCTGTGGGTTGTGGGAATGACCCATAATGTTTTATATAAGGGTCTAGATTTATGCCTGAAGTGCACTGCCATGTAAATAATTTGCATTTACTGAATATGTACTGACTGAGTACCACTGTTCAAAAGTTCAATAAAGAAACAAACTAATTTTTGCCTCTTTTTTATTATAGAACATCACATCAGTTACAATGTAGAATCCATGTCATTTATAGTTTATAAAAGACAAAATGTTTACACAAAATCATGACAGCATTTACACGATATCACCCACTACTAACACTACTTAATTTACTATCAATTACTTCAATTTATCTTCTGAAAAATTACCGCTATTTATACAGCACAAGACTTAAGAATATTTAACAGGAGCAAGTTTCATTTTCCCTGGTTTTACTACCACACTGTTCATCAAAACGGCAGCAAACCTTCACCATCTTATCCAGAAGGGTCACCTCTTCACCCTCACATGGAAGAAGTAATCTGATTGGCATGGTGGTATGTTTGAAGCAGGTCCCTTGTGTAGCGCTGGAACCCAGTCACGATGTTGCATCCATTTCATTGGCTGGTCTGCTGCAATAATGCCAAATAATTAGCAAGTCTATAAATAGCACGTAGTTCTACAAAATCACTCATTAGGATGTTTTTTTTTTCTAATTTGCTATGACCTCAGAGTGCATTGAAAAGAAAACTAATAGGCTATCTGGTCTTTAAGTGATGGCGTGACAAATCCTGCTTCCAGGCCTGAAGTAGTCTGCGTTTAATATGGGTTTTGTGTTGTTAACATGTTTAATGTTTTGTATTGTCTTCTATTTAATCTCAAAAAACTCCTAAAAACAGTAAGTGACCACTGTTGGCCTCCCACTGCTTCTATCACCACTAATCATTTGAAAGCTCAGTTTTTAAAACCTTACGATGTAGCTACAGCCCAGCCCATGCAGCAGTATATGAATGACTAATCCTATTCATCCTTGTGGATGGATTATCTCAGTTGTTCTCCTGGCTGAAGTTTGGTCCGTTTACAGCATCCTGCCATGCGATTACATTTGTTCCTGACCACCGAGAATCCTCACGATAACTTTTATCAAGTGGAAAAAGTTAGTGTTTATATTATGCTAACATAGCTGTGTCGCTAACGGTCACGTAGCACATCGTTTTACACCAGCTAGCCAAACTTCAGTACCCTACAAACGTCACTGCTGTTTAGTTTTCTGTCTTCATTTATGTTGGAAGTGATAGCAGAGCTGTACGTTTGACTTTGTTTCCAAAATCCCTCAGTTAGGACATGCTATATTGTATTTAGATGGAATCTAGCGAGCTAACTTCCTGCTAATTTCGTTTTCATGGATGCCTGGATGATAAACTCAATTGTTACACATGGTAGAGCAGAACGCTGATCATTTTATTACAGATGAAAGACTTTAGATAGTTTTTCAACACTCAGTGATGCCACAGTGATCGTGTGATTTATGGACCTGCAGGTGCTCTTGGGAGTTTGAGCCAAGACACGGCTAGTGATGTCAGACTTAAAAGACCGATAAAGAGTGATATGAACATATCTATAACTTACCGGAATGAAAATGTCTGGAGCACACCAACAGATATTTGGAGATGGAAGAGAACTGGATATCAGCTGGTCTCACAGCTGCTATCCAGACTAGACGCCTTCTTTTGGTAACATCCGATACATGAGCTGCCTCATGTTGCTTCCAGGTGGGGAAAGAATGAAAAGATAAACCATTTTCAACCTTATTCCCTTGCCGGTCGTGCTATCTAACTTTACAACCGACCGCACAGCAAGTACGAACCGTAGCTGGTGTTATCCGTGTACTTTCGCTCCTCTTTCGCTAGCGCTTTGTTCGGCCCAGAAACATGGCGCCTCAACCAAAAATCCTGGCCACGCCCCCTCTCGTGACATCACTCTCGACTTCCGGTATTTCAGACAATCCCTTTCCGTCAAGGATTTTTAATTTGTTGTGGTTTTTTAATTTGTTGTGGATTTTTAATTTGTTGTGGATTTTTAATTTGTTGCGGTTTTTTAATTTGTTGCGTTTTTTTAATTTGTTGTGGATTTTTAATTTGTTGCGGTTTTTTAATTTGTTGTGGATTTTTAATTTGTTGCGGATTTTTAATTTGTTGCCGTTTTTTAATTTGTTGCGCTTTGCACTTCCCAGCCACCGTAGCAATCAGCTAGCAAAAAAAAAAGGCAACGGCAAGGAGGTTTTTGGTGCACCCCCCTCTTTGTGATAGCCAACAACCTCCAGTAAATGCTTACCAACCAGCTGGGGAGTGAACACTTTTCCCTAGCAACCAGAGGTTTTTGGTGTATGCTTCTTTCTGGCCAATTACACACGTCGACTGCCAGCTGTAGCACAGGTACTTATCCGTCCATCCATCTATAGAGTTTACACTCCCATACCTTATAAAAGCATCATATCGTTTTAATTTAAATCAATTAATTAAATTTCAATCAAATAATCACAAACTTTCACTTTTTGGTGATGTCATCATGTTGCCTAGCAACCACCTAACAATGACTAAAATCACAGTGCAAACAATAGCGTAGCACGAGCATGCACCAGCATGTTAAATAAGAATAATTTTATGTATTTTATTGAATTATTTTTGCTTGATTTGTTTATTTAAACATCCGCGTTTCAAACCTGCATGTAGACTAATGGAGTGAACAAGGTCATATTTAAAGAGCAGATTTCTACTCATTTCCAGCAGGAGCTTATATTATCTGCTTTTTTTGTAGCAGGCTCAAAGAATTTATAGTTTCCAGCTGGGTATTTGTCTGTGGTTTGTTTCCAAATAAAGAAATGAATGAATTTATTCAATTTATGTTTGGTGTATAGACATGTGGTTCAAGCCAAAATGAAAATGTTTTGCATGAAATCCGGATGCGTGAGGTCAGATTAACGGCACAGAGCATTATTTGGCAGGACAGCGGTCGGGTAACACTCCTCCTCTTCCGGGCTTCCTGCAATCGGTGCTTGATCCAAACTGACTCATCAACATGACAGACATCACTTGTCGATATTTGTATTACAGATGTTGCTGGAAGCTTTGTATGTATACCAACGCTCTTTCTCTCGGTGTCTCTGTGTCGTGTGCATCAGTGACAGACTCGTCCAGGGACTAAATTTGCCCTCTTTGTTTTGTTTTGGGGGCTTTAATTTTGCTGCTGTTGGAAAATTATCCATAATTGCAGCCTGCAAATGCTTATCCCCCTCTTTCTCCTCTCCAACTACTCTCTTGTGTACACTAGCTGTACACACGTACACACACACACACACACACACACACACACACACACACACACACACACACACACACACACAGTCTGCTACCCTCAGTAGATAAAATGGTTTCTGCTGAAGGATAGATCCACATTTTCTCACTGTCACACTTGGACACATTGCCACATTGAGACACACATACACATATTTGCATGTAGACTCACACACGCTCATGCTCTCTCTCACACACACACTAACACATCCACCCTGAGGTTGATAATGAGGCTGGGGAAACATGATTTATGTTTCATAGTGCAATCTAATTGATTTGATTAATCACATTCTTTCTTAGCTAATTAAATTACCACAACAGATTACAGAATATTTGGCCACAAACGTGCCCAGTGGCCATGCTGTTTGTTTTCAGTTGAGTTACATTACGTGTTTCTGAAAAGCTGTGATCAATGAATTTTATGGTCTATAAATCATTCAAGATCCATTCCTAAAGCAAGAGTTTCTGTGTTACCAAACATACATATAAAAGTTGTGCAACACGTTTTTCCCAGCAGGAAGATATATGCCAGTGTAGTCACACTGTTGAAATTGTGAAATTTCACATATGTTCGTAATAATTCATCATACACACTGCATACATGCTTCTCTATATGCTCAGCAGCCACTTCATCAGTTACCCCTTGTTAGTAACGGCTTTTGCCTTCAGAACTGCCTCAGTTCTTCATGGCCCAGATTCAACAAGGTGCTGGAAACAAACTCAGGTCTGTACTGACATTCAGCGTTTCCTGCTGGAAGCAGCCATCACGAAAGGATGGCTGTCAGCAACAACACTCGGGTAGGCTGTGGTGGTTAAATGATGCTCATTTGGTACGAAGGGCAGTCTGATTTTACCTGTTATCCTTTTAGCCCAGGTTTAGATAAGTTGACTCTTCAGTCTGGTGTACCGAGGCTATATGGTTTTATTCCTGTGGTTCTATCTCTCATTCGCTCACAGGGAAACTGGGTGGGTGTTATCAGTATAGTCGAGCTGGTTCACTGAGCGCCTGGTATTACAAAATGTTTGATTGGACTTGTTTTTACATTTCTTGGAAAATAAACAAAGAGAATCTCATTAATTTGAGTTGGATTGCTCTGGGATGAACTGTTGTTTTAGACTCTGGAAGGACTGAAAGAAAATAACGAGAAAAGAAATTTCTTCATAAATGTTTTCAAAAATCTAATCACAAATCATGTTTAGAGCTTATTAAAGGATCGACTTATCTTAAAACCAAATGTCAGAGCCTAATTTTACAACTATGTTTTTCCAGGAGTAATGCAGTGTTTGAGTTGGGCTGAGAGGGATCACAAGAATACAAAATAAAGGTAACCATTAAAAGAATACTTAAGTATTAAGTAAGTAGACTGGCAGAAAGTCGAGGGACTTATGAGAAACAGATGAAATTGAAAAGGCAGCGAGTGCTTCATCAAACGTGTACGCTGGATGGTCAAACTTATTCAGAACCTCCTCCCCCGACACTTTCCAACATCAACTGTTTCTGTAACTTTCCAGAGCCAGTAATCCGCCGTCCACACACACATAAAGATTTTTTTCCTCCATTATTAGGTTTTCATTAGTGTATGATTGTTTGAAAGTATGACTAATTTTTGTCTTTGTTACCTTAGAAAGAGGCCTTTGTATCTTCAGAAGGAGTGGATCTCTTCCATCATGGTGTGCTGTCCTGTTTCTACAGTAGCCTGGAACAGCCAAACCAAACAGTGGCTCTAGCATGGGACTTTTTAACAGCCACCATAGGTTTTTCTAAGCATTTCAAAGCAAAGGCTGATAAGGCAAATACGAAAGAGGCAAAAATGTACACATCATTCTTAGCACCATGCTCAGGGGTTAAAGCAGGCCAGAGGGTGCAGATGTAAATAAGTTGTTTTCATGGTACTTAAGCATCTAGCTAGTGCTACAGAAGGTAATTTCAAATGCAAAATTTCTAACAGCTCATCAAACATCAGCAAACTGTTTGTGTGCATTTTATCATAATCTGTCTGCTAGCTACTGCCTTATTTACCAGAATGAAGCTAACTTCACTATGAGATGCGAAAGTTGTAAAACAGAGAGACGAGGGAGGAAGGAGAGGTTATTTTCAAAGGAATAGATATACCGGAAATTTAAAGCTTAATCTTTTTAACACGTTGAATCTATATGTTCTTTTTTCATATTATGAAACATCCTGCAAAAAAAATACAAAATAAAAATAAATTCAAGTACAGCAACTTTGTGTTAATGATAAGTTGGATAAAGAAGTCTTGGTTTGCTGCAGACTTAGTTTGCAGTACTGCTCTGAGGTTTGCAGCGGTTCGGTGGTGCAGAGCAGCTGTGGTGTTCATGGTCAGTGATCGGCTACATCAGGGTAGCAAACTAAATGTAATCTAAACCAAATCACAAGTAAGGTGATCACGCTGATTACATTTACTTACTGAATTCCACCTTTAATCTCCTAGGACCTGGCGTCCACATATGTGGACATCACAGTTTGGGTTATTTATTCTAAAATAATCAATTTTGCTCTACAAGGGACTGATATCCACTTACAAGGACATTATACTGCTGCTCTTCTATCGAAATTTTAAACGAATATCCTCATATGTGGCTCTCATTTTTCTTAGAAACAAAAATCAGGTAAAAAATAAATAAATCTGGTAATTCTTTGTTTTTACATTCATTGGGTCCGAATATGCCCAAATATCAAAGAGAAATTAAAAATGCATGCCTTGGAAGAGTTCGAGTCTTAGGAGGTTAAACCAGCTTTATGCTGTCTACAAGTGGACAATCTGCCACGATGGCTCATGTAACATCTGATAACTTGTTGAATTCACACGATGAAGTCCACAAAGAGCAGCAGCACAGGTCAGCTGATCACAACTTATACACAAAATCACAACAGGAATTATCGTAACTTTTCTATTGTAATGTAACTGCAACCGATCTCATAGTTTCCCCTGCTACCAAACTCAACTTTAACCTCTGACTTTATTCATTTGATCTCTTTAGCTGTGGAGGAAAACTCACCCGACGACAGTGCAGGCAACAGCAAACAGAGTTTAGCTTCTTAATTCCTTTGTCTTTTCTCTGTTTGTGTTCTACATAACAGAAGCTCAAGCTGAGTACACACATTAGAGTTAAAAATTGGAAGTTGAAATGAAGTTTGCATTCCCTTGTATTAATATTATATTAATACATTATATAAGTGAGCTTTATGAGCTGATTGAAACGTCTTCCAAAGCACCACTTTTTACTTTTTAAACATTGCAGAGCCTCTACTTTTTTCACTTTAACTTGAGTAATTAAGTCAAATTAGTTCTTCTACCAGAGTATTTTTGAAACAAATGTCTGTAGTTCTACCTAAGTGATGAATGACTGGAGGTGACTGGTGACTAGAACCTAACCCAGATGGAGCATTCCCAGTGGTAAGTGCACGCTAGGTGTGAAGGTTCGGATAGCGGCGCGACCTTCTTCTCTCAGGTGTGACAGTCAGGTTTTCACACCAAACTGCCAAATATGGCCAGACAAATAACGCGCAGTGTAGTTCTTTAACAGAATAATCTGGCCTTAACATATTTTAAGACCAGATTGTCCGATTTCCTACTTTATAACTTTCATTAGACCCATCTTGCAATGTCATTTTTCAAACTTCATTTGAAACATAGTTTTCTGCCAGGAATACGTAACATCTAAACTGAAGCTGAGACATTATCAGGGTTATTTTATCAGAAGACATTATAATGGTTTTTCACAGGCTGTGCAGTACTTCTCATTACGAGTTTATAGATCTTCATATGTAAAACTGATGGAGGGCCTGTTAAGGTTCTTTTGTAGTATTGATTAAAAACTAGTCTTTGTCAGAAAAATACATTTCTAAAGAACGTGAAAGCTGCATCTCTGCGAGCTGTGAAAAAACACAGACAGACATCTGTTAGATTTGTGAGTAGTTTTAGAAACGGAACAAATTAAAATCAAAGTTTAAAACAACAAAGAACATAAAACACCCAAAAACTATGAACGTGTTTGATTTACAGGAAAAATAACTCTTCGGGTGCATTTCATTTCAGATCTATAGATTTGCTGCACGTGCTGTAATAAAACATGTTTCTGTCGTGTTGAGACATCAGGTTGCTGAGAGCTGGTTACTAAGATGGCTGCAGAGAAAAAGAAAAAGAAACTCTGTGTGAGCAGGAGGATAAAAAAATAAAAAGAAAAGACCGAGAAAAGGAGAAAAAAAGCAAAAGGAAAATACAAGGAGTGAGGGACTTGTGAAGTTTAGAGGTACAGCGGGACCTTATAAAGTGGGCCAAAGAGTGTGAAGATAGAGCACATAAAAAGCGAGCCGGGGATAGGGAAGATTGGAAAAGAGAGCAAAGCCAAATAGAAGACAGATTGGTCTGCAGAAAGTGGAGAGCTGAGAGATGAGAAGGAGAGGCTGCAGGAAGGAAAGAGCGAGCAATGAGAAGGACGGGAAAGAGAAAAGAGGAAGAGCGGCAGAAAGGGAAAGAAAAACATATAAGAGGGAGAGTAAGAGGTCATGAAGTGGTTATGAAACCAACTCTGACCTAATCTGGCGTGTTTATGACTCGATGTTTTCCTTTTTTCCGCGCTCTGAGACGCAAGCTGGAATTAGACTGGGCGGTGGCTTAGGATGAGCTCAAAGAAAGGCGAGAGACAGAAAGATGGGAGCCTTTTGTACTGTGGTTTTTACTTTGTTAGTGTGAGTGTGGCACTGGGTGCAAGTGTGAAGGTCAGGGTGAATCACAAACACTTTCATTCAGATGCACACAGCAGCACCTGAGGCTGACTCACCTGAACACCTGAGCATCTAGCAATCATTAACCAGTAAAGTCAGTACAAACAATATAAAGATGTGAAGGTCATTTTCCATTGTGTGAGCACGCGCTGTCGATGTTCAGCCATAGTTAGTCACTCTCTGACTTTATTACAGAGTAACTTGTCACATGTTGTGATTATTGTACATATTGTTTATTATTATAAGTGAAAATAGGATCACAACTTCTAAAACTATTAATAAAATGTCTGTGATAACTTAATTTCTTTGAATTTTAACTTCAATGTGTTAACTTAACCCTGCTGCCAACACTCAGCTGTCTTAATAAAAATTGTAAATATAATACTATAGACTCCACGCGTCAAACAAGGTACAAACTGGTGAGATGTTTCCACACTTTTGAGCAGTTTTAGTTAAAGAGCCCCTCTTCTCACTATCAGGGGTCAGTAGTGTGCAATACGAATGATCCGTCAGCTTTTACAGAGTTAAAAAGGAAGAGAATCTGTTTGTTTGAGCACTTACACCCAAATTTGCTGATCTCACCACAGTTCATCAGTCTTGGAGGACAGAAAGCCGTTACATCTCTGGAAAATCACCCTGGCTTCCAGTCACAGTTGGCCAAGAAGCAGGTGATGGACCAGCTTCAAAAAGTGTTTCTAGATAACATCACAGACTACAGGCCACACAGCCTCTCCTGTTAGTAATTAGGTTGTAGAACAAGACTGGAGTAAACTGGAAAGCATGCTACTGAAACTCTGTAAATATGATAATGCCATGATTGCAAAGTCATCATAGCGGCATGTTATGTGGGTTATTATAATAGTGTCATATTTTGGAGAGGCACCAAATGTTCTCTGTTCATGTGTCATCACAACCCCTCATCACGTTGTGATTATATCAGCTGAGGGATCATGCCAAGCCGGTGTAATATAAACCCTGCGTTGTGCCTCATTTGAGAGCGGCAGTTCATTACTGAACTTGATAGTAGGCGTGTGTGCGCGTGCGCGCGTGTTTGTGTGTCCGTGTAACAAAAACAGAGAGACGGTTTTGTCTGCATGTCCATCACACGTGCGGCATGACAGACTCCGACACAAATTCACGTGTGCGTCGGCATGGATGCGTGTTACTGCAAGCGCGCGAAGCAGTTTCTGGGAAATAGTTGAGAGGCTCACCGAGTCCGCTTACTGTCTGAGAAAAGGCATAAACAATGGTGTTTTAATGCCTTCCTCCAGCCTCCTCTGGCTGCATGTGACTGTGAAACACCAGTACTCACAGGCTTGCGTGTCTTTTTTGCTTCCCGTTTAACAAAAATACAACAGACAGCATTTCATCTGAGACAGCAGATTGCCCATGAAGCCTGCACCCCGATGGAAAATTCAGATTTGCATTAAATTTGTCACCGTTTTTTGAGATTGAATATTATCCTTCGCACAATTAAAGTCTGGCCAAGCTATCGTCGGCACAGTTTAAAAATTAAAATGTTTATCATGCTTATATGATGAAAAAGCACTTTAAAAAGCCTGGTTTAAATCTATGTATATCATGCTGTTTACTGCAGGGAAAAGGCCATCTAACTACCATCAGGTTTTCTGTCTTCTCCCTTACAGGGCCTCTTCAACCCCCACCCCTTGTTCTTACACACAAACACCAAATCTCTCCCTCCCTGCACACACACACACACACACAAACACACAGATGTGAGCACAAAGAGCGAGATGCACACAGTCTGGAAGTTTAGGTGCACACACTCTCACACAACTACACACAGGAACACACAGAAATGCTTACTCTTACACCCCCTCACACACACACACACGCACACACATTCCTACCCGCTCTGCTGAGACGGTATGTGAACAAACCACAGGCAGGGAGAGGTAGAGAAGGCCAGGGCTCCACTTTTACTGATTACTGCAGGAGAGAAGAGGAGCGAGGAGGCTTCTGCCAGTTCTTCGCACAACGACCTGCGCGCGCACGTGCACGCACGTGCACGAGAACTACACGAATAATAAATCTCTCTGTGGCCGGATACACTGCTTTATGTACAAATGCACACAATAAAAAAATGTATGCCAGTAAGATGTTTGCTCAAAATGATAAAATCAGCAGGACTCCCCATACATCCTGCAGAGTAGGGCTGAACGATTATGGAAAATAATCTAATTGCGATTTTTTGCCCCAATATTGCGATTGCGATGCGATATGCGATTATTTTTTAAGGTATTTGTCTTCTGTATTACAAAGACAAGCAATACATCATATAGTATGGCCAATACTATATTACATTAATTTTAAACTGTTCTTTCCTGGAAGACAGACCTCTGTTATGATGACATGAGGTGATGCATGAATTGATGACTGACATTTTTATTTAACTTCTTCAATCACAACAGTATATTTGAACATACACAATAGTTTATTTTTAGCTTACAAACATCTGAGCATAAAGTGCTGACAAGGAACCCTGGTGTAAACATTAAAATGAAAGTCAGTACAATGTGCAGATTGCAGAAATATACATAAACAAAATCAGTGGCTTTACCACACTCAGTTTTTCGACATCTGTGAACTACTAGACAGTTATTCAATTAAAAAATAATATTAAATAAATAAAACTAATAAATAAAAAATACACACATCTTACTGATCTCTGCAGTCAGTAACATTACACATAAAGTGCAAACATAATAGCAATTGTATAAACACACACACAAACACGCCTTTAAAGTTTAAAGGCGTGATATTGGACGGTCTAGCCTTCTGATTAGCTAATCAGAAGGCTAGTTCTGATTAGCGTCACCGCTGTCTCGGTGGAGTTTAATAAACTCGGCCGTCTGCTTCTTGCTATCTAAAATATAACCAGACACTGGTGTAAATTCTCGACTGTCTCATACTTCTGTTTAATAAGTTTTCTGTTTGACGTTTAGTCAGCTGTGTGAAAACCAAGGAGGAACCCACCCGGGGGATTAATAAAGTTTTATTTTATCTAATCTAATAACTTTAATCTCAGCCAAACCGATTTACTCACGAACAAACAAAACACTGAAAAAAGCCCAACAATAACATTTTTAGGTTGTCTAAGTGACTTATATATTACGTTTAACCCGAGCAGCGAAACTCCGCGGTGATCTGAAAATGATGTGCCGGGAGTTGTGCCGTTCTCGGCCGCATCAGTAACCCTCGAGCTCCCGGCTAGCTGTCGAGCTGGTGGGTAGCAGACGCCTCTGAAAACGTCGAAGCACTTTTGCAAATATGGGATATCTTGATAAACCGAGCAGATATTTGATGTTTACACAACTACTTTCTCGCCTGAAAATATGTTAAAAGTTTATTTTGTGACCCAGAAAGATTAGTATGAGTAATTTTAAAACTTAGTAGCGGCCGCCATTGCTGGAAACTGGAGTTTGGCTGGGCCGCGCTATGAATTCTGGGATATGGTAGTAATTTGGACAGCCTTCGGCGCGTCGCTGTGACGTAATCGGTCTACAAATGCGGCCTCAGGAGGATGCAGCCCATGAATTGTATAATATAATCGCAGTATAATCGCAGCCTTTGCGGTTAGAAAATTGCACTTGATCATGTCGCGATATTATCGCAAATGCGATATATCGTTCAGCCCTACTGCAGAGACAACATGCACACACACAGACACACACACCTGTGCCCTGTGTGACATGTATATTAATCCTTTTACAGCTCCAGACATTTAAACGGGCTCCTCTTTCTCCGCTCTCTAAAACTCCTGTGTATTTATGAAGCTCACACACACTCCAGGTGTGATGCTAACAGCTTTCATACACTGTCACACATTGCACCTGTAAATGCAGGATAGCCCTTTTTCCATAATTCACATTTCTGTTTGTTAAAAGTGGCCCTTTTGTTTCATTGATCGCTGCCGTATGTTTAGCTTGCTAATTCCTTGAACACTTGTGAGGTGCGATCATCTCCATAAACATCCAGAGCCGTGTCTGACTTAAATATTCCCATCCTCACCTTCAAGGTCATCTTCACAGGCATCTCCAGACAGCATCCCTATTTCAGAATCTCTACCTCAAATATAGTCTGATCACTCTAAGATTTTACCAGACTTTATGTTGAAGAGCAAATTTCAGCTTCTTTTCCAAACAGTTTTCATCAGTTTTTCAGCTTAGGAGTCCACAGTTTCCACCCCTGAACGCATAGGAGGGCGTAAATTTTTCCTTACGTCAACATTTGTGCTTTCGGAGGTGACTAAGGAGGAACTTAAAGGGGAGACGATCTGAATAGTTATGTGTGCTGCTGTGCATCCTTATGACAACAAGGAACACTCTTTGCTCACCACTTTGAACATTTGCCAGATTTGCCTCACTGCAAATTCATCCACAAAGAAGCAAATCTCACTGGTACATATGTAATGTGACGGCCAGAGATGGGCAGTAACGCGTTACTGTAATCCGATTACTTTTTTCAAGTAACGAGTAAAGTAAGGGATTACTATTGCAAAAACGGTAATTAGATTACCGTTACTTTCCCGTAGGAACACTGCGTTACTAAAACCGTGATTTTTTGCGAGAATGTTTCACGACAGTGAGGTAAGCGAGTGCGCCGTTAGTGACAACAGTTGTGTGCAGATCAACAGTGGATCATATATCCATTGTGGGAGAGAGTATGAGCGTGCAGCATTTAAGGCATGGAAGTACTGACCTTACTTTGAGTTTGATTCCATAAAAAGTGACAAAAACATTAGTGTCCATCATGCGTGGGAAGAAAACTTCTTTTTACAGCGAAAAAAACCCCTAAACTTCCGAGCAAGCACCAGTGCGCTATGACGTAATGGGAAACTCACAGAGAAACTCGCGGATTCTTCAACTGACCGCGGCACACCTGCACCAGGGTAAACCTCCGCCTACCCCAGTCCTGCTTTACAGGTGAAAATAGAGCAACAGGACCGCTGAGTCTTTGACTTTATTTATTTTCTCCTGTGTTTTACTTACATCTATTTGAAAGAGTGAGTGTAAACACAAAAAATATTTTATTTTATGTGCTGGAATGTGCAGAAAATAGGTTTAAATGTTAAACTAATTTATTCAAGTCAGAGAATGTTGCATATAATTACATTTTTGCTTGATGCATAAAGTTAAAAGATTAAAACTGATAAAACAAGTTAAAAAAAAAAGAGACTTTTCCATTTGATTACATTTTGTATGATGGATTATGTAGAAAAAGTAGAATTGGGCTGAAAGATCTATCGCTTTATCACCTCTTCAGGTTGTAAATCGTGTTTTTAAAAAGTAACTAAGTAACTAAGTAATTAATTACTTTTGAAAATAAGTAATCAGTAAAGTAACTGGATTACTTTTTGGGGGAAGTAATCAGTAATTAGTTACTGATTACTTTTTTCAAGTAACTTGACCAACACTGGTGACGGCTGTCCTGACACGGATTCCCAACGATAGCTGCCCCTGTAAAAATCACCTCGTTAAGTAATCTAAAATATGTGAGTGCGTCACTACCTCCCAGTTAAACCGCAAAATGTATGAAATCACGATAATGCTTCCTCAAAGCAAGAGAGATGTGTGATGTGTACTTATGCGTGGATCGTCATGGGTCAAAATTTTGTAATTTTTTGCCAAATTTGAACTTAAAGTTTTTAACTTAATGAATACATTTGTTTGGTCAATTTCAAGTTATTTTTCCACCAACAGTTAGTCCTAACTAGGGGTAGGTTTTGATTATCGATTTTCCGATTAAAATCTATTCTAGCTTGAATATAATAACATCAATTCATTAAAATCCTGAATCGATTTTCAAAAATACATTTATTTTTCTCGAAAGGCCAGAATCTCAGGGTAAACCTCCAGAAATTTCGACAAACTCCAAACAGCTAAAACAGTAAGCAGGTACACAGATTCTGCACAAAGACGTGAACACAAAGCGCGGACCCCCTGACACACCAGAATCAGTGAGATGTCGGCTTTCTCACCCGACAGCACGTACACGGACACGCCGTCTGGGCTGAAAGCCGACGGCTCACAGATTCTGATGCGTGGGGGGTCCACGCTTTGTGTTTACGTCTTTTCTTGCACTGGATTCTGAAGCTGCAGAGTTTGTCTCTCTCCAACCAAAATTGATTGAAACAGCAGCAAAAGAAGATGCAAACCATGCTTCACATTTCGCTTCACATAAACATCGTAATGAATTCCCTCTTACTTTCCACCACCTCTTACTTTCCACCACGATAAAATCACACTTCATGCACAGCTCTCTCTCCGTGTACTTCAAGAACAGTTTCCCGTCTAAAAATCTCTGTTTTCTGCATTATTCGCTTGCTTATTACCCACCAGTTGTTTGGTGCTGTTGGCCGCTGTCTTTTTTTAAATTTAACTGACTTCCGACAAGAAAGCCTAATTTCTGCTGTTCAATACTGAAGAAATTTAAACTTTATAAAATTATGCGAAATTGCAACATGCTTAGCTGTGTCTCTAATAAAACCCCTGTAACTTTGCTCTGCTTCACTTCAGCAGCATCAGGTAATGTTTATATGTTGATTCATGGTTTTCTTCAGTTTTTGTTCTACTGCAGTATATTTTTAAGGCGGTTATCTGCTATAAAAAGCCAGGCCAGGAAAATCTCCTTCGTGTTGTTCTGTCTTTTATCCCCAGTTACTTTGACACAAAGGCACCTGCTGGGATGCTTACACCTTTGATAAAGTCTCACAAGTGTCAGCTTTCTTTTTAAAGCTATAAAAATATGGACATGTACTGATAAATGATCAGAATTATAATATTTCTGACTGTCTGAGGCAACATTTTCCTGATTCAAATTGAATGTAATCGTGGATCGAATCAAATCGGGACCTTGTGAATTGGAATAGAATCGATTCTAGAAACCAGCCCTAGTCCTAACCCTAAGCCTACTTCCAGGTCAGTACATCAGAATCTTTGAGATAGTAAGCTGACTTACAGACAGGAACAAAAACATTCAGTGACAGAAATAAACATGGCTGTGCAAACTGTAGATCGTGTGGCTGTTTATTGTCACTAGGGGGCAGTGTCACAAACAAGCCTATGGGCTGCTCTTGCTTGTGCTGTCAGTGCTTGTTGGTTCTTCGGGGAGCCGCAGAAAAGACTGAATAAGCATGCATGCATAGGTAAACCTTCACCCTGCAAATACCAACTCGATCATACAGAAACGCTTTACCATGACTCCTGCATTGAGACTAAGGATGAGATGATACTCGCTTGTGGATGTAAACATCATTAGTCAATGCCTTTGTAGTTTAGTGCCTGGGCAAATTCATTCAAGTGTAGCAAAGACAAAATTTAGAAAGCCAAGCAGACCTTTGCATCGCTCTCTCCTTTACATCGCTGTGGAATACGTGTACTGATATAAAAGCAGACCTGCGAGGCGGTCTGTTGAGCTAAATACTGAACACTGCATCAGTTTAAACGTGTTGCTAAATAATTATCACTGTGAACAAAGTACAGCAGAGGTTTATAAGCTTTGCAGACATTAAGTGATTAACCAAGGTTAAATGGAAAAATCGAAAATTTGACCTAGCAGTTTCGTTAGATCAAAAGTCAGTATGACCAATAATTATTTGGATTATAGGCATCATGTACATCTCTACTATAATTTAATGCAATGCTTTGGAAAACATCATATTGGCCTTATGATAGCAGAAGGATTTCTCTCCTGAAGGACCAAAAATGTCTCTAGATTGACCAATTTCCATTAAACATTTGTAGAGATATTAGTTTTGACCAAAGTGATGCACTGGACTGTCTACATTACAAACCCTACACTGGGCATTTACCCTCCATTATTGGGGATAACCCTAACCCAGCAGTATGTGTTTTTGTCCCCTCATTGACGGGACTTTGGCAAACAGTTGAGTAGAGTTGGACTGTTCACCAGTGATGATTTAAGTATAATTTAAGCCTGCAAATGTGTCTGCGTACACATTTGTGTTCAGACAATGAGCAAAGAGGGATTTTCACCCAATGCATCAAAATCCCAACTGCAACTGACATCTGCCCAGTGCTGATTGGTTGACAACTGGTCCAGAATAAGGACGAGAGCGACGGTGGACAGACAGTGGATGCAGTGGACATTTCTCGTGGTTTTTAACCGTGAAGATTCACTTCAGATCTTTGTATGTTAGAGTTTTGCTCTTCTTCGCCGTTGCCTTATGGACCACATCCTTTATACACTGCCTCCATCGACCCCAAACACTCTTGCAAGTAGACGGCAGATAGTAGACTCCGAACACATTACTTCTGCTTGACTATAAATTCTTCTTCATATGGGACAGGGTGGATTTTATACTTGATGGATTATGTGTGAAGACTAGTGGTTTGCATATATGGGTCATGCCAAAACTTTGGATCGTTACATCTGCCAAAGTGTACATACATGCCTCTATTTGTGAGGACGTATATAAGAAAATGCATTATTCAGGCCTAAAAGCAAGCCTCGACCCTCTAACACGTTCCAAAAAACATTCTGTCTCATATTAATGATATGAAATCTGGTCCTCTGACAGACTTGAGCACAAACCCACCCACATGTTGTATGCAGAACTGTTGCTGGCTATCGAGTTCTTTCATGTAAAATCGACAGTATGATATCCTCTCAAGAATCCACATGCACCAATAAATTCTGCTGCAGACAGGACTCCCTTCATCCGGCAGCCAAACACGGAGCTCCTTCCTCGGAGCTTTATGTCTTCCTGGCTTTTCTATGCTCGATTTCCTTTGTAACTGTATGTGCTGTGCATGTGCCAAAATCAAAGCCAGATTCTTCTTCCTACAGGGAGATGTCTGTCCTTCTGCTGTTCTATCTTTCTTCCGAAACTGTCATTTATAAAAAAAAATTTAAAAAAAAATCTAATTGAAAGTTAAAAACTCTTGAAACACAAGCTACGACTTCAGCTTTAGCAGTCATGAATACAAATTGGGGTTTGCAAAGATCGAAGATTGTTGGGGAGTTTCATTTTTGTGCCTCGGGAGAAGACCAATAGAGGAAAATTGCTAAATTAAAGACTTAAATGTCCAGCATCATCTGCAGCCCCGTGAGCTCTGCGTGTGAGGTAGGCAGGAGCCTGGCATCATTCAGGGTAATGCGGCTGAAAAACTAGCTATGCTCATTGCTTTCATATCACTCATGCATGCCACCATTTGCATGTATATTGCAGACACAGAAATGCATATGGCTGAGAGGTTTCTAAACTCCCAAACCCCTCTCTCGTTCATCTTTCTCTCTTTCGCTCAGCTCCACACCACCTCGCTCCAGCCATCTCAAAATCTTTGCAAAATCTCTGCGTCGTCATTTCATCTGATATCTTTTTCCTTTTGTCTGAAATATATTAACATACTGGTCTCTCCTCCTCCTCCTTTTTCCTTCTTGCTTGCTTAATTTCTCTTTCTTTTGCTCCTCTAATGCAGCTTTTATCGTGAGTCCTGTTCTTTTTTTATTAGCAGTCCAAGAAGCGTGACATTTACGTGAACTGCTCTCGGAGGTTCTTTTCCCCATTGTCTATCAGTGGAGCCGCAAAGTCCCGAGTACCGTGGCTCCACACAGGGTCAGCTCTTGCCCTCTGTCACCATTCATAATTCTCATATCAGCCAGCAATGAAACTTCATATCTTCATATCTTCAAATCAACGATCCCTGCCTTTTAATAATACGGGAAATTGCTGGTCTAGGTAGCTGCTTGCAATGAATATTCTGGATCTCCATCAGTCAGATTCATTAAATCAGAAGACATAAAGTCGGAAAATATCTTGTTAAATGTTGTTTTATGAAAATATTAAATTTGTCATTTAGGAGTGACAGTGACGTTCATTTTTTTTGCCAGGTGTGCTTAGCCTGCAGCAAAAGCGCCATCATATTGTCTCTAGATGTCTCGCTCGCTTTCGAACGTGTTCAACAAAGTGATGAAGAGCGCACTGGAGCCTCTAATGACCGCAGAACATTTTCCCTCCCACTGCTCAGTCCTCCCCTGAGAGCAACCTGGAAACTGAACCTGTATGTATGCACAGATCCAGCGTCTGACTGATCTGTTTAAAGACACACCAGCCACACTGATTACTGTCTCCATAGCCAGCCATAAATAATGAGATTTAGCTCAATTAGGATCCTCTTGAGGTGTAAAACAAGTGGAGAGGCTGCAGTTAGTCTCCAATAATCCACACAGCTCCTGCTCAGCCTTCTAGTGGATTACAACCCCAGGGTCACTGTTTATCCTTTACGTAAACTGGCTGCCGTGTGCAGCGCTCAGGCTGCAGAGCAGACACCTCCTACCCCGATAGCATCTGATCTCTCAACTACTTGACGAACAACAGGACACCGGCAGCAGTACCATCATTGCCGATGCTCCATCCGTCTTCCAGCTCTTACTCTGGATCGCTATCTCCACTGCTCAGACACGGGGACTAGAAGGGCAATTCAATCTCCGTCGTATCTGCTGAGAAATGGAAATGCTGTTGCCCCTGCCTTATACAGTGGGTGGTAGGCCACAAACCGTGTGCATGCAACACCACAAGGAGAAGACCTTTAAAATCCTTGGTTACTGAGAATAAGTCCATCGCATACAATTATGTATGTCCAGTGAAGCAAA
Source organism: Diplotaxodon limnothrissa (assembly GCF_057381915.1). NCBI lineage: Eukaryota > Metazoa > Chordata > Actinopteri > Cichliformes > Cichlidae > Diplotaxodon > Diplotaxodon limnothrissa. The sequence continues at coordinate 11,594,490 of NC_140617.1, read as the reverse complement.
TGTAGTCTCTCGGGAGCTATTGTCATCTGAAAGTGTGGATCAGGTATTCAGAATTGATGGAAGTGATACTGAGCCCGATTTGCAGAGACGTAAACAAGTTCAACCTCAACTGGAATTCAGCTGAATGCCATCCCAAATATGGCGAGAAATGCCCCTGGCCTTGAGCTGCTGAGAGGTTTTAAATGTATATACTGTAATTGTGAACACTCACTTGGGAGAATAGATAGGTTACACTAAAAGTCTGCCCTGCCTTTTTTTTTTTCGAATCAGCGTCCATGAAGCTGAAAATCAATCGTCATGAACAAATCAAGGTGATATTAAAATACCTAAGTGGTATGGCTATGCTCATGCTTTGGCACCAACTTGAAGAAAAGATGAGTAAATTTCAAAAGTCAGCTAAGTACACTTGGATAAGAAGCTCTTTGTGCAGGACGGTAATGCAATCAGATGACAAATGAGAATGCCAAAAGCATGACCAAACTGCAGAGACAGTAGCCGACACGCTTCTTGGCCTGCGGATCCAAATCGCATCCCATCCAGATCGGTGTGCGTCTCACTCTTTTGGCAGTGATTGACAGTTACAAGCTTTTGCAGGTGAAAAGGCCTGCAAACCTCACTCTGACATTTGAGAACGCACCAACCAATATTACAGAAAGTGTAGTTTTGATGGAGGGAGAAAGGAATGTCTCCCAGGGAGGTGTGGTCCGTCTGTCTATATGTCTGTTGGTCTTCTGGGCTCCCATTTTACGGTGTGTTGGTGAGGCCGACACAGATACGGTTTCACCCCGCTTGGCAGAGCCAGGCCCTGCTGCTGACAGCAGGTTTTATTTGATGTGGACGTCCCGTGTTGGGTTTCAGCGCTGGCTTCAACATATGATCTCAATTATGACCAGAGGAGGAACGCATGCTGGTGGATGACTGGTGACTCTGGGCAGACAGGAGAAGGGAGGGGGTGGAAGAAGAGATGGAGGAAAGCCAACAGATGGAAAGTCTGTGGAGGGAGGGAGAAGTGTAGATAGAGAGACAAATGGATCAGGTGGATGACGAGAGAAGATGAAATGGATCAGTTGATAAAAGAAATGGATTAAAAAAAGAAGATCTCATATAATATCTCTTTGAAAGCGTTCAGACTTCTTTATATTTATCTTTAGGCAATTAAACTCGGGTAACACTGTATGAAAGACTATTCTACAAGCCTTGGTCCGGATACACAAAGTGAGAACTTGTGTCCATGATTTTGGAGTTTTATATTTAACAGAAAGCAGTTTACATCTGGTCACATGGACATGTCACATGGTCAGATTACGATCTGTTCATTTATTACATAAAGACCGTATAATTAGTGTCCTTAGTGTTATTGTTGTTTTGTATGAATACTGTGTAAAAGTGTTAAGTCACCCCTAATTTCTTTACATTTTGCTAGGAAAATGGAAAATAAGTGTAAAGATTTATGAATACGTGTGCAAACATATATGGGAAATAAGGTAAAAACAAAGTTTATACAATTCTACCAAGTTTGAAAGTCGATGTTTCGTGTGTCCACCTTCATCCTTCCATCTGAGCTCTGAGCAGCTCTCTGTCATCTCTGTGAGGATATTCAGGAATAGCTCTCCAGGCTTTTTAAAGGACAGTGAAATCTTCATCTTTAGATGTTTCTGTCTTTTGTTTTGTTCTCTGTCAGGATGTTCCCACACTGCTTCAGTAATGCTGAGGTCCGGGCTCTGGGGAGGCAGATCCATGACTGATGGTGTTCCATTGTGTTTTCCTATGCAGGTATAATTTTACTCCACTGGCAGTATGTTTGGGATCATTGTCATACTGAAAAATGAAGCTGCTGCCAATCAGATGGTCTTCAGGTGGTACTCCATGGTGGATAAAATCTGATGGGGGATTTCTGTGTTCATAAATCCATTAGTTTTAATAAGATCTCCAACACCACTGACTGAAATGCAGTCCAAACCATGACAGCACCATCTTACAGATGACTCTAGACTCTCACTGCTGTAACTCTCTCATGACCTCGTACATACTGATGATGTTATGAACAAAACTTTCCATAAGCGTGGCTTCTTGACAGCCACCCCTCAACTAAAGTCATTTCTGATCAGGCTTTAGTGAACAGTAGATGGATCAGCTGGAAGTCCAGATCAGGACCTCTTTCGGGTCTTTGCTGGATTTTTCCCATTTCTTATGAATAGGATTTTCAGATTCTGCTGTAGATAGTTTTGTACGTCTTCTTCTGTCCTCATCTTGCCCAATTTCATCCCTGTTTTGAAGGACACAATGCACACCATCCTGAGATACGCAAAGTTTTCAGATAATAGCTCTTTGAGAATAACAGTTTTATGTCTGTCAAACTGTTATTGTTGGCAAGGTTGGGACTGAAAATGAGTGAAAAGCAGCCAGTATCCAAAGAAAGATTTTTAAAGAGTTTCAAAGACCACTTCAAAAATTCACAAGGAAGTCAGGCTCCTTTATATGCCACCCTACATATAAAGAAATGATGTACTGATGGACAGTGAAGGAAATGTAATCACAAATTTCAAAGTAATACACACCAGGAGGAGTTTATTCTGATGAAAATTTAGTTTTCTGTACAATTAATCACATTCGGCCTCTCTTTACAAACAAAATAGTTCCTAAATGACGTTTCAGCATGGCAGACTTGATGGCAGCATTAAGAATTAGCTCCTCTGTACTGATAACGAGCTACACGTAATATACTTTCTTCCATACCAAAATGACACGAATCTATGGGCTAATCTGATACAGCATGTGGTTCATGAAACTTAATTATGTTGGCACAATACTTGGGATGTTACTTAACCAAGTGCCTCTCAGCACAGCTCTTTAAAACCTGGAATATGTTCAACTAATAGAATCAAGGTGTTAGATGGCATTTGTTTTAAAGGGAGAAGAATTAATTACACGGTAACTCTTACATCGTACCTGCTCTGAAAGGTCAAAACGATAAGTGACTTAAAGGTGGCAAACAGGCATTATGTTCAGCAAATGTTTTAATGGTGCGTAAAGATATATATAAAAAGGCAGAGTGGAGCAAAAACAACTTCACGAGTCTATATTCAGGTAAACTACAAAGACCATAATTATTATAATGCATCTCTCCCATACATTACATTATTGTCAAACTCTAAGTGGAGTGATAATTGAGGCAAATGGAGCTCGTTAAGACGGTATTATCATCAGTGACACTGGCAATCAGTTTTGACAATTAGGAATCAAAACTAATCAGGATTGCATTCAACATGATCTAATTTGACCTTCGGGAGCCTAAAATTTCATTCAAACGCCAAACATTAATTTCATGTCATTATTTACATCACATCATTCCCTCTACCTCAAACCAGCAGTTATTATAAAGCCGAGCCCCACAGAACTGCCCCGCAAATGTAATTCTTCAGTAAGTTGCTTATGATACGGGCCCCCATCCATCCCCTGTGTTGATAATAAGTTGGTGTAACTCTAGCACCAATGTGTTAAATAATTTCATGGAGGAGGGGAGGGGTCGTATTTATTGGATTCAACTGTTTTGGGGTGGGGGCTCTCTCTCTACATTAAATTGAGCCTGCACACCATTCTATAATTCCTCCTTATCGGCCAGAGGCTTTAGTTATTTACTTTAAAATGATCTAATTTCTTATTCCAGCGGAGGGGGGACAGGCCGCTGACTTGAACAGCTGCTTCATGACCCAAAAAACTGTCAGTCTTTCCCTGGAATAAATTGTGGACGATTCCATCTGGCAGCGCGGGGGTGGCGCGCGCGTAGAGACTCGTCCAGCTCACTCTTTAAAAAGCTGTTTTTGTGCTTTTTGCGAAAAAACAAATGTCACGGACACGTGTCAAAATACGCGTTGTGATATTTTAAGGATCACGCAAGGTTTTAACCCGGCCAGGGGCTAACGTTCTTCGCGGCTTCCCCCCCTCCCCTGCCGCTGAGAGCAGAGTGCGGGCAGGCTCATAGTAGAATCAATTCACAGAGAGGGCAGCTTGAAACCGCCTCTCATGCCTGCGCGCTTAGTTTGGAGAGAGTGGCGTGTCGGGCAGCTTGGAGTTTAATAGTCCGGGTAGCATCCGTGCTGTATGTACATGTCTGTCTCCCCATGTGTACGTGCACGGCTGCTTCGGCTGTGAACGACCGGGGGGTGGGGGGTGCTCGGAATTCAGATCTGACGCGCTGTTAAAGCTCTGATTGAATCTTTGTTTTAGGCGCAGGCGAGCTTTGTGACAGATGTGGTGAAATAAAGTTAGTCCGCGTGGATGTGTGTGTGTATGTATGTATGCGTGTGGGGGGGATTTTTCACCCCCTCCACAAAAACACAAAAGTTTCCAGCATGTCGGAGCTTATCTGACACACAATCACATCCACCCTGACACTTGTCACACACAGTTGGTGTGACTCAGACGGCTGCAGAGCTGACAGGTTTCATCACACACACACACACACACACACACACACACACACACACACACACACACACACACACACACACACACACCATAGCTCCATTCAAGACTTTAATTTTAAAATGCGTCCACCCCCAAGTAGTCAGAATATTGCGTGGCTGGGGAAAACGTGGACCCTTTTGCGTGGGTGCCAAATAAACCCACCTGCAAAGGCGTAAGTTTCAGCTGTGTCATGTATAATATTAATATTTTAAAAAGCCTATTTGCACCCATTTGCCTATTAATACCATTACTCGCGCTATTAGCGCAGCTTTATTTAACTTCTCATCTCCAGGTCACTTCCGTGCGAGCGCGTGAACACATTACATGTTCATCATTTTCTCTGAGTGTAATATTTGAGATAAATTATTCACAAATATACACGACAATGGAGCATCCAATCAATCCCCCTGATGAACTCTCCTTCTCCTTCCCTTAACTGTCTCTGGCTGTCGCTCCTCTCTCATTATTCTGTTCATTTTCACAGTCTCTCACACACACGCGGCTCTGTGTAGACCCCGTGTTTGTGTGTGTTTGTGTGTGTGTGTGTGTGTGTGTGTGTGTGTGTGTGTGTGTGTGTGTGTGTGTGTGTGTGTGTGTGTGTGGTGGCTTGTTTAATGCACTGCAGGTTGGTTCCTGCAGCAGGTCTGGCCAGATAAGAGCAGCACACAGCTTTCTGCTGGGAGGGAGAGCGAGAGAGGAACATTACCTCTTCACTCACATAAACCATTAAATTGTAATAATGGGGCCACCAGCGCTCAAACCTGGTTCCATAGCGCCCCCTAAGGGCGCTTAGCTGAGGGACACCTGACTGTCGGGGTCTCAGATGCGCCCCAAGGCTGAATGACACGCTGATGACAATGACTTGGTGATCAGAGAGGAAACAGAGAATAATTTGGAGCTTTGGATTCACAGTTGCTGTTCTCTTTGTTGTGCTGTGGGGCAAAGCGGAAGACTTGCACACACACAAATAACAAATTACATTTACATTAAGCCTTTTTTTTTCATTGACCGACTCCACCAGAAGCATCTGTGAGAGCAAAGAGGCAGCTCTGAAGCTGCGCTCAGATCATCGTATAGAGAGAGCAGATTCAGTTTCCTTGACCTCAGCCTTGATGTATGAAATTCAAATTCAAATTCAAATTCAATGACATCCATGTGCTTTGAGCCAAATACCTCCTGGTCCCTGATGCTGCAGGGAAGCAGCGCCGAGACCCTCAGTTACTAAATGGTCGTCCACACGCTGTGTTCAAAGTACAGACAGAGCTCTCGTCAGGTCATAAATGTCAGCTCGTGCGACGTGTGTTGTCCGAGCCCGAGGCAGCAAGGACCATAAGGTCTCAGTTTATCTTTCCCTGCGTCCACACGGAAGGCCTGATTGTGGCGTGCAGAGCGAGAGTGAGACAGCAGTGCCCATTTGCATTAAATGAGTCAGCGCGTCTGTGTGAAAAGAACAATCCGTTACTTTATTTTTCATCAACAGACAGAAAAATAAATAAAAATGTATTTTTAACCAGACCTGATAGTCTCACTCACAGAAAACCTCTCTCCCCCACTCTCTCCAGTTTGTTATCAGTGAGATCCCACCGCTGCCAAATCATTCAGTGCACACAGAGCGAAGGCCAGCTCGGTCAAGTTCCTGGAGTGGTGCTACAGCAGGCAATTTTTCTCTCTTTACCTAAAGTGTCTGAATGTATGACCGACAGATCTGAGCTTTAATCCGTCTCCTGGATGGCTGAGTGTGAAGTTAAAGACACAGATTTGCACCTTGCACCTTGAGGAGTTGAGCTCATATGACAAAACAAAAGAATACTCCCAGAATATTCCACCCTGCCTTTGTCTTCATCTTAACTCACTCTGATTCCCTTCACTTACGGGCCTGTTTTACCTGTCGTCACTTGTTGGCACACACAAGCACGGCAGTGTTAATAGAGAGCGCTGCCTTCACAGACACACCATGCATGGTGACCAGTGACAGCAGCACCACCACCCACTTCAAACTGTATCCTGCCAAAACATCACTGGGTGGTGTAATATCACATCCTCGTGTAGAGAAGCTTCTTCCCTTTGATTATGTGTCACAGCTGAGGCATGTTTTGATATTTCCTTCCGTCTGTCTGTCTTTCACACAGCCATCCAGCATGTTATGCTAATTGGACACATGCACTGGAAGCTCTGTTGTGTTGCCCTTGTTTTGTGGTGTTTGATTATGAATTCAATGTATCTCGTCTGTTTTTGATGCTGTGACAGAGACACATAAGAAAATGTCCTCTTCTCTTCTCTTCTCTTCTCTTCTGACTGAGCTGAAGAACTTCATTGCATGTGTTTGTCTCCTGCAGGTGAATGCAGGTAGATGCATCCTTTCTTCTCTCAGCACTTTGTCCCAGTAGCTTTATTTTGAAATACTCGGTTACCCCTGGGAGTCCTCTCGTAATGGCACAGTTATATAGAGTTGTCTTCACATACAGGAGTATTCTCTAAGGAAGAGTGTCTGATGTGAAAAGAACTAAATACAACCTCTTTTCTCTGTAGCATTAAGAAGCTTAAAAATAATCCCACTCACGTTTAGATGAATGAGCTTGAGCAGGATTCAGGATTTTAAAAATAGCAGAAAGTCCTATAATCACCCTCCCACCAAACCTCTGCTGCCACCAAGTGGACTGAAATAGTTATTACACAATGAAGAGAGCCTGTCAGTGGAAATTCTATCTATCTATCTATCTATCTATCTATCTATCTATCTATCTATCTATCTATCTATCTATCTATCTATCTATCTATCTACAATAGGATGCTTTACAATGACAATAATTAATAAAGTAGTCCAACTTTGTATTCTTTAACAGCAAATAAGGAAATGACTGATTATAAAAACTATGAATGAACAGTGTCTGGTGGCTTAAAATTGCAACATATTTTCATAAAGTGTTGCAGATGATTAATAAAAAGGTTAATGGTGTAAACATCGTTTCGAAGGTTATTATAGAGCTGAAATGAATGTTTATTTAAGAGAAGTTGTGTGAATGAGTATGAGCCAGGTGGGGTGTCCTGGTTCATTGTTGTCACTTTTATTAGCAGAATAACATTACGACCGGTGACGGGTAAAGTGGATAACATGGATTATCTCTTCATCTGTGAGTGGGCGGGGCACATCAGGGAGCAAGTGAACATTTTGTCTTCAGAGCTGATGTTCGAAGCAGGGAAAATAGGCGAGTGTGAGGATTTGAGTGCGTTTGACAGTATGGTGTCTTGTGGGGTGTTCTCGGTCTGCAGCGGTCAGTGTCTATTAAAAGGTCCAAGGAAAGAACAGCGGCGACCCAGAGACAGGGTCATGGGCGGCCAAGGCTCACTGGAGCGAAGGCCGGCCCGGGTGGTCCTACCTGGTAGATGAGCTGCTATCGCTCAAACGTTCATGGAAACGGTGCTCCCCGATGGCTGTGGTCTCTTTTGGCAGGATAATGCACTGAAAGCAAAAATGGTTCCGGATTGATTGAGGAGCACAAAATCGACTTTGAGGTGTTGACATCCTTCACATTCAGTCCAGTCGAGCATCTGTGGGATGTGCTGGACAAACAAGTTGGATCCACGGAGGCTTCACCTCACAGCTGACACCACAGCACCACAGCTGGAGACTAGTGGAGGCAGCAATATTAGGCAGGTGGAAATAATGACTGCTGTATGGTGAGTGTGGTTTTTACACACTGGGGCTGAGAATGGGCTCACTGATCAGTAAAAATATATATTATAAAACAACTCTAACATAAAAATAAATAATACACGAAAAGTTAAAAGTCATAATTTAACATAGTTGTTATCGACTCTTATGATATTATACACTATTAAAAATATATACATTTCAAAAATAATTATTTGATATTAAACAAACTAATGACAAAATAGCAAAATGATTAGTCAATTAATTTTCCTGTTTGTTGGAAACTGAAAACAAATTATTTACTAGATTAATTTAGCTTATAAGCTAAATAAGCTTTAAGCATTTTAAAGCTTATTTAAAAATGTTATTAGTGTGACTGAATAATGAATTCAGGTGGGCTGCCTGTCTTGGCCGTATAAAAGTGAATAACAACATTTCAGCCTGATGACCTTTTCGCCCGCACCATGGGACCCGCTCTGTTCAGGCTGGGGGACATGTTCAGCAGCGACACATGTGAGTGACGTTCATGTGCTCATTTACTGTGTTTGGGTGCTTCTGAAATAATCTGTGTAGTGTGTCCGGCTGTGGCTCGGAAGTTAGAGGAGGTTGGACGGTTGGTGGTTCGATCCCCGGCTCCTCCAGTCTGCACGTTGAAGCCCTAATGGTCCCCAGAGCACCCACTGGACTGCGTGTGCGGCGTCACGGTTAGAAAGTGCTTAAAGGCTTAGAATAAAGCATTGTATGAATGTGATTTCAGTGTAGCGTTATATAAGTACCGGACCATTTGCCATTAATCTTCTGCTCTCCATGCTACCGTTAAGCCTGATATTATTTCTGTCTTTACGAGCTTCACACACACGCTGACACAAGCACGCACGAGTGCGCGCTTTGTCTGAGGTTTTCTATAGGAATGAAAAAAATCACGCTTACCATGAAAACACTTTATTTCATCATGTTGTATCGTTTCATTGAAAATTAACAGACCAGTAAAAAGGAAACAATACAGTTTGAAATCCATCTTCACGTTCCTTGCGGCATACCTCCGGCACAGATATCGATCGGATGGCTTTTTAAAAAATTATTATTAAGAGTCCTTCCTGTATATCATGAGGATATTGTCATTCGTTATTACGCATTCTATTCAAGGTTTACAGTAATATGAACACAAAAAATCACAAGTCTACAGTAGAGTTGTGCCGTAGTGGCGAGCGGTTAAGATAAACTATCAAAGAATCACTTGCATGCACGCTTTTTTGTCTACATAGCCTGGATTAAAAGAGAGCGCTACAGGACATCTAAAGCACTGAGAGGAAAACAGAAAATCTTTTCTAAGACTGCGACTGTGCTCAATAACAAAGGTCTGTGTTAAAAGCTTTGCATTACACACTGTTACAGAGGGAATCCATCAGTATGTGCTCCTAGGACATACAAAATAGTCAGCTATTAGAAAGCACATATAACAGCTATGAAGTCTTGAAGTGATAGAAGAGCAATAACAGAATAATTATCATCATAATAATAACAATAGCATTATTAATAATATAGCAACAGGTGTGATCTGTCTTTGTGTGTGTGTCTCTCTCTAGCTGATGTTACAGTATTTTACATACAGACTAATTACATTTGCATGATGACTGAACTGTACATGGTACTGCAAAAACACTAACGGGTAACTCACTTTGATGACTCGGAATATAACGAGGAGAAAATAAATTAAGGTCGATTTTTGCTCATTTTTAAAGACGGCGTCCGGTTTAAGATTTAATTCGAGCTGTGTGAAAAGACAAAGATCCAGAAAACACACGGGACTGAGGCGACGAGAGACGCCGACGTGCTGTTTTTGTACCTCTGAACCCGGCGAGGGTCACTCACCTGAGAACCGTTTCACGCTGCCGAGACGCGAATCTCAATTTCGAGGCCATTTCTGCACAGATCACGGTGCTGACTGAGTAAACGGATCATAAACTGCGAGGGATTACTCTCAGAGTGTTTCGCTCACCTTTCATTCATCTTCCTTTCCTCTCAGAGCTGTTTCTCCCTCTTTGCTGTGAGCAAGCCACTAATTAATCCAAACTCTCTGAGAACGAGGGAAATTGAATCTAAGATGAAGCTCCGCGTTTGTCTTCTTGTCCACACTTGACGAATGACACGAGCGCTCTCGGCTGCGGTCTGTCCTCTCTGCTTGTCTCGCGCGTGGCTCGGAGACGAGACTCATCAATAAGCAATGAGCGGGCTAACCACTAGGGAACGACCTCGCTTGACGAAACCTGGATTGTACAAAGTAATGAAATGCATGACAGGTGGAGCTGACACAGAAAAAAACCCAACTGACTGACACGAGCTAGATGTTTGTGTGAGATCACTTTAAAAGATGGAGGGTGCCATGCTCTTAAGAATATGTTTCTTTAAAATTCTGCTGATGGAGTAAGCATCGTAATGTGTTTCTTTCACCCCACCCCTCTTCTCTGACGAGCCTCAGAGTTTAGTCACCCGCTGAAGCGAGACAGCCGCTCTCCATCCTAAACGCACGTTTTGTTCAAGTCGACCTTCACCGGCAGCGGCCCGGCTTCCTGGCTCTCCTCCGATTGCTTTACGGTGACGGCGATGACGGGACTCAGGTGGTACGGGTTGACCTTGTGGGCGTTTTCCAGAAACTCTTTATCTCCGTTGATACTCAGCTAAAAAGATACAAAGAATTTTTTTTTTTTTTTTTTTAAAGGCACATAATACCATATGGCGTGGATAAACTGACAGTTCTAGGAAAGCGTTTGTGTACTGCTGTGATTTAAAAGCTCCTTTTTCTAAAGGGAAGAGAAGGCACACGTCTGAGGTTTGACAGTAGCCGACAGCTTCAGCGATGGAAAGAGGAGATTTCTACCTGTATCCTGTTTTGCTTTGTTTTTCATGGATTTTTACCGCAGGCGTTTTGAGGATCCAGGACAAAAATGTGAGACCTGACAAACACACATCTGTGTATTCCCAGTTTATCAGAGTCAAATATATAAAAAATTCTTCAAAGTCTAAGTTGGTAATGCTGCGATTATCTAATGTTTGAAACATTCCCTTTTCTTTAAAGCTTTCTGAGAAGACTGAAGAACTCGTCACGATGTACGTCCTCCAGTGCATTCACAGCATGTTTGCATACATAGCAGCTTTTATTTACTCATAATTACAACTTGTGTAAACTATCAACAGATAAATAAATCAAATAAAACTTGTATGTGTGGCTGAGATATGTTCAGTAACAAAGCAAAGTGAGACACCGGAGTGCACAAAACATGCTTGTGATGATCCAGCCTGGTAGCATGTTTTAAGGCTGTGACAGGCTGCAGATGAAGTGCGCCTCACTAACGACTAATGGATTGGATGAGCAGAAAGGGAAGACCGGGAGAAGACATGCTAGCTGCTGTGGATGGGAAATGCTGATAAGAATCAGATATCAAAGCAATGTTTATGCCGCCTTCCTGGAATGAAATCCAGACTCAGACAGAAGTGGGCTGTTGTTTGGTTTGTGTTACTTTAAAGGTGTCCTTAAGGAGCTCCGAGATTAGAAAACACAGGTGCACTGCCCACCCAGGCAGAGCAGAATTCAAGATTTAATGTTGATTCATTTCTTTTCCAAATGTGTACCTGTGTCTTGATGTGCTGCTCCGGTGCGGTAACGAGGCTGGCACAGCTGAGCCACAGCATGACCATGATAGACAGGAAGAGACAAGCAGCTAAAATCCACCGTGGAAGGCCAGAACGTCTGCAGAAGGAAGCGGGGGAGCAGGGGAGGGCGTTAGAATGAGGTGGGCCAGAAAGACCGAGAAGATCGCCAAATTATACATAAATGCGCTGCAGATGTTGCATAGACTTAAATAGCATCTCGTTAATGCAATTAAAGTTCAAAGTCAAAGAATCAGAGAGGTATTTTTCTGCATGTTGAAACTCGTTTAGTGAAAGAATCACTTTATTTGATTCTCTGTGGTTTTAAATGGCGTTTTATGAGTTTTGCAAACAGGATGAACTTCATCTGTTCAGCTGTCTTTGTCAGTTAGGACGTCAGTGTAAGGTCGGGGAGTTAAATGTGTCCACTGCCAAACACTGCGCGATACTGCAGCTCTGTTAGCTGTGCTAGATTAGCTTCATCAAACAGGTTTCAAGTGTCTTTAGGTTCATTTTCATGCAGGCTCCAAGGAACGCTTGTGTAAAAGCAATTTAAATTTATGATAAACGCCCTGCTTAAATCATTTAATTGGTGATTTTCCACAGTGTCACCTGGACATGCAGCCGAGGAAGTCGTGCTCAGATGCCAGGTCCTCCGGGTGCTGGACGGCGTGTTTCCCTTTCGCTGCAGCTTTGGGAGTTCCCTTCTCCCCGTGTCCCCTCGCACCTGACACACAGTTAAAAAAGTGGACATCAGTTCTAGCTGAAACAACAAATGGTGGGATATTGCAGAAGCATGGATGTGCGGAGCATTTTGGTCTAACCGTGGGGCCTCTGGGTGTGAGAGTGGACCTGAGGCCAGGGTTTGTCTGCCACGCTGGATCGAGGAGCCTGCAGCTCGGGCAGAGAGTACTCCATCTCTGGCTGGCTCTGAGGAGAGGAAAACAGCATCAGAGGAGCTCCTAAGCGATGAGAAAAGTCAGAGCAAACACATAGAAACCCCACAGAAGGCATCCAGGTGATCCTACGTCACCTTAAGGTCACGATTATAGTGAAAACCTTTAACATTCAGTTAATCTTTGCGGAAATTCTGACTTTGGACACAAAACACCTGCTTCTCTTTTCTCTCCTTCATACAAAGATTTGAGATTCTTACCCACAGACAGCCCTGGAGCTGGAAGGATGATTCAAACTTGTATTCAAGGACATTTCAGCCCTTTAAGAGCCGTCTGTGAGGGTACAGTCTACAAACGCTCCCCGTGAGTTTCTCAGTATAACGACAGAGTCTTTCCGGACTCTGAATCTTTCTCCTCTGTTCAGTAAAAGTTCATTTATTCGTACTTCAGCATTTAACGTCGTGTGAAACCAACGCCGTCATTAGAATTCGTTTTTTCAAGCATGCTCAGTTTCCTTTTCTCTCAGACACTGAAATAAGTTCACTAAAGCTCCTTTTAGTGGGACACCATCTCTGAAAAACATCTTTTTAAACCCACATAGAGCCTGCTGTTGCCATTTGCACTGTTGTGTGTTTCATTACGTGCGCGATGTTTTCGGTTCCCCTGGAGAACTCATTAAAAGAGGATTTTGCCTCCCTACTGCTGACCCTCCCTCCACTCTAAACAGCAGCTGTAGTCAGTTGTAACGATACTATTGCTGGCCTCAGCAACAGCACACTCTCACAGGCCTACTAACAGCACAACACATCCCCGTGGAGTGTCTTCTTCCCCATTATTCATCCATTCGGACACTCGACGGGATCTGAAACCTCTTGCTGTGTCGGACACTATAATCGAGGATCATTTTCACTTTATTCTTTACTTTGTTTTGGAAATGAGTGATCTGCTAACTTAGTGAGTGATTTCAGTCACATGACCAGAGCAGCAAAGGACTGCTGACGCGCTGCAAGTCACTCTGGAAACTGAGTTTATTCTCACTCATTTTCAGTGGCGGTCCTAGCCTGTTTGGTGCCCCGGGCAAACACTCCCTCTTCCGCGCATGTTCTCGCTTCGCTTGTGGGGGTGTCCTCCACGACGTGTTTGTCAGATAAACTGGTCGTAGCTGTGGATCTGAGAGCGTGTGTGGATGTTTATCGTCCCCTGTCCAGGGTGTACCTCAGATTTCGAGCCTTCCTGTTCTGTGGCCAAGAGTATTTCACCGTGCCTATGCAGGAAACATGCACTAACATATGCATACGGGGGGGACTATTGTGCTACCCTTTTGAAGGAAAAAAACATGTACACCTCCCCCATTCCATCTCACAGTCCTGATCAATCAACATCAAGAAGGGATCCAAGTTAAACTGTGATTGTCATCCACACCCTTGCTCCCTGCAGCAGCTCTGCATCCAGCACACGTGTCGCTTGTGTCCGTGTTTATGTCAGTATTTATTCACCGCACACAGAGTTCAATTTGTTTGTTAACAAAAACCACGGCTCAGCTGGAAGAGGCGCTTAATCGATCCATTTTGTTTCAAACGCTCTTCTCCCGCCACCTCATCGAGGGCTGAACTGTCAAAACAACAAGGTGGTGTTGAGAAGGGATAAAGAGGTCTGCTTTGCAAGTCTTTCTTTAAAATTACAAGTTTGTTTTTCCCTTCAGTAGGAATAACTAAGAATCGTATACTGTCTGGTTCCTGTGAGCCGCCTGCTTGTTTTTATGATGCTTGCTCATATTATTATCCTCGCAGCATGGTGTCAGGCAAAGCTCTCTGTATACAGTCAGCCTGTAATGGACAGCCATGTCATTTTTATTTCAGGCAACAGCGGTTTATTCCCCCCTCCTCTCTGCTGTCCCGATCCTTAGCCCGACTTTTTCTGTTGTTTCAACACTCGGGGAGTCAATCTGTCGAGTTGGTGGCGGTTCGCCAGCTGCCCACTAAACACAGGCCTGATAGTTTTCTCACTGCCTCTCGGAGCCTGCTGGTTTCCCCCTGCTGCTCCAGTCTGCGTGTCGCTGCCATAAAGAGCAAACATCCATCACCGAGTCCAAAAGAAATGTCGGTAATTTCATATTCTGCGCTTGCTCCATCGCCATATATGAGGTTGAGAATTACAGCCCAGCGTGCACACACATTTTTATACCTAATAATGAATTTCAGCATAACAGACAGCTCTGTGTTACACAGAAGCCTTTGTGTATGCGTTAGAGTGCATAAATACTATCATTTCCCACAGAAGCCTTTAATTATGTAGCTTTAACTGCCATTGAAGTCACTTATACAAACGGGAAAACACTTGGGAGAGATGGTTTTTGATTTTGGAGGATCTGTCTGGGCAGTCGGTGGTTAAACAGACCCAATCTTATTTTAGCTTTAATGTAGAGGTGGTTTACTGTGTTGGCTTTAACAAAAAAAGATACACTAACATCTGAATTTACTCTTTTCAAAAACAGAAAACGCGACAAATGCTGAATCTTTTTTCCACTCTGCATCTAAAGACGCACGGCGATGGATAATGGAGAGGTTTTTTCCAAGTCAGCCAAGGTCACCAGACACACATGACCTCAGCTGTCAATGCAGAAAAGTCTGCATCAGCACCACAGCGGAAGAAGCACTTTCACTTTTTCACTGTTCTTCGGCGTAGTCTGTTCTGTTTAATCTTGCAGTGAGTTTCCATCGTGAGGTGAGCTCAACAGCTGGTCATCAAATATGCATGGCAGCGAGGGGAAGTGACATCATTTAAAAGGAAATTTATAAACAATTAAAGTGCAGTGAGGGGGAAAAAAAACCCACCCAGCTCTCTGAATTCAGCCACCTTTCCTCCACCCCGCTGTGTGCCCTTGTTCACTCAACCTTCACAGATGCACTGACTCTAAAATGAGCTGTGGCCCAGGCTGTACACAGTGTATACCAGAGGATACATTTCACAGTTCTAACGGGAAGGAAGCAGAGATGAGCTCATCCAGTAATCTATAAGGGCTCGCTGGCTTGCCTTAACCTCCAATTGAAAACATATGAGGCGTAAAATCGCAGTAAGTAGTCATTTTATATTTTTCCAACACCGGTAGGCAACAGACCCTGCATGAACGAATATATCCTGAATATACTGTGCAGATACTGTGTACATGCAAATTAAAATATTCTGTCTTTCCAGTCACGTGGTGTGAAATTTGTAGAACAGACTGAAGATCTGACCGAAGCAAAAAACAGGATTCCATCTTTTTGGTGGTTTGTCTTAATTTTGAATGCGGGGTAAGAAAAGCGGCGTAAATGCTCACACTGCTGTTTTTATTTACAGGTGACACATTCAGGGCATAACTGAAAAGTAAAACAAACGTTCCTAACAGCCAGCCAGTGATGACGCGTGTGGCTGCCGTGGGATCAATGACCTCAGTGAACATTTTCCTGCATTGCTACTGCAGTCAGATCCAACCCGCAGTTATCTCCTTACATCATTCTTTTATATACAGCTTATGGAAGGGGTGTCCAACATTAGGTCCGGGGGCCTGAATCGACCCAGCGAAGACATCAATCTGGCCTAATTGGTTGGCTTTGTGAATTTATGTGAAGGACATAAATTTTGGTGTTTTCACAAGTTTACAGCTTCTCCTGCTGATGAAGAGCTCCCCCTGTGGCCACTCACAATGCACCGAGGTAATTAAATTACATATTAAACACATTTACGTCTTTACAGTTTAAGCCCTAAGAGTCGTCAGCATTTCTGATGAAATTGCTTCTCTGTCTTACATTAAGGTATCTCACTGTGGAGTTAAACTTGTTTACACTGACAGAAATTGGAGTTTCACTGGTTCGGCTAACATATCAAAGCTGTATGTGGCCCACAGTGTAAAATGAGTTTGACATCCCTGCTCTATGGTGTTCCCTGTCTCCCAGTGCCAGCTGGTCCTACCTGGAAAACCACAACCTTGCCGTCGTCAGCCTGCAGGTAGAAGGTCCAGGTGGAGGAAATGAAACTCTGGGCGGAGCTGACAATGTCATTGCACCAGCTGGACACGGCCTCCATCACAGAGGGCGGCTTTGGGCGGAGAGTCATGGCCTTCAGCTGCAGGAGAAAGAGCAGGATGGCAGTGAGGGTGGTCTCCTGTGTACACACTTGTGCCAAGTTTAAACCGACACCTATAAGTTGTGTGTGTCTGGGTGCACCCTTTGAGCGCAAAGTGCTCTTTCTCACCTTCCTTCTCTTGATCTCGGGTTCGGAAGGCTGGCTGGCACAGCCGGTGCTGCAGGCCTCCTGCTCCAGCAGCTTAATATATGCCTCCTGGCATGCTGTAGAGAGAGAGAGAGGGCGCAGTAGTGAAGTATGACAGAATATATAAAAAAGGAAAAGAGCAAAAGCAGGTTGACAGCGCAGATGAAGGAGCGAGAAAAGAAAGAATGAGCACAAAAGGGAAGTCAGCAGAGAAGAAATAAAACAGGTGAGGGCAGAAAGAACGGACACAACCGAGACGACTTGCTCCACAATGCTGTTACTGAAGCAGGAGGAACCGGGGTATCTGCTGTCTGGACAGCAAATCACATCATTGATTTTCAATACCGCAGTTCAAACAGGGAGAACAGCCTGAAACCCCCCACCCTGACAAAAACGAGCCTGCCAGCTTTCAGGAAACACCGCAGTGTTTACCAGAGCTTTGATGTTGCTCTCCAGATTTTATTTTCAAATCCAGTCCTGTCTTTTCCAACGACTACAAAAACACCAAATTCGAGATAAAAGAGCCATTGTGCTTCGTATGGATTTTGACCCTCGTGACCTCTCTTCAGGATTTTCTTTCTTTTTTCAATCTGATTTACAATTAACATTGAAGAAAATAGATAGATAGATAGATAGATAGATAGATAGATAGATAGATAGATAGATAGATAGATAGATAGATAGATAGATAGATAGATAGATAGATAGATAGATAGATAGATAGATAGATAGATAGTCAAGCTAACAGCCCAATGGACAGCTTGACACACTGACTCACCTCCCTGACACTCCTCCCTGCTGGTATTAAAGCCAGCATTGCCATTGACAAACTGGCAGATGGAGTAGAGGCGACAGCCACGGTGACAGGCGTTCATTATGGAGTCCTAGCAGTCAAACAGACAGAAGGGGGGGGGGTTCAAAATTAGAGATGTCTCCTATAGTCTTGGATAAACTCCAGATAACCTTGTTAGGAGCTGTGACATAGATGGGTCATGGCATTCGTAATGACACGGTGCAGCTGTAATATTATGGCCTGACATAAACAGTTTATAAGACGCGTTTAGATGCTGCCAGAGAAAGCTGATGGTAATAAGCGAGCTCCATGAAAATTTTGCAGGATACTGATGTGGTGAGAGGAGGATGCACATTGCTGCATCCTCCTCTCACCACACTCTTGATGCAAATAAAGAAACAGCGTCCTCTGGTGGCCTCGCTGGGAATAGACGAGACAAAAAAGGTTTTTGGCCAGTTTATTACAGCCTTGAGCTTTTCATCATCTTTACTGCGTTTCCGCGCTGATTCGGAGGGAGGGGAAAGGCTGTTTATCCCAAAGCGCGAAGGTGAATGATGGACGCAGAGCTTTGGATCGCAGATTTCAAACCGGGTGTTTGCAGCTCTACCCTTTGCCGCCCTGCAGGGTGTCTGAACCACACCTGAAGGCAGCAGAGGAGGAGAAGGGGGGGAGGGGGGAGACAAACACCCGAGATATAAAATCTGTAATCCACGGAAACTCACAAACCTCACGGTCTCAGCCTGCCGCCCTCCGTCTGGCCTTGTCTGCGTAAACCTGTCTACAAACAGCGGATCCGAGTGGGTCACTGACGCAGTTCACGTCTCGACTGGCCTTTAAGATGCACACAGAAATCAGCTGCATCCATTTTCGGCCTAAGTGCGCCGAAGCGTCCCTGAGGCCCTCGCGCGGACCTAAACACGTTCACTGCGGGTTATCGTGAGCTCTGGCTCCCCCGTTAGTCTGCGCTGCGCGCCGCAGCGGGATGGGGCCTGCCGGGGACAACTTACTTTAGCGGGGCTTTTGTTTCTGATGGTGAGCGCGCACTGCTTCTTGCAGTAATTGATGTCGCCCAGCTGGTCGTCAAACAGATCGGAGGACGCTGCAGCAAGTCCAGCGAGGAGCACGGAGAGCAGGGCCGAGAGCGCGCACATCCTGCCGCCGAGCCGAAGCATGCCAGATCCCGGAGAGAGCCGCGGAGAGTCGCTTTGTGGCGCCACTGCTGCTGCGGATGCTGCTGCTGCCTCAGCCCGGGTCCCGTCTGCCGCTCCGCTGATCTGCCTCTGCCCGTGGCGTCACGCGCATCATCATCATCACGCACGCGCCGTCAAACAGCCTACTCGATCCGCAGAGCAGCCTTTGCTGCAGTGCATAAACGAGCAGCGGAGAGGAAGACCTGACCCACACCTGAGACCTCACAGAGACACAACACGCAACTCACGGTCACGCCTGTTAGAAGAACGGTTTACTGCTGGGTTACCTGAAAAAGGGGGATCATGAAAAAGTTTAACCGATGCTAGTTATAGAAGTATATGTATAGAGTATATGTAGCATAACATAACACAACATAACATAAAATAATATAACATAATGTAACGTATTATAACATAATATAATGTAACATAGTATAATATAATACAATATAATATAACATATAACTGAGAGTATTTGTGAGCATTTGTACCTGAGAGTATCCATATGTTTCTGACAGTATTTGTGAGTATCTGACAGCATCTGTAAGTTTCTAAGAGTATCCGTGAGTATTTGTGAGTATGTGTGAGTATCTGACAGCATCTTTAAGTGTCTTTAAGTTTCTGAGAGTATCCGTGAGTATTTGTGAGTAACTGACAGTATCTGAGAGTGTCTGGGCTAACTGTGTGTAAGCTCTTAATGAAACAGAGTGTTTTGGCTCCTCCTCTGTCTCTGACTGTCCATTACTCGTTTCTGCTTTGGGTGGATATCTGTGGGCGAGTGTCATTTTTTATTCTTAATATTTCTAATCACTCTCTGGACCCTCTGATGCTGATGCTGTGATCTTGAGGACATCGACCTGAGCAGCGCTCCATTTTCTGTGTAAAAACTTAAGCAGAGCCTCACCTGCAGATGAGCTTTCACAGTTTTTCCTCTTGTGTTTGGAAGAACACGTGATGCACTTTTTATTCTGCATTGTTCTTCCCGTCATCTCATTAGTGCCAATTCTGTGTGAATGCAGGGGCGATGTTTTAAATCCATTTTTACATCGGTAAAAATATCTTTGGTGCAGATGTTTTAAAATGTGTTTTGTGAAATAACATCTGGATTAGGCGAGTTTACAACTGTATGCCTCCCACTCTTCAGGATCAGATTCACTCAGAGGTGAGAGCATTACATCCATGTGGTGAAAGACTGCAGCCCAAATATTATTAAAAACACAAAATACAGTATTACCTGTTCTCCTGCATTAGAGCTAATAAACTGTAATAACTTAAAATAAGTTGTTTTACAGGTGTAAAAACAAAACAAACAACACAGCTTTTGCATTCAGTGGGGTTGTGTTAAAAAAATATGCTGTGAGAGAACAGGGAGCTCGATACTTGGACTGATGACTGGTTTCGTTTCTTTACATAAGAATATTTCTTTTTTAAAATCATTTAGTATCACATGACTTTAACTTCCATCACTAACTGGTGAGGATAAAGCCTCGCCTAACACTGACAGGAAATGACATATTGTAATAGGCGTGGTGATGTCAGGAAAGGTGAGATTTTCAAACCTGACAGTTGTCACCGCCTCACCTGAAGCATCTCTCTGCATAGGAACGATGGCAGCAGGGAAAGTGTGCAAGTGTGTGTGTGTCTGTGGGGGGCGGGGCGTGAGGGTTGCAGTCAGAGGAGGGATCCTCTCTCACGGAGTGCAGCTGCGCAGTTCTTCCTCCAGCTTCAGCTCCTGGAGCTGCGAGCGGACAGCAGCAGAGAGAAGCATGATTCCCATCGTGTTGGTGATCCTCCTGGTTCCACGCGTGTTGTTCTCCACGACACGTGAGTAACACCGAACTTTCGGTAACTTCAGGTAAAGCTACGTCACCTCGATCCTGTCTAAAGGAGAGTGCAGAGCAGCGCTCGAAGCAAGAGAACAAGTTCATGTTCAACTGCGTGAACAAGTTTGTTCCTCACCTGTAAAAATTCTTATTCTTAATCATAGCGATTATAAGGATTAAACTAACTCAGAACTATCTGCAAAATAACGTTATTTAAAATGTATTAATGCAGTAAATGTGTCTGTCTGATACCTGACAGTCAGTGAGGTAATAAGAAGAAGATCATAGAGGAAATCTTACCTATGACTTTGTACTTGCTTTATGGCAAAACTGATGCCAGATAACTGTATACAGCACTGTGCAAAAGTCTTGAGCCACTCCTAATTTCCCTTTAAAACATTTTTATATTTTGCCTCCAAGAAGCCAGACATTCCTCGAGTGCTCTTGAGCAACAGTTCTCCAGCTTTCTGAAGGTCTTTGAAAGTGTTTCTTTGGAGATTGGCTGCCTTTTCGCTCATGTTCGGTCCTGTCGTCAGACCTGACCATTTTCAGAGGAATGGGTTTTGTTTGTTTGTTAACACTGACCACTGAATCATGCGAGCATGAAAAGGCATCTAACCCAAGGGATGAACTATGGGATGTTGTGCCTGCATATAACAGAAAACTGAGGTGTGCAGTTAGAACAGTATTCATTTTTCATATTATCACAGATATATTGTTTACTGCGCTCATAATTAGCACTGTGTTTAATTCCCTCTCACCGAGGGCCGAAGATGAGAACTGCTGTGCTGTTCCTCAAACATTTTCTCTTTACATTACAGATTAAAACACTGAAGTGAAACATATGTTAGAAAGCTTATCCGCCGCCCACCTGCAGCATGGCTCATAAAACTCTACATATTAACTCAAATATCTGTGAATAAGGAGCCCGGTGGTGCCATTCAAACACAGAGAGGAGGGCTTCTCATGGGCATCAATCACAGGGGCAAACCTCACGCCTCAGACGGTCGCGGTATGGAAAAGCATTCAAGGGTTTCACCAGTAAACCGGGGTGACCTCTCTGACTGATCCTAGCGGGGCTCCATAAATCCGCTTCATTACTGGGTCATAAATATGTGCCGAGAGGCTGCTGCTTCCCACACACACACACACACACACACACACACACACACACACACACACACACACGTCGGTTGTTCATATCTTGTGGGGACATCTCATTGACATATGCATACCCTAACCCTAACCATGGAAAATGAATGCCTAGCCCTAACCATAACCCTTACCCTAATCCTAACGTAGCCCAATTGTAACCCAGTCACCAAAACCACATTTTGAGTCTCAAAATGCCTTCAAACTCGTGGGGACCGGGATTTTGCTCCGCACAAGTATAGTAAACTTCCCATTTTTGGTCCCCACAAAGATATGAATACACACTCGCGCACACACACGTTTTCCCACGGCTGGCCAAAAAATTTTGCCTCTAATGATTTCTTGTTATAAGTGCTGTGGTTTCACCTCGGGCTCTGCTGTCGGTTTGAGAAACACTCAGACAAACAGCCGCCGAGCGCTGTGTTGGGGATGCTGCTGAAGAAAGCGCAGTTAATTATGGTTAAACGATGACTGGGGGGAAGCTACAAACCTCAAATCTAAATGTAGTCCTGTTAGGAAAGAGAACATTAGCAAGTTTACAGGATTTTTCACCTCCGAGGAACGTTTTGGTTAAATTATTCCACATTCATGTGTAGACGGGGGAAGAGAGAGGGACTGTTCTAAAAACCGTCAATAGATGATGTATTATATTATTTTATTGGTCAGGCCTGGATGTGAGGATCTTCTGGTTTTGTAGATAATCTTAAACAACTTTAGATTCTGGGTATTTATTCTGTCACATTCAGTAATTAGAGAATAGAATAGAATAGAATACTTTTATTCGTCAATTTCTTCAAATGTACTTGCCATACAAAGGAATTGAAATTACGTTTCACACTGTCCCATGCGTAGACATTGACAACAATAAGGTGCAGATGCACAATACAATAGAGCATAATACTAATTAGACTTTGAGAACTTGATTATGACAGGACTTGATTATCACATGAAGCCTTCATACTGGTTTTGGCTTAAGAGGTTGTTTTGTGTCCATGTGTCTCCAACACCCAGATGTGGCGGTGATCTCCCCCCAGGATCCCTTTCTGCTGATTGGCTCCAGTCTAACGGCCACGTGCACGCTGAGCCCTGAGCTCGGCGTGCACGCCAGCACTTTATACTGGACGCTGAACGGAGCGCGCGTGTCCAGCAGCGCCTACAGTGTGGTGTCCCCCAGCGTCCTCAGCGTCACCCTTCACGGCCTCAGTGGATCCCAGCAGCGGTCCGGAGACAACCTGGTGTGCCACGGAGCGGACGGACGCGTCCTGGCTGGATCCTGCCTTTACGTGGGCAGTAAGTGGAGGGTGAACACTGACTCTGCAGATGACATTATAAATGAGCACACTTCATAATTACATGATCAGCTTTATTAGCTCAGTATTAATTTTGCAGAACTGCAATCACTGCAGAATAAACTCACTAACAGGCGACATGAACCAGGAGATGTAACTCCTGTGTCGTCCTGTAGGGGGGAAAATTCAAAGAATTCAGCTGTTATTATACGGTCTGCCTAATCAGAAATCTTCATTTGTGCAAGTTATAATAAGAATCATATTAATCATAGTTATTTTTATTAAAGTGATACTACAGGTTAATATAATTCTCATTGTTGCATTAATGTGCTGATGAAGGCAGAAATTATTATACTCATACACATACACAATATTTACATTATGAAAGTATAGTCATATATTTTCCATAATAGATGATTTTATGGGAACGAAGCCTATTTAATACTGAGAGGGAAGATTAGGAGATGGTCCAAAAACAAAGCAAAGGGTTTCAGGTTGTAATAAACCTTCACTCTGACATGAAACTTGCTTATGTTTGTGGAAAAGTTTCAGTTAAGGTTAGGAAGGGAGGTGTCAGTACTCGAGTAAAGTCTGACGTTCGATGTGGTGAATCTGTAACTTTCTCAGAGATTTCTGATCTGAACGTTTTAAGATTAGTTGAGTTGATTTCAAATTTAATGATTTCCAGCTGAACTTTTTCTGGACAAAATTCATTTTTTTAAGAAACCTCGATTAAAACCACATGAAGCATCAGGTGGCTCACACTCACTGTGTGTGTGATTAACGCTCTCTTACTCTTTGTTCCTTCTTGATTATAATCTTTATATCTGTCTGTGCTTTTTTTCATGCAGTATCTTTAAGGCGACATTAGTGTTTGTTTTTATTTTATTTATTGTAATAGGTTGACACCAGTCTTCTTCTTCTTCTTCTGTTTTCTGCTCCGTTTTGTCTCCAGTGCCTCCCGAGAAGCCCGTCAATCTAACTTGTTGGTCCCGAAACACGAAGGACTTGAGCTGCCGCTGGAGCCTGGGTGGTCAGGGCGAGACTCACGTCCCGACCAAATACACCCTCAAGTACAAACTGAGGTGAGTGCCTCCAGACCTGCTGTCACAGCTTACAGGTGATTATCTCATCCCGCCGCCCTCAGCTAGACTGGAGAGTTCACTCCGAGGATGCAAACGCCTAAAAACACCGTCTGCCTCTGTGGCGGCAAACACCAGATTCAGTCTCTGTTCTTGCGTCCAGATGGCACGGCAAAGAGAAGGAGTGTGAAAATTACAGCACGGGAAACGAGCGTTACTCCTGCTACATCCCCCGCAACATCGCCCTCTTCACTCCGTACGAGATCTGGGTGGAAGCAACCAATCAGCTGGGCTCTGCTACCTCTGACATCACCACCCTGGACATCTTCGATGTAGGTGAGTGAGAGACGTCTATCTAAAGTTAACAGAGGGTTTCAGCTCAGCTTTACGCTTCCCCCTCTCCTTTTACGTTTGTCTGCAGAGCTCCAGCGTGTGGCTCTAAGACAAAACTGTCATGTTGTAAAAGTTAACCTTAGCAGATGCCCCTCACGTGACGGCTTCACATGTTCCTGGAATTGAAATTGTGGCGTTATGATTAGTGTAGCCCTCATCTGCTTGCACAGGCCTCCGGTAAACTGTCGCATTTCATAAAGCAGCCTTTGTGTTTTGGAACTCGGCATCCTCTCTCTGTGAATCCTCATTGGACGCTGAGGAACAGAAAGCGTGGAGGCTGTGAGTGGGCTGGAGGCGAAGGAGGAGCGCCGCCGTGTGTGATGCGTTGCGCTGCCAGAATACCAGAAACAATGAGTTCTGCCGGCTCCGTTTCCCTCTTCATCTTGAGCCGAACAAAGAGACACGTCAGCCGACACACAGTGAGCGATGTCTTAAGCGGAAGGTTACAAATGGGAAGCATTTTTAACGAGTGTTCCCTCTCGTGCTGCCATCCTCTTTGCCTTCATCTTCCTCCCCTTCAAAGCACTCGAGCCACTTTGTTTTATTTCTGACTGACTGAGGGAACGACGTGCTCTGGCAGGAACTACAGACTGACCTAAACTGAAGCGCACACACTAAATGAACAGCACCAGGTTTTTAATTTAGCATTTTAATAGCATTTAACTATTAAAATGATAAATTAGGAAACCTCTGAACGTGGTATCACTTTGAAATTGTCCTAATCACACACATTTTTGTAATCAGCTGGTCCAAAAAATCATACCAGGGTACACATTAATGAGTCATTCGCACTACAGTAAAAACAAAACAAAATATGGAAACCTACCTGTGATTAGTAAAAATCTCAGGTTGCAGCAACCAGTTGCAGGTTGTCTTCTTTCTGACAGACGTGTGCAGGTTTGCAGATAAGTGCTGTGTAGCTTCTAACTGGAGACAGATGCCAGCACGTCACAGTGAATGAATAATGAGCACGACCCTTTGAAGTAGGGAGTCCACTCAACTGGTCACCAGCTGGTTGTGTTCTGGTTATTTTCCTGTTTGAAAGCAAAGCTGCAAAAGATCACTGTCCTGCAGAAACCACATTTATAATGTGGAGGAATTTCTGAATTTCTCGGATCTCAGATGGGAATTTCTGTCTGTAGACGGCAGCAAATTTAGGCGATTATTTTTGGTATGATTTTCTCTGATTAAATTGAAAGCGGCATCTATACGCCGTCAGTTAAAAAAATTATTACCTATTAGTAATCTCCGTCTCTTCCACAGTGTGGGTTTTGTCCAGTATTTTTCCCCTCAACCCAATCAGTCTCTCGATGGTCGCCCCTCCCTGAGCCTGGTTCTGCTGGAGGTTTCTTCCTGCTAAAAGGGAGTTTTTCCTTCCCACTGTCTCCAAGTCTTTCCTCACAGGGGTTCATCTGATTGTCTTGAGGCGACTGATGTGATTTGGAAATAAAAATGAATCTGAGTTGCTCCATGTTAACACAGTTTTTCATGTAAATGCCACTTTGAGCAGACTATATCTTGCACGCCATCACAGTCATTTTATTTAAGCTGTGGTCGTAAGCTGTTGTTTTCTCCAGTGCAAGAATGGCTTCTTTCATTTGGGGTTATTACTACAGAAAAAATAAAGGCAAATGATATTGAAACCTGCTGTTTCTGACAATCAGCCAATCGGAAGAAGGCTGGCTGGAATGGCGAGGTACGTCTCAGAGAGAGGATGACGTGAGGTGCTGCACCAGGTCCTGGTATCAGATAAATTACGATTAGTATGAACACAAGCTTGCTGTAATGGAGTTCAAAGATATAAATATAAAGTTGGACAATATTTGGTCCCCATTAAATATTTATTTGCACTGCTTTTCCTTCCACATGACAGCTATTTATTTAGTTCATCTGTACCGTGGAAATTCCCTGTGAAGCTTCAGCTCTTGCTTTGATCGTGTGGTAAAGCAGACCAAGGATGAGGCCAAATATAGTAAATACTCTAAAGCTGCACGTAAGAGTGTTAATGATTTAAGAAGCAGCCTCCGAGTAGTTTCATTCATTTCATCTCTTACTGGTCATCCCTGCCTTGTTGGACTTTACACCTGCTGCATGCAAACCCTTTAATAGATGTCCCTTGTGTGTGCAGTGACCACAGACCCTCCCGCCAACGTGCAGGTCAATCGTGTCGGCGAGCTCGAGGACCAGCTGACGGTCCGCTGGGCCATCCCCCCCGAGCTCAAGGACATCCTGTTTCAGGCCAAATATCAGATACGCTACCGACTGGAGGACAGCGCTGACTGGAAGGTGGTCCGCACACAAACCCGCAGACTCGCCTACACGCACTTTCTCTGTAGCTACTGTGGAAACGTGTGAGCAATGATGAACATGAAGCTTCTTGCTTCGCTGTAAAACAAATCTTCTCCTTGCTGTCGTTAGCGATTTATAGCTTCTAAGTGTTGAAGCTTGGTTTTGATCCAAAAGTGCACAAAATGTTCCTCCTTTAACTCTCTTTGATGTTTTCTAACCAGAGGTGGGACCAAGTCATTGTTTTGCAAGTCTCAAGTAAGTCTCAAGTCTTTATCCTCAAGTCTCAAGTCAAGTCTCAAGTAATGTCAGGCAAGTCAGAGTCGAGTCTCAAGTCACTGGTGTAAAAGTCCAAGTAAAGTCACAAGTCTGAAATTTTGAATTTCAAGTCCTTTCGAGTCTTAAAAAAAACAAAACGAAAAAATAATGTTGCAGTTATATGCTAAATGTAAATATTAGACCATGTAATTTTTAAATCTGTGTTTTTCTCAACACATGACAAAATAGTGAACTTAGAAAATATACACAAATTGTGAAATTGCACCTCTTTAAAATGCAGCTCAATTAAACCTAGCTCCAAGAATAATTTTCACCGACAGTTCTGAGATAAGCTGCATGTTATTCTTGGATGCGGTTGTAGGACCGGCTTTAAAATCGCATGACAAAAATATCATACATAAATAAATGATATTTTTTTTAAAATATCATTTAAAAAAAAAAACTGCATCACCAACGTAGCCTGGAAAACATTTGCTAGTTAGATGAAGTCAGCTATCTCATCGTAGCATATTTATATGCATATTTATAATTATACGCTTCTTGGAGTGAGTGCATACACTCATGAAGTTTAGTAACTTCCGGTCACTGCAACAAGCCCAGGTACAGTTTACCGACGGATGGGTGCAGGACCTTGAAATGCACCGTGTAGAAAGTAAAGACCATCGTATGTATCATAAGTTTACCAGTCTCACAAATCGTCGTCATAAATACACATTCCTTAACCGTTTATTAATATAACCTTTGAGCTCAACGGTAATTAATTAGTAGTGGAAATAATTTCTGGTAGCATCACAGAAATGTAGCAGTGACAATAATACTGTATGCTGTAATCGCACTGGACAATTAGTGATACAAAACAACAGTTTTATCCTGTGAATAAAAGTATATGTTTTTGTCAATGTACCATAATAACAGAAGCGAAACGCAATATTGTGTCAGGACAATTCACTATTTATGCACAATAAATAAAGGAGCATAGCGCGACAATTTCTGTTCAGCGCCAGACTTGCTTGTAACCTATATCACCAATTATGTTAAGAAAAATGACGCATTAACTACAACAGCAGACTGACCTGTGTGGAAATGCTTGGAGCAGACTAACCTGTGAGCTGGAGTGTTCTAGGACGTTATATTTGATCTTTGAATGGCTGCAATCCAGTCGCCTCTTTATTACTTCGGAAACATGGCTGAACAATTTCTCTTCAACGACGTAATCCGATAACAACCGATCTCTTTACCCGTCGGCTTCCTGTGGCTGTCATGCGACCGGCTATTGCAGTTAATAATACAACAGCTTCTTGACATTTTTGTGTTTCTTTTTTATCGCTGTATAACTGATTTTAATTGAAAGCCTGCGTGCGCTAGTACCGCTTGCCACGAGTTCCCAGAATCCTTTGCGGTTCTACCCGTGAATGACGTTACATTTTCAATCTCTATATAATATGCGTGTTAAATTTTATATTTGGGGTAAAATATCAAGTCTTTTCAAGTAAACCGGTTCAAGTCCAATTCAAGTCCCAAGTCATTGGTGTAAAAGTCCAAGTCAAGTCACAAGTCTTAGAACATTTTTTCAAGTCAAGTCTAAAGTCATAAAATTAATGACTCGAGTCTGACTCGAGTCCAAGTCATGTGACTCGAGTCCACACCTCTGTTTCTAACCAAAGCTCCTTACTGTTTCTCTGCTTTGTATGTTTCTCTGTTGAATGAGAAGATTAAGCAAACACCGTAATATTTATTGAATACGAAGTCACCAGTATCCAGAGGAGATTCAGGATGAAAGCAGAGCAAACAAAAGTTTCAGACGCTAAAAATAATGTGGGGAGGCGTTCAGAGCTAAGACCGTGAAATTAAAAATGATTAATTAACTTTATATAAGAGGCAGTCAGGAGAAAATAGCAGAGCCAAAATCACATCGTTATCTCCTGTTGAAGGAGTGTGCAGCGTGCTTCTTGGTACAGCTGCAGTTTTCAGGTACAGTTGGCGAATTTGTCTCAGGTCTTCTGTGGATTTGAGATCGGGGCTCGTAGCATGTGCTGCAGGACTGATCATGTATGACTCTAGCCTTAAGTTTAAGCTCACTGTCACGTTGCAGAATGGATCTGAGCACTTTCAGGTCAGAAGTCCTCGTTTTCATTCAGATCAAAGCAGGTGAAATGGATTCACGGTGGATTACTGTCCCTGACAGTGACACTGATATCCGGCGTTGAGGCATTTATGGCCTTTCTGCTTTTCCTCCACCAGCTGTCAAAACTGTCTCCTTACAAACTCTGTTTCTTTCTGACCTCTCCATCAGTTGGTGGACGATGTCGGCAATCTGACATCGTGCCGCCTCGCAGGCCTCCAGCCTGGGACCGTCTATTTTGTCCAGGTGAGGTGCAACCCAGTGGGCATCTTTGGCTCGAGGAAGGCCGGCATTTGGAGCGACTGGAGCCATCCGACCGCCGCCTCCACGCCCAGCAGTGGTAGGAACTTGAAATACAGTAGACGCCGTCTCCAAGTAAAAGCTATCAGCCTGGATGTAGCAAACATTTGTCACTAAAGTACTTCCTGTCCCTGACTGTCTCTTTGCTTAAATGGCCTTTAAATGCTTCCCAAGCGTCTGTGATGCCCACATATCTTGACCGTTCTTTCCGTTCTCTCCAATAATCAACCTTTCATTGCCAATTAAAAGCCAAAAAAAGAACAATGTGTCCTCCTTCCCGATCCAACATCCTGAACAAGGAGATTCAAACCGCATGTGGCCTAAAAGGAACCAAACATCAATAGGCTACGTACCTTGATAGGGATCTCCAGACGGAGGATTAGAGGGAACTGCGGAGAGCCGCGGGGACGTTTGATAGATTTTTGTCGTCGGCTTCAAACATTGATCAAGTTAAAAAGCGGCATGTCTGTCAGCGGCGCACACAGGGCCTATAAAGCCTGAGTGGAAGCAGGTTTGGGAGCTGGAGGGGCAGATAATGAGTTACATAGGTTATGTGGTCAGGGGGAGGAAGTCGTTATCGGGCTCTGTTGTTTGCAATAAAGAATTGATGGTGGCAGACGACAGGAGCCCAGAAACTGAGTGTCGCTTCCACAAACACACGGCGTCACAATGAAACTAAAGTTCTGTTTGGATTTTCGGTTTTGCAGTGTTGAGCTACGATAGAGTAACTTTGTTTGTTTTTATCACGCAATCAGACAGATTAGGTACAAAAAGATGGAAAGCGTATTTTAATGTCTTTGATTGAGGAGAAAAAATAGGAATCGAAGCTTTTGTCTGCAGCAACGACTGTTTTGAACGAGTTTTCCCGCCTGTGAGAATCAACCCTTCCGAAGGCAGCGTCTCAATTCAACCCTGCTCCGTTTGATTGTCTAATGAAGACCTGAAAAGAACTCTAAACTTATACGAATCATTCCAAATATTCACAGAGCAGTCGGGTCAGGAACATGCTTCGTTTTCTTTAATGCATAACTTCTTCTGATATTTAAAAAGTCACACCTGTGCTCACACTTCACCTGCGCATCTTCTCACTTCCTTTGTCTCCCCCCGCCCCGTCTCCTCCCAGAGCAGCTGCAGAGCGGCTCGTGCGACCCTAAGAGCGGCGAGCAGAACTCCACGCTGCGGCGGGAACTCAAGCAGTTCTTCGGCTGGGTCCGCAAGCACGCCTACGGCTGCGGCGGCATGTCGATGAAACTGTACGATCAGTGGAGGGTGTGGCTGCAGAAATCGCAGAAAACGCGCAAGCAGGTAGGTAAGCGCGGCTGTGTCCGCGGCCCCAGCTGAATTTCTGACCCTGCCTTTGCTTCATCATATGGTCGGCATCTTTGCAAACACAAAGGGGAAGGATTTCTCTTGAACTTGCTCTGTGAAGTTTCAGTCTGTACTTTATGATCGGGTAAAATGTGCGGTTTAGACTTTACAGGCCCAGAGGTGGAAGCATGAAAGTAGACACGCTCTCAGTCGAGCACTCTGATTTTATTACATATTTAATGAGTGGACTTCTCATCTTCATCTGATGGCCACAACAAAGAGAAATAAACACGTAAATGTAATTAACAGCCTTCGGTAATGTGTTCCTTTTGTGTTTTGTTTTCTCTTGGCGCGAGCGTTCCCCTTTCACAGAAATAACTCGGCCCAAATGGCACGCAAAGCCTCCAGATCTGCTGTGTTTGTGAGTCTCTGTGAGGAGTTCACGTCCTCTGACGCTCAGTCCTTGAACTTGAAGAAACCTTTGGTCTGCCTGACTCGATTAGCTCAGAGGTGCCTGGATTTTTTTTGTGTTCTTTATAGGGGACAAGCTGTCGTCTGAATAATGTCTTTGTCCGCAAAGTGTGACAGCTTCCCATTGATTACCTCGAGAGAAAGGCAGCGAGAGGCAACACGGTGAATAAGAACGAGGAGAAAAGCGGCAGTCACACGGAGAAATGTGACGATTAGTGGAGGTGGCTTTTTTTTTTCTAGCTGAATTATCCCAGTAAGAACCATCTGCTTTTGTCTTTTCAGATTCTGCAAGAAGATAATTCATAGCACAGAAACTCGGCGTGACTGTGGCATTTAATTCAAGACGCACATCGAGAAAGCTTGACAGATGACTGGTCCACAGGGTCCCCGCAGTGTTGAGAGGTCCAACTCCCGTCCAAGGGACGCTGCAGAGGCTGTGCGCTCACACACTCTTGATTTTAAAAGGCCCGAGTGGGAGATAACCGAGACAAAGCAGCCTTTCATTCAGTCTGTCTGCTAGATCTGTTAGCAATAACAAAAAATATTAACGCCTTCAAAAACTGCAAATTTATACTCGAAAAAAGTTCAAACTGCTTCGTGTTTAACAGAATGTAAGATAAACACGTCTCTGGAAGTGAAAGTTTGCGGCATGTCACCAGATCAGCTCAAATGTCGTTTAGCTTATTGCACATTTAAGTGAATATTTTATCTATTTTTACTGTGTGTGATGTAAAGTGTACAAACACCAGCTGGTTATTAGTTAAGAGCAAAACTTGTCTTGTAAAGCATCTTTATTTAAAAATACAATCCAAACAAAGAGAGCGTCTCCAAACCGATCACACCTTCTGAATATTTTATATACACATTTCATTACAGCGCCAGCAGAGTTCTTTCTTTGAGCCCTGAAGTAACACAAACGCATGCCTGCAGACAAACACTCACGCAGGATGGATGAGTGGGTGGAGCCGGGTGGAGGGGGAGGGGATCGATAAGTGCAGCTCATAGTGTCCGAGACAGAGGCTACCTCCTGGGAGCGAGCTGTCAGTCGCACTCCTCTGAGTCATACTTGAAGTCCTGCATGATCTCACTCAGAGCCTCTTTGTTCTGGATGATCCTGGGCAACGAAGCAACACACACACACACACACACACACACACACACACACACACACACACTTACTTTTATTTGTGCTGGTTTGATATGGAACAGTTACAAAGATTATCGGATCAATTAGAAGAAGAACTGAGCCTCTCAGCAGCGAGCTGATGGGAAGCGAGCACAGTAAACTGAGGGGCTGTAATGGCAGCTCTTACTTATGCTTGATCTCCTGAATCTGTTCTTGACAGCTCTGGTCCTCCGGCTGATCCTGGGCCTGCTGCTTGGCCAGCTGCAGCTTAGCCGTCTGTTGAGAGGGCACATCAGATAAGATTTATGCAAACCACTCATCAGCAGAGGATGGAGGAAAGGCGGATGATTAACCCGGAGATAATGGGAGCTTTATAACATTACTGGAAGAAAGGGAGCTGAATTATAGAGGAATGTAAACCTTTATACAAAAGAACAAAGCAACATCTCTGAACACCAGATGTACCGAAGTCTGTGAAAATGTGGGAAGCACTGAGGTGGTCAAATTTGTCCAACACTCTGTAATACTGCCCGTAATTAAAAGGAACTTCAATGTTTCACATTTGAAATGACAGTAAAATTATATTTATCTACAAATACCTGCAGGTAGGCACACTAGAATAAGGAAACACAGATCTATAGTGTTTAAATAACTTTAATAGTGCATGACTTCAGGTATTACACAGGAAAGGAGAGAAAATTATTCTGCAAGTGATTTTAAGTATGGTGTCATTCAAAATTAAGTTAGCCTTTTCTCCTTCGTTATAGGTCACATCATGGTATTTATTTTGCTGTAAGCTGGTAAGGAAGCACAGTTCTTATGATTTATAGTGGTATAACAAAACGATCATTTAATAACCAAACATCCAGCCTAGACGTCAACATTTTTAATAATAATAAAGATTTAAAAAAGGTCAAGAGGTTCGTTACAGTAGTTCAAACTGGTGGAGGTGAAGCTTCCAGCTACAGCAGGCTGCATCTGCACAGCTGTCAATCAAAACGGCCACTCCCCTAACTTAAATCACCATGGTAACATTATTATGGAGGGGGTTTTGTGCTGGGCATTTTACCTCGGGATGAAGGACTTGCTTGTGCAGTAATCATGTTTCCATTCTGCTTTAAAGAAAGGTTTTTGGTTTCTGTAGCTAATTTTCCCCTTCACACTAAAAAAGAAAAAAATCACCACATATATCTTTAAACAGTGTGTTGATTTAAAGTGATACTAAAGCTTACAGGCTGGTCACTTTGAATGACCGGTGGAGGCTGACGGATGGCAGCTCACTGCTGGATTTCATCCCAGCAAACTAGACTTGTGTTTGTGGTGCTGTGCCTTTTTGAAGCAATTTAACTCCTAGCAGATGATTCTGTTTACTTTTAATACAATTTTAATACAAAGTAAGTCGAAAAGGTGTGTCCAGTTTTGACGGTGATGGAAATATGAGTCCACAGGCCGACTGCTGGCACCACCGTGTGGTGACCATCTCCGCATCTTCACAGCAAGTCTTGAGAAACACCAGTGACCCGATCATTCCTCCTTTTCAAATCAACTCTTAGCATCGAGAGTGTATGTGTGTGAGAGGTGGACAGGGGAAAAAAATGATGATAAATCAACCTCAAAAGATCCAGGTCTCAAATATGAAATCTCAAACATATCCCTCCAGAAGCTTTTCTCACAGCTTTACTCCATCGGTGATGTAAACTGGAGGATTTATAACAAACTGCTGCTCTACAAATAATTTCTGACACTCAACAATGATGGTGGGGAAATCTGCTTTCAGCTGAAGAACGATTAAGAAATGATTTTCGTTTAAAGCAAAAACTCTGCCTCCTTGTGGTGAACCAGTAGAATTGCATCCAGTTTTGGAAAAAGTTCTGAAACATTATCTGTCAGGTACGGTTTAACACCACATTATTAAACAACACAAATTCCTCTTTGACAACTGTTCAACTTTTCTGGTCAGTCATTTATAATCTTCTTTAATCTATATATTTATAGTTTTGCTTTCTAGCACAAACCGTTTTAGATGTTCTGAACGAGTGCGAACAACGTGTGTGTCTTTGTGTTCAGAGCAGGTACTATAAGGCATGCTGTCGGCGGCTCGCTAAAGTAGGATACATATTTATGTTTAACAAATGGTCAGAAGTGAGTGGAACGTGCTGCTTTCTGACAAAGAGAATAACACAGCCTTGTTGCCTTTACTGTGATCATGTTTACTGGCATCCATAGTTTCTTGCCAAAGGCCCGTTAAGGAAATCTCTCATCACCACACAGACGTATATTATATTTTAGATTCCCCTCGACTTTGCCTCGGTCTAAAAAGTGACCCATGCAGAAAGTGCTTACATACCAGTTCAAGTTTCTCCTTCTCTTTGTTCTGCAATTTCTCAATGTGCTCGGAGAGGTCTGGTCTGTCAAACTCGTCGTGCAGCCTGCCCTTGATCTCCAGCACTTCCTTAGAGATGCCGCAGAACGCCTGCGTTATCTCATGGACCAGCTGCCTGTAGTGGTCAAAGTCATAATGGGGCCCTGTCCTCAAGTAGGCTTCGTGTCCCCTGGAAAACATTCAGCAGCCATCACAAAAACAACAGGAAGGGGGGGCAATTAGTCATTTAATACAGATTCCTCTTGTTTGTGTACATGATGTAATCACTAGAGACAGGACTGTGTGTGTTTAACAGCATTATCACGAGATTCAAACGTACTCTTCAAAGAGCCGGTAGGTTTCGACCCGCTCGGACTGAAGATGATAAAATCTCTGGATCAGGGCTTTAAAGTCTGAAGGCACCTGGAGAAACGAGACAGGTCACCAAAATGAAAATATATTAAAACATCAGGTCGCAGGACACTCACTGGATGTATTTTTACTCACACTGAACTCAGACTGGATTACAAATCTGAAGCTACACTTTCTCATTGCAACATATCAGGTGACCCAGAATCCTTCCGTAGTTATGCAGCAATAGGTGTAGCCTGCTGGGGGATTCCCATGATGCACTGAGTGTTTCTTCTTCACTTACTGTGTATTTATACACGTCTTTGCATTGACTCATTATTTATTATTAATGTCTGGCTCTCTTCTATAACTTGTCTTCTGTCCTGTCCGGTCATGGCAGATGGCCACCCCTTCCTGAGCCTGGTTCTGCCGGAGGTTTCTTCCTGTTAAAAGGGGTTCTCTCCTTCCCACTGTCACCAAGTGCTTGCTCATAGGGGTAACATTCGTGTAACTAACATATTAAATCGTGACCACTCAACATGGTATAAATACCAAATAACAAAAGTTTAGTTTTTCTCACAAACACCGATGGAAAGCTTGAATTTTAACTAATATCTTGGCTGTTTTAAATACTCATTAATATGTAACGTGAAAAAAAAGATCAAGATTACTGACCCAGTTTAGAATGAAGTCATGTTGCTGTTTTTTTCTGTTAATGGTTTCTACAGGAGCGAACTAAACAGAAAAAGTCCTGCTTCACTGACTCAGCAGCGTGAATGCTTCAGCATCACTAGCTGGAGGTTCCCAAATTACCATTAGCTTGGTTAGCTTAGCACATGTGTTAGCTTTAAAGTTGGGCTTTTGCGAAGTTAAACTGTGAAATAAGAAACTCACCATGGCTGTAACACACCCGGGATGACTCTCCGCTTTTTATAATGGCACCATGTTTACACTTTATAAGCCCAACACGCCGCTTTCCTCCTGTATGTGAATCAGCAACCTGACCCGGAAATGAAGAACATGCGGTTGTAAATGGCTGCTTTCCAAAATAAAAGCACTTGAACTCGTCGGTTGCACAAAAAAGAGACTTTCTTTCTTTCTTTTTATTGAACCCCTCCTCACATAAAAGTGAAGACGCACATAAACAAAGCAGGAGGTCAATTACACACCAGAAAGAAAACAAACAAAAGAAATAAATAGATAAAACAACTAATTACACATGTCCAAACGCAGATACAATTTCTTCACAAAATTTAGTAAGTTCGCACTGTACTGTACAGTACTAGAATTATAGAACTTCGCCATCTTATAAACATTCGGTGTCAACCTGATATATACAGTAAAAAAGTAATTGCCCCTTTCTAAATTAACTGTAATTAACTACGTTTTTGGAAAGCGAAGTTTAATTACACTGTCACACCGAGGCCTGATTATTGTCAGACCTGTTGAATCAAGAAATCGCTAAATAGAAGCTGTCTAACAACGTGAAGCAGGCTAAAAGATCTAAACAAACAGCTGAGAAACAAAGTCACTGACGCCTATCAGTCTGGAAAGGATTACAGAGACATTTCTGAGGCTCTGGGACTCCAATGAACCACAGTGAGATCCATTATTCACACATGGAGAAACTGCAGACAGTGCTGAACCTTCCCAGGAGTGGCCAGCCCACCAAAATTCACCCAGGAGGTCACAGAAGAACCAAAACAACATCTGAAGACCTGCAGGCCTCGTCTGGCTCTGTTAAGGTCAGAGGTCATGACTCAACAATAAGAAAGACACTGGGCAAAAATGGCCTCCAATACCAGTTAAATGTTTGATGTCAGTTACTACTGACATCAATGGTGGCACAAGCAGTTATTACCTGAAGCTGGTAATGTTTTTTCACACAGGGCAGGTAGGTCTGAAATTTGTAAACTAATAAATCAAGAAGGGGCAAATACTTTTTTCACAGCACTGCATATAAATAAGAATCTGCATCTTGTTTAAGCTGTTTTCAGAAGCCATCATCCTGCATTCAGCCATCTTTATCAACTTAAATCGACCCACTTCTCCATCTACAGCACAATTTGCAGCATTTTATATTCACAAGTAGCTTCTTTATCTCCAATAAATGATATATATTTTTGTGGCACCACATCTGATATTATTATGACTAGTTGTTTATTAATAAATGGAAATGTCCCATGTATGTTTTATTATTATAAACAAAAAAATCTGTAATGTTAAAAGACGTAAAGCAAAAGGAACAACGTATTCTGTGTGTGTATAGATATATATACTTATATGTAAAGTAGTAGTGTAATTTCTGGGTAGCTGTAAGGTGAGCAAGGCCAGTAAAACACTTTATCTGAAACCTCCGCCTGCCGAGGTGGAGGTAGGGGAAGGCTGCAGACCCCGGAGCACCGTGAGGTGATGTCGTTTTGCCGAAACTGTGGCAGTTTTATTTTGAAAAGCCTGATGTTCTCAAACCAATTAAACGACCCTTCCTGTTAAAGGTGCCGTTCTTCGGCACAAATCCCCCGGGAAGGTGCTTTGCCAGGGCGGAGTCACTCCTAAAAAATTGAGCAGAGTGGCACGTGCGTGGACTCCGTGTTTGTGGGGTTTGGTATTTTTGGGGGGAGAGGTCGCAGAGCTGCTCCCGTGCGGTCTCCCTCCGCCGCTCATTGGTCGGCTGAGCATCTTCAGCACCGCGCAGGCTGAACAGCGACGCACAGCCACGCAGCCTTCTTCAGCGGAGGACGACGCGGTGCACGCGGCGCGGTTACTATGACACCGTTTCTCTTATTTTTCTTATTTTGATCCTTCGGCGCTCTTTCGCTCTGCACTGCGAGGATTTGATGCCCGGGGTCTAGAGGCTTTGATCGGGAATTGCCCTCCGGGTGGTGGCTGGGAGGAGGCTGGTTACCCCACCGCTGATGCTCGGACTCCCGGCTTGTTCCACCGGGCTTCCCTCCGGTCGAGTGGCCAGGCATGACGGACCCTAACGACCTCGCTCAGGTTACCGGCAGCAGCACCAGCAGCATCAGCAGCAGCATCTCATGCACGGTTCAGCACCGCCAAACACCGCCGCCCGATCCTCGGGTCCCCCTGCCGGTGTCCCAGCGTCCGCCGGTCCCCCGACGCCTGTTGTGACATGACAGCTCGGGGCAGAAAGGCGAGGATCAAAGGTTACGGGCAGGGACTGCAGCAGGAGCGCGGATGGATCGCATCCTCCGGGAGAAACTGACCGCTGGGGTTTAGAGGAGAGGATGCAATCATCCCTGCATCTAAAATTCACGTGACACTCGATTTATCTGCTCCCTTGTTTCTGCTTCAGATCCTCCGGAGGTCAGCGCGCAGGGTCAGCCCCAGAGCAGCGGGCAGATGTGCTCGCACATCAGCAGGGCGGGTGTCTGCGTTACCGGGTACCCTCCCGGGCCTGCAGCGTGGTAGCACCCACCTTTGCCTTATAATCTCATCGGATGCACAGCCTCGCGGTGTCGGTGGAGTCCCGGCCAGCTGTGCCTGTCAGGCTCACTTAGCCGCCGCTGACCGCCACCTCCACCCGCACAGCCATGGGTTGCATCCAGAGCATCGCCTGTAACAAGTCACGCATCAAACGAGAGAGCATCGTGGTGTGCGACCTGTCCGCCACCATAGACCACTGCCCCACGGTCATCGAGGAGAGCTCGCCCATAGTGCTTCGGTACAAGACGCCCTATTTCAAAGCGTCTGCGCGGATTGTGATGCCTCCAGTCCCGCGCAACGAGACCTGGGTGGTGGGCTGGATCCAGGCGTGCACCCATATGGAATTTTACAACACCTACGGAGACGTCGGCATGTGAGTTCACACCTCTGTCACCTGAGTCCCAGTTACACGCGCGTGACAGGATTTCAGATGCAGGAAAACGGGAGCGCGTGCGTGACGGCGCGCCTCCGTGCACTCTAATAACTATAACGCGTTCGTGCCCGAGCTGCACGCGCTCGGGGAGCATTTGTGCACGCAGCAGGTTAACGGAGCTCGTCAGCCTCCTTCATTCAAACGCCCACCGACAGATTCTGTTCCTGTGACTCTGGCACCTAAATAGAAAAGCTGCTATTAGAGGAGCTAAACAACAGTTGCTGCTCTCACACTCAAATTGTGCCCACGGAGACATGTCCTCCCCCACACCCACACCTCACACACACACAAACGCGTTATGTCTGGAGGGCATATGCGAGGGGGTGTTTAATCCTACTGGGTGCAGGGGTGTGGGTGGTGCATGCACGGGTGAGAGGATGGGGTTTAGGTTGTCATCGGATTGGTCACATGGCATGGTAAATAGATGGTAGGGGGCCTCCAGATGACAAAGCTGTTGATTACAACAAAGGGATGATGATGATAATCCACTGGCACACTGAACCATCATAGCTTTTCTTTCTTTCTTTCTTTCTTTTTTTAGACAATTTGGCCCAACAAAGAGAAACTTCCTGTAATAAAATAGATTTTAAAAAGCAAAACGGCTTAATGAAATACAGTATCACATAACTAAAAGCTTGGTAGAAATATAAAAAAATATATATAAAATAATCCGCAGCCAATCAAAAAACAAGCAAAGCAAAAACAACAAATATCTCCAAATACACTCAAAAAAAGCAAATTGGGTGGTTGTTACATTTACAAAAGTCTAACTTGTAATTTGAACAAAATAATTTCATGTCCCTATGGTGAACATAATTAAATTATGTAGGATCTGCATGAAATTCAACAACTTAATTTGTTCTTGTTCAGATGACCTGATCAAATCTAATAAGAGTGGTTAGTTGCCTGGACTCACGAAATTCACAAGATGACACAAGATTTCAAACCACAGGAAAATCGCTGGAGTTATAAGAGGCAAACAACCATACACACACCACGTGTATGTTATTGCTATTTATTGTGGTTTAAGCTGTCAAGTCTTGATTGGTGGTGTGGTGGTTAGCGCCGTTGTCTCACAGCAAGAAGGTCCTGGGTTTGAATCCAGCTAAACTGAAAAAAAAGAGCCTGTTGGAATTCCTTAAGTGAACAGTGGTTGCACACAATTGCTTTGGCAGAAACAACTGAGTTAAATCAACACAATGTATTCATATTCAATAAGCCTGTGCAGTTTGTGTTGATAAAATGTGAGTGAAACTTGTTTAAATGAACTAAGTTGAGCTCTTGGAATATTTTAATCCTTCGCAGTTTTGTCACTTTATTCCAACACTATTCAATAACTTTTACCCCAATACTACTTGGTCACTTAAATAATAAAATTTGTCTTCATATTTCATAATGTTCAACAAAGTCTAGAGTCTGGTTAACATAAAAATTGAATGAATTTACAACCACTACCATCCTCCTATCTTTATCCAGGCTGCAGGGGGGGCTGGGGCATAACCCAGAAGTGATACGGTAAGAGGCAGGGTACACCCTGGATAGCTCACCAGTCTGTCACATACAGACAAACAACTATTTTCTCTCAAATTCACACTTTACGGTAATTTGGAATCACCAATTAACCTAACTCTAATAACCGCATGACTTTTAACTGTGGGAGGAAGCCAGAGTACTCAGATGGAACTCACTGTAAACTAGCCAGGTTGTGGATTTGAACCAGTGAACCCATGCTCTTACTGTGAGGCAACAGCACTAACCACCACGCCACCAAGATGTCAACCGAGGCTTAACAAAAGTAGGAAAAGCTATGATTTCAAGGCTTGATGCAGAATTTTCCATACGTTTTTGTCCTTGACAGCTTAAACCGCAATAAATAGTGATAGCATACATGTGGTGTGTGTAGTTGTCTGCCTTTTAAAACTCCAGTGATTTTCCTGCAGTTTGAAATCTTGTGTGATCTTGTGCATTTCTTGAGTCCAGGCAACTAACCATTCTTACTAGATTGTATCAAATTACACGTTACAATTTTGTAAATGTAACAACCACCCAATTTCATTTTTTCAGTGTAGTATGCAGTGAATTCTCTGTGGGGACTCTATTTCCTCCCACAGTTAAGTCATGCAGTTATTGGGGTTACGTTAATTGGTTAAAAGAATTCTCTCCATGTTAGCCCTGCAATAGACTGGTGAAGAGGATGGATGGAAGTTGTTATAAATCTGTTAACCAGACTCTAAACTTTGTTGTACATTATGTAATATGAAGATAACGTGTAGTTTTTAAAGTAACCAAATAGTATTGGGATAAAAAGTTATTGAATAGTGTTGGAATAAAGTGAGAAAATTGTGAAGGATAAAAATATTTCAAGAGCTGAAATTACTTCATCTAAACATGTTTTAATCACATTTTATAAACACAAACTACACAGGTGTATTGAATATGAATAACTTGTGTTGATTTAACTTGTTGTTGTTTAAGTTGCTGCCAAAGCAAAACATCTATGTTCAACCAGTGTCCTCACTGTTGAATTAAGTAAATCC
The DNA here is from genome assembly GCF_057381915.1 of Diplotaxodon limnothrissa. NCBI lineage: Eukaryota > Metazoa > Chordata > Actinopteri > Cichliformes > Cichlidae > Diplotaxodon > Diplotaxodon limnothrissa. The sequence continues at coordinate 11,552,832 of NC_140617.1, read as the reverse complement.
AACATTTTCTTTTTTCAGTGTAGGAAAAACAGTCGCCACAGCACCACAACTGGATCTAGTCATGCTGGTATCATTAGCAAACTAACAGACACGTTACACGTGTTCCTGGAGTCCATTAAGGGGCAGCTAACAGGGATCAAATGCGCTTTTTGGGGACTACTTTCATCGGTGGATTTGGTGCCATGTTTATACACGTCATACACAGCAACAGTGGCTTAACTTGTGTTTTTAATAAGTTTGAACGTCAGTTAAAATCTATGAAACATCTTTTGAATGAATGTTGGAGTTACCCAGAGATCTCTTGGTTCTCTGTCTTCCTCCAGGTCCAGCTGGGAGCTGCCTCAGCTCCGTGAAGGCCTGGTCCGGGCCATCAGCGACTCAGATGGCGTGAGCTACCCTTGGTACGGAAACACGACAGAGACAGTCACCATAGTCGGCCCCACGTCCAAGCCGTCCCGCTTCATCGTCAGCATGAATGACAATTTTTACCCCAGCGTTACCTGGGCTGTGCCGGTCAGCGAATCTAACACGCCTTTACTGACGAACATCAAAAGAGACCAGAGTTTCACCACCTGGCTGGTGGCGCTCAACACCACATCCAGGGAAAAGATCCTGCTCCACACCATCAAGTGGAGGATGAGGGTTGACATCGCAGTGGACCCGTCCCTGCCTCTGGGTTCCAGGGCCAGGCTGGTGGGCCGGGTGCACCAGGACCAGCCGCGGGTGCTGACTCGAATGGAGCCCATCCCTCTTAACGCCATGGGGAGGCCCAACGCCAACGATGCCCAGGTTCTGATGTGGAGGCCGAGGAGAGGCCCTCCGGTTGTTGTCATACCGCCCAAGTAGAACACCACGTGCATCTGATTGGCCGTTTCTGGACATCATATCAGGCCAATTCTGCTAACAGGATAATCAGATGAGACGCAAAAGCAGACAAAAATGATATTTATAAGCAGGCTGAGAATTGCATTACGTGCTGATGACCTCATCAGAGTTGCAGTGCTTTGAATCTTGAGGGGACAACCGCCTTAATTCCCCACCGCTGCCTTTGATGATTAGAAAGTTTGTTAGTCCCTGCTTCTGGTGCCGTTGGGCCGCCGGGTGTGCAGGCATGCACTCCGGCCCTGCACAACAGAGGGAAGACTCGTCTGAAGCTTGAACATCTGCGCTGGGATGTAACTGATACCTGTGCTGTAGCTACTCAGGCCCTGGAAGAAGTGATGGAGCTTAAATACAATTGACAAAGGTTTTCGCGGCCTTAAAGACAGCATACTCGTGGCCTGCTCTGTTCTGTACGCTTAAGTGCTGTGTAAGAGTTTAAGCGAGGAAAGTTGTTAGAGTTTGCGTTGCGTTCACGTCCAGCGAGGACGCCGTCGCTGTGGGGTTCCTTCTTCATCGTGGACGCAGACAAGTAGAATCTCACCGGGATGACGTGAGCGTGCAAACGCGTGTATCTGTTTGTGCTTGTGTGCTTTCTATAATGGAGCCCGGGGTCGGGCCCAGGCGTGCTGCTGTGTCACACCGGACTGCCTCACACACTCTCACACACACACACAAGGCCTCGTTTGTAAAGCCGAAACATTGTAGGGTCATTTCTTTTCTTTGTGTTTCAAAGATTGTCACATGCAAACACAGAGCTACCTTGTTTTTGACATATCAGAGGAAAAGCAGAAATAACACTTTGGTTTCAGTCACATACACACAGACATGACTGAAGCCCTGCAGCAGGACTATTTCCCCCTCCTGCAATCGCACGTGGCCAGTTCGTCCGAGCTGCAGAGCTTCTCCCTCCCTGCCTTTTGAAAAGCCAGAGATGCCTGTGTTGATGACAGCCTGCTACAGTCAAACATGGTTTTATCATTTGAGGAACGTACTGATGCCAAGTTCCACTCATGTAAGACTGAGATCACACCAAAACATAGTTTCTTCTGAGTTAACCCTGGCAGCGTGCAGCCCTGCAGTTAGAAGGTGATCTGCTGAAGCGCAGCAACGTTTCAGCTGTCGTCAACGTACTTGCTCATCCAGATTTGGGATATCAAACTAACGCCTGTTAAATCTCACTCATCTGAGGGTTACAGGGTTTTTTCTTTGTCTTCAAACAGCATTTTTTACATCTAGAAAAAATGTATGACTGTTCATCTTCAGGGTGACGAAAAAAGTTTCGTCCATTCAAAAATTGTCCATTCAGCAGTTAGCAAAATATCCAAACACGTGACGGTGTGAGAGGAAGTGTTTGCTTCGCAGCGTCTCTGGTGGTCTGTCGTGATGTGTGTGTCAGAAGGTTCGCGGCTGAAAATGAAAGCCAGTATGTGCTGTTTTCCTACGAGCTCACAGCTTCAGCGTAGTTCACTGTTAGGCTGTTGTGTTTTGGCTCGTAGCCTTCATCGTGGTCGTAAAACATCACACACTTGGCTGAGATTGTGCGTTTTGTATTTCTTTCTATTTCACATCTGCATCATTTAATCTGTAATATGTTTTATGATGACCCCGATGAATGCTGCGAGCCACAAATGCGCTTGTCTAGCCTTACAGTTACTCTGTATACTGTCGGTGCTGCAGGAGGTTTGATCTCTTCAGGCTTTTTCCTCTCCTCCGTGCACCTTAGAAGGAGGTGAAACAGTGCCCCAAACCAGAAACCTCTACGCTGCTTCTGATGATTTTCCAGGCGGTGCATTTGCTGTAGATCTGCTCATCCGGCCTCAGTGGGACTGAAAAAAAAAAAGGCTTCTGCTGAACTGGTCCAGATGAGACAGAGATGAAGAGAGATGGATGATGTAACCACATTATCTTGCTGATGCTGCTCATTACTCTTGGTGCGAACCGAACAAGCCTTCACATACACACACACACACCTCATATAGAACAACAACAGAGCCAGGATCACCAGGAAGGACTGTTCTGCCGGCTTACTGCAAAACTTAACACACACTAACCGCACAGCGATGTGGACAAAGAGATAGTTTAACACCCTGATTATTGTAGCTATGACGCAGGGGCAGTTTGTGAGGCCAAGCCGACAATCACGAGCAGCACTTCCGATGGGACAACTTAGAAGGTGATCGTTATTGGACTGAAACTTTGCGCAGAGAACTGATGCTTTTATAGTGGGGAACTCCCCCCCCCCACATGCCCCGATTAAAATAACGTGTTAATTAAAAATACATTTTTACTTCACCGTGAGGGTCACACAGTCTGCCGTCAAAGTGCATCCGGGCCTCAAGTGTCTTTTACAATTAACAGCCGTGCCTGTGGGCTCGGAGCAGAGTGCTGCACGGCCCTTCGTGTGAATCTGACTTGTTATTCCTACTTGTCCTGCCGGTCGACGTTAGATTGTCTGAAAGCGACAGGCTGACGGTGTTTTACAGTGTTTTAATGTGGAGGACGTACAGTCCTTTCTCTCAGACTGTCTGGCTTTTGCATGCAGTGTTTTTAAACTCATTAAAACAAATGCCAAAAATAAAGTGTGAACTTAGTCCTCTTTGTCGCTCCACAGCCCAGGTACAGTGTAACATTTTTACATGGGTATAAGAGGCTGCAATGTCCCCATGGTACATTCACAGACTGTAGGTAAAAGATGGACGAGCTGGCTCTGTAGCTGCGTTCTCTGTAACCACCAGCAGGAGGCGACTTTAGTGATTATAAGATACTTGTATAAAAATCTACTGGGAAAACAACCTTTCAGCTCTTTTCCAGATGGGTTTATAACTTCTGATCATAGTTTCACATCTTATTGAACACAAATTGATTTTTATTTGGTCAATTATCAGTCAGGATCTTAAAGCATTTATCTTTTTAACTGCGTTAGAAAAAAGCTGCTCTAGTTTCTAAAAAGCAATAACTCCTACCGAGCAATCAGTGGTCACTGTCAACCTCTCTGACTTTTTATTAGTGCTGTTCACATGTGTAGAGCACATCTTTGCTAGACAAAGAAAAATTGAATGCTTCATAAGGGAATCACTTCCAGCCCGACTAAGATTTGGGAACATGAAGCTTAGGGTCAATTTTCAATAGCAAGTAGGGCTGCCACAAACGATTATTTTGATAGTCACCGATTATTTGTGCGATTAGTCGACTAATCAGATCTTGCATCCATCGGACGCTCTAGTGAGCCTTCACCTCCCGGTCATCTATTGAGCTGGTGGGTAGCAGACGTCTCTGAAAATGTCAGAGCACTTTTGCAAATATGTGATGTCTTGATAAATTGAGCAGATATTTGAAGTTTACACAGCTACATCCTCGCCGGAAAATATCTTAAAAGTTTATTTTGTGACCAGGAAAGACTAATATTAAAATTAAGTCGCGGCCGTCATTGTTAGAAACTGGAATTGGCTGGATAGAATTCTGGGATAGGTTTAGGGATGGGTACCAGTATCCGGTGCCATTATGGCACCAGTTCTGACATAAACTGTAGTAACCAGACCGAAAAGCAGCGCACATTTCGGTGCTTTTTTTTCCTGAGATGTCATACACTTTGGATTCTAGCCAATAATTTTACCTTACCAAGGATAGTAGGCGAGCCCAGATACGTACGATCTTTTAGAGCAGAGCTACAGATTAAAAATGCCCAAGGTGAAGCGGTCAAAAGTCTGGCTGTACTTCACAGCAAAAGATGCAAACTCAGCACCCTGCAACAAGTGCTTTAAGGTGATACTGTGCAAACGAGGTAACACCTCGAATCTGATGAAACACCTGGCGACGCATAGCGTTCTTTTTAAAAGCTGTATTTGATAGCTTGCTGCAAGCCCTCACACATCTACTGCGGGTGTGGTGCCTGTTATCGGACCCGGAGTTAGCAACATCCCCCAAAAACCCGAAGAATAGAGTCCTGGCCCCTAGCCCTGCCAGTGTAGCAGAAATGATGACGGATGATGATGGCAGCAGCAGCCGTTCTTCGCTGGGCGAGTAGCTTAATGTTGTTCGTGTGTAATTTACGTTGAGTAGGCTAACCACGTTATTACATTAATGCATGTAAGGTGAACTAGCAAACATCATCATAGCTACATGTGGCTGTCTTCTTGTTTGATGGCAGATGCTCCCTTCACCCTGGCCAAAATGACCAAAGAAAAAGTGGAAAACAGCTAAACATGAGAGGTTTTTGGACAAAGTTTGTGTTTTTTCCATTGTTTAAGCACTGCTTCCAGCCAAGAGTGATACCATAAATCCCCTATAGCTGCAGAAAAGGCTAACATTGTTATCTTTTTACAAAAAAACAGCTGAACATGAGAGGTTTTTGGACAAAGTTTGTGTTCTCCATTCTTTAAGCACTGGTTCGAGCACTGTTTAAGCACCGGCACCGTTTCAAAAGTACCAGTTTGGCACCGGTATCGGATAAAACCTAAACGATATCCATCCCTAGATAGGTTGGGCCATGAAGGATATACCCGACCCATCCTTTAAATCTGGGGAAAAGGGAGGACGCATTTGTCATCGTTGTCGAATTTGGACAGCCTTCATTGCGTCGCTGTGATGTAATCGGCCTACAAATGCAGTCTCCAAAGGATGCGGCCACTGAATTTGGACACGGCTACCATACCTGAGACTGCTTCATCTTTGCCGTTTAACCGCAGCTGGCATCCTTGTAGATGCATTGGTGCCATCTTCTGTTTCAGTCACTCTTAAATCCTACTACTTATTCCTGCGTCTTTCAGGATCTTACAAAAGCTTCAAATATTGCGTCGACTATTAAATTAGTCATCGACAATTTTGAGAGTCGATGTAATCATAACTAGTCGACTAATCGTGGCAGCCCTAATAGCGCGTCATCCAAACTACGCAGCAGATCCATGACGAACCTCGTGGTTGTTATTAACAAATGGATCACCTCAGAGGTACTTTCGACTGCAGTTTGGTGCACTTTTGGGCATCTTTTATTGTTAGGAAATAGATTGACTCACCGAGTGAGTTGTGAAAATGTGATGCGAAAATGCATTTATGTGAATTGCTCCAAAAAATTAAAAAATTGTGGAAAAAAAATGAGGATAAAATACTTTGTTTTTTAACCCTCAGCGATGTCACAGGAACCAAATAATTTGGACATCCATGCAGCCAATGACATCAGATTTGAAAGCAGGTATCCATCTTTTATATACAGTCTATGTGTTGGGGTAGAAAATGTAAATGCCGTGTGTTGTGGTAAAGTAAGAATGATCAAAGAGGAGACACACAATGACACATGCACATAAGTCAAAGGAAGCATGTTTTTTTTATAAAAGATTCACATATTGGTAATTAAAATAATAAAGTTCTTAATTATACCCGCTTTATCCCAAAAAAAAAAGTAGTTTCAGAAAAAAATAATAATAATAAATCATCAAATCAAACGTTACTTTCTCTGTAAATGATGTAACCAGCTTCAGTTTCATTGGACCACATTCTGATTATTCCGCCACAAAAATCACCAAATGACACTGTTACACAGGCAGAGGACACGCTAACCGTCAACAGTGGTTCTGAAAACTAAGCTAAGCCTAATGAATAAGTTAAACCGCCAATTAATTTATAGATTTAAATGTCAACAGTGCTAATACTTACACCAAACATTAACATGATTTCCAATATTCAGTGTAACGTCTCCGCTTGGTGTTGTAGTTTCAGAGCTGAAGCTCATTCTGACTCTGAGCTTAAACAGGACAGGAGTACCTGTTAGAGCGTTAAACACCCCGAGGTGAAGGCGGCAGCCACTGGGCTACGTGGCAAATGTGGCTTGGAAGAATAGTTAGAAAGGCCCACCCTCTGGTTCTTTGCTCCTTTGTTACACTGGGTGACTGATGTGGCCGTAAGACTAACAGGCAGTCAAACTAGTTCCTGGTGAAGACAATCAGTCGGTCCAGTTTCCCTTCACCGGGCGTGGCAGCTGGATTATGTGCGCTGTTGTAATCACAGAAGAAAAGTAAAACGCCCTCCTGGTTTCGTCTCTCCTTGCTTCTCCTTCTCAGCTGAGGCACTTTTGGTGTGAGACTTGTCACAGCGTTGTTATAAAATTAAAAAACAAAACAAAACAAACCTTCCTCTGATCCAAACCTGCTTACATCCTCCGTTATGTTTTCACACTATATGTGAAAACATAAAGGCAGTCCAGTCCTCCTTTCCCTTCGTGTCTTCACGACCTCCCGCAGCTGCTGTAGTTTCAGCCGTGTGTCCTACGCCCTGCTGGGATTGGGGGAAGGCTTGCCTTCGTAGCCGTACAGGAAAGTGGCCGCGATGACTAAAACGGCCCCGAGGAAGAAAACACTGCAGGCAAGAGCAGAAAACTCATTGAGCTGAAAGAAAGAAAAGCGAAAAGGAAAAAACAGAGAAAAAAATAGCGACTGCTTTCTTTACCTGGTTGGGTCAAAGTCCTGCAGCAAGAAGTACGATATCAGCGTTGACAGGATGATGGAGAGTGACGTAGCGAAGCCCTTGAGGATGTTGTCTGCGTACTTGATGACCGCTGCTATGACCAGACCACCCAGGGCCTGAAGAGAAAACAAACACGGAGACACAGATGGACAGAGGCATGACCTGTAGGGCCAACGGGGAGTCCGAGCCCCAGCTTTAAACAGTCTGTTAGCCCAGAAGTTCGACAATATACGCGACAGCACAGCGAGTGAAAGTTACCTGCAGTGCTACAACAGTCCAGGTGACCGTGTTGTATCCCTGAAACATTCCAGACTCCCTCACTCGCTCCCCATCATAGGCCATCATCCCGAGGAGCCCGAACACCAGGCCGAACATCCCTGAAACGCAGGGACGGAGCACTTCAGAGCGACATTCCCAACACTGCTGTTTTCTATTATTTAAGTAATATATCAAGAATATTTCCACTAAAATCAGGCCTAAATTAATGATTAAATTCTCGTTTTTGATCGTCTTTCTTGTTCCTGCTGCTGAGGCTCTGAGGTTTAACACAGGTGAAGATGCTGTAAGCTCAGTGGGAATCGCAGGAGACTCAGCACATACTCACACGTTCCAGGATAAAAATAAACTAGACAGGAACATTCATCTAACAGAAACATATCGGAGGGTAAAAAGCCCAGCTGGCTCCCCGAGCAAAGACCCGAGGAACCGCTGCACACATGGGAGCTTCCTGGTCCATTTATCACTTTTAAGCAACAGCATCTCAGATCATTGTTCTTCTGGCCTCCACTTTATTTTTCATACTTTTTACTGCGCTGGACTGCGTTTCAAGAACATATACAGGCTGTATATATCAGTTCACAACTGATTTGCCTGGTGATAGATACCAACCCAGCTGGATGTTGCGGACCCACACGCTCTGTTTGCTCTCTTTCAAGATCTTCTCAAAGTAGACACCAGCGAAGCCGCTGGAGAAGCACGCCACCAGCACTGCGGCGAGGCCGACGAACTGGGAGCCAGCAGACGGGGCCTCCTTCTCGGAGGCAGAGTCAGAGGGCCACTGCAAGCACAAACCGGAGAGCCTTAAATTTTAACAGGTGAAAAAAACTCTTTCGAGCTTTCTTCTCCCCACATGTACGATTAGGAAGTTAAATCGTAACCCAACAAACATTTCAAGGAATGATTATCCACCTCAAAATGTGGCGAAACAGTCCAAAGTGTGCTTTGTGTGTTTCGAGTTCCTGTAGCACAGCAGCTTTTAGGTTTTAGTTTTTAAAAGACTGACAGGCCAGCGTCAGAGATGCTCAGAGGCCAATTTGACAGAACCAGACCAAATCTCACCCCCAGCTCTCTGGCTCTAAACGTGACTGCAGAGAGAAACGTCCGTCTTGGAAGCAGAAACAAGCTTCTTTATTGGTTCAATACTGAAGTACACTTTATCCAGGTTCACCCGTTTAAAGGTCACAGTTACTTTGACTAGCAGGTGGGTCCTGGCTCATGACTTACACCTCTCATCCACATTCAGTCACCCAAGCTTCCAAACAGGAGCCAATGCGTAACACCGCTATGGCCTCCTCCATCATTTAGATACAGTCTATGATAACTGCGTGGAGCAGACTTCTCTTCTCTTGCACATCTCCTGCTGAATAAAAGTACATGCTGCAAAAATAATAAGTGCTACACAATCCAGTGTGTCACAGGGTTCGACGTGATGATGTCCAGAGAAAACAAACAAACCTGGGCTGTGTATTTTACATCCAATGAAACATCCAGCGGATACAACGTGCGCCTTCCAGAGAAACTCGTATGTACTTAGTAAACTGGAACTTTGTGTAATGATTATCATTCACAGTGAAGTCTCACTGAATCCCTCATGCCGGGTACCTAATATTCAGACACGGCATCGTCACAGCTTTGCTGCGTTGTGAAAAAGCTGCAGAGCGAGACTTCTTGTGTGATGTGCTGCAGTAAGCAGGAAAACACAGGCATTAATGCACAAAAAAGATGATGCTGAGCTTTGAATGTGCAAAGGAAGAAATCTCACACTTTCATCTTTGGATAAATAAAGATTCAGGACAAAGTGAAGCTATTGTTTGGTATATTCCTCCAACATCAGCACCATCAGCTCCGCAACAAACCTCGCTGGGTGAAAAGTAACAGCACCAGCTTGGAAACGAGCAGCGAAACAGAAGCGGGGTTTCTCTGCAGACTCTGTTTTCTGTGTGTTTGTAGGGTCTGAGATGGAAACAGAACAGTTGCTCTTTAGCATCATATCTGATGTGAGTGCGAGCCTTCGTGGAGTGCCGCTGATAAGCCACGGTCACTCCTGCACGTACCTTGGACAAACAGATCCGTTCACGGCTAAATATTTCTCAGAATAAGTGTAAAGCCAACTGATTGCCATTTTCTTTGTTTAGCCAAGGAGGAGGAGGTGATATGAAAACAGTCATTCCTCCTCTGACACATCATTCATCAGCAGCCAACATTTACTCAGTCTTCTAGTACAAGCCTCATTATTTATTTGGCCTTTAAATATCAGAACAAATAAAACAAAAAACAAAAAAACAGCACACTCAGTGAGTAAATGCTCAGCAGACAAAGGGGACTAAAGTGTCAGCTGCGTGCACACACTGCTTTTTTCCAGTCTCTCTCTGAGCTGAGTGAACATAAGTAAAGTAGCTTACTGTGATTTGAATACACAAATCCATTTTACTTCCTGAATGTCTTTTTGTCAGCCTCAAAACATCTCTGAGCTCGCCTCCTTCAGCCTTAGAGGTGCATTTTCATTCCTGTGTTTTATGTCTGACTATCTCTACACATTTAGCTTTTTTAAGACAGCAAATAAAAGCTGATTGTCTCAAGAAATGGTGAAACAGTGATTCGAGATGCACGGCACCTGCACGAGGGCCACGCCAGCCATGAGAATCAGCAGCGAGAGCCACTGGTACACGCCCAGCCTGCGGCCCAGCATGGACACCGAGAACAGGGCCGTGGTCAGGATCTTCAGCTGGTACGTCACCTGATGGAGACAAAGGAACAAGCGATCAATCCTCCGGTCGTCACGGCGGTCATGAGGCCCGCAGATTAACCTGCCGTGCTGCTTACCTGGTAGGTGGCTGCGTCCAGGTTGGAGAGGGCGACATACAGCAGGTTGTTCTGCAGTGTGTAGATCCCTGAGGGGATCGCCAGCTTCAGTGTTTCTACGGGTTTGTGAATGATTTCCTGACGGAGGACGCTGTTGAGAGCGCGCATGCTGTAACCTGCAGCATGGAAAGAAGACAAAAACCACACATATAGATTACAAATTCTAACCAAGCTTGGAGCTTTAGAGTGAAATCAAAGTACGCAAAGATGACTGAGCGCTTCGGTGCCTCTTGAGGATTCCCCGTCACAGTTTTTAATATTCAGAAAGTAAAAAGAGAAGTGGTCTCTCTGGCCCAAGCTGTGGCCCGTCGCAAGAAACACACCGCCTGACGAGCTCCTGTTAGTCCAGGCTCAGAAATCCAGCTTTACAGCCAGAACCAGGAACTTGGATTTTAAATAAAACAACCAAGACATAATTGCAGTGCCGACTTTTAGCTTTAAAGTCACAGCCATCACCAAATCCTGCGTCTCCTTCCTTGAGATGTTCCGTGAGCCCGGCACGGCAGCTATCTTTACTTTCTTCTGCCTCCAGTTTAGTGTTTAATAGCTGAAAAGCTTGAAGTGACATCAGCTGACTGCCCTGGCGGTTAAGACCATCACATTTCTTTGCTGTGAGAACCTCTCGGGCTGCTTTTGCAGCATACTCAGGCTCTTAAGACAGTTTTGTTTTGCAGCATTTGGCTGAATCTGAATTCATCCTGCTGCTTCTATCAGCAGTCACATCATCAATAAGTGTGAGTGGGCTGGTTCCGGTGACTAAGACCCGGACGTACGCGCCCAGGTCATAATGCTGCTTCCACTGCGGTTGACAGACAATGTGCTATTTGTTCAGATCCTGAGTCGTTTTTCTCCTCCTCCATATTTTTCTCTTCCCGTCATTCAAGTTCAAGTTAATGAACGTCTGTTTCCTGAGCACATGTTAATAATTAATGTTAATGATAATAATTCAATAACAGAACCGGTTAAGTGGCTCAGACTTTTACTGGTCACTGAAAAAAAAAATAATCACAAAAACAACAATGATATACTTTGAGGGAACACGCCTCACCTGGCAATGAAACGGTTTCAGGCAGTCGTCCAATTACTTCTGAGTAGGGCTGCCACGATTAGTCGACTAGTCACGATTACGTCGACTATCAAAATCGTCGACGACTAATTTAATAGTCGACGAGTCATTTGAAGCTTTGTAAGATCCCAAAAGACGCAGGAATAAATAGTAGGATTTAAGAGTGTAATAACGGACTGAAACAGAAGATGGCAGCACTACATGTACAAGGATGCCAGCTGCCGTTAAACCTCGAAGAAGAAGAAGAAGAAGCCGTGTCCCAGAATTCATAGCGCGGCCCAGCTCAGTTTCCAACAATGGCGGTAGCTAGTTAGTTTTAATACTACTCTTATTATTCTTTTAACGTTTAACGTGTTTTCAGGCGAGAATGTAGCTGTGTAAACTTCAAATATCTGTTCAGTTTATCAAGACGCCACATATTTTCAAAAGCGCTCTGACGTTTTCGGAGACGTCTGTTACCCACCAGCTCGATAGCGAGCCGGGGGCAAGGCTAACTAGAGCTGGTGAGAACACCGGACTCTGGGCAAATCATTTTCAAACCCACCGCTGTCTTTCGCTACTCAGGTTAAACATGATATACAAGTCACTTAGATAACTTAATGTTATTATTTGGCTTTTTTCAGTATTTTATTTGTTCCTGAGTAAATCGGCTGAGTTTATTGAACTCCAGGGAAACAATCTGCATATTTCATTAAAATTTAATTACCATCTTGTCTTTATTTTTAGTTAGCACATACCTTAAACACTTCAAGCTATAAGCTAGTGATAGTTATATACGAGCAGATGCATGCTGGTGCAATAAACTGTCTGGTTTTTTTACGTACAATGGATGCATGATCTGATTAGTTGACTAATCACAAAAATAATCGGTGACTAGTCGACTATCAAAATAATCGTTTGTGGCAGCCCTACTTCCGAGCCTCTGAAAACAGACTGTGTCTAAAAACATCTGTATTTGCTGATCAGTGAATGAAGTACTTTTCAGTTTTCAGAAAAAAAGACTGCTATTAGCCAAAAACGAATTCTGAGCCTCACTGATCCAGAAAACCCACCAACTGTAGTTTCAGCACGTCAGGAACAGTCCACCAAACCTGACTGCAAATCCTCAGGCTGCACGCACACTGACACATTTCCAATTTAAAGCAGGACTCTCAGTCTCAGTCGTGTTAAAAAGACTGTCTGAAATAAGAGGCCTGTAAACGAGTATCACGTGACCATCTGTGCACACGAGATGTTTGAAACTCTGCAAAGAGACAAAGATCAACAGCACGTGTGAGGCAGTCACGACAGAAAACCCAGACACAAAGCAAATACGGCACCGGAGCGAAGCAAGGCACAGGGAAACGAAGACCCACGGGTGGAAGATAAAATAACAAGACACGACAGCCCAGCTAGAGGGTTGTTTTTTGTTTTTGGACTAATGATATCCAATCAGGAAGCTCACATGGACGTGCGAATCCCTGTTTTCTGTAGTTTTAGTGAAAGTTCTCAGAATTCATCCTGATTACCTCAGAAACAGAACCTCTCAGGTAATCGGGAAAAAATGACCTCTGATGAAGAAAACATCAGTAAACTCTGAACAGGTGAAGTTATTAACAAACACAGAACTGAAGCTGAAATAAGATAAAAATCACTTTAGTCACAAGCATTCACAGTGCTGGTCCTGGATCACTGGATCAGTTTGAACTGCCTTCCTGCTGCAGGAGCTGCTCAGCCACAAGCATATTTAACATTTAAATCATCTTTCATGTTCTGGGATTAAACAACAAGCCCAGCATGATTTGTGCTTTACAGATCAAAGAAGCCAGACCTCAGACGGCACCGTGATGGTTCCTGCTCACATCCAGCTGGACTTGTTTGAGCATTTATAACACTTCACTGTGGCCTAAAGTTTATCACACATGACAGGACCGGTGCCGGGAGCTGTGTACACGGACTCACTGTGCTCCTTGAAGACCAGCAGGACGCAGGTGAGGATCTTCATGACCTCGGCCACCACCACCGCTGATGAGGCCAGGTACCGCGGGCCCTCGGCCTGCAGGGTGCGGGAGTAACGCATGGTGAGCACCAGGGAGGTGGTCTGGAACACCAGCACACCCAGTGAGAGGTACTTGAGCCGGGGAGAAGCCATGGCCACGTTTCGGCGAGCAGCTGGAGACTGAAGATGAGCAGAGGAGAACAGAGCCGGGGGGTGCAAGAACAGGAGCAGGTGTTTTACTCCGAGGCGGTGGGAAATGCCGACGGTTGGTCTCACCTTTCGGTCCGCTCACCAGTAACTTTGCAGACTCTCAGTTCGGTCTTGCGCTGTCCGCTCTCTGCGGCTCCTCACACGGACAGATGGACACGGTGCTGGCGGATCACCACAGCTGTCAAAACAGCAGCTCAGGTCCTGGCGTCCATTGACCCGCACCGGATATCAACCGCCCGTTAACTTTTCAGCACGCTCGCACCGACCAATGCATCACGACCCGCCATCCCGCTTAAAACGTCCACCAGAGGAAAGAGTAAATTGCACGGGGAAGAAAACTCCAGCCAGGTGAAGATAAGATCCCGGACGACTTCCGCGTTAGCAACTCTTCTTCGTGTTCTCGTCGTTTTCGGGTTCGTGTGAGACTCTGCCTCCTGCTGGGCTGACACGGAACAGCACCTCGGCAGGATAAACGGGAGAAAACTCCAAACAGAAAATATCTGACTCTATTATTATTATTATTATTATTATGCATTTAAACGATTTGCATTTTCAGTAAAGGTTTTAAACTTCTGAAGTTAATGAGATGGAACATTTTTCTCAATGCCTGACCATTTATAGTGCATTTCAGGGTCGCGGAGGTGGGCTGGAGCCTATCCCAGCTGCCATAGGGTGAGAGGCCAGGTACATCCTGGACAGGCTACCAATGAAATAAACTACAGTATATACATAGAAACACACTGAGGCATGTAATAGAATTTAATCTGTCTCCTTGGAAGGATTCTTACATTAGTAGGAAGCAAAAAGACTCCTGACAGTAATGTATCTCCTGGACGAGATTTGGTGCGTGTCTGTGTGTTTAAGTGTGGTAGGGTATGAGTTAGTGTGTGTGTCTGTAAGCCATAAAGGAACATGCAGAAAGCGAGTGCATTTCACATAACCTCCCGACTGCACGTCTGGACTGACATGCAGTTGGTCTGAGGAAGCCAGAGAACCCACACAGACATGCAAATGCCACACGGAGAGACAGACGTATAACACAGAGGAAAAGAAATACACACTTAATATCTTACAAGTTTTACTGTGACCTACAGACGTCTACAGACCTCTGCAGGCTCTCTAAATCTGTCTTTACACCAGTGATTATGTCACCACCACTGAGATCTTCTTATTTAAAAGCCTATTCTTGGTTTGCATTCAGCAGAGAAATGTTGGAAGTTACAAAGTCCCAGGATTCACTCATCTGTCCCAAAGGTTCGCACTGAATTCAGGTTTGCAGCGCCTTCCTCGAATAATCTGCAGTCAACTAAAACTTCAGGAATGTAAGGTGATTATAGATGACTTGGATGCAGTAACTTCAGGCCGTGTTAATATTTCTTTTGTTTAAGGTATTCATCCTTTATTGACAGTGCAGCTTACACATTTTGATTGTTTCTGTGTTTTATTTTCATATCTTGTACTTGTTGCATGGATTTGTGCATAAAGTCTTTTTGTTCTTCCTGGTTATATAAAATTCAAAATGCTGTATTTTGTGTTTATTATCTGATGTTTGGGGCCCTGTTTATGAGCATTTCACAAATGCCTCATTTACATGCAATCGTGTTTTCAATCGATCTGTGTAACTGTAAAAAGCAAAAGTATTATAACTTAATTATCTGTAGGCATTGCATGTCCACTTCCCTGCCTTTGACCTGCAGAGCAGTACCCAGAGACACTGCTGTAGTTTCAAATGCAGATTTAAAGGACAGAAATGACTCAGTTTGGCTTCTTTGGTGTATTTATGTAGTGATGCAACAGTACATAAATACATGTGAATTATATGAAAATACTCTATCCAAATCCCAGGCACTGTTCAAACCTTTGTGCTTTATTGGCAGTACAACGTCTGCACTGTGCGTCTGAGGAGGGATTAAAGAGCATCCATGTGTGCATAAAGAAAAGCACTGTATACACGTGGCTTTAAGTGCTCAGTAGGAGCAGAAATGTGTTATATGAATAGCATCCATTTACCGCTTACCAAGAGGATTCATGCAGATGAAGCCTGAATCAATTAGGACAAAACAATAAAGCCTCTGACTCAAGTTTAACCTTCAGAAATGGCAGATTTACCAGGCAGAGCGAAAAACACGATGCTACATCTACCAGGTCTAACATGGAGGCCCTAAAAAAAAAAAATCCACCTGCAAATGACACACCTGTAAAAACCTGCCGAGACACGAAGATGCTCCAGGACAAGACAGCACGTGCACTCGTGTGTGGAGATCTTGGCTTTATTTCAGTAAAGCATTCGTTCGATCATTTGTTTTGTTTTTTTAATCCAACAGATTTGATCAGTTTTAGTTCTACAACACACAAACACGGTAACAACTACTTCATATTGCAGGTATATTACGGGCTATTTGGTTAACAGAGAAGAGTACAGTAAACTTAAAAAAAACATTTTATATACAGAATATAGACATGACCTCATAACCTTGCATATGCACTGGAGCTGCTGTGATTCATACAAAAAAAAGTTATCTGATGCCTGAGCGCCCCTACATTCGTACAAACGTGGATTTGGGGAGTTTTCAGGCTGGGTCTACAAATACAACTCTGCAGAAAGGTGCAGCTTTTGTGTGTCTGACTTTTCAAACAAGAACAACAAATGACAAGTTTGGACACAGGTTTCATATTTTTGGCTGAATAAAACAAAATTTGGTATGTGAGATTTTTCTGAACGCTGAACGATTGTCCTTTTTTGTTTTAAACACAGCAGCCACATAAAAGCTCAACATCGACCTTAAGAAAGAAGACAAGTGACTTTCTCCTTCTACGCACGATTTACGACCGTTAGAGGTGCGGAGACGCAATGATTGTAGCTATGGTTATATAACTTTGGAAGAGACGCTATTTATAACAGAGGCACTTTAAAGACGTGGCGATTTGCCTCGGCGAGATTCAGAATTATACAGGAAGTGTGCACCGTATTCATATAAAAACAAAACAAAAGACATGCTAAGCTCAGATATAACGAGCAGAAGATGCTCGGAGTGTCTGTACATTTTCATATACAACATACTGAATCTGGTGACAAACTAATGTACGCTTTTCAGTATTAATTACTCAAATACAGCTGTACCACCTGCAGAGAGACAACCGCACACTCTCATTACACCACCCAAGGACTGTAGCGATAGCGTGCAGGTGGAGCTCCATTTTCTGACCTTTTGAAGTGTGCAGGCAGATATTTGATGTTTAGCAGATGTTACTTTCATCAAACCTCTGAAATACTTTGAAAACTTTCACATGACAAGCGCAGACCCATGCAGCACCGCCCAGCAGGCCTCGCCGTGCGTTTGCTACATGCACTTGTTGTTTTTTCTGATCGTACAGCAGCCTCTCAGTGCCGCTCCCCTTTAACCCAGCGAAAGCACGAATGCAACAAACGTGGTTTTCCTTTGAGAGTAAAAATATCCACTGAATATGACCCATCGTATTAAAGTGAATGGTTTCAATGAGGTGTTAGTACTGGCAGGTTTATTACACTGAACAGAGACGGACGATCTCAATGCAGGAAGTGCCCAGTCTTTTCTCGCCGGTCTTTTTTTAATCCCGCACCAGCTGGTCAGAAGCTCCTCGATGATCAGTTTATGTGTTTGGTGCCAAAACATGAAAAGTCTTGATCCAGCCAGCAGAGAGCAAAGGCTGCCTCACTGGACTTAGAAGAACTCGATCAGAGAAAAACTCCAAAAGACTTTTACTCAAAAATGTTTAAGAAACTATACACAGTCTTCTGAAGTACAAAGAGAAGATAACATAAGAGGTGATTGATTATTATAGAAGAATAAGGGATTAAAGACAGACGTGAGAACGTACTGATTGTGTTACTATGAGTACACAGAAGCCCCAAAGTCAGTCGGTTTCTGCTTTCTTCCTCTTCCGCCTACGCAAACACCTGCATGTTTCCGAGCTGAGGCTGCTGAGACGCTTGCGGCATCTGCTGCGACTGCGGCTGCAGCTGCACCTGCTCTGGAATGTGTGTGTGGTGTGATGACGGCAGTGTGTGGTGGGAGTTCCCCAGAGGGGTGGGGCTGGTGGTGACGTCGGACCAGTCCGAGTTGGAGTGCGGGGAAGAGGAGGACCAGGGGTCGGGGGATTCCGGCGAGGGGGTGAGATACGGGTGCTCGCTGGGCGGGTGGGCAGAGTGGCTGGGCGTGGTGCCCTCCGAGCCCGCTGTGGTGTAGCTGTGCTGCGATGGAGGCGTTGGGTATTTATCCACCGGGCTCTGCATGGTCGGGTATGAGGGCAGAGCCCGAGACTGGCCCTCGATCCCTGCGTGGCCTCCGTGGCCGACAGTGTGTGGGTGCTGCAGGGTGTGAGGGAGCCCGTGAGCCATGGCCATCTGATCAGAGATCTGGTATATCATCCCCGGGGTGCAGTGGAGGTGCCCCGGAGCCTGCTGGGAGTGACTCTGAGTCTGGTTCTGACCCTGGGACTGCGTGACTTGCACCTGCCCCTGCTGAGGCTGCTTCAGCATGGTCTGGCCTGCTCCGGGAGTCATCATCTGGAAGGTGACGATGGGTGGCAGCTGCTCCCTGGTCACGGTGACGTTCATGGGGGTCAGCCCGACGCTGCAACCCTGGCCGTGGTGCTGGGCCATGCCGGGGTGGGATCCCGGAATCTGATGAGGAACCAGGCTGAACATGGGGCTGTATCCGTGTTTGTTCATGCTCACCCAGGTCTGCTGCTGTCCCAACATGTGGCTGACAGGGGGCAGCATCTGTCTGGAGGTGGGGCTGCTCAGCAGGGGCGGGGAGTTTGCCGTGGTGGAGACGGCAGTGGAAACGTCGCCTGCGTAGGAGTGAGGAGACTCCAAGGAGTCGACGGGCGACATGGTGACGGAGCTCTCTGGAAGGCCTCCTGCTGCCTTCACGCCATTGGTGCTTCCTGCTGCCGTGCCTCCTCCATTTCCTGCTCCCACCCCAGCACTTACAGCTGCCCCATCTCCTCCTGCAGGCTTCTTCCTTCTCTTAGCCTTCATGTCTTTCATTTCTTTGGGCCCTCCACCAACACCTCCTACTTTTGTGCCCCCGCCCCTCCTGCTCTTCTTCCCCTGTGGTCCAGGGCGCATGCCAATGTAGCCTGCTCCATTTGCTCCACACATAACAGATGAGTTTCCTCCTCCACCCATGTGATTAGGCCCATTGTGGGGACTGTGAACCAGATTGTACTGATCCAGGAGACGGACGATGTCGTGGTGCATGCGTTCTTGAGCCGTATCGCGGGGAAGCCGATCCAGATGATCAGTGATGTCGCGGTTGGAGTAGTGGTCGAGGAGAACCTGTGCCGCCTCGAAGCTGCCTTCCCGGGCTGCAAGAAACAACGGGGTCTCCTCCTGAAAGAAGCAAAGGGAGCGGTAAGCACAGCGTAAGGAGCTCCTATTTTAATACGAACAAACAGGAAAAGCAGGACCAGATCCACAGTTTGTTTACACGGTCAGTTTAACCCATACAGGGTGTGTCCCACAGCCGACACAACAAACACGGAGCAGCTTTTGAAATCTTTGACAGATATTAGGGAGAAAATATGTTTCTGCAAATAAAGTCTGATATTTTTTCTTTACAGCTCTATTTCATAACTGTCCTTGTGTTTGTTGTGATTTATAATCAGCACATGAAAACAAAACATCTCACCTTATTGTCTTGCATGTCACGATTGGCTCCGTTCTTTAAAAGCACAAGTGTGGCCTCCACATTATTGACTGCAGCTGCCCAGTGCAGAGCAGATTTACCTAAAATGATGGGAAGATGAGAGAAGAACCAGAGCCGCATTAGCTAGAAAACTATTATTACTGCTAAAATTACAGCTAATAATGTAAACGCAGCAAGTCCCTGTGTTGGGATATGCTTGTCCTGCTAACATACTACATTAAAACTCACATCCTTTAATGAATTTATTCACACATTAAATACGAAAAGCTTCAGACAAAGAAGAGGATTAGTTTTCTGACCGTGGTCGTCCACAGCGTTGATGTCAGCGTGGCAGTGGATCAGCTCTTCCACCATGCCCTCCACAGCCAGCCTGGCCGCCAGGATCAGTGGAGTTGTGCCATCATTCATTCTGGCGTCCAGCTCCGTTGCACGGTTACGGATTAGAATCTGAAAGGGTGCAAAGACACAGTGAACAAAACGCGACTGGCCGTCACACTGATCTGCACCAGATCGCAGAGGCGTCTCACCTGAAAGACTCCCTGAGCGTCAGCCGCCACAGCAGCGTGCAGCGGTGTCCTCCCCATGTTGTCGTGGGCATTTGGATCTGCTCCGGCGTCCAGCAGCCTCTTAGCGGCGTCGGCCCTGGCGTAGCGGGCAGCCAGGTGAAGAGCGGTTTCTCCGGTACGATCGGTCTGAGCAATCAAAGACGCGCCCTGAGAGATCAGGTCCGAGATGACGCTCGGTCCCGGTTCATCTCCGCTCTCTTCCTCCTCTTCTCCATGCAGGCTGCAGTCCGGGGCGGCACTGCGCAGCGATGCCAGCATCAGCGGCGTGAAGCCGTCTGAAAGAGTGAAGATTCATTAGCGAGACAGATTTTTGAAAAATTATCAAATCTAAAGGTTTTTGTCCCCCTACCGGGTCCCTTCACATTAACGTCCAGACAATCAGTGTCCAGGTCGGCCTGAGGAGGAGTGAGGCTGATGTCAGCAGCTTTGCGATGCTGCAGGGTCCACTCTCTTCGATCTACACCTCCGTCCAGAGCAATGGGCAGCAAGGGCTTGTCTTCAGTCTATAAAAAGCAACAGATCTCAGAGTGAAACTCACAATGACCAAAGCCTTTCCGTATGCGCCAAACGTCTTTATTGTTCACTTACTCTCGGTTTCTTGGATGGAGCCTCGTCTTCCAGCCATCTCTGACTCTGACTTCCATCAATCATGCTTCCATCAGTCTTAAAATTCCTGATATAGAAACAAAAGCAGTTTTGAAGACAATGACTCTCATCCTGCTTGTATCTGTGTCATACTCTATGGTCCCCTGAAAGCTCATTGCGGTCATTTCAACAACAACCTTCTTGCATTACAGCATATATTTCACCTGAGCACACTCAACCTCTCCACCTTGTTTTACGCACACGGTGTTCATTTGTACGTGAACTCACTTCATATCAAAATCATCCTGTCCAACAGGCTCTCTCCTCTTGTCATTTGTAGCAGCCATGAAGCCGTCAGGCAGCCACAGGACGCCGTGTTTGTGTTTCCTTTTGGCTGCTAGCATCCCGAGCACCAGGATGAGCAGAATAACAACCACTGCCACTCCAATCAGAAACATCAGTGGTGGAGGTGGAGGTGGAGGTGGGGAAGAAATGCCTGAATGGTACAAAGACAAGTGTAAATACAGAGGTTTTAGTTTGAAAATGGATATAAAGCACTTATATTCCATTCATTTCTGAATGACAGATTTACTTACTGTCAACAGACACTAGAGGGTAAGGGAGGTCAGCCTTGATGTGGGCTGCTGCAATGAAGGAAGCGACTTCTTCTGTGCTTGAAAAACAGTGAGAGGGGCTCTGGGAACATTTGCGGTTATCTATTTCCAGGTGCACCTCGGAGCTGTGCAATTAAAAGTGAAATTCAGTCGCCGGTAAGCAAGAAATTTGTGATTCATTTGGCAAAGAAATGCACAGACAAGAAATTACGCGTCTGTCGTATCCTTACCCAATAACCTCCTTGTGCAGCTCCCGCTTGCTTCTCTGGGCATGTTGTCCCAGTCCCTTTGGTGCTCCGAAGTACGGCAGAACCATTGGTTCGTTGTTTTCGTTCAGCTTCACCTGAACGTTGGTGTGCAGCAGAGCTCCTAGGTAGCGCAAGAAGCCCCTCAGGTCTCCCAGCAGCTCCTTAGGCTGCAGGCGGACCACGAGAACCAGTGTGCCGCCCGCAAAATTGGCAGGAATGTCAGAACAGTCCAGGCCGTCCCAACTGCAAGCCTCCGTATTGCAGCTCGGGTCGCAGATTTTATTACCATAGTGGTCCGCGCAGTACCGGTCGTACCTTACATAGAAATCACAATCAAGAACAAGAGGTAAGGATTTGATTTTAAACACATGTTTACAGAAGAGTCAAGGGGAGAGTCACATACTTGCAGGAGGAGTTTGAGGTTATTTGGCACTCAAAGCTGTCAAAGAGGCAGCCGGGGTTGTCACACTCCTTATCGCAGCGCCCGTTCTTAAAGAGATCCCAGCAGGGAACAGAGGCCTTGCAGTTTGTCCACGGCTCCCTCTGAAGCGAGCAGTCCCCTCCGTCCCACCGACATTCATGGTTGTTACACAGATCGTCACAAACGTTGTCTCCTGCTTGCCTTTCACAGTCTTCGTACGGACAACTCCGGGGCGTCGGCGTAATCTGTCTGTTCTCGCAGTATCGTCCGGAAAAGTAGAGCGGGCAGTGGCAGCTCAACTGGAACGGGTATGCCTGGTCTTTCACGCAGGTTCCTCCATTTTGGCAGGGCAACGGACATCTCACCTCGCAGTGTGGCCCGCTGAAGCCCGACCTGCACTGACAATACAGATGGCCGGACGCTATCTTCACACACTGCCCGCCATTCTGGCATCCTTGTTTCGCACAGTCCTGCATTTCCCCACAGTCCAACCCGGTATAGCCCTATAAAACACAACATGCTGTTTAGGTGTGATAGTAAGGCAGTAGATATTACTTTATCAGGCAAACTTTTACAACAAGCATTTAGTTTCTCCTACAAGACTGTTGCTACTCTACTGTACCTGAGCCATGGTGTGGCCCTCTGAAGCAAGCATGAGAACAGACAGGGAGCAAGAGGTTAGTGCAGAGAAAAAGCACGCACTGACGTTCAGGCAGAAGAACGACAAACAGCCAACCTGCTGTTATGCTACACGCCACAGATGTGACAGTTGCCGTGGCCGTAGCTACACGGCAGCATAATCAAAGACAATCATTAACATTTATATGTTTTTATAGGCTTTTTTTTTTTTTTAGGACAAACTCATGGAGGAGTGTTTAAGGAATAAGAATGAAACCAGTAGTTATTAAAAGCTGATGAGCACAACGGGCAAATAACAAGAGCTGCAAAGGCCGTATGAGGGATAAAGAGGAGATCGCTTACATTAGAAAACAGCCAGCTTTAAAGAGAACTTACACGAGGACAAGAACAGCTGTAGCCGTGCACCGAGCTCATGTTCATAGAGCAGACGCCTCCGTTGCGGCACGGACTGGACAGACAGAGATCCACCATGGATTCACAATGACGACCTGAGGAAACAAACACATTTCGTCCCCTTTTTAAAAAAAACAGCAAAAATTACTTGTGGTGCTGTTGTGTTGTTTTCAGAGGTTAATGTGAAAATACCCGTGTAACCAAGGCGACAGCGGCACTGGTAGTTATCGACCAACTGGATGCAGTCAAGGCTGCCGTGACTGTGGCAGGGTCGAGTCTTGCATTCGTTCAGATCCCCCTCGCAGTGGTCACCAGTGAACCCCGCCGGGCAGTTGCACTTGTAACCGCCCACACCGTCTTCACATTGTCCTCCATTCTTACAGAGAGGCTCCAGAGAGCCAGGCTTGGGGGCACAGTCATCCACGTTAAATTCACACTGGAGTCCTACGACATACAGAACAGACAGCATTTAATTTGCACTCAGTTTTATTTTTAGATCCAACAAAAGAAACTTTTTTTGAAAAGTACAACATCCAATCAACATTTCCTTTCCCACGTCAAGAACAACTAAAGAAGCAGGAAAGGTTATCCTCAAACATTAGCATCACTTTCTGTCCATACTTTAAGTTTAAAGCTTCCTCAGCTGTTAAACTAATCTCCTATTATGTGCACGTACCGTGTGTTCCAGGTGGGCAAGCGCACTTAAAGTGATTGATGAGGTTGATGCATGTTCCTCCGTTTAGACAGGGCTTTGAGTGGCATTCGTCCACATCATACTCGCAGTTCACCCCCTGGTAGCCTGGTTTACACTGGGACAATGAAACAAAACACAGAGGTTAGCTCAGTTGTTTGCATATAGAACCTAAACATAAAACCTGCCAACACATGCACACATATCAAGCTGAGAGTGCACTTACTATGCATTCATACGTTCCCTGATAGTCCTTGCATGTAGCACCGTTGCGACAAGGGTTTGACTGACACTCGTCGACCATGTCTTCACAGTAGCTGCCTGTGTATCCTGGCTGGCAGTGGCACTTGTGGGCATTTCCCACATTCTCACACCGGCCAGCATTCTTGCATATATTCTCCAACTGCAGACCTGCAGCCAAACACATATGATGAGTTTACCGTGTACAGAGGCAGCCTACTACAGTGATTAAACTGTAAGCAGGAAGGTAACAAAATCCTCGGGCTACATTTAGTATTTTAAATTTTCCTTGCAATAATATAAACAGTAGGTCATTATCACTCTTGATATCTCTGCCAAAAAAATACTTCCTCACCTTTCCTGGCGGCAAAATCCTGGCACGACTGGTTGGGCACATCACAGTAACGTCCATACCATCCAGGCTGACAGTGGCAGGTCCAGGAAGTTGCTGTCTGTGAGCAGGAGCCACCATTATGGCAGCGCACCTGGCTGCACAGGTTCACATAG
This sequence comes from Diplotaxodon limnothrissa, assembly GCF_057381915.1. NCBI lineage: Eukaryota > Metazoa > Chordata > Actinopteri > Cichliformes > Cichlidae > Diplotaxodon > Diplotaxodon limnothrissa. The sequence goes on along the minus strand of NC_140617.1, from coordinate 11,528,502 downwards.
TTCTGCATACAAAAAGAAGGTTTTGAAAACATTTCATAAAAACAAACCAGCACAATTCACAGCCCCTTCGATGACATCGACTGTTTAAAACAAGACAGCAAATATGAGAGATCTGAGTGCACGAGGCCGCCTGTCGTGGCTCTACAGAAAGCAATGAAGCAGCCTCCAAGTAGATGCACCAATGGTATCAATTTGAAGCTCATAAGTAGCTTCGTTCTCAAGTTATCACATTCACAAACTTGGTGTCAACGCTGCACCCCAGCGGGGTAATGACAACACCCCATTAGCCTTTTAAAATGTGTCAACTCTCCTTGTACCTACAAAGGAATTACAGAATTATGCAGACCCACACTGCACACTTACCTGGCAGTTCTGTCCACTGTATGCCATGGGACAGGTGCAGCGGTAGGTACCCAGACCGTCAGTGCAAGTGCCTCCGTTCTTGCAGGGCTGAGAGTCGCACTCGTTCTTCTCATACTCGCAGAATTCACCGTAAAAACCCGGATGACAACGGCAGGTAAATTTACCGATGTCATCAATGCAAGACCCGTTATTGAGGCACGAGCTGGACGGAGGAAGAAAAAGAAAACAGGGCTTTAGGCGGGGAAAGTCTTTAAAATCTACTGATGCAGAAATATGTATGTATTCGTACTCAGGTCGCACATATTGGGAGACAGCATCTCTCGTGTCGACAGGGCGCTTACCTTTCAGTACACTCGGGGATGTTGTTTTCACACAGTATGCCGTTAAAGCCGGGTCGGCACTTGCATACAAAGCTGTTGACGTAATCCTCGCAGGAGGCGCCGTTTCTGCAGGGATGGCTGGCACACTCGTTAATCTCAACGTCACAGCGCTTTCCCTCAAAACCTGGGCGACAGTCACAGACGAAACTCCCGACTTCGTCCCTACAAGAGCCTCCATTCAGACACGGGTCTGCAGAACACAGACGAGAGGAGGAACAGGCTCACTAAACCAGTTACTGAATAAACAAGCACACATCTGAGCACGGCTCAAACTGTATGAGCACCTTTGGCTTTTATGAGCTATTATTAAATAACCGCTGATGGTTATTTATTTTAAACGTCATTAAATTAAATAAAAGACTGGTGGAAGTTACGATGATATTGGATCCAAAGACAATAAAGTGACCAAATTAAACTCACTCGGTGAGCAGTCGTCAATGTTTATCTGGCAGTTGTGTCCACTGTAGCCAGACAGACAGTTACACATGTAGCTCCCCAGGCTGTTTATGCACCAACCGCTGTTTCTGCAAGGGTTGTTCTTGCACTCGTTTACATCATCATTGCAAAGCGCACCTACGCAAGTGTGGACAAAAACACAAAAAGCAAAAACAATTGGAATGTAGTTCTAATATTACGGCTGACAGCCATCATCAAGCACACACACAAATGCATGCCGACGAACACATACCTTCCCAACCGCTAGGACATCGACAGGTGAAAGAGGTGTAATCTGGAGTTGGATGGCACACACCTCCCCTTTTACATGGATGGGAGGCACAGGGAACTTGTTCCACCTCACAGTGTTTACCTATTTTCACAGAGATTTGTAATAATCAAAACATGCATATGGAAATATTCTCCAAAGTGATATCTAGACAGCAGCTTAAAATTGTGACATTACAAGCGAGTAAATGTGCCATCACTGACCTGTGAACGGCAGACTACATTGACAGGTGTAGCCGTTGTCTAGATCTAAACAGACGCCTTGGTTCAGACACGGGCCAGATGCACATTCATCAATGTTCTTCTCACAGTTAATACCTGATCAAAGAGGAGTCAACAATAACGTGTCAGACTTGATGTTTCGCTGATATCGGCAAAGTTTCTCAACAGAAACAGAGTCTGCTGAAACTGGAAATTTCTCTGAGCACAGGCATTTGACACAGGCACGAAAATGAACCTCTGCACTGTGCATCAATTCAGAAAGGACTGGAGGAGATTTTTAAAATACTTCTTATATAAAACGAAAGATCGCGGTGGCGTTTACCTCCAAAGCCAAGTTTGCACTGACAGGTGTAGCCGTTGTGTCGATCCACACAGGAGCCACCATTCAGACATGGGTTTGACTGACACTCATTCTTCTCCAGCTCACAGTGCTGTCCTTCCCAGCCAGCCTGACACTCACAGCGGTACCTTCACACAAAGTAAAGATGTCACAGTAACAGCATTAGCTCCTGCATATATATATGTGAAGAGATGTTACATTTAAAAATGCTGACAAGCTGGAAAAAACAATGCCTGCATATCTATCTGAAGTAAGTGCAAATTATCAGTAGTGAGAAAATTAATTGGATGAAATTCCCACGATAATAAAAATGACTGTATCTTATCCCAATAATGTAAAACACAAAACACCAGTATAGACATAACTTACCCGTGTTGCTGTTCGACACAGTGACCGTGCTGACAAGGCTGATGAGCACAATGGTCTTTACCAGAGAGGCACAGAGGGCCGTGGGTGCCGGGTGGGCAAAGGCAGTGGAACCCGTTGATTTTGTCTTGGCAGGTTCCCCCACTCAAACATGGATTTGACATGCACTCATTAATGTTGTCTTCACAGTTTAATCCTGTTAGAGAACAAGTTAAAGGTAATTAGTAGCATCAAAAGGGCACGTGATGATTTCAGGCCACTTTATTCTGCCTCAGCTTTGAGGCCTTTTATACATGTTCATGAGGCAAAAACGTACCTGAATATCCCGGGGTGCAAACACATTTGTACTTGTTGATGCCATCCTGGCACTTTCCATGAACGCAGGGGTTGCTGGCACAATCGTCCTCATTGATCTCACAGTTCACACCTGAGCAGAAAGTACACAAAGACAAATTCATGTCGTGTAACAACAGTCGGGTTTAAGAGTTTATCCTTTCACTAGAATATATAAAAGTGGCACAATAAAATAATCTGATGATTAATGCGAGTAAGGAGTTGCATTAGAGGAAAAGTCGATGAGCAGCTGTTATAAAATCTACGATCTTTGAACCAGCTGGCTGTTGTGACTTAGCCTGAGACCAGTTTTGGGACGTCCGGCACACCCAGAAGACTTCATGTTCTGTGGGGCAGCCTTTGATCACAAGTATATATGGATTTTAAAAAGCTAAACTGCTATCAGGTAAGTTTGTTTATCGTCCTTTTACTTGTGGTCTCTATATGCCCCTCACACTGTCTCTTCCGTGAAGCTCTTCTTCACCACAGTCACCGACTGCTTGCACGTAGAGGACAGACAAATTTTAAAACTAACTTGGACAATGCAATCATTTTGCTCTTCACAGATACTGTACTGGTCAGTACCAAAAACCTTGTTCCTTCCATTCAAATGCAGATAGACAGAATGTCAGTTACCACCAGAGGGGGTAAGAGACCAAAGAAAAAAAGGAATTTAGCAATATGTGAGAAAATATGACCACATACATATATATATACATATATATATATATATATATATACATATATATATATATATATATATATATATATATATATATACATATATATATATACATATATATATATATATATATATATATATATATATATATATATATATATATATATATATATATATATATATATATATATATATATATATATATATATATATATATATATATATATATATATATACATACATACACACACATACATATATATACACACATACATATATATACACACATACATATATATACACACATACATATATATACACACATACATATATATATATATATATATATATATAAAAATAAAACTAGACCACAGGAGTGCTTTAAAGTGTGACATCAGTGATTAGCATTAGAGCAATGATGATTAAATGTGAACAGAGCGAAGGAGAACAAAATAACATAAACACTTTGAGAAGAGGGGAAGTGACAGAATGAAGCCTGAATGCAAGACTTCAGTACCAAGCCTTGGGGTGGTAAAAACACAATGAAGATCTTACTAATCCAGAAAGCAACGTTGGTTTAACCGCCTGACCGAGACTTGTGACTGCTACACTGAAGAGTACTGTAGACTTCAAACTACACGAGAGGCTCTAGATGTGAGGGACCGGGATCTTTTCATTCAATTTAAACAAGTCACCAGAAGACTCAATTACACGACGTTGGACTTAAAGAGCATTTGTGAAATTGATTATTTAGAAATGCTCAGAAGCACAGTTAGAGCTCATTTATACTTCTAAAAATGCTGTATGAGGAATGAGAACTAAAACTGTTCAGTGTGAACGGCTACTGCTGCAACTACAACTGCCATTAAGAGACTAACAACTATTTTAACCGTTCTAATGATTACATTCCTTTGTACTTTGGTGACCACACTATCGTGTTTCAGAATGACTTTTCATCACACTTCATTTTCTCTCAAGCTTTTCTCAATGAATAACGTCACAGTGTTTGTTCCACATATCACATGACACAATTTCTATCACATTGCACCATTAAATGAGATTCTGGAGAATCTTTGCAGCACACTCAGTACTGACCTGTGGTTCCAGGTAGACAGCGACAACTGTAGGTGTTAACGAGGTCAATGCATCGTCCTTGGTTCTGACAAGGGTTGCTGTGGCACTCGTTGAGCTGGATATTACAGATGGAGCCGGTGTATCCAGGATTGCACTTACAGGTGTAGGTGGCAATACCATCCTGACACACACCGTAGTGGCATGGATCTGGCTCGCAGTCATTGATGTTCTCCTCACACAGCAGACCGGTGAAGCCTGGGTAGAGGGGAATTTCTTACTCTCTCAACTGACTTTCAGCGACTACTTTCTGGGTCAAAAACATGTTGCAATTTCCGTTTACCTTCAGCACATTCACAATCGTATCCGTTAGGTCGGTCGATGCATTTGGCTCCATTTAAACAGGGCGTGCTGGAACACTCGTCTATGTCTATTTGACACATGTCCCCACTGAAGCCTAGAAACATAACAAACAAAATTAATATATTGATAAGATTCATTATAGATTTAGTTTTTAAAAACAGGTTCAGTCGGCAGAAATGAGTCAGGGGAATGCACTAACACAGCTGAAGGTGTACCAACCTGCTGGGCACTCGCAGATAAAGCCGCTGACCTGATCGAGACATTTGCCTCTGTTCAGGCAGGGCGAGCTCATACACTCATCCACCTCGAGCTGACAATGATTCCCCTCATATCCTGCACAAGTACACAGAAACAACTATACAATTTCGCAACAACAAAAACACTGAAGGTCATGGGTCAAGGACACAGAGCAAACTTTAAGTGGATGACACTGCTGTTATTTACTTTAAGTTTTGTGGTTAAATGCAAAATGACCCGTTTCTGACTATAAAACAGAATTTTCACGTGTGTCAATTTTCACATTTTGCTGTGTTAAAATATAACATTATTTTAAAAAATTACAAGAAATTTACCAGGCATGCAAATGCAGGTGTACTCTCCGATACGATCCAGACAAGTGCCGTCATTCTCGCAAGGGTTTGACGCGCACTCGTTTATGTCTTGTTCACAGCGTGGGCCCGCGTAGCCTCGAACACAGTTACAGGTGAAGGAACCATCAGTGTTCACACACTGCCCACCGTGCTCACAGGGGTTGGTGCCTGCTGGTAAACAGCAGAGGTATATAAATAACAGCAGAGAACAGAGGCTGACAGAGATTAAAGCTTATTTGCTGAGAAGACTCACCGATGCTGCACTCATCTCTGTCGTTGTTGCAGGTGGGCCCAATATATCCAGGTGGACAGTTACAGTTGAACATACCAGTAATGGGATTGGTGTCACACTGAGAGCCCTCTCTGCAGGGATTACTGATGCAGGCATCATCAAGATGGCAGAGCAGACCTGAGGGGAACATTACATCAAATCGAATGAGTGAAAAAAATAAAAGACTTTAATGCAAACTATGGTGAGACAAAATGTCCCTGGAGAGTCTCCTGCACATGGTTATATACCCGTTTCAGAGAAAAACAAAGTCAATGCAAATTTGCTACTTGGGGGAGGCTTACCTTGCTCTAACGCCAAAACCGTGCTGACTAATCAGCAGGGTGAAAATGCAAAAACATATTCTATGGTATAATTAGACTGTTTTACAGAGTAACAGCTCAGTTTCATTTCCGTGTGAAATATTCTTTAACAACAACAGAGGCATCATGTGCTTAGAAAAACATCAGTTAAGGTTAGACGTGTTCCACAGAAAGCAGCATTTCTCTGAAGTACCAAAGAAAGGGTCAAGGACATCTATAGTTTCAGTACGAACTCATGGCACCATTATTTACACTAGAGTTAACGTTGTGCAGGGTTTCGTATGAACGCCCACCTGTCTTTCCGTGAGGACACACGCAGATGAAGGATGCAACACGGTCTATGCATGTGGAGCCTTGGCTGCATGCAGCTGTTGCACAGTCATCAATGTTTTCAGAGCAGTCAGGTCCACTCCAACCATTGACGCATACACAGACGTAGCCGCCAGGCAGGTTGCTGCAGGTACCTCCGTTCTGACAGGTGTTTGGCTGCAGCCGGCACTCATCCACGTCCTCTGTGCAGTGCTGACCTGTGAGGGGGGGATTTAAAACGAACAGGTTAATCCTTTGCCTGCCACGTTACAACATGCTGAGCTTCTGACAGAGAACCAAAATACATAATTTTTCCTCATAGAGGGACTCAAATGTTGTAATTTTGAATCATTAAAGCACCATCGTTGCTACAAAACTCAGACAAGCCCTAGAAAGCTGCTGCCTGCATATTCACTTTGTAAACACAAGTGCTGTGGATGCCACGCAAAGGTGTTAGGAGAGTTAGCAGTCCTCAGAAGTGTGTAGAAAACAATCAAACATAGCCAAAATGTCAAAGAAATGTTTTTAAACAGTTCAAACAATCTGCTATGGATGGAGAGGTGACGTTCCAGACTTCAGGTCATCTTCAGCCACAGATAAGAGTGGCACATATGGAAAATGTTAGTCACACATAAATAACTGCACATGAAAGTGCCTTACCAGTCCACTCTGGAGGACACTGACAGTTGTAGGTATTGACCCCATCCATACAGGTTCCTCCATTGGCACACTGGTGATTGGGGCAGTCGTCGATGTTGTTCTCACAGTTAGTGCCATTGAAACCTGACGTACATGAAATAAATACATTTGATTATTAGTGGTTTTAATGAAGTGTTGATTTGGGAAGACAGTGAAGCATAATGCTCTAGTATGCCGTCCTCTAACAACGTCTGGTGCTATATAAACATCACGTGTGTGTATTTGTTGTATGTATCCGCTAACTGTAGCACTCTGACAGTGCTGCGTGTCAGATATGACAGAGCCAACAACATCAGACTATTTGCACCCAAAACACCATAGTGTAACAATTCAGAAACACTAACCTACTTTCATTTATACATAAATAACAGCTGTGGTAGCACTTTTTTTTTTATGATTTTATTTCATGCTTCTTCTTTTTTTAAATTTCGGAAACTGAAATCCTACCGGGAAGGCAGTGGCATGAGTAGGTCATGTCCAAGTTAAGCTGACAGGTGCCTCCGTTCAGGCACGGTGAAGGCGAGCAGGGGTAGTACGAGCTTTCACAATGTCGACCCGTATACCCAGGAGTGCATAAACACCTGCATCAAAGGCAGAGCAGGTAACATCTTAACATCATTTTCACAAATTTAAGCAGAAATTAGAGCGACATCATTTTGATCAGCGTTTCCTGTTGACGGTGAGCATTTTTGAATTTGGTATCAAAAACTAGGCTCTTACTTGTAGGAGCCGTGGGTGTTGACACACCGGCCTGCGTTCTGGCACAGGGAAGGCGTGTCTTCACATTCATCTGTGTCATTGAGGCAGCTAGGACCTTTGTAACCAGGAGGACAGGAACACGTGTATTTGCCGCTGGAGAGAGCGCTGCACTTTCCATCGTTGGCACATGGACTAGAGAGACAGCTGTCCTTGTACTCACAGCGTGCTCCTGAAAGACGCAAAAGTGCACAAAGAGCGGAGATTTAGTGGTCACTGATCAAGAAACGCAGCCTAAAAATCAGAAGAAAAGCAGCGTGCAAACTTTCCACGTTCTATGTTTAGTAACTAAGGTTCAGAATTTTATTGATATCGTTTGATTTCTTGAATATAAAAATAAATCACTGATAGATGATTTGGGGGTGTCGGGACTAACTTGTGTTGACATGTATTTTGGTTTGTACTTCTGGAGTAAAAAGAAAAAAGGAATTGAGAGTTAGATCTAATCATATATTTCACAGCAAAGTGTGACAGGTGGAATGTATAATGAAAAAATAATAACACATCTGTATTTGTGTGAGCAAAGATATAATGAATATAATTAAGGAAGCGTTGAAGTGGAAATGTGTAATAAATCTGTTGTTTTTCTTGAAACGAAGCATGATGTTGGATGTTCATGAATGCAGCATGGATGAACAACTAACATTTAGCTCTTTGGATCTCACTTCCTATTCAGCACAGCGGAGCTATGAAACTCATGACTCTCAGAGGGTGGTGACGTGATTAGAGATTATTAATATCTTTCAGAGACCCAAAAGTTATAACTGGTTATAACAGTCATACGGGCTGTTTAAAAATGCATCAGGCTCTTGAAAGAGCAGAGACGATCAAACGGGAGCTTACCTGCCCATCCTACTGGGCACTCACACTTGTACTCGTCAAGCGACAGCAGCGTACAGTGACCTTGGTTCTCACAGGGGTTGTGTGGGTAACACGTGGAGTTCTGGGTAGTTTGGCAGTGCGGTCCAGTAAAACCAAGAGGGCAGGAACAGGTGGCACTACCCGGTACAGGCACACCAAGTGACATGGTCACAGTGCAATTCCCGCCATTCTGGCAGAAGCCGGGTTGACAGGGATCCCTGTGCTGGCAGTACTCCCCCAGAAAGCCGGGAGCACACCTGGACACACATCAAAACACAAATCAGTGATGGAAGAGGTTAAACGCTCAAAACTAAAAGCTTATCGGCCTTCAATACAGACAATACAACAAACAGATGAGCTTAACAAGAAGACAAATAAGCATGTGAACCTGACAGCGCAAACAAACAAAACAAAAGGGCGAGTTTCACTCAGGTGGATGTAATCCACCACATCAGACGACTACTACTGAGAGTACTGATAGAGCGCTGAGGGTAACAGCTGTATAGGAGTCATGTAGCATGCATGCGCGCGCGCGCACACACACACACACACACACACACACACACACACACACACACACACACACACACACACACACATCAAAGAAACAAATAAACCAGCACAAGTAAACACTACTGTCTAATACACTGTCTTTCCATTTCTGTATAATGATCTACATAACAGCATGCGGGAAACCACATCCCTTAGTAGGAGTATTAACAAAATGTGTGGCTGTACATAAAGAGAAAATAGCTTTTTAGATGCTTCAGACTTTTAAAACTTAGTATGCACCGTGCATGTTTAATGCCTTTAACCCAGGAGACATGTAAAGCCATTTTGAATGGGTTTTTTTTTTGTGTCTTGACAGACTAACTCTAAGATAACTTAAGGAAGTGCTCTAGCTCCAGAGCTGTTTCCCCATAAACCCCACTCAGAAAAAAGGCAGAAGCTGGGTTTGGTCAAAGGGTTAAAGTGGGGTCATTCATGACAAAGGAGAAGTTCAGAAGCAGAAGGATGTGAGGTGGAGTTATCTGGAAGTTGTTGACTGCAGCATGGCAGAAACTGAAAACAACAAGTGGAAAGTGCTAGCAATTACCTGGACAAAGGGCTAAACGATACATAACAGACAAACAGGCAACAGTATGGGCAAGAATGCTTGACTTATTTAAATTACCACCACATTTGGTCTGCAAAATGTGTGTGTGTGTTTTTTCCTCTCTTCTTCACCACCACCCCTTTCTTTCGATTTCATGTTTTTTCAGTAAAGTGATTCAGCTGCATGCCGAGCAGCGAGGAGAAAAAATTACAGTGTTACGCAATAAGTCAGCTAGGCATGTTATCAAAGACAATGTTCCCTTCGTCACTTTCTATTCCTCTGTTTTTTTCAGTCCCACCCACTTTCACTTAGCACTTCTCCATGTGTGACAGTACTTGATCATAAGTGTTATTCTGTTGCTGAGAAGAAGAAAAAAGTCAGACAGTTTCCTGTGTATGCTATTTTTCATGTCATCTTCTTGCGTGTGACAGACACACCACCTGGGGACTGAGGGGAACAGAGCAACCCGCTGCCTCTTACTGAGGCCTCTAATCCTGCCTCCCCAGAGGGGCTCAGGTAACACAAAAAGGACAGCAGAGATACACCACCGAGTATCCAACACCACACATGCAGAAACGTGTTACTAGTTTTTTTTCTTTTAAAAAGAGAAAGACTTAAACATCCTCGACAATTTCAACTTAAAGGATGATATATAAATGGAAGAACTACAGATTTGTGTTGTGACCCACATAAAGATCGGATGACAGTGTAGAGGGGAATTACTTGCACTTTAGTATCACAGTCTGACTTATTTATTGCTGGCTGCTCCACCCCAAGGCAGCTTGAAGATATTAGGTTGTGAGAGCATGGGAAAACAGGAGAGTCATGAATCATGCCACATAAAGTCTCACAGATCAATCGCATCTGTGAAACTTCTGGCTGGTATAACATGTGAATCATCCAAAGATGACAAACAACATCTGAGAAAACGTTCCCACTCAAACACTAAACGGTTCACAAATGCAGTGCACAATAAGTTCGCTGTGTACACAGATTTTAAAAATATACACTAAATTGAACATATCAAGCAAAACGCTCATATATTTTTTTAACTGAACTAATCCCAAACTACACATAATATAAACACCTGAACTGTCCACCAGAATTATTAAAAACACATCAATGAGCCACATAGTGCTAATAATCACCCTGTACCTTCATTACAAAAATACCTGTGCACTCATGAGCCCAAAACATAAAACATTCACTCGATTTGAGACAAACTTTCAGTGGATTTGCTGAACAACAGCGTCAGAATAAAGCTGTGAGTATCATATGGTTATTACCGAAAGAGAGAGATGAACAAATTCCCCTTTTGTCTTTTGTTTGCACACACTCTGTTTTTTTATGTTTTATTAATTGGGCAGATGAGATAATAGATTAGCGTAGTAGTAGACAAATTAGGCATGGCCACCCTGTCCGTCTCTGCTGCAGTATCAGTGTGTTTGTACCGCGACCCCTACACGCTCCAAAACACATGCCTTCAAACAACACACACAAAAACACACAAACAAAGAGACGTCCCTCCCCGCGGCCTGCTCGCGATATCACAACAAGGTGGCCGTCCTGGGAATTAGGACTGCTCTTTCTTCTCCCAGACAACCTCTCCGCCCACCTCTCCCAAAGTAATGACACGGCCGTCTGCCCTCGGACATACATCACGTTAGCGGGCTGTCACACAAAGAAAAGCGTGTCCAGATTAATGCCAGGTTTATGTTTCACTCTGAACTTTTTACACATCTTTACTGTTAAAACTTGGGGGTGATACGAGGTCCAGGGAAATCCAACACTTCTCCTTTAATGTAATCGTAGCCCAGTTTGAGCTTTATTTAAACAACTTTGTTAACCACGGGTTTGTTTTATACACTGATGGTGGAAACAGCTTATTTTAAAATGATGTGAATTTGCCAATAAAAATTGTACCACCGTCTTTGGTGACATGTCATCACTACATATGTGTCAAATATGAATATTTTCACTAAGTATGCAGATTAACATGCCAATCATGACTACTTCATGACTTGTCATCATGGAGCTAATCAAAATGGTTTTAGATGGTTGAAAAAGCCAACTGATTGAACCACACAGGTTACCAAAGAGAACCACACACACAACCAGCGATTAAACAATATTTCCTGTTTTTCTGCTTTTCTTTCATTTATCCAGAATCACACAGCTTCTATATTGAGATACCAAAGTTATAGAGTGCTATGTAATTCCCAGCCCTGCCAGGTTTAAAGCTCTGGCCAAAGGCTGGTCTACAACTTCCACTCCAAACTCAAACATGGTTGTGTGTAGATTGCGTACAGGCTTAAATATGACATAATGCACCACACATTTCAGCATCATGGAGGTTTCAAATGGCTCTTAGTTCAGTACACAAGCAATATTTGTTTGAAAATTTTTTAACCCCCACACAAGTGATTTGCCTTTTTTGTGAAAATTCCTAAACAGGGATGACGCATGGTGAGTTCTATTAAATTCAACTGGTGCTATCTAACCAGTGTTGATAGAACCAAATGCTATAGCGTCAGGAAATGTTACCCTGTCCTTCAGGTTTCACTGCCACAGAGTGCTCATTATTAGCCCTTGGCTGTTTCACTTGAGCCTGAGGCAAACAGACAAGGCTGTGCATGATTCCCATTATTGACAGGGAGTGGTGCCTCGCTGAGAAAAAGATAATAACGCACTGACAAACGGGTCTGTCCCTAAAAACACAGACCGCAGTGTGAGCCTTTGACAAATTTCCATATGCACAACAGAACATAGTTAGGGATTAGGACACCTTTACTAACACGGCGAGCTCTGCTTTCATGAACAACACAGCAGCAGCTCATTAATGGATTCTTTGTTTTGCTCCACGAGGCCTCCGTCCCTCCTGTTTTCTCCAGCTTTCCCCCTACTCCTCCGAGTTTCCTGCAGCCCTTCTTTCCCTGTCTTTCTCACTCCTCCAGATCTCATTCTAACCCACTCTCGAGGTGTCAGGTTTCCACAGCTGGTTCACATTAGCACCCCCATCCTGTGCTCGCTCTCGCTCCCTCCACTCCTCTTCTTCGTATTCTTCCTCCTCCTCCTCCTCTACCTCACGCTGACCTCCGTAGCCGTGAGGACTTCAGTGAGCAATGAAGGCTGGACTGTTTCTCACAAACTCACGTAATATCCCCCACCTCCTTCGCTCCTAATCCCTATGTCCTGAAATCGCCCAGGCTCTAATTCTATTTTCTTTTGTGGTAATTCCCCTTCTCCTACCTCTCCACCTTCAAGTATACAACCCCACCACCCCCTCTTCTTCCAGACACTATTATAGTCCCAGCTACACTTAATAACTCCATCATGGTCCCCCCCCCCCCCCCCCCCCCCGCGGCCATCGCAGAGAAGCTGTGTGAGAGAGAAAAATGGAGCACATAAACCAGCTCACATTTCAATCCCTGGATCACTCCCTGCTTTGGCAGAGTATAGGTGGCCTATTCACTGCACTTTATTCGTGTGTGTGCACGCATGGATGTCACAAGTAAAGTACAGAACATGTTACTGATCTCGCTGCTGCTTCTGTGCAAAAATACCTCAGCTCACAAAAGAAGCAGCGCTGCAAGATTGCTGAGGGATTAAAAAAAAGACAAGCTAGCTATGCAGACGCTTACAGAGGGTGTTTGTGGCACACAGATCAGACATTCAGACTAGAGCTGCAACTTTATCACAGTTTTGAAGGGAGGTGAATCCAAATGCTGAAACTACAGTCCAAGCTTCCCAGTGTATCTGATAACATTATCACAGTTTTCCTGTATCAACATGCATCACAATACAGTAAAAACTGAACTGATGAACTCTGCTGGTGATTAGAGCACAGCAAACGGTTTTTATTTAAACTTTATTCACGACCTTGACGAAGGTTACAAGCCGAAACACATCGGTTAAACATTAGAGTTGTTCTATACGCTGCAAGCGCTGCTGGAGCTCTGTGTACCTTGGAAGTAGGTGAAGTTGTGCTGGAAGCCTCTACAGCTCTTCTACAGACACAGCCAGGAGTATAATGAGTAGTATACTGAGTGAGCTTCCAGCACATATGCTGGAGGGGCCATTTGCCCTCTAACTGAATGATAATGAGTCTTGTTAGGACTTCGTTTCCACTGGCACTCTGCAAATGCAGTGTGTGGACAGGTCTTTCCAGCAGAAACCTCTGCACATAGCAGAGAGCCTGTTGTTGAAGGGGAAATTAAAATGCGCTTAAAGATAGATATTAAGGTTGAAATATGAGGGGAGTAGAAACCATGAATAGCTCCAAAATTGTCTTTGCCACACGGGCGGGGGTGGGGAGGGGGTGAGGCAGATGTAAAAGTTAAAAAGAGGAAGCAGGATTAAACGAAGAGGCTGCACCGAGGTGGCAGTAAAAGACACAAAGGTAATGAGAGAGCTAGAAGGAGAAGGAGGCCATGCAGACGGACCAAAAAACATCGAAGAGGACTGAGCAAAGGAGTGCGGTGCAGGGTGGAGTCATGTGGTAAAAATCGCAGGCTGTGTTTAGAAACATGTCCAAAAAGGCTCATCTGAGCAGCCGCGGTACACAGAACAGGACTCCCTCTGTCTCAGAGTACTCCATTTACCGATCTCTCTATGTTGTTCTGTCATTATCCTGATTCTGCGGTCGTTTAAAGTGTATTCTCTGCCAATAGCTCTGCCGGCCTGAAAAAGGTCCATATTTAGATCTACGCTGCACACAGTCAGTTTAGAAATGAGAAGGGGAAAAGTAACTTCAGGTTAAAGCTGAGGGAATGAGTCTGTGAAACCCTACTTAACACAAATTATTTCATTTTATTGTTATTTAATAATAAATAAAAACCAAACATTTACTCAAATAAATGAAACCTCACCTAAAAAAAAAACCCATAAAAAAAACCCCAAACTGGTTAAAAATATTTTATCACAATCCTGGTGATTTTCCTTTGGGGTAAAGCCAAACCTCTTTTTGGGGGGGACTTTTTGTACACAGGAAAAACCCAGGACATTTTCCAGATGAAGTCATCCCTTAATTGCTTCTCTAACAAAAGCACAGTATTTGTGATTTCTTAATTTCAGAAATCTGCTTCAAACTTCCCACTGGGACACAGGCCGGGAATAAAAAAAGTCAGAGGATTTCACTAACGTCTGTCAGTGATTGATGACCGCTGAACTAAAAGCAAAGTCAGATTGAATTTCGCCAGATGATAACGGCTGCTTTTCTTTGCTGACTGCTGTTTGTTTCCGCAATAACAAGTGAGGAAAGTCACGCCGGCTAGATCCTTTTCAACACATTGCGCGTATGGACAACGTGTAACCTTATGACAAAACTGAGGTAGTTTTGACCTCACGGTATTGCACGAATGCGCGACAGAGGGCCACTTGTCACCCTACTGTATGTGGGTTTATGGTCTGGTTGCTACATTCCCCGCTGCTTTGTAAGTCTTCCTTTTTCTGAGTGAGAGGTTTGAACCTCCTTACGGTTTGCAAGCAGCAGCAGTTTATATTTTACACTGATCACACTGACTGCACACTTTCTTGATTTGATTTCGGCGTCCCAAATCATGGGACTATCAGCTTTTTAAAGCCCACATCATAATCTGATTATCTACTCCCCCCACTTGCTCACACACCAGACGAAATAAAGGAAAATGTGATGACAGTGGTTCATACTCTGTGATAAGTTAAAACAATGCTTTGTTGAAGCCGTGAAGCACGTCTTGTGACATTTTTGGGCCTCTAAGCACACACTCAAGGGCTGCACTGAGCTTCATCTTGACTATCAAATATTAAATCTAAACTTCAGACCTTTCCATGGGTGCCAGCATGTGAACTTGCCCGGGGCTTAAGGTGCCCTAGACTTTTCTGAGACACACAGACAGAGTACATGTACAAGCACACACACACACAAAGAAACTCTTATCACTATGGCTCCAGTCTCAACCACATCTACAGTGCTGTTAGCTCGGCTGTGGGAAGGAGATAAGTCCTGGGAGAGCGAGAGTGGGAAACCACTGCTGTGGGTTCCAATCTCCAGCTTGAGGGTTTGTTGATTTTAGTTTGGATCATATGCCTAACGCAGTTAAAATCTGTGTGCGCCTGATCGAGGAGCGTGGTTTGGAGGAGTGTAAGGGTGAATCAGAAAGGACTGAGTGGTTTTAAAACATTACTTATTTCCCACATTTTCTCTTTGTCTCTATTACCCAAAAAAAAGTTCATGTGAGGTAGCAAACATTAATAAAGCTCTCCAAGCCCACAGACACAAATGGGAGATGATGCAGGAATTACTAAATAAAGCCAGTGGGTGAAGAGCTCAACAATAACAATTCTGGAAAATAGTCTAAAAAAATATTCAGCACTGATGCCATGGAAAGATTAAGAGGCCAAATGCCATCTAGTAAATCCCTGAGGTAGTGGTAGGGACTTGGGATAAATGAGTGACAGTTTGATGAAGGAGGCATAGCAAGAGGGAAATTACACTCCCCTCTTCACTCTTCCCTTCCCCCCCTCTCATCATTAGTAAGAAGTTGTGCTCCGAGGTACTACTCCTCAAATTACCTGAAAAGAGACATCCTCTTTTGTTTAGGCCCTCTCGCTTCCTCCGTCTGCCCCGCGGGCTAATTCTACCTGTCAGATCAAAAAGGTAGCAGGTCTACACAACACACTAACGCTCCCCTCACCTTTAAGAAAAGGTTTGAAATGTAAAGGGGGAAGAACAAAAAACAGAGAAAAAAAAAAAAGACTAAAAAGGAGGGAGAGTTCATCAGTTTGCAGCATGACCCAGCGGAAGACACGGATTATGTTGCGGATGTAAAATACCATAATAATGATGATCTGTGTCGTCTTGATCTTGCTTGAACCTCTCAGGTAATAACTCCACTGAGGCCCACAAACATGACCAAGGTTTCTGTTCTGTTACCAAATATACTTTCAGGTAACATCCATTTACAAATGCCTATCCGGGCACACTGGCATGCACGAATCTGCACAGAGAATTACTCATGGCTTTCACACCCAAGCTGATGGCTTGTAGTGTCACCGGTTAGACAGCTTCTGTGCTTTTTTGCACCCTGCCCTACATGCCAGCCAACGGGCCTCTCCCATCCACTTTGACTTACTCTCACAGCCATGTGCACGTTCAAGACTCATGATCCAAAGAGAGAGGGGGTAAAAAAAATAAAAATTTAATCCTAAGACTTTTCAGATGTTGCGTTCAGCAACTACCATTATTTTAAACTGTATTTCCTATAGTACAGCAAAAATAAAACTGTAGTTTTCTTTCTTTCTTTTATTTTTTCTCCACTTTTTTTTCTTCTTTAAAGCAAAAAATATTGGACAGAAGGAATTTCCATGACTGCAGCATTTCTATACTTTCCAGAATTAAGAGGATGTGCAGGATCTCAGCAGAAATGAAGCAAGCTGAAAAAGTACTGCACGTGCAGAGAGGAAGTGTGGAGGTTCAAGTATTACCGTTTCACTCCATGCACATTCACTCTTTCAAATAAGGTGAATGAAGTTAGTGTTGGGGAGTAATGGAATACCGGCATTACGTATTTAAAATACAAAATATGAGTAACTGTATTCCGTTACAGTTACCGTTTAAATAGGTGATATTCAGAATATAGTTACTTTATTGAAATGAACGGATTACACGATGGTCTTTTTCTGTTTCATATGTTAGGCTATGCACTCTGTATTTTCGGTAATTCCACGCTGGTGGAAACCCAAACAAAACACACATCAAGGGGCCCATGTCACTCCTACTTGTGGCCCGCAAAATGATGTGAAGAAATATTTTTTAAAATTATCATTCAAAAACGTATTTAATATGAAGGCAATAGGCAGAGTGTTACAGGCAAAGCCCTAAAGAATGTAGCCTCATGGGCAGTGTAGCCCGTGCTGCAGGGAGAATGGACTGCCATACCAGTTATATATGGCAAGGAAGGGAGAAAAAGGTGAGTGGAAAAGTACGAGTTGTCACTGACCAGAAACGCGAGATGGAAGCATGTAAATATAATAATAACCACTGAAGCCAAAAAGAGAGCCTGACGAGCCCAGTTGTAAGTAAGCTATTAAGACTCGACTGTACACTGTGTTTGTGTTTTCCTCCGAAACAATAAGTTCCGTTGGAGCAGCCTTTCAACGCCTTCCTCTGTCTCTCGCTAGCAAAGTCGACCCAGACAACAAAGTAAAGCTAGTTTTCGGCTACGAGCCCGACACGAACCCGGCGTATTAGCCAGAGGTCCCTTTACTACGGTTTGGAGCCGCGGACCTGTTTTATATACGCGCGGAATAGTTTTCTATATGGGATCGCGTCAAAAAGTGCAACTTTACCTAATATCCACCTTACTGTTACTCATTTTACATCAAGATTTTAAAATCTAGTTGGTATTGGTATGGTGAGTAACCTTCAATAATAGTAATAAATCACAGAGAGCAATAGTACATTCATGTAGTTGTAAAAAGCATATTAATATATTCAGTAATCCAAAGTATTCAGAATACATTACTCTCACTGAGTAACGTAACGGAATACGTTACATTTTGGGGAATGTATTCTGTCATCTGTAGTGGAATACATTTTAAAAGTAACCTTCCCAACACGGAATGAAGTTTATAGTTTCTCTCCTTCTGCAGTAAAAAACGATTAATCATGAGACCCTTTCAGAAACAGTTGAGAGCTTCGTTTGCCCAGTTTAACCAGAAGGGTTTTTCAAAGTTTCGTGTTATACCAAAGTACGTCTAGAAGCCAGTCTCCCGTAACAACCTCTTGACATGTATTCAGAGAAGTATTTTTAAGCCATAGTGTATGGGAAATAAATAAATAAATAACATGATGAAAACCACTAAGGACTTGCACATAATGTGTGCACAACGTTATAATCATGATGTAGGAAATGTAGAGTTGGTTTGCAATATGGATACAGTGAGGGAAATAAAACTATAACACTTAATTACCTACATCTTTACTACAACAATGAACAGATATGGCTGCTCCTACAATATTGAAACTCTTTTGAACCTCTACTGTATTCATGCAAAGACAGGACTGAGTCATTTGTATCAGGATTCTGCTTATAATTGGCTCTTTGGGAGCAAGTGCAGGCCAAATGTCCTCTTTGCCTTTAAGGAACTCACACACAGATTTCTATTCAGGATTGTTTGAGTGTTTCTCTCTTGTAATGTCTCTATATGTACTACCGCAGCAGTAATAAAGTTATGACAATTAAAGACAGGTTCACAGCTACCCTTTATGTCTCTTCTGTAGAAACTAACCAGATAAGAAATTTTACAATATCACAGCTAACACAGAGCATGAACTTAAAAGAACAGCTGAAAGGAAATGATCGGGTTTTTCATGAGCCACACACTCACACATCCATCCATTACTCGTCCATGCTGCTTGTGAAACTACAGGAAATGCATATTCCAAAAATGTTTTCATGCAGTGAAGAAACCAAAACAAATATTTCAAGTCCTTCAGCAGCACCCAGCATGAGTCTGTCACATTAATTATCTGTTGACCTCGGTCATGATCCATGTGACATAATTAAGCAGGTCCAAGCTAAATAGCCAGAGTGACTGTTTACTTACAACCAGCTGCCTTTAATACACTGAGGAGACTAATAGGGACATAATTAGATTTTTTGCACAATGAGCCTTTTGACTGACAATACAACACAATTGCGACCAGAAAGCCTGGACAGAGGAAAGTGTGTGCCTTTATGTGCACATAAGTGTGCGTGTTGTTCATGTTTGGCTTCAGACAGCAGAAAAACTGTCTGACTACCTAATCAGTAGGCCTGTTCTCTGTCAGCTGACTTTCTAAACTGAGAGACTTCTCTCTTTGTCTCTACAGGGCAATGTTCCTCTCTACAGTTTAATCTTATTGTCAGGATCACTCAAATCAGAGGAAAGAATACCAACTCTGTGGTCAGGAAAGGAGAAACTTAGCTGAGGAGGAATGGTGAATAAAGTTGTAGAAGTTGTAGAAGAAACGTAAAAATGCTAATATTATAACCTGCAACCACAGTTAAATAGCAGTAAAGTAATAAACAGTATCATAAAAATAAAACCTAAAAGGATGTGGTCAAGCCTTAAAAGGCTGCAAATGATTTAAGATACACATGCCAATGAAAGGCAGCAGAAAGGACAAATTAAATGAAGCCGTATTACCCTCTGTGCATATTAACGACAGTTCTGAAGTTGGTTGGTTTTGTTTTCTAAGCCTAGTTTGTAAAAATCCACTGATCACCACTATCTAGATGTTCTTCCTCCATCTGAGAAATAAACTAAAAACAGCCTGTCTTTAGATGTTAGATAATATTTCGATGTAGCAATATCTCCTCACATCCCCTCTGCATGCGTCTCTTTTCTCATTAACACAAAGCACTAACAAACTAGTGTACACAGAGATTGGCACCTGTGCAATAATTTGTATCTGTCCGTGAAGCAGACAGGAAAAAAAGGTCAAACACATTAAGGAATGTTGCTTTTGTTGTCATCTCTTCTTGCACAAGTAGCAGTGTTTAAATTCCACAAACTCTGGGAACAGACGCACAGCAGGATTCTCATCACATTTAATGAAATATGATCAGCTTCAAGAACCAGCGATGGTGCATGTGTGTTTGGAATTTGGCTTGGGAGTGGCAATGCAATTAAAAAGACTACACAGTCTTAATTACAAACTACCCTATGCTGTCAGAAAGTGGAAGGCTTAGCTCAAGCGGCCCACTGGACTCCTTTACGTTGTGGGCCTTTCTCTGGTCTGATTACACCACGGCTACGAGGAGACTCATTCACAGGTCGTTTCAAGCTTCAGTTTAATTTTTTTGTCCTCGTTATTCTCCTGTAATAAAAATGTTACCAACCTTGACATCCCACTCAAATAAAAAAAAACAAAAAAACAAAAAGGTGCGCAGTAAAATGTGTTGGCAGAGCCTGGAGCGATCAATTCTACAGAAACACAAGAGAGAGTAACAAAACCCCTGAAATGTCCCAGAAATAAAATCTTGGAGGTGGAAATGTGTGTGTTGGTATTGTTCCCAGTACTTTGTCAGACAGAGCGGTCTTTTATTCCCCCAGTCGTGTCTGAGCAAAACCTCATGGTCCCATGAATAGGCTGGGGTTGATCTAAAACCCACTTTTTTCCTGCCTTTGCTTTCACATCCAACAGTCCCCCCTTATGAGGCATGTCTACTGCTGTGCTCACGCTTTTTGTTGAATGTTGTTAAAGTGTGTGCAGCATGACTTAAACTAAAGGTGTAGCTATGTTTGGTTGCAGGCCCGGCCAGTAGATCTTACCTGCAGTACTCAGTGCCATTGCTGAATTTCAGGCATGTAGCGTTGTTTACACAAGGTGCCTTATCATCCACACACTGCAGGGCTGCAAGAGACAAGAGCAGAGTTTTAAGACCAGAAAGGCACTTCATATCCACAACACTTTCTAAATAAATGCCAATGCTAAGCCAGACCATCCACTTATAAACCAATCTGTGTTGTCATCTATCATGCATGTGCAACATCTTCATATTATAAGAGTAAAGAGCATCAAACAGTTTTCTCAGTGAAATGCGAACTTTTGTATAGGCTGAAAATAAATGTTCTAAAATCTTGCCAGGTAAAGGAGAAACATGTCTAATCCTCAGTTTCCCCCAAACCCCAGTCATATCCCCAGATATGGTACTGGTACTCTAGGTCAGTGGTCCCCAACCCCTGGGCCATGGATCGGTACCGGTCCGTGAGTCGTTTTGTTCCAGGCCGCGAGAGTTGAGGCCCGGGTGCGAAATTTATGGTTTTCACATTTTTTATCATTAACTCTGTTTCCCCTCAGTCTTTTCCTGTGTTGTAGTTGTGTGTCTTTTTTGAAAGAAATATTCACACGTTACCATAGCATCCAGAGAGCATTAAGGGGCAGAAAGGAGGATGTTACTCTCAATGTTGTTGGCGCATTTCAGGAGGACGTGGTGAATAAGGGTACACAATTTCACAGTGAATTCGCAATTATTATTATATTTACAAAATACCACAGTTTTTGTCTTGGTCGTATCATTTTATTTTGTTGTATTTATCTGCGACACCTTAAAGGCCGGTCCGTGAAAATATTGCCTGACATTAAACCGGGGCACAAAAAAAGGTTGGGGACCGCCGCTCCAGGCAGCATATGCACTCATAACTCTCCTCTGAGTCATTGATGAGAGAGTCAGAAATACTTTGTATGTGAGGGGATGGGGGAGACCGAGGAATAACCGGTTTGCAAAACAATGTGACTGTGGTTTTTTTGGACCATGGGAGGCAATTCTTCCAATTAAATGAAGCAAGGATCAACATAGAGGTTCCATTCAAAGAATTCAAATTGAGTAATTTCACAGTGAAAACATTAAAGTGTTATCCTGCTTATGTTATCATTTTGTTTGAGAAGGCTGGCACGGCTGCTGCTGTGAAATCACTTTTGTACCTTGGCCTAACATTAAACCTTTATACAAACATAATGTAACTGTAACATTAGCATACTACTCAGTAAGCATCCTAACATTTCAGTTTTTATCTTGACAACACAATATAATGTTACCGTTCTAAATAAATGACCTACCACCATGGCAGCGTTTTTGTTTTTTTTTGTTTTTTTTTTTGGTTTGTTTATTTTTTTAATGACTTAATGTCTCTCTCTTTTTTTGAGGAAGGAATCACTCAAAAACATGACTGGGCGTTGGCAGGACTCACTGAGGTCGTCCCAGCGCCACCTCTTACCATAACCACCCACGTCTAATGGTTGAGGCAAACCCACTCCGTCGACGAATGTCCACTCCCCTTCTATGGGGGTATTTTTAAGGAGCTGACCCAGATGTACTCTAAAAGTGTCAAGAGTTTTCCATTAATACCATAACTATCACAACTTTGAGAAAAAACAAGTTAACAATTAGCTGTACTGCTATAACTCTGTCAAATGTGTTGGTACAATGATTGGATTGCTGTACATAATTTCATCCATGACTTCCTGTTTATGACTGTGTCTAAATACAGAAATAAATAAATGACGTGACAGCGAAAAATATTTTCGTACACATCAAAGAAGTAGCATTGTTAAATGACTCAAATGTTCCTCAAAGGTGGGGAGCCCCAGCTTCGCTCGCACTCTTTGAAATTCAAAAGTGAGTATTTAAAACTCGTTCAGGTTTCTCCCCATTAAATGGTAACACCACCACAGATGCACACTCTCCCCTGTGAGGGAAACCCTCCAAGCAGAACTGCAATTTTTTTCCTTCCTGCCCTGCTACAGAGACATAAGGCGGGGGGCTTGCAACTCATCTCTCCAGCTATGCGGAGGCAGTCTGAAATCAGGCAGTGGTCACAGGCACACAAAAATGAGCGTTGATGAAGACAACAAAGACCATCTCTCTTCACACTAGTGAGACACTCATAACCAGACACATCAGCCATTGTGCAGCCTTCGAGCCGCCAAAGACACATGGCTGAGGAGGTCTTCATGCACACCACGGCAGCCCATCATGCCAGACAGAAGTGTGGTGTTCTCTGCCTTTATTTGCAAATGTGATATGCTAGCTAAATCAAGGAGGTCATTGTTTAGCATCTGTAATTAATTAAGCAGAACTGTCATAAATTATTAGAAGCACTTGTATAAATGTTTCTTAGCACTTTGCTTCATTTATAGTCTCACATGTTTGGTGGTTATACGATGCATCCCCACTCTGCAGAACAGAGCTCTTTTTACAAAACTGAGGGTAGGTCAGCTGATTTAGAAGAAACGCCAACAATGTCTTCACAAAACAGTCATTGCATTACAGGAAGTGCGCTCAGCAGTGGTGTTATTTCCTGAGTCTAGATTAATCACAGTGTCACTCAAGTTAAAAAGCCACGAGGGCAATAATGACAGCTAATCCTGTTTACTATGATTATTTTATTGATAAATTTGCACACAGCTTATTTGAAAAGTGTTGTGCATTCACTGTCTGGTCCAGGAGACTTATGCTTCAGAGTGAGGCTGATGGACATAGCACATTAGACACGGGGATATCGTACATAAACCACAGTGAAATTTATAATCCCAGCAGGCATGCACACACACATGCTACCCACGATATGCACACTTGCACAGGCATCCACTGCACTTCAGTATGAGTTGATATCAGACTGCTGTTGCTGTATGACAGACCACAGACTATATCGTGCTATTTTGGGACCACTTCTGTTGACACACAGCGTCTGCGCTTGCCCTGGTTAAAAATCATGCATACATATTAACACAATGAAAATAATCCACACTTATGTGGTTAAGACATGTTAAGTCATGTTTTATCTGCTTTTATAGAAATGATTACAAAGATTTCCACTTTGCTAACACCGGATACTAGTCCTCTAGCAGATAGCTTTACTGTGTTTTGCTGGTTAGTTCTTTAGTTGAGTGAATAGAGGATGATGAGCTGAGAAGACGGGTGTATGAAGGCAGATGGAATGAAAGAATGGAAGTATGAGAGCAAAGACCGGAAAACTGTGCTCTCATCCCCCGACTGGTTTGACGAGCTTCCCATACAAGCTGTCGTAATGCCAGATGCAATGATCTTACCAGATTTGGGACAGCCTGCCTCTTATTACGCCATTTTAAAAAGCGCACACACACACACACACACACACACACACACACACACAGCTGAATTACCCACTACACAGGTTACCAATTCCCGGACGGGAAGGTTGGAAAACAGTTTAGCAATCTGTTTTTCCAAAATAAAAACAATTGGTTCACACACATTCATATGACTGATGAGTGTATTGTAATCCAGACTGGTAACATTGTATCCCTTCCACCTAGTCGTTCTCACACTTTACTATCAATGATCCATGGACAGGAACATTTCCCAGGAATGAGAGCCTTGATAAGACTCGATCGACAAAGTCAACAGTGAAACTACCACCAGATGTGGTGAGCTGTGAAGGAACACACAAGTTACCTGACTGAATGCTCGTGATTATTTGGATCCTTGGAACAAAAGCCCTTGTTCATTTTCTCACTTGCTGCTACCTTATCTTCAAACTGTGTGATTTTGTGTGTGTGTGTGTGTGTGTGTGTGTGTGTGTGTGTGTGTGTGTGTGTGTGTGTGTGAGTGTTTAAAGAAGACGGCAAAGCATGAGTGAGTACAAAAGCAGATTTATAGACTGTGCAGTGTGATAAGACTGAAACAGAGCTGTGAGTGATCCCTGGTGATGGAAGCTGACTCTGTACAGGTGCCTTTGCGAAGATTATTCTTCAGACTGTCCTCATGCTTTTAGCATGTTAACATCATTGCACACTCAAAACTGTAGGAGGCTGCACAGAAATAAGTTGCATAGAGAACATTTAGTTTTTGGTGTTAGCCATTTCAAACATTTCAGCTTAAAGAACAAAGCTGATTTCTCAACAGCAGTGCCAGCTGTCTCAAAAAAGGGTAACGTGCACTCTGGATGTTGTTACTGTGAACTGAAACTTATTCAATTGAATTCTTTGAACAGACCTGGATTCTGGTCTGGTTTAGCTTTGCTAAATCTAAGTAATTCTTCCACTGGTTCAAAAAACACGATAACATAATTTACCTGTTGCCTTTTGCAAATCAATTATCATCTCTTGGTATTTTGTGCACACTCTAGTTGAGCACATGCAGTGCTGCAGCAAAAAAATTTGCATGTTGATCCAGGCATCCGGTTTTCATCAGTAACAGTCAAAAAAGAGGCTAATAAATACACACGGACTACTACAAATTCACTTAACCTGGGAAAAACAGCTACTTGTGCCCTTTCACGGGGTAGATAAAAGCCAGGTTTGTGGATTTTAGAGGCTTTTATCAACCATGAAAGGAGCTCATCCATAATTGAACCAGCTGTGATTATAGTGGTAAACAGGATGTAAAAAACCCCATTTCACAATTACCTGATGTCATGATGTAATATAACTCTGTCAGCTGTCAGGTTTTTTTAAAGTTGGCCCTGTACCAGTAAATCTGTGTGCTGCTATGTTCTAAAATAAGAAAACTCTTGCCTTTAAAACTGCACTTTTAGAGTTTTCAATGTACTTAGGGTGCTGAGAAAAGGCAAGCTCATCATTGCTGACACAGTCGTCTTTTAGTATTATTGTCACCTTCAGATGACACTAATTAGTCTGTTAGAAGCCTTTTTCAGGCACTGGCAGCATTCTGTCACGGTGACACCAGTCACGATGGTGAAGAGTCAGACATAAACACAACAGTGGCCAAGGGAGCAGTGATACAATCGGCGCTTATTACAGTGGCAGCAATCACCAGCATTGGTGACTCTGGCTTGACTCTGGTGGAAGTGTCACAAACTTTTTGAACATGAGAATGCCACTACGAGCTGTGGTCACACAATGTGTAACACAGCCTCCAAGAGAGAAATCTCACTTCTGGATTTGGAAATAGTGAAAATGCTTGAAACACAGAACAATGTCTCAAATATATTAGAAAAGTAGAAATGTAAGATAATAATATATTAATATACAGATATTAATGCCATCAGGACATTCTCCAAAACAACTGCTTTTGGATATTTTTTTTTAAGTGAGCTGAGCAACTCCCACAGCAGACAGTCGCAGTCGAAATCAAAATGCCCGTCTATTACTGTGACAGCATGTAGTTCAGGGGTGAAAGTGACACTCGCACTGATGTGATGTGCGGTTGATACACTCTCCCCATATCACACCACACACTATGTGGCAACCTAACAGAGGAGCTTTGTAGACACACTGCTGCTGATAAGGAAAAGACAGAAAAGTAAGACAGACTGTACAAGCAGGACACTGAGCAATCACAATCAACCTTTATGCTCTGCACAGCTTATACCACACGTCTAAAACATGTTAAACAAGACATTTCTCAGTGGTTATGTCCAGCAGGCTGTCGAGTTCAGAATGCACTTGTGGAAATTCTCAAACCGATGTGTTCTTTTAAGCTTCCTATATTTTCATGTGAAAGCCCTGAAAGCTAAAAATGTTGAGACTTAAATGTAATAAAAATCTATGTAAAGAAAAGCCTGAAACCACAGTCCAAGTGGAGTCTGGCTAGTGGTGCTCACTTTATAAGTCACCATAAAAGGTCCCTAAAGAGCTCGTACGAGAAGAAGGAAGAAAAAGAAGACGAATAGGTAGTGAGACAGAGGGAGGGAGACGAGACGAGACGGAGTTTGAGCTAATAGCTGTGGATTGATATGGGGAAGTAATTATGAAACTGCAGACAAAGACACCACACGAACGAGTGTCCCAGAGTACGGGCAAATACCCATACAGCCGAGGGCAGGAAGTTGTTCGCGCTGAGTGAGGAAGTAACCCCATTTCCTGGAATTGCTGTACAAGCCTCCATATCCAGCAGGCCAAGCAGTTGTCATGGTAACGTGCAATAAAATACCCTTAGCTCAGCATGTGCGGTGGGAGACAAAGCACAAACTAAACACTGTTACCCTTAGGGAAGCTTTACTGGCCCACACAAACAGTGGCGATAGCGAGCACACAGACCAAGCACGGCCTTCAAGGCTCAAGTCTTCCAGGTCCCCTTTAGACTGAGGGTGGTGTCATACAGGAAGACACAGTAACATGCTTAACTGGGATGTCTGGAGCTGATCTTTAGTATTTTATCAGGAGAGATTAAACGCAAGGCTATCTGTAATAAACTACTGAGGACTACATCCAGAGCATTGTTTAATGCAACTCTGACCACACCAGCTGTCCCAAAACTTTCACTGCAGTCTGTTAAATCACTGAAAAGATTTCATGAACCCATTCATTAGAAACGCATGGGTGAACCACCGACTAGCACAAAGTATTTAAAGTAGTCATTTGCTTTAATTGATGAAAATTAGGTTAAGATGGAGGACAAAAATCCTGACTGAGGTCAAGATATAGGGGGAAAAAATGATTCAGTAATTATCCCACTGACCAACCAACTGCCTCGCTGCTTTTTACTGCCTGGAAAAGTTGGACGAGCCTCAACTGAGCATACGGAGCAGGGCCGAGGTGTTTTTGTACAGCTGGACAGCAGGATACAGTGCTGGATCGCTTTCTCAGCGTGTGTGTGTGTGTGTTTTGAAGGGAAAAGAGAAAGAAAGAAACAAGGAGAGTAATCCAGACAAGACAAATTTAGGGACTTTCCCTCGATCGTTCAGAATCTAATGGAAAACAATCTGACCTTGCTTCCCTACTTCTACCACTGTGTGCAAACTTAAAATATACGTTTACTATATGATAAGTTATTTTAAAGCTCATCTTTAAATGAAAAAATTTGCATTTTGTTTAATTAGGTATTTTTCTAAAAATACGCTGCTTACTATGTGATTCCAGCAACCGGTTGAGAGAGTGCATAGTGAGCAGACTGATTTCTGAAGGTTTGAAAGCAAATGTTTCCCATACTTAAATCGCTCATCTGTTTGAGACATCCTTCGTTACTTTTGGTTTCCTGATGTACCAGATGTTTTCAATATGTGATGGGTCTGGACTACAGAGTAAAGCTCCTGGAAAACTCGAAGGATGTGATTTGGCACCGTCTCGCTGAAACACGCAAAGCTTTTCCTGAAAATAGATGCAGGCTGTGCGGTGAACCTGTACATCAATCAGCATTAATGGTGCCTTCACTAACGCACAAGTTACCCGTGCCATGTGTAGTAATGTGGTAAAGATGCTGGCTCTGTTTAATTAGTTATGAGCAGTTCTGCTGGTGCTGTTCCTTATGTCAGTTTTTTTTTTTAAACTGTAGTGCATGTTTAGCTCAGACCGTGACCTAAACACTCCATTGGTGTTCAATAACTCGAGGTGAATTTTGGTTAACGCCGTCTCCCATTTCAGAAGTAAAACTGTTTTGTTTTTTTCATGTAATTAGTGCATAGGTGTAAAGATAACAGTTACCTGCAGTTGATGACTCGCTACAGCACTGCTAGACTATCAATCGTGCTGGTGGAGAATTCACAAACTGAACACTGGAAGCAATCACAGTAACAAGTTTCTGATTAACTGAATATTAAACACAGGACTGAAACTAATACTGTGGCCCGTTACGGCAAAGCATTTCTTTCTGAGCTTTTCCGTGTAGTTTCCGTCTGCCTCCGGTCTGATGTGCACCACTTGGTTCATTACTCCATGCGCCCTGCCTGCCTGTCTCCAGGATTACGGGGCCACATTGGCCAAGGAATGCAGGCCGCAATAATTCCCTGTTAATTTGCTAACCTGCTCAACAGTGCAGACACAACGCTTTGTAATCCCCTCGACTTTCAGAGCCACAAACTCTGCCTGCTATAGTAATGGTGCATGTGGTTCACGTAGGGCGTGCACAAAGCTTCATTCTGGTTTTTGCCTGAAGTGTATTTAATGTGCGTGGATCAAAGTCACTCAGACAAAACTGGTTTAGTAGGAATTGGTGGTTTGAGCAGTGCGCAGAACAATGGTGTCAAGCCCATTACTAGGACTTTCATCTTGACTGCTAACCAACTTCAAGACCATAACCACACCAAGTCTATAGATTTACATCTATTCTTTGGAAAGGTAACTAGAGAGAGAGGCCACATTCACTGCATTCGTGCATGTAAATGCAAAACCAAATATATGCGGAAGACAGTGCCCTCAGAAGTTCCCACCGACATGTGTGTGGTTATCCAATTTTTTTTTACTACTACACTAAACAAATAACGTGGCGGCAAAACACACGAGGAAGAGCTGTGTAGCTACATGACTAACTTAACTGTATGCAATCTGAAATATGACCACAATAAAGCGATAGCAAATTTAGCTTACTGAGACTGTGTGAGAAAGTTGGATTGTGTCACCGACAGGATGCTTCAATTCACTTTATTAGTAACACGACTACAGTGAGTAGGTAGGGCAGGAGATTAGCAAATAATGAAAAGCTGTGGGCTGGTCAATAAACATCTTTGTCTTCCCTGCACTGGGCACAGGCTGCTGCAGATAAATCATATTTCACACCAGGCGGCAGCTTGGGTCAGATGCAAGTAAACCGCGGGTGGTACAATCGCTGCTCTTTGTCAGCGTGTATGTACAATACAATACAAACGCACACGCAAATAGATACGCACACGCATAGTAGCAGTCTGCCGTTTGCACTGGGCAAGCATTTGCAACCATCCACATGCCCGCAGCACAGGGGCAACACTGTGTCGTGTGCCACAACAACGGCACCTACGCTTCCTCGAGAATGAGAACTCTCTGGCCCCGACCGAGAATAAGGTCAAACCTTTGCGCCTTTCCCCAGACTGAGCTGTGATTCGTGCTCTCCCGCTTCTCATTAAAAGCTCTCAACCCACAAACGTTTGGCAGGCTTTCATTGTGAATTAACTAACCTGAAACCACCTTCGTGCTATCGAGACGATCAAAATCTTTTAACGTGTCATCCTGTCACATGAATAGCTGACTTACACGCATCAAAGGATGCGGCAAAGACAGCATCCAGACATTATGCAGCTTCATTACCAGCAAGAAACGAGATAAAAAACTAGGACGATTGACTGTGGTGCAAACAGCGTGTGAGAGAGAGGGAGGGAGAAACAGAGAGGGAGGGAGGAATGTCAAACACCAACAACATTCCTGTGCTTCTCCTTGCACTGCCTGCAGCACTTTTACATTGTCTGTCTTCCTTTTGTGTAACTTCACTGTTCACAAGTCACCTATAATCCATAAAAAACCGTGAGAGAGAAGAGCAGTGTTGGAGCTCTGGGCTGAAAGGTTAGAAAAACATGTGGGACAGAAATCAATTCCCCCGCCTTTGTACTCTCTTTATGTAAAGGATGTAAAAAGAGTACAAAGGCCAGCAGGTTATTTTGTATTTTCATGGCTCTCGGAGCCACCACTGAAACTAACTAAGCAAAGAAAGAAAAAGAAAAAAGAACACACACATCACAGTAAAAGCCCAGAAACAATCTCCAGTAATCACAAAACTTCATTCATTAAAAAAAGAAACACCAAAGGTCAAGGATCAGGGTCATCTATAGATGCAAAACATAACCACAGAAGAGCTCAGAATGAAGGTAAACCCATCTAACCCCAGCCACATCCCTGTGATGTTCACCAATGAGCTGCATCTTATCTTAACCAGACGATGCAGCTGTGTTTACATACACAAATCATTGTCAACAAACCTTATTTCAGTTATATTTAAAGCATTACTGTTTTCTAAAACAACAGTAAAATACATTTAAATATAACCTGAAAAAAACTGGGCGATGCCAATACTGTTATGTTGTTGTTACCTGGGTATCACTTTGACCAAACCAGCAGGTAATAAGTTCGGTAACTGCGTTTCAACCAAAATGGCATCACTGTCTGTTTTTGTGGTAGACCTCCAGCCAGAGTCATTTTGCTGCTTTAAGCCAAATAAAGAGAGACTTTAACTGCTTTTAAAGATAAGCGAGTGGCCAAAAAACAAGACGAATTTACTGGTTAGGAAAAACTGAATAAAAGACAGGTGTAGGGGATGCTGATATTACCATTTATACTGAAAAATGTACATCGATGTATTTTGCACGTACATTCCTGGGAACTTCATTAACATTTTCAGTTCTTACACACAACCGCACTGTACACTCACATGACATTTAACCCCCAAATGCTGAAAAGCGTATTACCGTCAGTGTGTGCTGACACAACTCTGTTAATTGAGCAGTCTAAACAAGATAAAGTGTCCATTTTGAATTCTTTCTCCAGCGCTCGGTGCTCAACATCTGGGCAGCGGTGCGACACAGCCGTGCGTTAGGCCGTAGTACCCGCATTAACTAAACCATAACGCCCTGAATTAGGCACAGGGGAAGAAGTTGGTCCACATGGAGGTGTGAAGCCGTTCTCTTTATTTTAAATCTAACGAATACAAAGTCAGCGACCATGAGCACAGGAGAGTCCACTCAAAGTAAAAGGTACCCAGCGTGTGTCTCAGAAGGCCACGAAGGAGCCCAGAAAACCCCCACCAAGTCACCTCAAACTTCGATTAAAACCTCTTCCATAGCTTACCTCCGATCTAAAGCTAGCCAAAGGAAAACTTTATTTTTGTTTGTTTATTTTTTTAAAGAGTTAACAGGTTAAAACTGACCTCACCTAACTAGCTAGTGTAAAGAGATGCTAAGTGTGTCCGCAGATGCAGAGGCAACGAAACGTGATGGCAAGCGGCCGGTGACTAAAACACACCACGGTTTCGCCACAGCGCCAAACTTACCTAAAGAGACCTGGATGAAGCAGAAGACAAAGGCCAGCGACTTCCCCGGGGAGAACACGGGTATCTGCTCCATTTTCTCTGTAAAATCCACATAAGGTCGCCAGCCCGAAGCTGAGCTGTCTCCCCGGAGGTTCGTCGCTTCTCAGAAAGTTTGGCAGGAGATGGCTCAGGCGGGAAAAAGCAGACTTTCGAGATCAGCCGCGGACTCTGAACATGTCACGTTTTTTCCCCTGTACGTGTTTAACGACCTGTCTCATTAAAACCGTTTAAAACTCACATAAAGTTAAAGTTCTGTTGTCGCACACGGCAGCGACTCGCTCCTCCACCTCTCTGCGTTTACTCGAGGCACGACCGCAGAAGAAGCGCACCACGTATCCTTCCGCCGGACGCCGCGAGGGTCTATCGCGGAGCTTTAAAAAGACACTAAAATACGTTGAAAACACGGGGCTTAAATCCAAATTTAGCTTCCTTATACCACAGGGAGAAAAACAGTGTCGCTTGATATTTGTTTTATCTCGGGAACGAGACGGGAGGAGGGTTTAGATGTTTTTCGCTCTCAGCGTCGCCGCGGCGGAGGAATTTTTTTTTCTCATTTTTCTACTTCTCTCGAAGTCTGCTATGACTCAAAATTAACCCGTTCAATGATTTCTTCTCTTTTCTTTCTCCTCCCCGGGCGCTGCACGTTTTTTCCAGGTACGTCTGTGAACGCCCACACTTAAGCAGCGCTCTTCGTTACCGTTGCGGTTCTGCCCGGGCTTAGCACCTCCGCGCTTTTCAGGTGTTTTTGGGGAACAGAAATGTCGACTTAAAAGGTAAAACATCGAAGACTGAATGTGGATCAACAGTGGCTTCTAGTGAGCTCCAAAAACACTTTTTGTTGCACGCCACCCTCCCTCATTTTAATAATGTGTGTCATAACATTTGAGGTGACTTTTAAAAAGAAATATACGAGCTTGTTTAAAATGATTTTAATTTTACAGCTCATTTAAAATCAATATCATTGGACAGAAAGAGCTGCATAAGAAGCTACAAGTTTTACAGGTACACAGATAGCCAGGCGCCTACATGTTTACCTACCACAAGGAAAACATTTGAAAGCCAATAAATGCTTTGGGGATTTCAAACTGTTGCTTTGTTTTTCTTGGAAGCTTCATCACTCCTCCGTGCTCAGACAGGCCCATCACACTTGCTTTATAACCTGTTAGTGATCACAGAAATCCCAGACTCATTATCCCCTCTCAGGAGGAATGATCCAGGTGTAAATCACAGGCTCATCACAATAACAAAGCAGTGTCTCATCCCAATGATTTGTTTGTCTTTACACCCCATTAGAGAAATATTGCCAAGCCTCCTGCTGCCACCAGCGGCCCTTTGTCCTCTATTCAACTCTGCTGAAAGGCCTGGAACCAGAGGAGAGCAAATTGATCTCCTCAGGGGTCCGTACTGACAATGCCTTTGTTGCTGCGGCCAATGTCAAGCTCTTGCTCTCCATGCGTGGTTGGCTGTCAGGTGTTGGCACGACAACACGCCGTTTGGTCAGAAGCTGTTTTTATTGACAAACCCCGTCTCACGTTTGCTGGTTCTTCTGCATTCACATTTCTTTCATTATGTCACTAAAGGCCATTAGTGAAATCCAGAATTTCTTATAAATATCATATGTCACATTAAAGCTAGCAGTGATATAAATCACATGAAAGGTTCACTTTGTCTGCAGCTCTGTTGTCCTAATGACGTCACCCCAGATGTGGGCTTCTGTAATTTAGGAAGGATGGAGTGAGAAAGGGTGTGGCTGTGCCTCATAAGCAGAAAACACTGATTGGTTCCTCCTTGCCATTACTCTGAGAAAAGAATGCGTTAACACACAAGTTTGGCATGATTTCAGAGAAAGCAGTAAAAAGCGAAAGAAAGCTTAGCCACCCTGATGTTTTAAACCACATTTTCTGAAACTAATCAGCAGCTCCAGCCTCAGGTCGCTTGTTTATCAAGAGTTTACCAGGCAACAAAAGACTGTAGTTACTTCGCCAGCGCTTCAGCTTTCATGCAGCACATTTCGGACCAACTTTGTGAGTATTAGTCTTTTGAATTTTAACTACCCTTGGCCTGGCTCAGAGCCACGAGGCCCTGCCACATTGGTGAGAGACACTTTCATCAGTGTTTGGGCTCTTCACGCCGATTTGAAACTCATCCGTCAAGGGTGACTCCAGCTGTCGGCTTGTAAAGCTGTGCTGCACACAGGTGACAGATAGTCATGACTGATTATTCCAGGGACAGCCTGTGCGTGATCTTGTCCACTCCCCTTAACCATAAACATGCCATCTTTCCCGAGCGTGACAGCCATGTGAAACCAAATCGGTGCCTGTTATTCAAGAAGAGTGTTACACTGCCTTTATGTTTGATGGTGGCAGATAGTATGAAGTGTGTATATGATGCCTTTCTATAATTAGTAGAGGCAGGCATCGATACGCTTTTCATTACTCGGCTGTGGCAGCTGATTTGCTTGCATCAACAGTTGTGCATAGCTGAAGTGGTTCCTGCATGTCAGTTCTGGATGCTTCTATATGCTTCATACTTACTGTGTAATTACATTATTGAGAACAGCACTCTTAAACCTCAGTGCAGTCTGTAAGCTCCGCTGAGAGTGTTGACAAGCTGGCATTTTGTGCAGGCTTTGATGAGATGAGCCTGAACGTAGGTATGAAGCTCTCGTGACCTCTGTGCCTTTGTTAAGACACATGCACATTTGCACAGGAAGCATCATTTATCTAATGTCATCTTCACAGTATAAGCAGATCTAGTGGACAAGAAGCTGAGGGGGTATATTTAAGGTTGATTATCACCTGACTGACCCACTTTGACTGCCATAAAAGAGACAGCCTGCAGACAGCTTTACGTGTGTGACATGCGTGCCTCCAGACGATAAAAGACCTGTGGATATATTGTCTTAAAGGTTACAATGAAATCGTCAGCCATGAGAGCGATCCTTCAGATTTCAGATCTCCTTGATGGAGATTGGCCACTCGTCGGGTCAACAAGATAAGACTCCACATGGTATCTTATTTACAGAGAGATATAAATCTGTTAGAAGGGTTTCAAAATATTTAAACATTGTAAATAATTTTACTGTGTGAACTTGAGGTTATATGATCGAAATGTCAACAAAGAGGCAGATAATGCCCACGTAAGTCGAAAAGGGTCTCAGATCAGCATGGAATCAGTGTAATCATTTACTTGGTGAGACATGGGATTGCCTAGAGAAAGTAAACATACCAGTGGAAGTTGTTTTTGTTTTTTTACTGGCTTCATTTTGTTGTAAAATTTTAAGATGGGGACATCTTGACAAGCTCAACATACTAAGTGTAATTTCACAAACACTCGTAATCACTCAAAACCGATTTATTCTGACTAAACCACTCATCAAGATAAAGCTGAGGCTTCATATTTTTTCTCATTGAGCTGATGAATCAGTTAGTGAGCACACGCAGCTTAGCTGTTAGCAGTCTTCAGCTTTGGTTTCGAAGAACAAGTTATACTAGTGCAGCGTTTGGCAGTGGCTGACCTGCTATTCTGTGATCAGCTCTGTGTGAGAAACTAAGATAGTGTGTATGATCAAATGTGTGCGTCACAGCGTTCCACGGCGGTCAAAGGTGGAGAGTCAGAGAGTGCGAAGTCACGATGTGGCCGAGCGTGATGTGGGCAGAAACTTCAGTTTCCGACGAGAGGAAGAGGGTGAGGAAACAGGTGATGAAGGAAAGGTGTGAGGAGGAAGGATGCATGCACGCGTATGAGAACACATCTTGTAAGTTGACCTGGGGCTCTGGCAGGATCAGGTGGACGGGAATGTGCTGTTGCGTGTGGATGGGATCCTCCCGTGAGCGTCCTAGCGTGCCCACCGTCACCCCACACTAGCAGGCTATTTATATTGCACTGTGGGAAAATAACAGCCCCAGCAGTGTCATCTGGGCCCTGCAAGGTTTATATTGCCTGCCCAGAAGTACACGTATATAGCACCATTCTTCCCAACTCCCCAAGTCACAAAGAGCAGAGACAAACTGGCATATTAGCTCTATATGTAAGCATTATTGAGTTGATTTAACTCAACTCACGAAGGACAGTTTTTCTGTTTCTTTAATGCAGCAAAACAAGTTCACAAAGACGAGGGTTTGCAATGCATTTGAGAAATACTAGTAGGACACATATTTAGAGCACTTTGATAGGATTTTAAATACATCCCTGGACACACCGCACATGCACATGAATTCTCACTTGTGGAAAGCAAACAGCCCTCAGTCTTCTAAAACGGGGCTTCTGGGATGAATATAGTTTTACTGTCAGCTGCAGACAGTAAGAGTTAAACAAAAGCAGGCAATCACGGAGCAACTGCAAGGATCTAACATCTTAGCCACAAAGAAGCACAGATTGGAATAATATTTGAAACGTTAGTATTTGTGTAGGTTAGTGTTAATTTTGACACCTCCTACAGTTTGCACTTCAGAAAGGCGACGGATGGAAGTACAACTGAAACGAATGTAATCTGCTGTGGAAAAAATATAAAAATGCTGTGTGACACTGCATTAAGCTCACGCTGAAGCACTGGGATTGAACCAAAATAATGATATCACCATATCACTTTTATGTAACATAACTGTGAAATCTTTATAAATGTAAAAGTATTTTAAACGTCAGAAACAAACCAAAAATAAAAGTTAAAGTTTGGACCTCTGCAACCAAGACTCTGTAACAACTGCACCCGTTATGCTGCTGATGATATGTTGATCTGAGAGAGGTCTCAGGGAGGGCAAACTGAGTCCGAGCAACTCCCACCCAAGGTCGCCTAATGCATTAACACGTAGCACACAGGGACACGCAGACACACACAGTAATGTCAGAAGGAACACATAGACACACAGGCACCTAAATCTCAAACCTCATCCGTCATGTCCCGGTCATCCAGGCCCAGGGGTGCGTGTGAGTCAAACTAATCTAACATCCAACTAACGGGCTGAAGTAACCAACTCATACTCTGCGACAGCATATGTTCACAAGAAACATGGGTTTTGTTTGTAGGGCATTTTCTCCACTCTGAGTGTACAAAATATGCACAGACCATATTATTTTTGAGTTGAAGTGGCATGCTGAAAGTTATAGTGAGTGCAAAACTGAGTGTGTGTGGAATATCTTCCAGTGTTCTGTGCATCATAAAGTCACAAGCCACTAAAAAGCAGGCTTTCTCACAGTCACAGCTCAGGACTGCATGCATGCGACAATAATATCCGAGAGATGAATGAGAGTCAAGAAGGGACTGAGATACCTGTGTACCTCACAGCACATCATCATAAATCATTTTTAATCGCTACAATAATTAATTGACATTAAATTTAACATGGCTGAGCTTCCTCTTTTTTAACCCCCCACTCCCGTCTTTGTTTAAGCCGCATTTTTATAAACCTAAAAGGCAGTTTTAACACTCAGGATAAATATTTTATGTTCTCAAAAGAGAATTTACGACTCATTTACAGGTTTGCTCTTTTTCTAAATGGACGTGGAGTATTATCGTTGGGAAGATGTGAGAGCTCGTCATTGGTCTACAATAAGGTGGTAAAGCATACACGGAGTGGAGAGTGGGCTCAGCAGGTCCACGCTGACCCCCTGTGAGAAGTTCCCGGTTCCCAGGACCCGGTGTGTACGTTTGTAGGGCAATAACTCATCAGGCCCCTTTACTTCCTCTTTCGGCCCTCTGCGTTTTATGACCCGCTCCTCTGCTGTACAGCTGCTCTCTCTGCAGCTTCCCTCTGGTCTGATTGGTTAAGACGGGAGTGTGAGGCAAGAGGATGATGGGGAAGAGACTGGGATGAGGTGGGAAGTTTGATGGAATATGTTTTATATTATGGCCTTTAGAGGTGACTAGCAGGCACGTTATGAGAGTGAATTCTGCTTTCACTTCATTACAAACTATTACTATTTGATTGACTGGAGAAATCAGATTTCCCAGTTCTTTTTAATTGTGAAGGACGAGCCTTTCTGTGTACTCTGAATGTACTGACTATATCTGAACAAATGTTCAACAGATCTCAGAGAAATTCTGTGCATGTATTTATAATAAATAATGAAGGCTGTAGCGTCACAGTAACATTTCATAATATAGCCTGTGACTAAGTGCTGAGAGGTGGGACACACCGTGACAGGTCATCAGCCTGGCGTTGGGCTAAAACAGAGACACAGACGACCGTTCACACTCACTATGGGGAATTTAGAATCACCAGTTGATCTAACCCCACTGATTGATTCTGGAATCTTCCCATCCTCCTGTTAGTGATCCTCCATCTATATGGAAGATAACAACCTTCTGAACAAATTAGTAGGTGGAGAAGGCCCCTACTGGCCCATATCTATGGGGCTGATTTCTGCCAACAAATGCCCGTTGTATGGACGGATAACATCTGAAGTGGGATCACTGAATGTGTTTGGATTGTGGAAGGAAGCTGCACAAACTTCTTCAAGCTCGGGACTCCCTCGCTGTGAGGCAGGAGTGCTAAGCACTGCGCTACCATGTGTAATTACAATGTAAATACGGTACTTAAAAGTAGGCAGGCTAGAATAAGAGAGTAACAAGTCAGGTTTTTACAAGAAATAATTATACTGGAAGTAAATGTAGGCAGTGGAATGTAATTTAAAGTAACATGTAAATAATGCTACATGGTGCAGAACCAGTTTTAAGATAAAATGAATGCATTTTGTGTTAAACCTTTGGTCAAAACAACCAACCAAGTAGATGGAAAACAGGAAGGAAAGAATGATCATGAAATGACTATATACCTGTGCAAGAACTGGGTCACTGAAAGCAGAATGATGTCTGGATCCAGATTAGTTTTTGATGTTTCTTCAATAACATCAAGAAAACGTATCCTGTTTTTTCCCCCTATTTTCATAGGATATGTATTTCTGATGACATGACATAAAAATGTCAGAGTTTTTCCCCCTATTTTGCAATTTGTAAAGGAACCAAAAAACAAAAACAAAACAAAACAAAACAAAACAAAACAAAACAAAAAAAAAGATCCAAATCAATTGAGAAGTTATTCACTCAAAGCTGGGCTCAGCATCACTGCCAGTGTTGGGACTAACGCGTTATTAAATAACGCGTTACAGTAACTACGTTATTATTGTGGTAACGAGCACGGTAACTAGTTATTATGCCAAAATCAGGAACGCGTTAGTCGTTACTGGGATTTAGATAGGGTCGTTACTCGTTACTTCGTGTGGTGGCTGTCGCGGAGCTTCCACAGATTCAGTAACATTAGCAAGTGGTGAGGCCAGCAGGTGGATGAAGGAAAAGGGACGCAGAAGGAAAAGAGACCCGAGGCGGCCGCAGGTCCAAGTGTGAACTGAACTTCAGGTAAGAAGTTATGACCTGCAGTCTCTCTGGGTCAGATATGAACCAAGTTTAGGTGGAGTTTATTTTCGTTATTCTGACTTTTTCCGTACTGCGTGCTAGCTAGCATGACGGAGTTTCTATACAGCTGGGTGGTGCTATGAAGTTAATGATGTTGAACTTTATTTTGTTCATAAGTTATTAGAGTTGCCAACCGTCCCGTCTGGTATTCAGAGAAAATGTTACGCGTTTCTTATTGAGGTGAAAAGGAACAGTTTGTCCCGTAATTCAGCTACAATGAAAAAGGCACAAAGCTGGAGTTATTCTGTGTCTTCGCTGCACAGCTGCCTCTTCTTCTTTCATTCTCTCCCCCTCCCTCTCCCGTTTCTACTT
Source organism: Diplotaxodon limnothrissa (assembly GCF_057381915.1). Taxonomy (NCBI): domain Eukaryota; kingdom Metazoa; phylum Chordata; class Actinopteri; order Cichliformes; family Cichlidae; genus Diplotaxodon; species Diplotaxodon limnothrissa. Next base: position 11,488,796 of record NC_140617.1, on the reverse strand, counting down.
CAGTCATGAAAACTGATCAATGATCAGCTGATCGGCTCTCTTGTTTGTTTATCGCTCACTTTGCGCAGAAAGAGGAAACCAGCAGATGTCGCGCTAAACAACAGCAGCACGTTTAAGCTTGATCAGCTGTTGTTCGAATTTATTTAATATTAATTTCTAGTATCAGCTGATGTTTGCTGGAGCCACAGCTGTAAAAAAGCTGCTGGTCATGATATGGTTTGGTTATCTGGTGAGAGGGAAACATGAAGATGAAACCAGGAGATGTCCTTACTGAATCATCAGAGCTGAACAGGTGATGGAGAAACAGGTTTACCCTTTAGGTGACATGGATGAGTTGAAGGGAAGTTATGAGCTGTTTCTGAGAGACAAATAACCCCAGGATCCTTTTCTAAGTAGCTGACAGCTGATAACTGTGCAGGGGCGGGTCTAGCAAAGTGTGGCCAGGGGGGCATGTAGGGCACTAACAGGGAAAGGGGGGCACAAAGAAATACTTTTCTTTCTTATTCTCATTTAAAATGTCTCGCTTTTAAAAAATAATTATCTGAATCTTACAACAAACGATTGATAGATTGATACATATATACCATCAAAACAGTGAACATCACTGTCACAGCAGTGTTTGTTTTCATTCAAAGGCTTTATGATTTTTGCTATAATGGCGGCCAGTCTCTAATCAAAATGCCCGGGACGATTTTTTTGTCCCAGTCCAGCCCTGTATGTAGCTCATCTGCAGTCTGGTGTTACCTACATCTTCCTATTCAGAAGGCAGAATTTCCGAGTTCTGAGTACAATCAAAAGCACCACGACTGCAGTTTTTGTGTTGGATGTAAAAGGCGCACATGACGCTGTGACGTAGGCTAGAATCATGGCGGCGGTCAACAACGGTCCAGGCGTGGGATTTCTCTCGTGGAAATATGCACATTATCTTTTCCTTTCTATTGGTAGGTGGCACAGTGCACTTGTGGCAAGTAAGCAAGCTAGAAGACTGGCAAAGTTATGGAAGCAACACATTAACAAGAAAATTCTGAGTAAAACCAAAGTTACTTTCCCTAGTAACTAGTTACTTTGAAAGTAACGAGTAACTTGAAGTAACTGAGTTACTTTTGAGAGAAGTAACTAGTAATGTAACTAAGTTACTATTTTAAAGCAACTTACCCAACACTGATCACTGCTAGTTATAGTTTTGTGTTACTCTGCTAATAACCAGCCAAACTAAACACAAAATATTTCCTTGGCAGAGATAGCGATCAGGTGTTTGCATCAGGTAAAATGATTAGGTTACTCTGTTAGAAACATGACTGAAACTTTGGCTGTCTCATTTTTCATACGCTACAATCTCTTTCATTCTGCACAACCCTTGAACAAACTAACTAAAGTTAAAGGTCACATTTCTTTAATGCCCTGTTTCTTTAAGATCACTAAAGTCTCGGGAGAAATCGAGAGTGGGTGGACGGTGTCTTAGTTCTATTTGTGTCTTTGACAGGAAATTTAATCAAGATAGGGCAATATGAGTCGACAAGAGAGCACAGAACTGATAAAAAAAAAAAGTCAGATCAGTTGAAAGAACTGATCTTTCAGCATGTCTCAGTTGTGTGTGTGTGTGCGTGTGTGTGGTAAAGTCAGACTATGTGTGTTCTGTACATGTGCCATTTTCCTGACCTCTGATCACACAAAGTATTTTAATCCAATCAGCTTCGTTTTCACATGACTGTCACACACTCACTGCTGCTATGGTAACCTGGAGAGGAAGGAGAGAAAGATAGAGCAATGGAGTGAAAGAAGAGAAGCTATTCTCTCTCTAAAAACTGTGAAAGGGACGCACCTGCAGAATAACACACACACCGTGTTTCGTAGTTCACCTGTCTGATGCTCGCCTTTAGGTGCATTTAAATAATAATTTATTAATTTTTAAAAAAAAGTCTTAATTCTGAAGAAAAAGAGTGAACGCAGAGGAAGCGAGAACGCATTTATGTTAACGTGGTGACAGAGTATCGGTGGCCAGCAAGACATTTCAGTTAGTGTAAGTGTGTGATGGGAATCCAGATGCAGTGCAAAAACCACGGCTGCACCGCTGCTCTGGCTTCTGGTGTGTTTTCGTGCTTTTTTTTTTTTTTTTTTGCAAGTTTGGCACATCTCAACTTTTAGATAAACTTTAATGTTCGATTATGCATTAAACACTGAATGTAGCTTGGGATTTCTGGCAGAGAAGATATGGTGACAATCACGAATAAACAGGACACGATGAAAACTGACAGGGCTGCAAAACCAACAGTCAGAGCAGCGTAGAGAAGCACTGAGACAAAAGGGCTGTGATCGTTAATAAAGAAAAAGGGAAGAGATACAAAACAAGCATCTTCAAGCAGTTTTAGTGGAACATGATTGCTAACAAAGATAAGTTAATGGCAACTGAGGCCAAACTCACAAATACCCACTTCCCTTGAGAGGTGAAAAGGTTAGTCTGTGCCCTGTGGTTTGTGTTTGGCACGCTACTCTGCTGCTTCTCTTTTTTCTCTTTCTGACATTTCCTGTTTTACCTCAAGCTCAAGATTCTGACTAATGCTCTGCTTACGCTGCTATACGTTGTTGCATTTTCAGGTCCCTGCAAGCATAGCTGTCGAGTTTTTTTCTTTTTCTTTCTTTTTTTCCACCCCAAAGGCGTAACCTGTATTTTCCCCTCAGTTTTGACAGTAACCCATGATTTAGAGCTCGACTAACAGGGGGACACCAGTCGCTGAAGTTTATTTCAGGACTGAACTCGGAACTGCATCAGCGAGCACAGCGCTCCACCTGCTGGCCATGGGTGGTATCGCCAGTCTTTGCTGGTGGTTGCAAACAGCTAAAAACTTTTGTAGGTGTGGAAATTTAAGGTTCTCCAATTGATAAAGAAAGAGAACGTTTGTCACATGCTTCATATACAGCAATGTCCAGTATCTAACCTTCAAAGTCACTTGATCGCCTTTCTTTCCCATTCTGATGCTCATTTTGAACTTCAGCAGGTCACCTTGAACACATCTACATGCCTAAATTCAGAGTTGCTGCCATGTGATTGGCTGATCAGACAGGTGTGCCTTATAAAGTGGCAGTCATGAGTACACAAACCACATGATCAAATCTCACGCCACTGTTGACTCCATGCATGCTGCTTTACCATGATGACGACGAGCTCAGCTCAGTGTTCTGACAGACCGAGCGCCTGAGTGTAAAAGACTTTATTCATAGAGAGAAGACAGAACAGGAAAAGAGGCGGGTTCCTTTCCAGCTGAGAGCGAACAGCGGCGACTCTCAGCTTTAAATGAAGTCTACAAATTTTACAAAACAAAAGGAGCCTGCTGAACTTCAAATGTCTCTGAACGCCTGCTTGCAGTCATGGTGGCGTCACGCGGCTGAGGGTTACCAGACTGTACAACAATTATTGGGATTAAATGTAATATTCCTCATCACCTGAAGTTACTCAGTATTTGAGATAGAGATTAATATATACCATATAATATTCAGAATCAAGACGCGCACACATGGAGCTTTCATTTATTGGAAATATTACAATTTTAAAGCCACTCTTAAAAAAAAAGGCAGTTCTAAGGGCTAAAGCTGAATATAATAAAGGCCACTTTTACATGACATGAAGACTTCCTCATCATTGGACCTACTCCTTATTTAACCATGCAAACATTAATAATAAGCTTTTAAATATTAACCTTCAGTGATCCACCGAGCACAGTTTGTATTTTACTCAATAATTATTGTACAGTCACTGATTGGCTCACCATCATCCCACACGTCTTGGCTAATTAAATCAGGTCAAACAGCGTCTGCAGGCTTCCACACAGTATTTAAAAAAAACAAACAAAAAAAACAGCTGACTTGGATATCTTTTCCTATTACGTTGCCGGGGTGATTTAACATCCTAAAAATATTAATGCTATGTCTTTGAAATCTCTTAGACTAATGGATATGCTGTGCATCACTGCCATGATTATTTTATTAAAGGAAGCGCAGGAAAAAATGAAATTAGGTGGACAATCAGCCGCTCCTGTTACAGCACAACACAGCTTTGAAAACTCACAAAACTTTTCATTTTTTTTTGCACGCACACACACACACACACACACACACACACACACACACACACACACTCCCACATTCGCACATCATCTGAAATCCCCGGCTACTACGAGAGCATTGTTGTGTAATTGTTATTAATAAAACTATGTACTATGACATCATTTATATTCAGAGCACACATCCATGGACAGGCGAGGACAAAATGGGCGGTGGCATGTTTGTAAAGTCTTATTAAGAGCAGGAATCCTGTGTTTTTAGTCGAAGTTGACAGCTTTTCTTAGTGTCTGCAGACTCTAAGCAGCCCATTTTCCCACTTCGGCACCTCCTCCTCCTTCTTCTTCTTCCCTTTCCTCTCTTAGAGCCACCAGAAGCGTACGTAGACAATGAGCATGATGAAAAAGACACCTCCAGCTGCCAGCTTGGCATAGGTGGAGCGGGTATTCAGATACTTGGCGTCGCTTCTGTACTTTTTCGACAGGCTGGACAAGTTGCTGGCCTTGGAGTCGAGTGCTGTGAGGAGGAGAAAGCAGAGGGAGAAAAAAGTAAAGGGGGGTTGGGAAGGAGCAGGATAAGCACAAGCGCGCAGAGAAAACTCCCATCACGGCTCCGTTTGACCCGAACACAGATGACAGACACTCACCGGAAAGCGCCTCTCCTCTCTGCAGCACCTCCTCGATGTTCGCCACCATGATCCTCTGTACGTCCTGCAGTTCTGTGTTGATGCTGCCCAGATTCCTCCTCGCTCGGCTGTCGATGTACGACTTCTTGGTTTTTTGAATGTAGGTGTCTGAAGAGAGAGACAGCCCACAGTTATTTCAAGCTCTGTGTGTTCAGTTACTTCACAGCCCTGCCTGTGACAAACACGCTGACTGCCAGGATCCACTTTCCCCGGAGGACTAAAGTGGATTTTTATTGAATTTCATAGAAAACACATTTCCCAGCTTTGAATGAGAGCAGAGAGACTGCTGATGCTGACCTATTAAACAGATCTAGTCGCACAAGAGCCGATCCTTTTCTTCCCTTTTAGTCCTCTGATAAATTCCTGTTATCAGTATTTTTCATTTAAATTTAAGTGATTCAGAAATGTTTCACACACAGACTCCTTATTAAAAACCCAGAGTTTTGTAAACACTTTTTTTGCTGCTCATATTTTGGATACTTTGTGGCGACCGACTTGTTTTTAGAGCCACAAACACATCAAGCGGCTCTTAAGAGGAGTCGCAGTTTCTGGCACCTCAGTGTATTCAGCCTGGAGGTTTCTGTGTGGTTTCACAATGATTTACACCCTGAGTTCATCTGCAGGGAGGAAATAAAAAAAATCAGCCCCTAGCACCACAACTTCACTGAACATATAAAATATTAATAGTCACCAGCAGCAGAAGCACATAAGCATGTGTCAGCATCTTAGAAATAATCAGAGAACTCTGTTAGTCTGAAACTGCTTGGATGATTGGTTTTCAGGTTTCTGCTGCCTGCTCTGCTCAGTATGCAGCGTTGCATACTTACATGTAACCATCACAGCTAAGTGCCAAAACCCCCTAACCTAAACCTCGTTCTAAGTTTAGCCCTAAAACCAAGTCTCAATCCTCAAACCTGCCTCTGAAGGGGTACAGACGAAGGTGAGACTTTAAGTTCCACATAATCCGATCACTTTGATGGCTCTCACAAAGATAGCTGGACATGTTTTTATCGGATTTTTCTTATTTGTTGTTTGTGGCTTTATGACGAGCAGTCATAAGAGCACAGATCGAGTGTTTCCTGCACAGGTTTAACATGTAACCCGGTTTATACTACTACTACATGTCTTTTCTTACCAAACTCAATGAAGGAGTAAGGCCGGGATACTGTGGGGACCTTCTTTCCGTGCTGCTCATGAAACTCTGCCTGGAGGTCTTCTAGGTAAGCAAAGGCTAGCTTCTTGGGAAAGCTGGCTTCACAAAGCACCAGGTAGCACACTCCCTTCTCTATACAATAGCTGAAAAAAAGCAACATAAAAATGTACTTTGAGTGGAGCATGAGGAAATGCACTGAAAACATCTATCCGTGTGTGCTTAATTCCTCGCAAACCACGAAGAGACGATTATTTTGAGACAGTTTGGATTCTCACTCACTGAAACGCCATCGAACCGGCCTCTAAAGTGCAGCGTGTGGGGCTCTGCTCATTGAGTTTCCTGAAGAGCTGCTTAGCTTGACTCTGATACTGCTGAAGGTCCCGGCCCAGCTAAAGAGATGAAAAGCATAAGTGGTTTAAAAAAACTAAAAAAAACAAGTACTGATATCGAGCACAGAGAACACAGAAATTAATCAAAATCTGACTCGTATGCAGCAGAATTAGAAGCAAATGTGATTATTTTACCACCAAAAGAAATGAAGGCAACGTAGATTTGAGCACGTTATGTATCTGAGGGTTTTACAGACATACTCAGACAGCGGCGGGACGTTAAACGATGACACTAATTTACAGATAGATAATGTGGTTGTTTGAGAAACACATGTGATGCTGAGGCACAGAGCGGAGACGCAACAAACCTTTTCACTTCCCTTCATGAAAGCAAACAAGAGAAGGAGGAAAAGATGTTAGAGTCAAGGCGAGCACAAGCATAAAGGTTTTAAAAGCAACAACTCATGTTACAAATGGCATCCATTTGAACATTTCAAGAAGTCCACCAACGTCATCAGGCATATTTCATCTACAGGTAATAATAAAATGTGGGGAGTGGATTCTACTTCACTGGAGTCACTTAGTGTTAACCAGTGTAATAATGAATGATAGGTATAAAGTGAGTCAGTCACTTACTAACTGACAAATAACCACGTCAGTTTCCAGCCTCCCCACCACCCTGAGCTAGATGGGCATATTAGCAAATAGATGAATGGATGGATGCTCGATCTTTCAGCCATACATCAGTACCAGCCTGGTGACGGTATTATATTGTAAGACCCTACAATAATAGAGAGAAACCCCAGTAATCAGATGACCCACTATGACCAAGCGCTCGGCGACAGTGGGAAGGAAAAACTCCCTTTTAACAGGAAGAAATCTCCCACTGAACCGAGCTCAGGGAGGGAGACAGGACAGAAACACGCTGTGGAAGAGAGCCAGAGATTAATAATAATAACTAAAGATTAAATGCAGAGGGGTGTATAAAAACATAGTGAGTGAACTAAGAAGCACCAAGTGCATCATGGGAATCCCCCAGCAGCCTACACCTATTGTAACTAAGTGAGGATTCAGGGTCACCTGTTCCAGCCCTAACTATATGCTTTATCTTGAATCCAGGAGAGGGGCCTGAAAGCTGAAAGGCCTGCCTCCCATTCTACTTTTAAATACTCTAGAAACCAAACGTAACCCCCCAATGCGAGATCGAAGTGCACTAATGGGGTGATATGGTGCTGAGAGGTCAAAGTTTCATATCTCAGTCCTGAACTTATGCGATGCTGTAATGACGTGAAATAAAAAGCTGTGGCAGAAGCGGTCTGATGACTCAGTCGCTTCAGGCAGGTAAATAACGAGGTGGACAGGTGGACAGGCCTACAGCAGGACAGGCCTACAGCAGGACACCTATCAGCAAATCAAACGGCTCAATTAACTTTCACACGCCAAACCAGAAAGTCATGGTGGGGGTGGTGCCGGTGCCCCCTCAAACGACCCACATCTGGATGAAAACAAGCGCTCTAAAGGCGGACGTGACAGCTGGCAGAGGGTTAACGTTGGCTAGCGTGTCACTATAACATTAGTGCAGGATACAAGCATTCACTAATAATCCTCACCTGCTCGTCCTCCTGCATGGAGGCGGCCAGCGGCAGGCCGTCAGCCAGCCGAGCGATCATCGTCAGCAGCACCATCTCTGCGAAAAGCTCCGCTGCTCAGCACACACTGCAGGCTCCTCGAAGCTCCGTTTGACAGGCTGAAAACTGACAACACCGCAGCACTGACGCTGAGCTGGCCGGAAACGCTATAGCTTTGTGTCACAGCTAAATCCCGCCGCGGAACCAGGCGGACAGACACAAAGGTTCCGCGTCGCCGTCCCTGATACGAAACTTATTAATTTCAGGTATTTGTTAGAATATAATTACGACAATCTTATATGCGTTACATTAGATTTTGTTAAGTTCAAATTAAAATTTGCTGCTTTATCTTGTTTTTCTTCTTTTGGCTGCTTCCGCCACAGCGTGTGGTCTGCTTTCATCTCCTCCGTCACTACATCCATGAACCTCCTCGGAGGTCTTCCTTGTTTCCTCCTACCTGGCATGTAGCTTGCCATCACCAGTGTGTGAATGTGTGTGTGAATGGGTGGATGACTGGATATGTAAAGCGCTTTGGGGTCCTTAGGGACTAGTAAAGCGCTATATAAATACAGGCCATTTACCATTTACCATTCACTCCTCCTCCCCTGCACATCCCCAACCCATCTCTAACTCATCTTCCATCACTATGTCTGCTCCCTGCACCCTCACCTATCTCCTTCACATTTACACACGCGTATTCTGTCTTACTTCAACCAGTGTTCATTCCTCTTCTCACCAGGGTATACTTCCACCTCTCCAGTCTCACCTCCACCTGCCCCCTACTCTCACTGCAGATCTCAATGTTGTCTGGAAACATCATAGTCCACACAGATTTCTGCCTCATAAAGAATGACATTTCATGAATAACAGTGGTGAGGTGTATGGTAGGAGTGACAGATGGGGTTAAGGTGGGGGTAGGATTATATATGGGATCTGCTTTGAGCTTCTTCTTGTATGCAGTGGCGATGAACAGGCTGACAGATGAGGTCAGGAGGAATCTCTGTGGACTCTGATGTTTGCAGATGACACTGTGATCTGTAGTGAGAGTAAGGAGCAGTTGGAGGAGAGCCGGGAGAGGTGGAGGTTTGCCATAGAGAGAGGAAGAAGAACCGAGAAGTAAGACAGAATACATGTGCGCGAAAGAGAGGGATGGTGGAAAAATGGGTATGCAAGGAACCGAGGTAATGAAGGTGGATGAGTTTAAATACTGTACAAGACAGGCGAAGCAGAGAGTGCAGGCAGGGTGGAGATGAGTGTCGGGGGTGATTTGTGACAGAAGGAGAGCAGCAAGAATGAAAGGGAAGGTTTCCGAGATGGTAGTGAGAACTGCTGTAATGTTTGGTTTGGTTTTAAATATCGTAGCTGTTGGTGGATGTCAGCTTGGCAGTTCTGTTCTTGTAAAAAATGAACATTTGTATTATAAAGCACTAATGCTCTTATAATGAGTATTAATCCAAGCAGTTTCCATGTGCCTTGGTTCAATACAAATGATTATTGGACAGAATGATGTCACATTTGCTCCGCTTGTATTTTACAACATTGACTCGGTGGACCTGACCTGTAGGTGCAGGTTTAGATAGCAAACAGCAAAAGCGACTTTTTATCATTATGAGTTAATTGCAAATGATATTATTATAATTTTAAATAAACTTTAAAGAGATAAGAATGACCACATTGCAGCATCACTCATTACACAGTATTCATTAGATAGATTGTTTTCGTCTGCAGTACATCCGTTCAAAGTATTTTTAGGATTGAATTTAAGTAATATTTCAAAACCAGCAGCAGTGACCGCGAGAGTTTATTTACATGTATCACTCACCAGTTTCATGACTTTAGTGCTCTCACTTGTGATGAGAGGGAGTCATGCTGCATGTACACAGGAAGTCTGTTGTTGTAGAGACCCACCTTTTAGCACATCCCAGCACACCCACTCACTTCACCAGATGCACCTTGTTTAGTTCTCTCACCTTTGATTGGGTGTGGTGCTTGTCCTTGATTGCACTCACCTGTCACACATTAGATGTCACACAGTACATAAGGACTGCATTCACTTTTGGCTCACTCTTTCCTCACTTCCACACGGGGCGGCAGCTGAGGTGAGGTTCTGTTTGGGTTTTTATTTTATGTAATGTTAAGGTAATGAGTAACTTGAATCTGTTTTCTTTCAGCATTGGCAGTCCATGTGTGTCTTTGTTTCCTTCCTTTTTTGCCTTATTTATTTGAGAATAAAAGGAGTACCCTGAAAATAATTCTGCATTAGATGGCTGCTTTTCTTATTCTAACCGGATGAGCCCATGAAGCTGATTGCTTCAGCCCTGAACCTTCCTCCCTTCAAAACATGGTCCTCCGAGCCGGAGCAGTGTTAGCGTCATGGATTCAAAGCAGCCATTGACTGAAGGTTTGACTGAAGGTTTGAGAAGATCCAGTCGTGATAGTCGACCTCCTGCCTACCTGCAACAGTATGAAGTTCAGTACCCTGGAGCTAGAAGAGCTACATGTGAGACAGAGAGCCAAACTGAATGCCAGCACAGTGATAAAGACACACATGGGCTGCAGGATCCTGTCGGAGAGTCAGAAAGACCACCAGAGACATCCCTTGTTCCTTTACCCACCACCCAAGATGAGGTCATGAGGGAACTCCTAACGACCATGAGGGAGATTAAGCAATTTATGGTTCAATCATCTCCTTCCCATTCTCGTAGCTCCAGATCTTCAATTCGCACAGTCTCATCTGATGGAATCAAAGCTTCTGTATGCAGTTTACGAGCCAGTCCTCAAACACATCAACAACATGAGCAGCTCCCAGTGATTGATACAGTAACCTGTCAATCACCCTTCCAGCCCCCGCAGATTAGCCGTCAGTCTGGCTTAGTTACAGCTGCCAGCCCTCCTTTACCTAATTCAACAATACTAGATGCTGCTATCCCTTCAACTGGTTTGCCTAGACCAGTCCTTGCTACAGAAGATGAGACTCCCTTTGATTTCCTGGCCTTATCACGGCAGGATCCCGACCAGATCTCGTGTTCAACCTGCTGTTCCTTTAGCTGAAGACCCTGTTCAACCTCTCATTCGCATATCTGACCACAAGCATTGCCCTCCTCTAGAGCAGCAACCAGCTACATCCAATACCTCATATGAACAGAAACCTTTGATATCTGGTACTGCTAGCTCGGGTCACTCCTCTAGCACGAGAACACATGTATATAAGCTTGAAGGTCCTTCATTTCCAGACCTTAGTAGAGAAGACGAAATGCAATACAGGATGTTACGGATGGCCCTTACAAACCTTCTTGATCCTCATGAGACAGAGCACTTCAAATATCATGTCCTTCTTGATCACCTCAAAGTAGACCAAGCTAAACGATTAGCTCTTGCCTTTTCCTACGCTCCTGACCCATACACTCAAGCCATCAAAGCCCTTGATGAGCGTTATGGGCAACCAAGACAGCTGGCATTGAAAGAGCTAAAGAATATACTGGAACTGCCTCCTATCAGAGCAGGTGATGGTCAGAGCCTTGATAATTTTGCTCTTCGAGTACAGGCTTTAGTTGGGTTGCTTAGCACTATGGGAGAACAAGGACGTGCAGAACTAGACTGTGGCTCCCATGTCGATCGCTTGTTAGTGAAGTTGCCTGCAGAGCATTTCAGTCGCTTCAAACGGCATGTTTACAGGGAACAGGGAGAAATGACGTATACCTTGCCTTTGTTCTCATCCTGGTTGCAAATGGAATGCAGGTGTCAACCAAAGAAGGCCAGTCCTGTTCCATCCTTCAACCAGACACGACCTGCCCGTAAGTACGCTTCTCCACTTACAACAATATTACATGAAGCAAATACATCTGATGATTCTGTACATGCAACACAGCCGATCATGACAACTAAGGCTACATGTGCATATTGCTGCTCACCAGAACATCACATTAGTAAGTGTCCTGGGTTTATTCAGAAGACAAAGGATGAGAAAACAAACTGGATAAAAGTAAACAAACGGTGTTGGCGTTGTGCTAGGAATCATCAGGCCGCAAAGTGTGACCTGAAGAAAGCATGTGCCACCTGTATGGGACTACATCTCCAGATCCTATGCGATGTAAATAAGAGATCTAAAACTGACACTCATCCTGTAGTGAGGACGCTATACTTTGATAGACCTAGTGATTGTCCTAGTGTCCTTTTAAAGGTCGTGAAAGTGCTCCTGCGAAATGGCAAAAGAACCCTTGAAACATATGCAGTACTTGACGATGGCTCCCAGCGTACCATTCTTCTGACATCAGCTGCACAGCATCTCAACCTAACTGGGGAAGCAGAGAGATTATCACTTAGAACGGTCCGTCAAGAAGTTGAAACTATTCATGGTTCTTCCGTAAGTTTCAAAATCTCACCCATCGCACACCCAGAGAAAACCTACACAATTACTAATGCCTTCACTGCAAATCACCTAGCACTTTCAGACCACACCTACCCTGTATCATCTCTCCAACGGAGATACAAGCATCTTCAAGGTATCCCATTACCCATTATTAATAAAGCAGCGCCACTCCTGCTCATAGGCTCAGATCATACTCACCTCATCACGCCTACTGCTCCATTGAGACAGGGACCATATGGGTCTCCTGCAGGAGTTAAAACCCAATTAGGATGGACACTTCAAGGCCCGATCACAGATTTTCATCCCCAGAGCAGTACAGAGCACGTGCAGTGTTTGTTCACATCTCTCAGTTCATCTGCAGATGTACTGCGTTATCATGTTGAGAAGCTATGGCAACTAGACACTTTACCTGAATACAGTGAGAAATCTGTGATCCGATCAAAGCAAGATCAACTGGCACTGGAACTCCTTGAACAGGCCACAAAAAGGGTTGAGATCAATGGTGTTAATCGCTACGCCACTCCTCTTCTTCGGATGGCAAACTTTCCTCCTTTGAATGTCCCTCCAAATGTAGTCATGTCTAGACTCTGCAACACTGAGGCTCGGTTAGCTAAAGATCCTGGCAAAGCCATGTCTTACAAGGATCAGATTTTGAAATTGGAGCAAGCAGGCTATATAGTCAAACTTAGCCCAGAGGAGATGCACAATAGCAAAGAAACCTGGTATATCCCTCATCATATGACAAGTCACAACAATAAAGATCGCATAGTCTTTGACTGCTCTTTCACATTTCAAGGTCAGTGTCTCAATAAGTACCTATTGCCAGGACCAATCCTAGGCCCAACACTTCTTGGTGTTTTGTTGCGTTTTAGGCAACATTCAGTAGCAATAAGTGGCGACATCAAAGGCATGTTTCACCAAGTCCGTCTTCTGCCTCCTGATAAACCACTCCTCCGATTCCTGTGGCGTGACATGAACAAAGCAGCTCCCCCTTCAGTGTATGAGTGGCAGGTACTCCCCTTTGGTACGACCTGCAGCCCTTGTTGTGCAATCTATGCACTGCAGAAACATGTGAAGGAATATCAATCTGACAAAGATGTGCAGTCTTCAGTAATGCAGTGTTTCTATGTTGATAACTGCTTGCAGAGTTTTCCATCAGCAGAGTTAGCTCGAACACTCCTAGACAAATTAAGAAACCATCTATCAGAAGGAGGCTTCGACCTTCGCCAGTGGGCCAGCAATAATCCTGTTGTGATTAGCCATCTACCATCTGAGGTAAGAACGGCAAGTAATGAACTTTGCCTGACTGAAGACAAGCCATCTGGCCCACATGAACGCACATTAGGATTATTGTGGAATTGTGAGACTGATTTGTTTGCCTATAAATACAGAACTCTAGCCTCACACCCCACCACAATGCGTCGTATCTATGCAGTACTTGCTCGTCTGTATGACCCATTAGGCTACTTACTCCCATTCACAACACGCGCCAAAACCTTGGTGCAAGAGCTATGGAGAAAAGAGAGAGATTGGGACGACCCTTTCCTTCCACACGACCTCTTAGAGGCATGGAAGTCCTGGGAAGAAGAACTTTGTTATCTCCCACAAATTGCCATCCCACGTTGCTATACTTCTAAGGAAATGGATGTTTCTACCACAGTTCGAGACATTCATATCTTCTGTGACGCTTCAGAGCGAGCATATGGTGCTGTCGCATATTTGAGATCAGATGATCTTGAAGGCCATGTAGAACTGAGTTTCTTGTTAGCTCGCTCACGTGTTGCTCCTAAACGGCATTTAACAATACCCAGACTGGAGCTATGCGCAGCCCTACTAGGCGCACGCCTCTGTGAGCTCATACAAACAGAACTCACCTTACCAGTCAGGACTACCACCCTTTGGTCTGACTCGACAACTGTACTTCACTGGCTTCAGTCAGATTCCTGCCGTTTCAAGGTATTCGTAGGAGCCAGAGTCTCAGAAATTCAAAACCTCACAAACAGTCAAGACTGGAGATACATCAATTCAGCCACAAATCCTGCTGATGATGTTACGAGAGGTAAATCCCTGAAAGAGTTCCTTAGCCCAAACAGGTGGACTGAGGGTCCCTCGTTTCTGCATGAACCTCCAAATAACTGGCCCACAGTTACAGATCTCCATCCTGATGATGATCAGACTGAGTTAAAGAAATCCTACTTTTTTGGTATTGTCAGTATACCCTCCCATACATACACACCCAGCTTCAGAACGTATCAAGAGCTATTGGATTTCACGGCTCATTCACTCTCCAACCAAAAGGGTAACATTCCTTCTGCAGCTGATTATCAAACAGCAGAACAAGAAATCCTTCGTCAGGCACAACTGGACAGTTTCGGTGAAGATTTAGCCCGTTTACAGTCAGACAAACCCCTCTCATCTGACAGCCGTCTATTGTGTTTGTCACCAGTGTTGTGCAGGAATTCTGGACTTATCCATGTAGGAGGCCGACTACGGCAAAGCCCAGACTTGGAATTGAATGTCATTCACCCAATAGTACTTGATCCTGCTCATCCAGTGACCAAACTGATCATACAAAATTATGATGACAAACTGCATCATGCTGGTTCAGAAAGACTTTTTGCTGAACTACGTCGGAAATTCTGGATTCTCAGAGGAAGGGAAGCCGTACGCAGGCATCGGTATAGCTGCATCGCATGTCAGAAATGGAGAGCACAGCCCATCATTCCAAAAATGTCAGACTTGCCTGCTGCTCGTCTTAGGTTATTCAAACCACCTTTCTACTCCACAGGAATAGACTGCTTTGGACCATACAAGGTCAAGACAGGCCGCAGATCGGAGAAAAGGTGGGGAATAATATTCAAATGTCTCACCACTCGGTGTATACATCTTGACCTCCTAAACAGTATGGATACAGACTCCTTCCTCATGGCCCTCCAACGATTCATTTCTCGACGAGGAACACCCCTGGAAATTATATGTGATCAAGGAACTAACTTCAAAGGAGGAGATAAGGAACTACGGGCAGCTTTTAACAACCTTGCTCCGACTCTACAGCCGGTCCTGATGACTAAAAGAATCCATTTCAAATTCAATCCCCCGCATGCACCCCATTTCGGTGGAGCCTGGGAGAGGGAGATACGTTCTGTGAAGAATGCTCTGAAGAGAACCATTGGTGCACAGATGGTCACTGAAGAGGTCTTAAGAACAGTCCTAATTGAGATTGAAGGCATTCTTAACTCAAAACCCCTAGGCTATGTATCCTCAGACATTGCGGACATTGACCCCGTAACCCCAAACCTTCTCCTTATGGGCCGACATGATTCATCACTCCCCCTGGTATCCTATTCTGATTCTGACCTCCTAGGCCGACGACGATGGCGACATGCACAAATATTGGCAGATCACTTCTGGCGACACTTCATAAGAGACTATCTACCATCCCTCCAAAGAAGACCCAAATGGCAGAAGGAAAAACCAGATCTCACATTGAACTCTGTCGTCATGATTATGGATTCACACCTTCCACGAGCCCTTTGGCCTGTAGGAAGAGTGACGCGCTTGCTGAAAAGCCCAGATGACCACATCAGAACTGTGGAGGTCTTAGTACAGGATAAAACCTATATCCGCCCTGTCTCCTGTCTGATCCCCCTGCCCTCGCTTCCTGAAGACTGATCCTGATCATATCAACATATTTCTCACTAGACATATGGGGGCGGCTGTTGTAGAGACCCACCTTTTAGCACATCCCAGCACACCCACTCACTTCACCAGATGCACCTTGTTTAGTTCTCTCACCTTTGATTGGGTGTGGTGCTTGTCCTTGATTGCACTCACCTGTCACACATTAGATGTCACACAGTACATAAGGACTGCATTCACTTTTGGCTCACTCTTTCCTCACTTCCACACGGGGCGGCAGCTGAGGTGAGGTTCTGTTTGGGTTTTTATTTTATGTAATGTTAAGGTAATGAGTAACTTGAATCTCTGTTTTCTTTCAGCATTGGCAGTCCATGTGTGTCTTTGTTTCCTTCCTTTTTTGCCTTATTTATTTGAGAATAAAAGGAGTACCCTGAAAATAATTCTGCATTAGATGGCTGCTTTTCTTATTCTAACCAGATGAGCCCATGAAGCTGATTGCTTCAGCCCTGAACCTTCCTCCCTTCAAAACATCTGTCACAGCCCTGAAATAACAGAAGCACAGAGTGACCACAGTTTTTTCCACAGAACAGTTTTTCATCTCTCCTCTTGTTTTATGGAGGTAAAACATCTCTGATAAGGTCATATATGAATCAGATAAAATACCACAAGTGTCTAGTATTACAGTTTAAACATGTTTGTCCTCTCTCCATTATTTTACATTCAGTTCTGTCTCTCATCTCTTTTCCCCTCACTTCCCAACCAGCTGCAGCAGATGGCTGCCCCTCCCTGGGTCCGCTGGGGTTCTTTCTGTCCCCCTCTGCCAAGTGCTTGCTCATAGAGGGTCCTCTGATGGCTGGGGTACTCTCAGAAATCTTAGGTGATTTTACATTATGGTTTAAAATGCTTTGAGTGAACAGTTATTATCAGCTGAACTGAATTTTCCATTTGAAGCAGGAAACAAGTTTACCAGTCCAGCCAGTATTCGCTACACACTTACTAATAAGTTCCCTGTCATGACAAGTAATCCAGAGACCACAATGAAAAGACAATGCTTAAAAGAAAGTGATGGCAAAAGGCCTCAAAACCATTTTAAACAGCATAAAACTCAAACTCTAGCCAGATGTGGTTAAATGACAAAAATTAGTCATGTTACTGATCCCGCACCACAGTTTCTCCTGTGACTAATCCAGTATTATATTCAGTCTTCTCTCAGCTGCTCCCTGTATGGGTCGCCAGATCAAATCACCTGCCTCCATCTCACCCTATCCCAGCATCCTCCCCGGTCACATCAATACTCTGCATGTCCTCCTGCAGCTGCATCTGCATCGTCATCATCTCCCTCTCAGCCTTGCCTCTCTGACTTTGAGCTGTCCCTCTGTCTCCAAACCAAACAGCAGGTCTTGCTGTCTGTTGCTTTGGATAGCTCAGGCTCACGTAATTCGATCTCATTCTTTATCATCCACATGTTCAATTTGGCCACAATGTTATGGATGCCCTTCCTAACACAATCCTCCCCCCTTTATATGGGCCTGGGACTAACGCTAGGAGTGTCTCGGTGGCGTGTGGCCCCCTTGTGGCTGGGTTTGGTTATTGTATACAATACTATTTACAATTTTGACCAAATACAAATTGACAGTTAATATTTAAGGCGTAAGCAATATTTTCCTGAAAGATCGGCTTTGAATGCAGTTTAAAACTTTAGTTTACATCAGCAGTTTAAAGGAGCAGAAGGCAAATCTGAGGGTTGGTGTGTAAGTTAAGAGAGGAAACTTTGTCAAAACTGTAAGCAGTCCAGATAGCTGAGATCTATAATGAGCCAAAGTCTAAAATGTTTCCAGTCAAATGTAGTCACTGATTTAGTCTCTAACGGTGTGTTTTAGCTGAATGGGCTTTACGTCACTTCACATCTCTCACAACACAGCTTAAGAGAGACAAGTCAAAGGAGCTTGCAAAGAAAAGCGTCTGGACTTAAGTTACTTGAAGACGTTTCACCTCTCATCCGAGAAGCTTCTTCAGTTCTAAGGTCAAATGGTGGAGAGTCCCAGATATAAACCTAGTAGGAGTATCCCCCCTCAGAGGGACAAAAGGATCCCCTGATCATCCTCTAATCGCCTGAGCCAAGGTGTGAAACTGGGTGTGGGTTCCAATCAGCCAGAGTTTCGGGTGAGTTCATTATGAAACCTGGCCCCACCTTATCATGCGAATTCCTGAGATCAGATGGCCCAGGATGTGAGTGGGCGTTAAGGCGTCTCGGATGAGAGGTGAAACGTCTTCAATTAACTTAAAGAAGTCCAGACGCTTTTCTTTGCAAGCTCCTTTGACTACGATGACCTGGATGACTGAGAACCTTCACAGACTTAAGAGAGACAAACACTGGATAAACACATACGTACTGTGTCACAATGACCTCATGAAGTCCTCCTTGTCTGATCTAGTTTTTCTTAGCACGCACACATTCCTCCCAAAGGACTAAAGAATGTGCTGACTGTGAAACACAAAAACCAGTCAGCGCACTTGTGCCTGATATTCTTAATGATTTGAAAGTACACAAATGAACACGCATAAGCATGCTGAGGATGAAAAAAATGCAAAATATTCCAAAATATCCTGGATGGGAGATGGTTAATTCAGCAGCTGCATCCACCGGCAATGTATTTGTCATTTGAAACAAAACTTTTAAAGTTAAACTAAGCGAAGAAAAAATTATTTTGTGTGTGTGTACTGGATTAAAAATAAAAACTAGACAGTTGGTCTGAGAATTGCAAGGTCTGCAGCGTCCGCTCCTGGCATTAAACCATCTGAACTGCCTTCACAGAAGTTCTCACACTTGATAATCATATTGCAGTGCATTTGATCAGCAGCACCAGGCCGATACCCTCTCGGGTCCTATGGACGTGGTGACCGTGTACTCAGTTTTCCACAGTTAGTCTCTACTAAGACTAAAAGAAACATGATCAGTGCTAATCAGCAAAGAGATAAACTCCTTTATTAGTAATAAATGCCTGACTGTTATAGTTACAGTACATTTCCCTTTTAAGACAGAAAGTAAACAATAATCAAAAATAATCAAGGCCTCATTCTTCTCATGTGTTCAATGCTCCCTTTCATCATTAGGATCTTTATAGTGTCCGACACCTTTTCATTCAACAGGTCATATTACTTAACTTCCGTCTTCATTATCCTGTCTCTCACGGATACAGCTCGTCATAACTGTCATTTTCAATTTTGTATTCAATTGAAGTCCATTTTGAACCTCACAATAAGTCGAGAAGTGAAGCAATGATGCCCACTTTTTAACTTTTGTACTATAAAGAGATCATTTCCAGTTGTTATTAAAATGTCATTCCATGCGTCTTAAATAGGAGCACTGACATGAGTCAAATCAGCTTCAGTCATGGTTTCAAACAGTAAGACCAGGATAACACTGCTGATTTGTGACGGTCTCCATTCTCACAAATGTAAAAACGGTGCTACATTTTCTACAGCATCATTTTTTCCATATTACATTAAAAGAGCAAACCTTTGAAGTCAGTGGAGAATGCCCAGAAAAATACATACGCTCGCTACAAACACATCATGTGGCTGTCAAAAAACAAAAAAGATTTTTACTTCTGCCCTGTTTCGCCTGCTTACACCTCGAACATTAAAGGTTTGGTAATGTGAAACATCTGGTTACAGAGCAGCTGAAAAACACTCCTACATGAGGGGAATAACTGATTTTTTTATGTTAGTGTGTTACAATGTGATGTTCTGCTGGTAAACCGCAGGTCCTAGTACACAAATATACTCCTAAAAAATGGCTAAAGATACATAAACAAAAAAAGCTTTCCAGGTGCCTGGAGCTTCTGATCGAGAATGTGGAGGATGTGTCAGAGCTGTTCCAATCCAACGAGGCTCGTCTCTGCAGCCCACTGCTGGCCAAGATCCAACAGCTCAGAGGGCTCCTGTTCACGCCTCACTGTGTTTTTCTGGCATAGGTTTAGCCCACTCAATATTCAGTCTAGAATGTTGTAGTTAAACAGTGTATGACTGGAGTATTTTATTTTGAATTAAATTTTTATTTTACTCAGTACATGGCAAAAGTTTGGAGCCACCCCTTGTTTCTTCATATTTTGCTATGAAATTTTGAAACGGGTACAGCGATTGTTTCAAACATACATGGAAAAACAGCATATAAGGCAAAAACTGAGTTTGTATGTTTAGCACCTTTATCCTTTAGCATAGTCTGAACTCTGAGCAGCTCTCTGTCATCTCTGTGAGGATCTTCAGGAATCGTTCTCCAGGCTTCTTGGATGTTTCTACCTCTGAGCTTTGATTGAGAGCAATTGATTGTGGTGACACTCCTATAGTGCTTAAAATCTGGGACTCACCACCAATTGCTCTTAGAACTGAAGAAGCTTCTCGGATGAGAGGTGAACCGTCTTCAAGGAAACTTAAAGAAGTTCAGACACTTTTCTTTCCAAGCTTCTTAGACTACGATGACCTGGATGACTGAGAACCTTCACAGACATGACGAAGCACCATCTCGCTGGTGTACCTCTGTACTTATTGACAAAATAATGAACTAAACTGTCAAATTTGGATTCTTCACTCGATCAGACCTGTTTACACTGATTTTCAGTCCAGTTTCATACCTCCGCCATACCCTTGTTTCCCTTCATTAAGCACGGCTTCCTGACAGTCGCCCTTCCACTGAGACTAATAAGGCAGAGATCAGCTGGAGATCCAGATCATCTCTCAGGTTCTGTGTCAGGTCTTTGCTGGAGTATTTCATGTTTTTTTTAAGGACATGACTTTCAGATACTGTTCATCTGCAGCAGGTGAGACTTCTTCTGTCCACTTTGCTCAGATTAGTCGACTATCAAAATCGTCGATGACTAATTTAATAGTCAACGCGTCGTTTGAAGCTTTGTAGGATCCCAAAAGACGCAGGAATAAGTAGTAGGATTTAAGTGTAATAACCGACCAAAACAGAAAATGCCAGCACTGCATGTATAAGGATGCCAGCTGCTGTTAAACCCGAAGAAGAAAAAACTGTGTCCCAGAATTCATAGCGCGGCCTATCGCGGCCTTGCTCAGTTTCCAACATTGGTGGCAGCTAGTTAGTTTTAATACTACTCTTAATATTCTTTCTGGGTCACAAAATAAACGTTTAACATATTTTCAGTATTTTATTTGTTCCTGAGTAAATCGGTTTGGCTGAGATTAAAATTATAGTTTTAAGATAGCTGAATAAACCTCAAGCAGACAACTGATTATCAGAAGTGTGAGATGCTCGAGAGTATACTCCGGTGTCCTGTTATATTTTAGATAGCAAGGAGCAAGGAGTTTATTAAACTCCACTGAAACAATCTGCAAATTTCATTTAAATTCAATAAATTATCATCTTGTCTTTATTTTTTAGTTAGCACATACCTCAAACACTTAAAGCTGTAAGCTAATGATAGTTACATAAGAGCAGATGCATGCTGGTGCAATAAGCTGTACTTGTACGTCCAGTGGATGCATGATCTGATTAGTCGACTAATCGCAAAAATAATCGGTGACTAGTCGACTATCAAAATAATCATCTGTGGCAGCCCTAGATTCAGCTGAACAAATTATGTGCCTAAAGATCCAACTTAACATTTATTCTCTGTTGACACATCGCTGGTTCATTCCCTGAGTTAGGAACCTTTTCACACTTGAATCATTCACATTCCTCTGGAAATGCTCAGGTGCAAGGACTGGATCACAAGTGAGTGAATAAGCAGCTTTCTGAAAGCCTCGAGAACTTAAAGATTACAAGAAAGTCTGGCTCCTTGGAAGGAAAATATAAAGGAATGAAGGGTGGCTCAAGACTTTTGCACAGTCCTGTATAATGCCATGTTCGCAGTTAACTAATACGAGGACACTTAACACAGTTGGGTAAAGACCTAACAATATGGAGAAACTCTTTGGAGAGAGTCTGTGTAATCTATTATTGGAATGAGGGATGTTCAAGCATGTTCAAGTTATTCAGGAAAGATACTGTCATATTTCTGTTTGATGGCCAGAGCACGAGCAGCTGGACATGTCATCACCGGGAGACGAGGGGGTCCCAGATCCAAGCCCGACAGCTCGTTCATCAACTGTTTATTTACTCCCACATCAAAACCTGTCAGCAACAACAGCACATTATAAAATGCAGGGAAAAAAAAGACACCATTAGAGGATTACTATGTCAGTGCAAAGCTATCACTTACCAAGTTTGATGGCAAAACTCACAAGCTCCTGAATCTTGAACTGCTCGTAAAAATCAGATTAAAGATGTACAGATGTGAGCAAAGTGGTACAAATGATCAAGGACACACAGCAGCGGTAGAGAGATCAGCAGTACCTGTATCGTCCTGGCTTGGACGAGGTCGCCGGTCTCGAACGCCAATATGAGCTTGTTGACGTGACATCCTACGTAATTATATGTGCTGCGTGCAGAGAAATAAAACTACTGAGCATAGAGAAGGAATAAAGACAGAGCATCGTGCAAATGAAAAGTCACACACACACATACACACCTGCCAACTGCTCCATGGACTCCCATTACCAAAGCTCCTAGAAGTTGCTATTTTTTTAAACGAATTACATTTTTTAGGATAGTTCCATGGCTAAGGTTAAAGTGACAACATGCTACAAAAAGAGGAAAGACTGACCTCGTCTATGCCATAGAGGACTGACCAGTGAGGCGGAATGTAACTGATACACTGGCCCAAGTCCATCAGGTCACTCCCAGTGAACTTGACGCCTCTAAAGGAAGGGATGACCTTCTCAATACCTTCTATTAGTTCTCTCACGTTCACTGAAGAAATAAAACAAACAGGAAAATACCCCCCCCCCCCAAAAAAAACCCACATTATAAAAGACATATAAAAATTTAAATGGTTAGAAATGTCCAAATCTCAGACTGCCTCACCGTTGACACCAGTGACTGATGGGACATGATAATAATAGAAGGGCAGAGTTGGAGCAGCTGAAGCCACTTCCTGGAGAAAGGTCCTCAAAACATCTGAAGCGGGGTGACAAGAAAAGAGATGCATGTTGTCATGTATGAAATGTGTTATTAATGCTGCAATATGCATGTCTAAAAACATCACACACCTGCACTGCTGGGCTTGAAGAAGGACGGAGCAATGACTGCTATACCATCGGCCTCAATCTGTGCTGCATGGTGAGCCTGGAAGAAGGACAATGAAAGATGGGAAATGAATGGATTATCAATTATCTAAAAAAGAAAAGAAACTCCATTAGATATTAATAACAAGGCAAATTATTACCTATGACATTTGGATATTCTGAATAGATTTATAATCCCCACAATAAACGCCATTGCCTGATAACATCTGACTGGTCACGTGATGTGTGACATCATGTGCTCTGGAGACTTTACACCAGGCCTCACAGTCTGCTCTCTCCTCTCCTCCTCACTGGCTGTTTTTTCCTCTTTGACACACTCGCTCAGACTTACTGTGCACTCAGGCCTTGCATGCACGCTCATGTGCTGACAGACACACACGCACATAAGTTTGATTTGTTGACTTCTTTGTCAGCCTCTTTTAAGCAGGGTTGTGACTAGGGCTGAACGATTATGGAAAATAATCTAATTGCGATTTTTTGCCCCAATATTGCGATTGCGATGCGATATGCGATTATTTTTTAAGGTCTTTGTCTTCTGTATTATTAAACAAAGACAAGCAATACATCATATAGTATGGCCAATACTATATTACATTAATTTTAAACTGTTCTTTCCTGGAAGACAGACCTCTGTTATGATGACATGAGGTGATGCATGAATTGATGACTGACATTTTTATTTAACTTCTTCAATCACAACAGTATATTTGAACATACACAATAGTTTATTTTTAGCTTACAAACATCTGAGCATAAAGTGCTGACAAGGAACCCTGGTGTAAACATTAAAATGAAAGTCAGTACAATGTGCAGATTGCAGAAATATACATAAAAAAAATCAGTGGCTTTACCACACTCAGTTTTTCGACATCTGTGAACTACTAGACAGTCATTCAATTAAAAAATAATATTAAATAAATAAAACTAATAAATAAAAAATACACACATCTTACTGATCTCTGCAGTCAGTAACATTACACATAAAGTGCAAACATAATAGCAATTGTATAAACACACACACAAACACGCCTTTAAATTGATTAGCGTCACCGCTGTCTCGGTGGAGTTTAATAAACTCGGCCGTCTGCTTCTTGCTATCTAAAATATAACCAGACACTGGTGTAAATTCTCGACTGTCTCATACTTCTGTTTAATAAGTTTTCTGTTTGACGTTTAGTCAGCTGTGTGAAAACCAAGGAGGAACCCACCCGGGGGATTAATAAAGTTTTATTTTATCTAATCTAATAACTTTAATCTCAGCCAAACCGATTTACTCACGAACAAACAAAACACTGAAAAAAGCCCAACAATAACATTTTTAGGTTGTCTAAGTGACTTATATATTACGTTTAACCCGAGCAGCGAAACTCCGCGGTGATCTGAAAATGATGTGCCGGGAGTTGTGCCGTTCTCGGCCGCATCAGTAACCCTCGAGCTCCCGGCTAGCTGTCGAGCTGGTGGGTAGCAGACGCCTCTGAAAACGTCGAAGCACTTTTGCAAATATGGGATATCTTGATAAACCGAGCAGATATTTGATGTTTACACAACTACTTTCTCGCCTGAAAATATTTTAAAAGTTTATTTTGTGACCCAGAAAGATTAGTATGAGTAATTTTAAAACTTAGTAGCGGCCGCCATTGTTGGAAACTGGAGTTTGGCTGGGCCGCGCTATGAATTCTGGGATATGGTAGTAATTTGGACAGCCTTCGGCGCGTCGGTGTGACGTAATCGGTCTACAAATGCGGCCTCAGGAGGATGCAGCCCATGAATTTGGACATGTCCAGAGTATAATCGCAGCCTTTGCGGTTAGAAAATTGCACTTGATCATGTCGCGATATTATCGCAAATGCGATATATCGTTCAGCCCTAGTTGTGACACAATGAACGGACCTCTAACCCGCACCAAACAACATGCTGTTCTTTAACTGACATGTGACTGTCACACAGGACGTCATGTGCCAGATTATTCGCTGACTGGGACCAGATATTTCCTGGACTCGGCCCCCTGCAACACAGTGACTGCCTCACATTTCAATAGCTTTACCATTTAAACTGAACACATTTAATATAAAGTAATATAGAAACAGTGTTTTATTTTTACTGCAGGCACATGTGGTGCCTGAACACACCGCTAATATTAAATCTGACTTATCTGATGGCCATGTTGTGTATACCTCAGGTTAAGGCAAGGCTAAGCCTGCAATACTGCCTGACTAGGTCAATGTGGCGGAAACTCCACTTTAACCCTGTGTTACTAAATTTAAACATATTTTCACACAGGAGCTCGACAGAAAATGGAATCATGACATAACTCACCAGTTCTTGGGTGTCTTTAAGACTCAGGCAGCCAACATGAACAATCACCTGATCCATCCTGTGGAGAGGAGAACATTTCCTCAATATCTATTTTTTAACTGTATACTTATCACTTTAAAGCCCATGGTGACTCTAGGGAATAGCTACAATGTGCATGTGCTTGTTCGATTGTTTCTTTGCGTAATTTTGGGGGGTTTTTGAGTAAAAATCCAATTGCCTGCGATGACTCACTTGCCCTTTGCTTTTCGACACCACTCCTCAGCCAGGAGCTTCCTCTCTTCCACACTGAGAGACATGCTCTCACCCGTGGTGCCATTCACTGCAAGCAAAGAAACGTCTGTCCAAGATCCACATCACTGAAACTTAAATCTCAAGATTCTCAGTCTTAAAAACCAAACAAGATCAAAAAGCATGTCAATAAATAGACATAAAAGGATGGCGTAGCCTATAATAGTCTAGCACAGCCCACTTGCCACCGCTTCAGCAAAGGATAGAAAAACTGTAAGAAATGAAGGAAACCGCCACGGCGAACCAGTCATCGTGGAACTTGTGCCACAGACTGCTGACTGTGCGATAATTCACAGCACAAAACTATTTCAAGTCTAGAAAGCAGTGGTGCAGACAATGATGGGGAAATTAAATAGAGCTGGAAGAGCATAAAAACACAATGAGGTACAAAGATCAGCACAAACATCCTCTGCTGACTAAGCACTCACAGAAAGTAGTGTGGAAATGAGACGTTAACACAGGAGAAGCTCAGGCTGAGCTATAGTGATTCAAAGGGCTTTTGGTGAAGTGGAAAATGAAGCGGTAAGCATTTCAGAGTCACGCCTGGCTCACGGGGAGAGCTGTGCAGAGGAAAGGGCAGGATCTTGACATTGTCTAAACTTTTCTCCATGTATGTGCCACCAAAAGAGCCGCAGATAACAGTCGGCACTCGAGACGTGGGAATCTACTTCAGCTTGTGCAGAAATTTCAAGGATGAGTGTCTGAACTGAAGAAGAATGCTTAAACTGCAAATAACAAGCGTAAAGACCAATGTGCCCTTTTTCCAGGAATATTATTACACGGGGAAGCAATGGTCTTCATTAACAGCTCACAGCAGCATTAAAAAGGCACCCTGTGGAGGTTGGTTTCCTCGAGGAACAATGGTGCAATAACGGCCTCACGGCACCTGGTTTTTAGTGTTTTGTGGACTGGACACAGCAGGAAAACTGCAGAATAATCCCACCAATCAGATTACACAAAGGGATATTCAAAGGTTGAGACTGAGTGGGGTTTCTTTGCATGTTTCACTCTTTTCTCTGGGCTATTTTGCCTCCAGCCACACGTCACTGCAAGTTCAACAAAAACATTGCATTCATAATCCAGAGTTGATTTTTGCGGTAACTCTTTGTTTTCTCTGTTTATCTGTGGAAATTTCACACCAAAGGTATGCATTAGCTGGGACTAATTTTGAATACGCCGCCCCAGCAGCTGCAGGAGACCAGTGTGTTGCATTCTTGCATGGATATGATAGGTGTGATATACAATATTTCATAAAGGCAATAATTTGAGTAAAAATTGATGGAAAGTTTCTAAAGAGCTGGATATTATACTCAGAAGGAATCATCAGTTAAATGTTTACATGGGATTTTTATTAGAAGTCAATAATGTTTTATTGAGTTGTGCAATTCAGCTAACTTGCTATGGTTTTATCCAACTCTGACTACATATAAAAACATACTTTAGATTATTTTTACACCAGGGAATGTGATTAACAAAGGAGCAACATATCTACCACAGTAAAACAACAGTATGTATACAAATCAGCGGATGAATCATGCAATATTAGAGTTGATTCAGGTGGGGATACAGAAAAAAAACACAAATATAAAAAGAAAGAATCCACAGGTAAACTTACCAAACACGTTATTTACACCTTGCTTCTCTTTCAAGTAGTCAATATAAGGTCCAATCACTGATAGGTTGATTTCACTGTTTTGGGAGAATGTGAAAAATATAGACCTACACATGTGGCAAATAACAATACCTGACAACAGGTGTGTAAGATGCCCGTCCCTGCGCCTCCCCAGTTTCAATACATCTCACACACTTTTACTGAACAGACACACAGGAGGAAAGAGGCTTCAGATCCCCTTACCCTTGACTGGTGATCGGAGTGAATGTGGCTGCAACAAGTCCGGTGAGCTTTTTGTCGGCGGCAGGAGCCATGATAGACATGTTCTGGCATAGAAAGGCACACTGGAGTGAAACAAAAGAAACACCGCAAAACAAACAGGCGAGACACAGCCTTTGACATCAGCACACTCACAAACTTTATAATACACCACAGAGCGCTGGGGCACGGTGTGTAAACAGAAGAATGGCTGTAAACTGATATACTATGAAAAGGAAATTATGGAGCATCAAAAGCAGTTCCAAAGACGATCTCCAGCTTACCTGCACGGTCTTTCCTTCTGGGAGGCGCTGGCATAGGTTTTAGTTTTAAGGGAAGTGGATCTCTGGTTATAACTTGTTTTTTTGGACAGGGATTTGCTGAAATGCTCGTCACGTGAACATCAAACAACTAAACGTCAATGGACATCGCAAAGATTCATGGGAAATGTAGTTAGTTGGGGGGGGGGGATTGGATAACAAGTAAATATGAACTTTATCCGCTTTTATATTAAAATATTTCAAATTAAATACCTTCCTCACCTTCACGCACACACATATCGGACAGCAACTCTGTTGCTTGTGAAGCTCGCACACAAGAATTTCACTCACATGTGCTGTACCAATGTACCTGCACATGTGATGTGACAATAAAAGTGATTTGATTTGACTGTTTTTTTAATGTATTGATAGGACTGAATTTACTCAGCATTCATGGTGCATTCAATTTCCATCAGGATATTTCTTAATTGTAGCGCTACCAGCGCGTACAGAAAAGTAGTAAAAAGTTAGAATAGATTTTGTATGTGGCCATACAGTTACGGGACAGTCACATAAGTAAAATATCTAGTTTTACAGGCGGGGAGCAATAACGCTGTGCCATACAAGCAAAAGTTACTAATAGTAAACAAAGAAAACATAATAAAAGCAGGAATTCACATAAAATGACAGATATTTGGCTGAATTTGTTTCGTCTGCGGTATTGATAATTATTAGAATATTGTTGTGTTTTTTGCCTTAGATTAAACGCCGTGATTGCAAATTTAATCGCTGTGATTGTACTTTTTCTGAGCTTTCATGAACGACACAGAAGTGCAAATTTATTTTGTGTTCCTCAATTTTGACTGTCAGGTAGCTCTCCCGCCTCGTTGTGTAACCGTCATGTTACCGGGGGTGTAATGTGTGTAACTCCCATACAAACATCATCAGTATGCTATGTGTTTTCTGCCAGGCTGGTTACTGACTCGGAGTTACATTAAATCCCAACCGATAGCTCTTTAACTGCATCTCTGAGCCTGACCGAAAGTGCTGCAGGACAAATAAAACCTACGACCACACCGCCTACTCTTCCAGGAAGCGGATGTTGTTGACGTTTTCATCGTAACAGCATCCGGTTTTTTGACGGCAGCTAGCTTGGGGAAACACAGCCGTACAGCGAAATTATCAACTTAATCGCAAAAAACACGGAGAAGATACCCAGGAAAGGCCCGCTGTTCAGCGATGGAGAGGTGTTTTTTCGACCCATCTCGTATTCCCGGGTCGCCCGTTGTCACCTGCCCGGCTAGTTAGCGCCGCTCAGCTAATTAGAGACCGACAAGTGCTCGGCTTCTTCTGAGTAGCAGACGATAGAGAGCTGTCAAGAGGAGGAAATCATTAACTCTCCTGTAGTAAGCTTTTCATCTAACAGGCCGGGCGATAGCCGGAGGTGTTGCCTTAACTCTTTAATTTGTTCCAGGCTGTTTGAGGACAGGAGTTATAAACACAGATAAGGCATGAACTGTTAACTCGGAACAGTCTGGTTTGGCTCACATTGAGTTATAAAGATCACCGGGAACCGTTATAACGTAAAAAAAAGAGAAGCTTTCCCAACATTTCCCACTGGTGTGTTAGGCGAAAACATCTGGAAAACAGCGGTTTGGTTTCCAGCTGGATTGGTTTGACACGGCGGGGTTTCGTCTTAATGGGGTTTTAAATGTAACGTCAGGGTTTTCCATGACAACGTGTCAC
Organism: Diplotaxodon limnothrissa; assembly: GCF_057381915.1. NCBI lineage: Eukaryota > Metazoa > Chordata > Actinopteri > Cichliformes > Cichlidae > Diplotaxodon > Diplotaxodon limnothrissa. Next base: position 11,459,308 of record NC_140617.1, on the reverse strand, counting down.
ACATCCTGTGTAGAATCAGCCCAGGGAAAGTAAACAGGTGTGACACGTACAGGGACCCGTTCCCAAGAGGTGGCGCACATTTCCACTACAACCAGTCGCTGGCACATACTGTCAGCTAGGCTTAAATATCTGGTTACTTGAACTCATTCCTGCTTAGATATTTACCTGTAGTTTCAGCTGTGGACGCACATTTTACCTAGTCACTCCTTGGGGTCTACACCGATAGAGTCGAAGTAGCCAAAACTAACTCTTCGTGCTGTTTTTGAGCATTGCTCATTAGACATTACCTCACAAGGAAAACTAAAAAAAAAAAGAATGATTGGGATGGCATAAGTTAGTTTGTCAGGGTGGTCTCAAAGATTAGATAGTGTACTTTTAGGTTTGTATGCATTTAGCTGTAATCTTCCCAGCACACCGCAATGCCACTAGTACTGTTATTATTGATGCTGTTTGGAGCATTATGTAGCCCTGGACAGGCCATGTCCCGGGAGGAGAAGCAGAGATTGAAGTAAGTTGAAGAAAAAACACTCATGCTTTTTCTCATCTGAGCAGATGATATACCTGCTGACTTCTGTCCGTTCTGCTTTTGTTTAAGGAACCAAGTGGTTGAGATGTTTGATCATGCATATCAGAACTATATGGTGAGTAAACAGAAGAGCTGAGTGAGGTTCATTATTTATTTGTTCAAATCTGCGAACACACAGTCCGGTCAACAGCATCAGCACTTTGTCTAAAGTGTGTTTGTGTGTTTCCCAGGACCATGCGTACCCAGCTGATGAGCTGATGCCTCTAACGTGCAGAGGACGAGTCCGTGGGCTCGAGCCCAGTCGTGGAGACATAGATGATGCACTTGGCAAGTGAGTAGCAGGCTGCCTTTGTTATGACCACAGCAGTCCGAGGCGATTTACTTACCTTACTGCTTTGGAACTCGTCAGGAAGTTTTGTCTGTTTGTGTCACTCTTGATAAACTGCTACGATTTCCCCCTGAAAGGTTTTCGCTGACCCTCATCGATACTCTGGACACTTTGGTGGTGAGTAGGCTTTGTTTGCATCTGATGTTTATTTGTTTAATGAAAAATAGTAAATGAATAAGGATCACAGGCTGTGTAGAACAGATGATTCCATATGCTGTTTTGCTTAACAATTAGATCGGAGCACTGTGTCTAGAGTCCTTAATACTAAATATAAATTCCCAGTTAGGTATTTCTGGGATTATTTTTCTTTCCAGTGCATTTCATTTGATATTTAAACTATGTGTAATTGAGCCCAGTTTCACAGTCATCCGTTTCTGGCTTGCAGCTTTTAAATAAGACGACAGAGTTTGAAGACGCAGTGAGACGAGTCCTGTCAGACGTGCGGCTGGACAATGACATCGTCGTGTCCGTCTTTGAGACCAACATTCGAGTCCTCGGGTGAGATTGGATTAAATTGTCTTCAGATAGTTAAGGTCAACAAATACAAGCCCGTGCACTGTCCCACATTTAAAATGATAGGATTGCGTTGTACTAAATTCGCTGTATGTGGATGTTGTGTGTGCGTGCGTCTGATCAGAGGTCTGCTGGGAGGACACTCCATGGCCGTGATGTTGAAAGAAGGAGGTCAGCACATGCAGTGGTACCAGGATGAGCTCCTACACATGGCCAAAGACCTGGGGCTTCGACTGCTGCCCGCATTCAACACCAGCAGCGGCCTGCCTTATCCCAGGGTGAGACAGAAACACTTGGGCGGAATTACAGACTGTATGTAAGCTGATGTAGGCTTGACCCCTGCAGGTCGTAGAAGTGCAGGTATGCAGGGTCTCCCTAATTGAGGCAGTGTCCTGCTTCCTGCCTCTGGGCAGTTACATTTTTGTTTAACTTACATGCTGCATATATCCTGTTGAACTGTGGTTGATCTGGGTAGATTGGCTGTTTTTCTGCCTGGCAACAGATTGGGGGGGGTATGGCAGCAGGGTATGGATCCTTTGATGAAGTCCTCAGGACAACGCCATGAGTACCTTGTACTGACTGAATTCCGTCTTGCAAGAATAAAGCCAAAAGCCAACTCTAGCATTGTTACTTCTTTTATTAAATGCACTAAATGTCCACAGGAGGTTTCCAAATGTAGTTTAAAAAAAAAAAGGGGTGTTATTGATGTTCTGCGGCTTGGAGGATAGCAGCAGCTCGCTCCTTGTTCAGTAAGAAGAGTGCAGGTCATATGTGACGCAGTCATAGAGGCGATCCACGTTTGTGCGATGGAAAAAATAGAAGACTTGCAGAATCTTTAGTAAAGATGTTTTGTTTTATGTGTATTACAAAATAAATGTTTGAGTTTATTCACATACAGCAAACAGTTACCTGCGTTTGCTCGGGGCATTCTTTCACTTCACGGCTTCATGTTTCCATTTTCTGCTTCGCTGCTCCGCTCGCAGCTGTCACCGCTCCCCGATGCAGACGTTCTCTCGGCCGACTTGTTTTCATGCAAATCCTCTCGCAAGATCAAACGCGTCTCTCAAAGCAGAGTTTTAATGTTTTTCTTTTCCTTTCCGATTGACAGGTGAACCTGAAACATGGCGTCAGGGGGCCCGAGACGAGGACGGGCACAGAAACGGACACCTGCACAGCGTGCGCAGGAACCATCATCCTGGAGTTTGCCGCTTTAAGCCGTTTCACTGGGGACCCTGTGTTTGAGGTAACACGCGGCCGGTCGTATGATCACGTGGTGCAGCGGGGACATTAGCACTCAGCAAAGCATCACGAGCAACACATTTCAGCAGTAATTTAAAATCGGCTCATCTTTTTCCATTATCCGTTTTCTTCTGCTGATCTAGTTCAGATTGAGCTGTTAGTCTTTTTAACATTTGCAGTCACTTACACACCACATGTCTCTGTTTTAGTTGTATCGCCTCACCGTTTCTGCACCTTGAGGCACTTGATGGCTGTCTGAGAGCTCTTATTGTGTCTCAAGCAGCCACACCCAACATGCAGTTTAAGTTTCATTTGAGATCAGTTTGCAGATCCTTGCCTTTATGAAACCACCCTGTTATGTAATGATATGTAAATATTAAAATGCCACGTAGTGTCTCATATTTACAGGTGAGATGTCGTTCTGTTTTTTTCTTGTTTAACATGTACTTTTTTTACAGTGCTCGTATCTTAATGATGATACACCGTAACCACCTGTGTTTTACCCCCCGCCTGGGGCTGCACATATTTATAGTAACTGAGTAAACTCAGCTCAGTCACCTCTTTTTGAGAACAAAAACATCTTCCCAGTTCCCTTTTTGCTGTTACACAAGTGCACGCAGACTTGAAAATTGCTGTTTGTCATCATTTCTGTTCATTTCTGCGCTGATGTTAATCAGGAAGCACCTGATGGTGTTTCTGTTTCATCAGTTTGCCGTGCAGATTTTTGACCTCGCATAAAGTCAAGTCATTTTAATGGCAAGTCTTGTTTCCTTTAACTATTCCAGTAAGCACAACGCCATGTTGTCATTCAGCTAAATATGCCTTTATTTATCCTCCGCACGTGTCATTTTCCTTTTTTAAAAAGCCGCTCGTGGAAATATAATAAAACGAGTCACATCAGGAAATATTTGCTCTGTGTTTAGTTTTTTTTTTTAAATCAGCGTTATTCTGATTACAGGTATTTTTCTTTGGCTTTCTCTGTGCTCCACACTGTTTCAGTTCCTGGCAGCAGTAAACTGCTGAATAAGCACAGAGTCAGTTTCTGTAATCCTTCAAAGAGTGCAGAGCTGCTGCAGATAGATTTTTCCTGGTCAATCGATAAAGCACCCTTCCCTTATCACAGGCCCATGCCCGGAGAGCTCTGGACTTTCTTTGGGAGAAGAGGCAGAGAAACAGCAATCTGGTGGGAACCACCATCAACATCCACTCTGGAGAGTGGGTCCGAAGAGGTGAGAGAGCAGGTACAGGGAGGACTTGTGACTGAGGAAGAGAGAGAAAGACTGGGGCAGTGTTTGTTATTAAAGGAAGGAAATAGGAAAAGTGATTTGAAGTACGGTAGGATCTTGTGGGTGAACTAGAACTCTTGTGTGTCCTCTGACTCCTCTCGTCTTATAAAGTGATGATTTTGTGTGTTCCAGACAGCGGAGTCGGAGCGGGAATTGATTCGTATTATGAATACCTGCTAAAGGCCTACGTCCTCTTGGGAGACGACCTGTTTCTGGAACGGTTCAATATTGTAAGCGCGCGCGCACACACACACACACACACACTTTGGTGGAGTAATCTGATGCTTCACTGTGTGAATAATAGCATTTGTCACAATGGCATCTCCCTTATGAAGCAGCGTTACAGATTTAAGATTGCTCGCTTGAGCCGAGTCCTTGATCACAAAGGTCGCTATTCGTGTGACGCTCCTAGAACATTTTGTTACCCAAGAAGAATAGTTTGAACTTTTTTATACATGACAGATTTCTGTATTTATCTTTTCTCTTCTCACTGACGGGACTGGAAACATGCACACACCTGCCAAGTCACACCAAAACTGGTCACAGTTTACAGTTAATAAGTAATAAAACAAAATGCAGTCTGTTCTGTTTATCTTAACGGTTGTATCTTCTTTGCGTGTCCCATTTAGCACTACGCATCTATCATGAAGTACATTAGCCAGCCTCCTCTGCTGCTGGACGTCCACATCCACAAACCTCTGCTTCCTGCTCGCACCTGGATGGACTCTCTGCTGGCCTTCTTCCCAGGGCTGCAGGTCAGATTAGATCACGTGAACTCGAACCATTTGCTGGTCGTTTAGCATTTCAGTAACACGACTAACATTTCTTATGTCCCAGGTGCTGAAGGGAGATATCCGGCCTGCCATCGAGACTCATGAGATGTTGTACCAAGTTACCAAAAAACACAACTTCCTGCCAGAGGTAGTCTGTCACTGTTGGCTTCATCTTCTCAGTGAAATTTAACCACTCGGTCAGATAACTTCACGTGACTTGTGCTGCCAACTAAAACAGTTTGAAACGAACAAGCTTGCATTTATTGCTACACTGCTGCATTTTCCCTTCATCTGTCTGTCCTATTTACGCTGCTTAGCACGAGTGCGCTGACCCCTTTGTCCTTCTCCGGTTGTCCTCAGGCCTTCACTACTGATTTCAGGGTACACTGGGCCCAACATCCCCTGAGGCCTGAATTTGCAGAGAGCACCTATTTCCTTTACAAGGTAATTTATCAAGTAGTGTGACATAATGCAGGCATTCTCATTTCACAGTGCCGGATTAATATCATGCAGTAGTTTATGCTAAGCCTGCTTTTTCTACTATGTTTCTGACACATCTCAAGGTGCATGAGAATGTATCTAGTTTGTCAGAAAAGTTGTAATAATTAAGCACCCTTCAACATACAGATCACTGATATGTGTTTCTAGATATGTAGTCTCATTTAAAATCCCTGATGTGCTCTCCTTGTGTTGTGATCACACTCCTGCCCTCTCGCTCTTCCAGGCCACAGGAGACCCTTACTACCTGGAGGCAGGTCGCACCATTATGGACAACCTCAATCGCTTTGCTCGTGTTCCCTGCGGCTTTGCAGCAATGAAGGATGTACGGACAGGCAGCCACGAGGATCGGTGGGAACGATAGACTCCTTATTTGAATGATGATTGTGAAATCAGGCACTGTGTTTAGATATGCTTACACCACATTAGATTTGCATACAGGAGATAATGCATGGGCAAAACAAAATGTTATCACATTCGATGGTGTGCCATCATTTAATCTTTGGATGGGGATTGTGGCAAAAGCATTTTATAAACTACACTGGGAGAAGATAGAAATCTGGTGAAGGTGTCTCCAATTGCTGAATCAAACATGTGCATCCATGTCGCTGTGCAGTAAGGAAACTTCTTTGCAGTTCCCAGAAATTAAAGAATTTATTTGGTCTTTTTTCCCCAGAATGGACTCGTTCTTCCTCGCTGAGATGTTTAAGTATCTGTTCCTGCTGTTTGCTGAACTGGACGACATACCGTTTGACGTGGAGGACTACGTCTTCACGACTGAGGCACACCTGCTGCCCCTGTCTCTCTCCATGGCCCCTCACTCCTCGCCTGCTCCCTCAAATCGAACGGTGACGAAAACGATTCCACTGTAACGAAACTTTTAGAAAGTGATGAAAGCATGGACACCTTTTGATTTAAACGTCTGGTTCCTGATGTTTCAGTCAGATGAGGAGCTGGACGACTCAAACTTTGACTGGACTTGTCCCAATACGCACCTCCTGTTTCCTGACCCTGCCTTCCCTCGCATCCTGAGAGAGCCGATCCGTAGTGCCGTTGATAAGAGCTGCCCGCGCCCTGCCCCTTACAGGTATGCACGCTAAACAGGTTAAACCGGGCTGCCAGTAATGATCTGTTTTCTATAGTCGCTCACCTCTTCTGTCTTTCATTTTCTCTGCTTCTTCCCATGCCTCCTGTCAGGGAACCTGGTATGGGCCGTCCTCCCCTCAGGGCTCAGGACTTCATGGCAAACAACCCTGAACATCTGGAGCTGCTGAGGAGGATGGGAGTCAGTCTCATCCACCTAAAGGATGGCAGGGTTCAGCTGGTCCAGCATGCTACACAGGTCAACACCACACAACCCAGATGAACAAACACAGTATCCATAGCTGAGATAAGTGGGTTTACTGCTGCTTCTCAGCTGTTTCACTCTGAGCATTAGAATCAGAATAACCAGGTTTAAGAAGCTCTTTACGAACCGCTCTGACCACACAGTCAGTCTCTGGAAGCAATGGGGGAAAAATATCTTTTAAAATCTGAAAATATTTCTTTATAATTTATAAGTAATAAATGCAGAAGAGCATGTGCGCATACAAGATATCCGACATTTTGGGCCAGATGACTTTCACAGGTCTTTTCATCCTTTAAACGCTCTCTCCCGCTCTGTCGCCCGCAGGCGGTGAGCGCAGTGGCAGCGGAGGACGGCGTGCGGTTCATGCAGGAGATGATGGAGCTGTCCAGTCAGCAGCAGAAAGAGCAGCTGCCTCCGAGAGCCATTCAAATCGTCTCTCATCCATTCTTTGGCAGGGTGGTGCTGACCGCCGGCCCGGCACAGTTTGGCACGGATCTGTCCAAAAGTTCCACAGGGGTGAGTGGGCTCGCCAAGCTTCGGGGTTACAAGTGGTCACTAAAGGGTCCTTCTGTTGTTTTTGTTTTTTGTAAGCGAGGCGCTCACGTTTCCTCTTCAGGATCACAGATGGAGAGACGAGTGCTTGCTCGCAGAGCTCTGAGATACGTGCTGTTAGTGTCGGTCTTTGTTCTTTCTGTAACTTCGCCTCTTTTCCGCCTCGTCTGTGCAGGTGCGGGGCTTTGTCACTGTAGCCGAGCCCTACAGCGGCTGCAGTGAGATCGTTAACGCCGAGTACATCCAGGGTCACATCGCTCTGCTCCAGAGGGGTCAGTGCATGTTTGCAGAGAAGGCCCGGCACATCCAGAAGGCTGGCGCCATTGGAGGCATAGTCGTTGGTGAGCGCGAGCAGCAGATGACTGCTCAGTGACTAGATTAGCGCTCGACAACCTAATTATCTCAAAGACAGCCAGCCCAGTAATTTCTGCTCACAGCATCGTGATTAAACAGCAAAGCAACACTTTTCTGACCAGATTCACGAACAATAAGTTCTTTTTATGTTTCATATAGAAAAACGAGCAGCTGTTTTAAAAAGCAAAAAAACCCATATCATTGCAGACGATAACGAGGGCAGCAGCAGCGACACAGCTCCACTCTTTCAGATGGCGGGGGATGGCCGCAGCACCGATGACATCACCTTGCCTCTCCTCTTCCTGTTCCACAAGGAAGGCAACATCCTGCTGGAGGCGCTGAAGGAGTACAGAGAGGTGGAGGTGCTGCTGAGCGACAAAGCCAGAGACAGAGGTGTGACACTCTCCCTAATGGTTCCTCTTTGTTCCTCTCCACTCGGTTCGTGAGACTCATCACGTCAGTGTGCTTATTTATGCCTCCGCTGACTGAGCCTTAACGTGGCTTCATAAAATAAAGATGGGCTGCAGGGATTCGGGCATTATTTGAAGTCTCAGAGCTTGTGGCTTATTCCAAAACCACCCACTTGTTGTGGTTATAATGGGAAATGGGGGAGGTTTGCATCCTTATCGCTCTTTCCCTCCTTTTCTCTGTGCTGTGTAACGGTGCCTTTCTCTCTTCTCTGTCCTGCTTTCTTCTCTTTCTTGCATACTCTGTCCTTTTTGATGGGCAGCGGCCATATTCAAAGGTAAACCTCTTCCTGGAAGCCTGATCGAGGGCAGTAAGTATGCGCTTTTTTTTTTTTTTTTCTCTCTCTTCTTTAATCTCTGTTTTTCCTCTTTGTAGTAATGCTTGACGGTCTTCATCCTGTGCAGTCTGGCTCGTTGCCTCAGGTTTCTGTTTCTGACTTTCACAGAGAAGCTTGGTGCAATCACAGAAATGTGTCATTTGCTATTTCCTCCCTCGAAGAGTTTAAGTCATAGCAGCCTTTTCTGTCTTTGGTCATCATAGGTTTCACAGGAAGGCAGGACAGTGACAGGGTTTGACCACACTTATCTGCTTTTACTTTGATATAAACAGCTGTAAAAACAAATCTTTTTAACGAATCCTGAACAGTTTAAAGAGAGGCCGTTATTATGAGAATGACTTCCAGTTGTACATCTGCACCGTAGGAGCGGTTGGGTCTGAGCATCTGCTGTGCACTCTGCAGACCCTGGATCTCAGATCCTTTGATTAACGGCGAATCTGTGCCACCACAGAGCCACTGTGACATCATAATGACCAGATCGCCTGCACCCATCTGCATCTGAATCATGCAAGCCTCTGGGTTAGCGGCAGTCCTAAACGGGCGCACTCGTTCCTTAACTCGCTCACAATCTGCAGCTGAAAAAGCGGCTGCATTTTTAGAAGAGGTAACAGACTGAAAACGCTTTATCGCTGACCAGATCTGTGTCAAATTCACACTGCATCCGTCTGCCAGGTTCATTTTCGCAGCCGACTCTCAGTTTAGTTGTGGAGCTATGTGAGGAAGGTTTTATCTTCTGGGAAACATGACTCACATTCAGCATCATGCTGTTTTAGTTGTCAGCCTCTTGATGAAAACGGTTCTATTTTTGACTGAGAATGGTTACCAGGAGGCATCTATAGATTGCAGAGGAGGGAGGGGAGGAGTGTTTGTGTGTAAAGCTGTTTCGTCTCACGCCCCTGCTTCCTTTTCAGGTGCAGATGTGCAAGAAAGGGAGGAGGACTGCTTGACTGAGGCAACGACTCCCACCTCACACGAACCTATAGGCCAGTCGCAGATGAGCACGGTGGAGCTAGACGAGAGTGCTCCGGAGGAAGTCAGTCCAGTGGATGAAGATACTAGTCCTGCAGAGGAAGTTAGTGCACCAAAAGAGGAAGTCAAACCTGCAGAGGCGGAGCCGGCTGTGGCTCAGCCTCAAGAGGACAGAGACTCGGAGAAGGAGGAGAAGCCAGAGGAAGACACGGACTCAAGCAGCCAGTCGGTTGACGAACTGCTGGCTGATTGGCGAGAAGACTTGGAGGCCTTCAAGCAGATGGAAAAGGATGAGCTCTGACAGACGTTAGGTGCGTTCTGCCCTGTGACTGGTCTGATCCCGCTACGGGGAGCGACCGCGAGGTGTCACGTGTCACCGGCCTCAGTCTTATGAATCAAAAGGAAGCTGGGGATGATGCATTCTCTTGCCCTCGGCAAATGGTATCGCGAGCCAAGGCGACCCACGTACTGTCTCTGGGCCATAAGGGAGTTGTTTTTAGGTTCTTACACTTTCTGTTTTATTTGTCTGAGCAGATTCTATCTGATGGATTATGACCATGACATGGACCACACTGTTTCTAACTTTGTCTCACTTTCCACTTCACATTACTTCACTGTTGTTCTCTCTATGCATTTCTGACCACTTTAACTCAGTGGCTTTCTCACAAATTAACCCACTGACCAATCAGTTTTATTTAAACGTGTTCATAGGTTTACTTGTTTGGTGGTCTCGGGCCTTATTGTATGTACACGTTGACCACAGTTGATGAGGATTGGTGATGGATAAGCTGCGGGATCACCAGGCTTGATATTGCTGAAGGCTTTACTAAGTTGCGTGTCGGTGTAAATATGTATGTTGACTGAAATTACTACAGGGCTGTTTGCTCAGGTTCTGGTTCACACCACAACAGCCTCTGGACCATGTAGGGTGAAGCAGACACACCCTCAGCAGCACGACGGGATGGATAACGGCGCCACAGGGGGGCACTGTGGGATCTGCAGTAATAAGCCAATAAGTTGACAGGGTGAGAATAAATAAAAACGAATGAGAGGAACTTGCTGTCTGAACACAGAGTGCTTGATTTAATAAAAAAAAAAAAAAAGTCAAACAGAAGGTTTAACAATGTCGCTTTCCTGTTTTACTGCACCGGACTGTTCTCATGTGATTAAAATGTTCCATTATTTTTATCTTGTTTGAGAGGAAATGATGAACACATGCTGGCTTTTGTGGAACAAAGAGGCAGGAGATGTGAAAATCACTTCTGTTCCGACAGAGGTTTCTGTGCAGTGGGCGGACACCCCCATCAAATCACTCGAGTCAATGTGACAGACGTGTAATTGGGAAATTGTCAGTATGCGCCATGGTATTACTGTCAGAGTGATTCAAACCCTGCTGCAAGAGTGCTCATCATATTTAGCAGAAATATGTATTTAAATCTGTTTTTGTCACTTGAGTAGAAGTACAAGTATCTGCTGAACCGATCCCATGTTTACACTCGCTGGCGGTTATTTTAATCCGGTGCCAAGAAATGAAAACACAGTAAAAGTACACGACAGAGGTAGGTGAGTACTCGGTACATTTCCAGCACTTTTGTTTATGTGCACATTTACGTGCGTGTCTCATGAATGCGAGCGGCTCTCCTGCTGTTCAGCGCCTTCGGAGCGTTTTTACGCAGCGGTGATGTGCAGCTCGGGCCCGGCGCTGATTGGTGGCTCGGTGGGGCACTCCTCAGCAAGATGGCTGCATTGCTGCGCGCAATAGTGGCATCCTGGTGAAATGACGCAAGCCACAGTTTACGTTCAGTCCTCGCGGCTCCGAGCCTGAGCTCTCCAGTCTCCATAGCGCAGATCCCGCCCGACACAGCCGGAAGACCGCCCGACTCTCCTCCTCCACCGGACCGAGTGGAACCGGTTCATTTGAGTAAGTAGCAGCGGGGATTGCCTGTTGATGTGTCCCAGAGGTGCGGTTTGTCCTGCTGTTCGTGGACTCTTTTGTTGTTGTTTCCCGAGTGTCCGTGATTACCGGGCGCTCTCCTTCCTGCACACTGTCGATGGTTTCTCGCTGGCGGGGCTGGCCGTGGGGCTAACGACGCTTTGTTTCTCTGTTTCTCTCGCTCGTTTTTAACTATCATTGTTGTTACTGGTGGTAAAATCCACGAGGAGCCCACACGGAGCTGTGTTCCTGTCTCGCGTTTGGACTGTGTGAATGCGCTCGCTCGCTCGCCTTGGACAGCGTTGGCTCGGCGCATTTCAAATTTTCCACACATCCTGGCGGCTGTGCCAGGCTGTCCCGCTGCTGGGAGCCCGTGTGTGTGTGTGCGGGGGGAAACACTCCTCACAGGGAAGAGCAGCTTTGGTCGAAGCTACAGGCCGTTAACCTTTGTGGAAATGAAACTATGAGCACACGCACACAGCACTGACTCCCCCTGTGGGGAACAAAGCTCCCAGTGTCTCCCTGTAGCACAGCTGGACACAGCTGTTAAGCGGCTCGAGCTCCAGGACAGAGCAGAGCTCTGTGGCCGGCCATGGGCTCACACCTCTGCTGCTGCTGCTGCTAAACCTGTGGTACAACTTCTGAGCTGCCTTCTGTCCACAGCAGCCTTTTGGCCTGCGGGGGAACGACCTGCTGATCGTCTTTGTTCCTCATGACTGCCTCAGAGGAAGACAGAAGCTGCTGGATTGTATGAACAAAGTCACAGCAGCCAGGATTACATCTGATACACAGACCATTTGCAGCTCATTAGCTCAAAGTTACCGAGTCTGTTTCAGATGGATCCTTCCTTCCTTCCTTCCTCAGACACTATGAAGCACACCGGATCGCCAAAGGCACTTCAGAAGTTTCCAAACCGCCTTACTGGCTGCTGCCTTTAAATGTGCCATATGGTCATTAGCTACTGTAGACTACAGCGTGCCATCAGCAGCAGATCATTACACCCTTTGGTGGCTGTGCAGCTCTGGTGTAGCCAGACAGTTAAAGGGGACAGCATCCATCACCTGCAGCTCCCATCAGGGCCAGACCAGCAATCCTGTGGGTGGATGTTGTGGTGCCCCTCCTGACTTTAGCCTTGTTTTATCTCCATCTATCTGCCTCTCTCCTCCACACTCCCTCCCTCACTTGTTTATCTGTTACTGTGTGTGTGCTTGTTTCTCACATATGCCTTTCTGTTTCCGGTGGCTGAAATATAAACGTCTCACCCCTCCACACTCCTTCTCTTCCTCTCTATTCTGAGTCCTCCTGCTTCTTCCTTGTCCACCTGTGGCCTCCTCACCTTCAACTGATTAAAAGCGATCCAGGTGAACACACAGGCGCTCATAGGGTCATCCCGCAACACCTGTCGTGTCATCTTGTGGGGAAGTGGAGGGTTTCCATGGTTACCGCAGGATGTCTTCTCTGTCTGTGGGTGTGGGAGGGAGTTCCCGTGACTGTCTCTTCCATCCAGTTTGTGTTCGCTTTGCGGGCATTGTGTTCTGTGGGAGGTGCAGCTGAGTGCTGTCAGCTGTGATAAGGTAGTCTGTATTGCAGTGTGGAAAGCACAAGGTCAGCACAACTCAATCCTCCAGGTTCACTGTACCTGTCAGTTTGACTGAGGGCGTCGCAGGCTGATTAGGTTTTCTACCCGGCCGAATAAACAAAGTGCAAGAAGCAAATGTTGCAACACTAAGCCCAAAAAATCCGCACTTTGTCATTAGCCGCCGCTGTGCTCCTTCTGCTCCGTGCATTCCTGTTTATTTTGCATTCGGTGTGCAGATCGGTGGACGAGGGCTGTTTCTGCCACCGGTCTGTGTGTGAGTAGGGATTGGCTGAGTGGCCTGCACACATGCTTTCTGTCACACGACGAAGGGTCCTGTCTCTGTGTCCCTGCCTGCGTTTACAGTTCAGTTCGTGTTCAGAGTCCAGCTGGGATGGAGACATGGGGACAAACTACAGTATTGATTTTGCTTTCCGTTTCTTTTTCTTTTTATTCGCCTGTTTTCCAATCTCTACTCTAGTTAAAGGGTCGCTGACGGGGTCTCAGCTGTGGAGCTGTTAATGCACAAGTAGGTGGTGGTGAAAAATTATATAAAAGGTCAGTGTTTTGGAGGAGGGGGGTTCCTGTTGGCGGTATACCAGTTCCATCTTCCCATACTATGACACCCTTGTGTGGCTGTTAATGCTCAGTTAGAGCACTCAGCTCTGTTATTAAGCATGTATGAACTGAGCCATGGTTGTTGGAGCCCAGCTTCCAGTACCACCAGCAGACATCAGGGCCAAGATTTCAGCGTCTGTCTTCCAGGCTTCACAAGATGGTAGCTGATGGTTATCTGATGGATTAGACTGTTTACCTGCGAGTTTACCTGTGCTCCGTAGCATTTGGACTACAAGCCGAACCCAGAAAGCTTTGTGTACTAAAAATATGGTCTCTCACCTACAAATTCTGCATATTGATGTTTGGAGTCTGTGCATAAAGATGAGAGTGCAGGTTGGTTTTACCTTTCAGCAAAACCCTAGTTCCTGTTTAGTCTAAGCATCTTGTGCACAAACATATCTGGAACTTGCTTGGTTGTTCAAATATAACAAATTCATCACAAGCAGAACTACGTGTGGCAAAACACTTATCCTTCACATGCATGTCGTCGGCATCACCGTATTGTAAATCATAATAATGTCTTTCTGGGTGTCTTTAGGGTAAACTGCTGGAAGGTTTTATAGCGTGTGTGTAGGATAATGGACCGACCAAAAGCACTGGTTTGCATCTGAAGGAATAACATTGCAGATGCGATACCAGCCATGTTGAGATTTTAAACACGGGCTCGTTTGCAGCCACCTGAAGAGGCGAAACATTCAGTGTGTTTTTATTCCCACACAAACAGTCGTCTGAAGGGTCTTGGCCAGTCGTCCTGCCAATTATGCAAAGATTCGTATGCGTAATTTCTTATGACTATTAATGCGGGCACGGTTTTAATTGTGTGCCTCGTGGGTTGGTTTGTTGGCAGTTCAGATGGATCTGGGTAAGAAAACATAAACACGTCTGACCTCGTGTGCCTGCTGTGTTGGAGGAGGCCGACACCATCAGCTGCGCAGCTGTCTGTCAGCAAACGTGATCAACAAGAAAATCGGTGATGTAAAAACATAAACCACCTGAATGCTCGGAAAGCTGCCCGGCCCAGACGGCGTGTCTCCTGCCACCCTCAGACACTGTGCAAACGAGCTGGCCCCAGTGTTTTCTGGCATTTTCAACTCCTCACTGCAGGCATGTCATGTGCCTGCCTGCTTCAAGTCCTCCACCATAATCCCTGTCCCCAAGAAACCTAGGATCACTGGACTAAATGACTACAGACCCGTGGCTCTGACATCTGTGGTCATGAAGTCTTTTGAGCGCCTAGTTCTCTCCCATCTCAGGACCCTCACGGGCCCCCCTCCTGGACCCCCTGCAGTTTGCATATAGAGCCAACAGGTCTGTAGACGACGCCATCAACATGGCCCTACACTTCATCCTGCAGCATCTGGACTCCCCAGGAACCTACGCCAGGATCCTGTTTGTGGACTTCAGCTCTGCCTTCAACACCATCCTTCCAGACCATCTCCGAGACAAGCTTTCCCAGATGAATGTGCCTGATCCCATCTGCCGGTGGATCACTGACTTCCTGACGGACAGGAAGCAGCATGTGAGGCTGGGAAAGAATGTCTCGGACTCCCGGACCATCAGCACCGGCTCCCCTCAGGGCTGTGTTCTTTCTCCTCTGCTCTTCTCCCTGTACACCAACTGCTGCACCTCCACCCACCAGTCTGTCAAGCTAATCAAGTTTGCAGATGACACCACCGTTATTGGACTCATCTCGGACGGGGACGAGTCTGCCTACAGGAGGGAGGTTGAACGTCTGGTGTCCTGGTGCAGCCACAACAACCTGGTGCTGAATGCCCAGAAGACAGTGGAGATTATTGTGGACTTCAGGAAGCACACAGCCCCACTCCCCCCCCATCATCCTGACTGACACCCCCATCACCTCTGTGGACTCATTCCGCTTCCTGGGTACCACCATCACCCAGGACCTGAAGTGGGAGCCCACCATCACCTCCGTCATCAAGAAAGCCCAGCAGAGGATGTACTTCCTGAGGCAGCTGAAGAAATTCAACCTGCCAACACGGACGATGATGCAGTTCTACACTGCAATCATCGAGTCCATCCTCACCTCCTCCATCACCGTGTGGTACGCTGGAGCCACTATCAGGGACAAACAGAGACTGCAGCGTGTTGTGCGCTCTGCTGAGAAGGTGATTGGCTGCAGACTCCCATCTTTGCAGGACCTGTACACCTCCAGGACACTGGGGCGTGCAGCTCGGATCTCAGCTGACCCTTCTCACCCTGGACACAGTCTGTTTGACCTGCTCCCCTCAGGCAGGAGGCTCCGGTCCATTCGCACCAGAACCTCTCGCCATAAGAACAGTTTCTTCCCCTCTGCTGTTGGACACATGAACAATAACCATATGACTGTTCCCACCACTAACACATGACCCTACGCTGTGTCACTGCATCATTCCATGTTTGGCACTGATCACCACCTGCACTCATGTATATATCTTTCTACGTAGCACTCTTAATTCTTATTCTCATGTATATATCTCATGTATAGCTCATGCACATATCTTTCTACGTAGCACTTTTAATTCTTATCCCTACTTTTATTTTTTCATGTCTATTTAAGTGCTATTTATGACACTATGTTTGCACTGAAGCACCGCAGCAATTTCCTAATGTTGTAAACCTGCTCAACATTTGGCAATAAACCCCTTTCTGATTCTGATTCTGATTCTAGAGCTCTACCCTTAATTAGCAGCAGTACTTTTACTTTGGAGAACCTGCACCCAGGATGGAAAATAATATTCAGCTATAGAGAAGTGCAAAAATTCACAAGTACAGCTTTTAAATACTGCATTTAAAAGGTTTACTTCATTACTTCCAAACCCCTCACGCTCCCTGGATGCTGTTAATTATATCGCCGTCATGTCGCCCAAGAATTTTCCCCCATTACTTTTCCATCTTTCTCCTGTTTCCGCTGTTTTGCTTTGAAATCTTGTCAGTCAGCCACCTTAGGCTCTGACCTGCTTTCGCCTCAGTCCCACAGAAATGACTACCTGCCTTTTGCTCTTTCAGGGAACTGAGTGCTACTAACGCCAGCCATTTGCAGGCCTCAGAGGAGACATTTTATCCTCTAGTCTAGCCTGCATTAGTTGAAATCATTCGTTTCTCTATGGCTTGATTATTTTTACCTGTACCGAGATACGGCTTAATGCAGCTCACGTTTCAATTAGAGTGCTTAACTGCTCTTTCTTCACTCTCTCTCTGAGTGACAGCACTGAAAGGAAATGGTGAGAGCCGTGCAAACTTCTGTGGGCCTGTAGTAACAACACTGGCCTCTTCCCAAAAATACATAAAAGCTTGTCTACAGCTTACTCCAGCTTCTTCACCAGCACATGCCTCAGTTCTGCACAATATGCCTCTCATTGTCAGTCACAAGGCCGGGCTTAAGTTTCACTCAGCAGAACAGGGTCCCCTCTGTTTCCACGTCCACTCCTCCACCCATGGCTGCTTGTCATCCTCATTACTACAGTGAGAGGAAGAGGAAAGAGCCACTCAACGGCAGACGGTGAAAAAGAGAGAAGAGAGGCACACAAGCAGCAGCAGAACACTCATGATGGACCTTTACTGTCCACCGGCCTGTGTGTGTGTGTACGTGCGTGTGTGTTGGCATGACTTCCCAGGCTTGTCAGGCTGATGGAGTGCCTAAAGTGGGACAGGAGGAGAGGTGCAGCATTTGCTGCCTGGCTAGAGTAAATATTATGGCGCACTGGCCCACGAGTTGCCGGCACTGTGCTCTGTCACATAGAGATGCAAAGACACGCTCAACACGCCGCAGCTCGCGATTCGCCGTACGAGTCATTTGCAGTGACTCCAGGTGGAGCGTTTTGATTTTTGAGCCGAGTGTTTATTAGGTCAGCTGGTGCAGTGTGTTTGCGTTCTCACTATGAGTTATGCAACATGACTAGTACATACGAGATGATTTGTCAATCAGATTTTCTCACTTAGTCATAGATTTTATCACATAAGCTGAACTGAGGGGGTTGAGTATAAGATAAATAAGGATTTTTAAAGTGTTAATTATGCAGAGCAATATTTTTTCCCTCAGGGAGCTTTACTGTTTGCTTATTTTAGCTGTACATACTTTTTTCTGGAGTTGTCCTCTATCATCACATACAGAAGGATGAATAATTCAGAGAAAATTGTGAACTTGTGACCCCTACAGTGAGGGATCCAGTGGCTCTGATATGCTGTGAGGACTCTTTCCTGGCATGGATCGAGGCCCAGTTGTCCCGTGGTGTTCTCAAATTTTTGATGACAGAGTGCCAAGTTAGGGAGCCAGCATATGACCGAGTGCCGCAGAGAAAACATCCAAACCTCAAACACTTGCAGGTGTTTATTCCATATTCAGAGGATAGACTTGTGGTGGTTTATAGCTTCATGTGTTGCCATATTTCTTTGCACCGGCTGTATTTGGGGTGTTATGGGGTCTCTTGAGGACAGAGCAGAGCTGTGAGCGAATGAATGTCGCGTATTGTTATCTTGTCATGCTGCTGCGCTCCATGAAATTGCAGGGGAAGCCTATGATGAAGCACTTTTTTGATCTAAAAGATTATGCCTCAATCTACAGTGCACCAGGGGTCATTGGATTGTTTGAGTATGAAAATGATGTGAATCATGTTGCTGGCTTTACTCAACCAAGGGAAACAGTTACTGGCTCCATCTCACTGGAGTAAAAATAGGATGGCAACTTCCTTGTGACTAGGAAAAATTGGTGGGTGGTGACTACATTGAATTGCTTAAAGTCCAAGGAGTTACTCCAACCAACTGGTTACCGTTCAGCTGGTTGTATTCTGGCTATAATCATGTATAAAAGCAAGGCTGTCACCATCCTGCAGCACCTACGTCACTATTGGAGGACAAATTTCTAAATTTCTGTCTCAGCTCACGGAAGTTAGGCTGGATTCTGGATCTAAGTAGTTACTGTGAATTTGTGTGCATTTAGACGGAAACAGATTTGATCTGTTTATCACAGTTAAATGCTGCGTCATTGCAGACTACATATAATTGTAAACTTGACTCCATTCAGCCCCAAACAGATATCAGACTGACTCTATCTCATCCCTGTTTTATCAACGTCTTGATGCTCCAAGGTTGTTTTCAAGACGTTAACTGACACTGAGTGGTTGCAGATCTGGCGTCCACCTTTGAAACTGCAGTATCAGAGGCAGCGACGCAGGTCACACAGGGCGCGCAGTCGCAGCTCCGGTTTGGATAAAGGGGGAGAGAGGCTAGTTGGCTGATGATATCAGTAGATGTTCCACCTGAGAAGGCACCATTAATGCTGAATGTTATACACATGCTGCATTCCAGATGAGCTTTTGTGTTTTCATGGAAGTCCTTAATTATGTCAGCCAAGACTGCATGTATTACATCATACAGCTGCCCACGCTCGCTGCACGTCACCGAGGGAGATGTGCTCCTTGCAGTAAACTCAAAAAGAGCCTAATGATATGTTGTGTTTTGTACTATTTTCAATTAAATATAGGCTTTGAGCCGTTTCAAACCACTGAATTCTCTCTTCTTCTTCTTTTTTTTTGTTTTAGATTTAAAGCGCATCCAAACCTTTTTTGTGTTTTTGACATGCAGTTTCTAAAGCGTAGCTCAGCACTCAGCTGTGAAGATGATGAAGCAAAGATAGAAACTGTCGCTGTGTCGTCACAGGTGAGGCTGCCCTGAAGTCACTCTCCCTGAGGCTTAAATGGCTGCTGAGCGAGCACTTCCCCATCACAGCCGGGAGCTTTACGGTGGGAACTGATAAACGTACACGTCCAGTTCACGCACAGAAATAAACCCGTTAAACAAAAACTCTCTGCTATGCTTCAACCAGTTTTCCGCCTTTGTTTGGCCCATTTTTCAGGCTCTGTGGTTGCTTGTGCTCCCTCTGGCACAATCTTGCATTTGAGAAACCCTTGCACTGCACACTACTCGGTCTGTGTGCACGACCTGTGTTTGTGCAAGCATTCACATCTTCCTCACAGCGCTTTCTGAGTTCCTCCTTTAACAAACTGACTTGTAAAGGAGGCTTGTTCACAGACCTGAGGGCAGGTCACGTCCCACACCAACATATGCAGGCATGGGCAGGCCTCTGTGTTTGCCAAATAATTTTCAGGGTCTGGTTATTTGCCATGTGTTAAATATACAACTTGGTCTGCATTTAAGAAGAGCTCTTTGTATCGCCTGGCTCAGGATTATTGTTTCAAACTGCTTACAATTGGTTACGAGGTGAAACAGCAACAGGAGGCTCTGCGCCAAATCTGGGGTAAGATCGGCTTGAATGACGCAAGAGCTGCTAGCTGACATCACAACTTCTTTATCTTTAAACTGGGTTGCCCCTCTGTTTTGGCCCATATGCTCATAATGAATCTTGAGCATCTGGATCCAGAGGCGGTCGTGTGCCAGTTGGTGTTAAGAACCTTTTATCCTTTTCACACACCGGATGTTTATTGGGCCATGTTGGCTCACAAGCTGAGCCAACATGGCCCGTGTGTGTATACACTGAGTTGCCAGGCTTGTCCCATTGACACACTTGAGCATCTACAGAGCAGCTCAGTCCTGCTGTCCTGTGGGTTAAATCAACACTGGAAAAAACAGAGCTCACACACTGCAGAACTCCCAGTTTTTACTTATTTATTTGTAACACGTCTTCAATAGGTAAAAATTGGCTGAGCACATTTTTTTTCCGTCTCAACAGCTGGCCCACACTGTGGTGTGGATTTTTTTTCCCGTATTTAAATCAAAGCTGAGCAACGCCCCACTGTGGTTTTGCACGTGGCACAGAATAGCGCATTGGGCAGAGCTCAGTACTAACTCGGGCTGATTCCTGCTGGAGTTGCCAGTCCTAAAAGTGTATGCACTGATCTCACTGTACAGTGGAACACGTGCAAACGTACAATGCCAGCGCGGCTCGTGCAGCAGCACAGTGGACGAGCCTTTGGTGGCTTTTTGTCGAAGCGTTTTATTGTAGTTTGTAAATTAAACTGTGCAGTTCCCTCAAAAAGCCATTTACCTGCACTTTGCTCTACATAAAGAGGTAAAAATTGACTTAATTAAAAAAAAAAAAAAACGTCAACCAAAAAACAATTTTCACATTTGCATTGTTAATACTGATGTGTTACAGTGGCGATTTAAGACATATTTTGAGCAAAATGCACGTGTTTAGAGGTGGAGGTTTAAAGCTGGAGAATCAATTCAGATTGGTATCTCCATATTTTGTGTGCAGATTATGAATTCTTTAAAGTATTATTATTATTATTATTATTATTATTATTATGAAGTTTGATTAAATGTGAAATTCTGTCCATGTAGGCAACAACAAATGTGTGATTTTTTTGATGACTTATCACAGCTAATTGGTGAATCATCAGCAAACAATGGAAATGACCCAGTTCAATGGCAGACTGTTGGTAGACTATTGGAAGTCTGTTGGCAGACTTGTAGCAGACTTCTGGCAGACTGTTTGCAGACTGTTGGCAGTCTGTTGGAAGACTGTTGGCAGACTTTTAGTAGATTGTTTGCAGACTTGTAGCAGACTTCTGGCAGACTGTTGGTAGACTATTAGTAGAGTTGTGGCAGACTGTTGGCAGTCTGTTGGAAGACTGTTGGCAGACTTTTAGTAGATTGTTTGCAGACTGATTCTGTCTTAGCAATATCTCAGTAGGTTTGGCAGCAAAAAATAACCGAAGTGAGATAACTACACCATAATAGATAAAACAAATACTGATAAAGTTGAACTTGAAGGACATAATATATATTGTTGGGTGTCTGGTGTTCAAACCTCTGCATGTGTTTCTGATTGTGCAGCTCTGAAAATATATTATCTATGATGAAACCAACAGTCAACCCTTCATGTAAGCATTCCTCATTAAAACCTGCCAAAGATTTTTGTGATGCTTGTGAGAAGACCAAGTGTTAAAATGAGCAGAAGTCTGATTTTGAAAGGATGTGACTTCTTGAATTATGCGCCACTGAAGAATGTCTGAGCCTTTGGCCTTGGTGTTATTTATTTATAGGTGTGTTTGGCTGTGTAATAGTCTGCTGTTCTGCCTGTAGCTTATATGCATAACCCGAGTAATAGCAGCTTGGCCTAAGGATCCACAGCCTAGCATTATCCCTGCACACAACAATAGCTCTGGGAGTGCTAGGTCTATTTTAAGCCTGCTCCTACTCACAATTTGATGTTTCAATACACACAAATCAAAGCCTTCAAACAGATGCTGCCCACACACTAGAGACCCTTTGAAACTTCACGTCTATCACGGCTGCTCACATTTCTCAGCATACGTCCTCCGGTGGTTTTCGGAAAGGGAGTTTCTGTGCTTTGTTCATCTAATATTCACTTCAGTTGTACGCTAATAGTGAAGAGAGACTTGACTGCTCGCTCTTGGTGTCCTCTCTCCCGTTACCTTTGTTGGCATGTTCTTTTTCTATCTTTTTTTCTCCATCTCTGGCGTTTGATTCTCCACTTCACTGTGATGTAACTCTGACAGATAACATGGGCTCCTCCGGCAGCGTTTCCAGGTGCATGCCTCGTGCTTCTTCCCTCATTTATGTGCCAATGTCAAGAGACAGATAATGCGGGATGCGATTATTGCTGTGTCTTTACGACAGCGTGCCTCAGACTGCTGCATTAAGATCTCCCAGCTGTGTGTGAGGTGATGGTGGCTTTATGAGCACATGTGAGGCATAATTGAGTTGTTCCAGAGTGGTAGTTGTAGTAAGAGGTATCCCAGGCTGCCTGGGACGGGCTGATAAGCTGCTCTCTAGACCAGAACTCCTACTCAAGCCACAGGTGACCCTACACACTCATCCCGAGCTTGCATGTGTGTGTCTAAGTGTCTGGATTCTTGCCCGCAAGGTATTACTCCCTCTTGCCTGTAGGCCCTTAGAGAAATTCATGTGTAAGCTCTGCTCAGGCTCCAGAGATTAATGTCTTTTCTCCTGCAGAGCTGAGAAAGGGATTCATATATGAGTTCTCTCATCTTGCACTGAATATTCACACACCTCAGAGTCTCAAAGGAGCAACGAAAGATAATTAATTTCAGGATGCTTCTTTTTTTTGCTATGTATGGTTTGTTCCTGAGAATTGTTGCAGTCTCCTCGACACTCCTCTGCTGCCTCACCGAGTGACAACCTGCCAAGTGACAGTGAATGAAGCAGCCTGTGATAAAGGGAACAGCAGCAGCTTAGTTTGCTGATAATACTGGCCAGTAAATTCTGGGCTACATAGTACCTGCACACGCAGGTACTCGAGCGCTGTGCACCTGGTGCTTTGTGTCATATCCAGTGAGATGGAAGCTGGTGGGCCGCAACCTAAAGACGGCCTCCTGTCAACTTCAAACGCTCTGAAGGAGCAGCGAGGGCCAGGCGGCGTTCTTTTGAAGCTGTGCACTCGTCCTCCTCTCTAGACCCTTTCTGTCCCACCTATTGTAGACCTTTTCCTTCCACCTTGTCCCCCTTCAGCTCAACCCACCCTCCCTCTCTTTGTCTTTTTCTCTCTATTTTCAGTGTCTTCAAAAAGCCTCTTCCTCACCCTGCCTCTTATTATTTATGTACCGGCGGCACAGATTTAATCAGGTGTGTGTGTGTGTGTGTGTGTGCGTGCGTGCGTGCGTGCGTGCGCATTTTTGTAAGTGGCAGCAGTCAGATGGGCCTGTCAGAGACAGCATATGGCATGTGTGAGTGACACAAAAACTATCTACATACAGCGTGTGCAGCTTTGTGTTAGCTGTTCTGCAGGGTGGGAGGGTTTTCTTATTTTCTATAGAGTAACGATGAGTTCGATTTAGTTTGTTCATGCCCTCACGTTGTTCTCAAACAAAGCTCTGAGTTGCGTTGAAGTAATTACAGAGACTTAACGGCCGAGTCAGACTGGTTTACAGGTTACAGGTTTGCTGAAAGTGAAAATATTACTGTAATGTATAAAATCAGTCTGTTGGTGTCTTTGTCTGTAAACTCCTCCGAGACCATCTGCACTCAAACTTGAACTACAGGTGCTTTACTACTTATCTGATGGTTCTCATCTATATCAGGCATTAAAAATGCATCAAGTTGCCTAGCAACAGATGAAAACTATTCGTTTTTAGCATTTATGAACTTTCAACACCTCATAAAAAAAATGTGTTTCAGGGGAGTGACATCAAACTCATATCCACAAAAGTTTCATTATGCATGGCTAGCAACCGCCTAGCAACAGGCCAAAATTACACTTTTTAGCATATATGCAATGTCTGTCTATCTAGAAATAAAATATTCATTTCAAATTTTAAGTATATCAGTTTACCAACAGCATGAACAGGCCAAACAGTATAATAGCACAGAGCCGTATTCGTATCGCCGATGTTCCAGGTAGATCAGATCACCAATCTGATATTTGGATTGGATATCCGGACTGGAAAAGGTCAATGCTGATGCGGTGAACGTGGCTCCCTGTTGCTCTGCGTTTGCTGTGTCACAGTCAGTAGCAAAGCAGCATTTGCTCATGTAGAGAGACTTTATCGTTCATTTTATGCATCGCAGTCCTGTTTACACTTTTGTTGTTGATCCTGATGATGTTAACAGTCCATATAAGAATAATCGCAGTGTCTTCCTCAGAGTAGGAACACCTCGCTCATTTAACACAGCTATTGGATTTTTACTCTGTGTCAACAGATCAGTGCATCCTTATATCATGGTGCCCGATATGCAAAACAATTTTTTTTGTTTGTTTATTTTTAATGGATGGTAACACAAATTGGTGTAATCTAGGGAAGGGTTTATCTCTTCAGCAATGTTGGCTTCATGTAGCAGAGAAGCATCACTACTGAGCAGATAGTGGTGCAATAATCACATTAACTTGCTATGTAGTTCCCATAAAATCCCATCACTTCTCCTTTTCTGTGTAACTTCATAAATACAGCTAGTCAGACATTTACATTCATGAACTTTGGACAGACAGTTGAACAAATCAGGGAGGGGTCATCTGAAGTTGCCTTTTTCTCCTACATTTCAGATAACTCATGATATACATGCACTGTCACTACTGGAAACGCTTGGTGTAATTTTAGGTGAGGTTTCTAATGAGCTATTTATATATAGTAATATGTACCTATTCTTTTTATGTTGAATTTTTTGCAGGATATTAGAAGAAGGGGTAGTTTCAGCAGCTTTGGCAGATTTTGATGCCAGATGTTTGGACTCGTGACCCCCTGAGGTTGGTTTGTGTCTCCTCCCCTGTCCTTGAACTTGGTATTTTTCGTTTGCAGCCACTTATACTGGGGATTATATTAATATTATCTTCTCACTAATAAAAATCAGCATTGCTATCTGGCACAAAATCTATGCGGGCTGTGCTGTAATTAGTTTTTAGTTTAACTCTGCAATTAATGACTGTGATAAGTGCAGAGTCATTAACTCTGTATTAATGAATCCAAAGACTAAATAACACCTGAACTGTGTCACTGATCAGCCCACCTGCAGCTCCTGTGATACTGGTAGAGTTCAGCTAATTATTTTTGGTTGTTTAGACCAACAGCTTCACTCTCTTAGCTCACCCGTTAATTTAGTTTTCACAGACACAGTGTATTTTACACTGGCAGTTTCACGGCCCACTGCAGACAGACGGCAAACATCTATCGGAGGAACATAGTTTGGCATTTAGCAAAAGAGGGAACTGGACATTTAACAGCTGGAGACAAACAGAACTTTGAGGGTGGTGAATATTCACCAAGCAGCCAAAGGTACGGATGCTGATGTTGCTGCTTGCGCAGGCAACCAAGAGGTTTTCTATAAACATCACTTAGTAATGTTTTCAGATCAAAAGTCCAAATATTCAGGTGTGACTAGCTCTGTAAGTTTTCACATTTAAATACATTTGTGTTCAGTTTCACAAAACACATTTATTTATTTATGCATTTCTTTTAGTTTTTTTAGGTGTTTTGTATAACAAGAATAAAAAGCATAAAGCATATATCAGATGGGTTATGCTCTTTATTTACCCTGCACTGCACCCCTGCTGCTGCTGCTCCATGTATTTAATGGCAGTGGCTATTTTTAGCTCTGAAAGAAACTCTTATGAGGAAGTAATAACCTGCAGCATGCGCTATAAATGTGCATTTCTCTTTCTCTTAGGGTTGTGCTGCATGGAAAAAAAACAACATAAACGACATTTTGCACCGATCGGGAGTCGCCATAAAAGCTCAAACCGTCGATCATGTTTGACAGAGCGCCGTAAAAACAACAGCGCTGTTCGTTTTATTGTGTCTGTCGTGAATACGAAGTCTTGTTTTCTCTCTCTGTGCAGGTGAGAGTGCGATGAGGAGAAGTTTCAGAGTGTGAGGCCATGGGCTGCACCTCGGCCAAGCAGGTGTCGGCCGTGCCCAGCGATGAGGAGGGACGCGGCAAGGCCTACAGCAACGGCGACGTCTTCACCGGTCAGTTCGCGAACGGATGTCAATAAAATCTTCACTGCTCCATTTCACTCAGTTGATTGCTCAGCGTGGACCCATTACCCCGCCTGCCCACACAATATACATCCTCATTGTTACAGCTCACGGTACTTCGGCAGAGTGTAAAGTTCTCCAATTCAGACAATAACTGTCAACACCGCCGCTTTTATTGGAGATGTCTGTGTTGACAGTTCGTGTAAGAGAGGAAGTAACCAGTTAGTGAGATGACGGCGTTGAGTCGTGTCCTTGGATGGGACCTGGCGTGTTCGTTCCATCTCCATATTGCTATTCTTGCGTTTTTATTAGAGTAGAACAACAGAGAAACGTCTTCTCGCTGACATCAAATGCTAAAAATGTAAAAAGTGAAGGTTTCTGAAACTGTAAATGGTAAACTGCTGTCACAAAGCAGACAAAGGCTATTTGATGGGCATCATGAGTCCATACTGCTTTGGTAACCAGCCAGAAAGGTTTGAAAACAGCTGGATTAGCTCAAAAGAACAACAGTTTTAACAATGCTCACTTTCTACAAATGTGTCTCCCAAACACGACCTAATTTTGTAGATTTGATTAATAAAAAATGCAGAGAGATTCATTAGTAATGAATATACTACAGTCCTTAGTTGCTCCCTTTGCTTTAGCAGCGTGTAGCCGGCTGTTGTGTAATGAGGGGCAGGAATAAAAGCTGGAGCCGGAGAGAGATGATGGGTGGCGGAGGGATTAACAGTGATTAAGAATTAGGAGCAACACTCTGGTATAGCTGCAGGCGGGTGAATGGATGTGGCAGATGATGATCCACAGGAGGTCCCCTCTCTCTGTCTATCTGTCATCCCCCTCTCCCTCTGATCTTTCTAACTCCTCTCCAGCCTCTCACCTCCTCCCTGTAACCCCTCTCTAACTCTGCTCCTGCCCTGTTTCGTGCTCCTCTCTGTTCTCTTTTGCCCTCTTGTCTCCCGCTTTGTCTTCTGAGCAGCGCCAGAACACGGCAAGGAGACATGAAGGAGAGCAATGAGATGAACATTTTTTTCCTTGAGAGAGGAAGAGAGTGACGTATTTTGGCGCTGCAGGCCTTTTTTTTTCTTTCTTCAATCTATTCTCAACTTCTGTGTCTTCCCGTCCCCCCTTTCAAGGCCTCGCTCTTCTCTTCCTTTTTCTCTCTGTCACACTATTTTGGGTCTCTGCACCCCCTTCTCCTCCCTCCTCCTTCTCTTCCTGCCTTCATCTCCCAGTGTTTCTCCCAGCTCTTTTCCTCTCTTCTTTGGCACAACATTAGGTCAGAACCTTGTGTCCTTTCACATCCCCTCCTCCTTCCTCCCTCTTAGTCCCATCCTATCCCCTAGTCTCACTGTCAGTTGGTTAAAGGGAAATCTGGAATGGCAGTGCATGGGTTGGACTACTATTTGAGTGTGTGTGGGGATATCTTTGTGGGGACCAAAAATTGGACAATTACAATACTTGTGGGGGCCAACAGCCCTTATGGGGACCACACATTTTAAGGCATTTTTGAGGCTCAAAATGTGGTTTTAGCGTCAGGGTTACATTTGGGTTATAGTTATATTTAGGGTAAGGGCTAGGGTTAGGCATTCATTTTTGATGGTTAGGTTAAGGGTAAGGGGCCAGGGAAAGCATTATGTCAATTAGATGTCCCCACAAGATATGAATATCCGAGGTGTGTGTGTGTGTGTGTGTGTGTGTGTGTGTGTGTGTGTGTGTGTGTGTGTGTGTGTGTGTGAAGGTAGAGATGGAAGTGACCTGGATTGTGCGGATTAGAGTTATCCCAGGCCTCAAAACCCCAAAAGCATCTCCCTTCTTAATGCCCCCCTTCCTTATCTTCACCCGCTTCGCGTGCACATCTTTCTGCTGTCGCTGTCGTCACATACTGTGCAGTCATTCTTTCCCACTCGACTCGCCGCCCTTTACAACCGCTGCCAAACTGGCTCGCAGCATCCGGTTTACTTCTCATGACTTAGGCGGAAAACACTGGTCGGCTCTGGTCAGCCTACGCACACAAGTGTAACCCCAGCGGGCTGCGCGTCGGTGTGTTTGTATTCACGTATGCGCTGATGTTTTCATATCAGTGTGCTCAGTTAGACAGTAAGCCCTATTCATGCTCATGCAGATCTGCCTCCAACAGATTGTCTGGCAATCAGTCTGTCCTTGTGCCCTCTGTGTGCGTGAGTGTGTATTTGTATGTCCCAGATATTCAGACTCCGGCCGCTAACCCTAACCAATCCCCCAAATGCCCTGCCCTCCCCTCCCCAACCCTCTCTCAGTCGCTCTCACACAATAACCGGAAAAGGCTCAGCTCCATTACACAAACGCTGAGGGGACGACGAGGGAAAATAGCAACACTCTCCACAACATCGTGCTGCTGATGTCTGTAATAATTACAGTCAGAGGAGATTAGAGTGGAGATAGCAAGTATATCTGATTGTATATGTGGCAGCTCAACATTTATAGAAAACAAGGCGGTGTGCAGTTTCAGTGTTTATCTCAGTTTTTGTGCTGAAAGGTTCGACTGTCTCACTGAATGAACACGTTACTGTCCTTCTGTGCCACAAGCAGACAACGCTACAATCACTTCCTGGGAGTAAAACGGGATTGCTCAGAAATTATTGTTCAAAGAAACTCGGGGCTTTCTTTATCGGACTGCCGAATGAGAATCAGACCTTGGAAATATTATCGCAGATGAAAAAAACAAAACAGACCAGTTGCTTTCTTGAATTAACCGATTGTGCCGTCGGTTCCCTGTTAAACTCGAGGAACACAAAACACAGCTGACAGCCCAAAGTCACAAAGGACATCGTTTCTGTGTACGTTGCGTGCCGAGTGAAAACGACTCCTCTCTGGGGCAGCGCACAGACCTGAAGGTCACCGGTTCAATCCCTGGGATGGAAAGATAGACTTGGAACCAGAGGTGAGAGCAGCATTAGAAATGAATCCATCAGAGGGGCAGCTCAGAGTCAGAGAGGCAGAAATGGGTTGCACATGTGCAGCAGAGGCAGAGAGGATGATGAAGAAGATTCATGGATGTAGTGAAGGAGGACATGCAGAGGGTCGGTGTGACAGAGGTGGATGCTGGGATGGGGGCAGACGGTCTGCTGTGACGACCACTTATGGAAAAGAAGGAGGAGAAGAAGGTTTTCAGTATTATGAAGGCAGTTCACTTCTTGCTGGTATACATCGCAATGTTAACTTCTGCTGCAGACACAACCTGCTGCAGAGCAGGCTGCGACCTGGAAAGATGCCTCAGACCTCAGTGTGCTGAGAGTAAGAGGAAGTTTTTAAAGTATTGTCTTTCCCTGACGCACATTAGTAGAAAAATAGATTTCTACTAATTTTATCCTCCCTATCAGCTCTAATATCTGAAAACAAGGCACCTATGTTTGTACTTGTTGACCTTTATATCACATTTGCATGTGCGCTAGGCTGACATTTGAATTGTACTTTTATACTTGTTCTGTACCTGCTCTCACACTCTCGGGGCTGCAGCTGAGAGATTTTAAAAACCGACACTGTCTTCCGCATATCTGAACAGTTCAATTACACTCCTTCCTTTAAACTTTACAAATGCACCAGCTCTTTGTAGTGATGATCATCCGTACAGAGCTTTTAAACACTGCTCATCTGTCAGTTTTTTCAACTGGTCTGCTGACAATAGGCCTGTCTGTGGTTCTGGTGAATCATACAGCACCGCCTCCGTCATGTGAACGTGATCATTGAGAAACCAGAGGTTAACTTGGGTTGATAATGACCTTTGTGTGACCCCTGACAGCAGATGTTGGGTTAAATGGACCTTGATTTTAAAGGTATGTTGCGTTTTTAATAGAGGGCTCATCAGCAGCTCAGTGGTTAAGTGGGACTGTGTTCAGAGGGGAGGCAAAAAAAACCTGATTCATTCAGTGATCTTCAGAAGCCACAAGCTCCACAGCTGATTACAGAAGTTGAACTAAAGAGGAAGCTAACTCAGAGTCATGCACAGACAGCTCAAATACAGTCCAGCCCTGTGCTGACCTGTTGTTCCTTTCCTCATTTTCTACTGTTAAAATGGTGGATGGTCATACCGACCTTGGTACCAACCACCTGCGGCTGAAATCTTCTGTGAAAGGCAGCCAATCAGAAAGCAGGTTGGTTTAAAGTATGTCCTGAGGTCCAGTATAAGATAAATAAAGATTGTTTTAAGCAGAAAATCACAGGAAGCTACTCTGGAGTCCAACAACAAAATTTGTGGAGCTGGAAATGAGCATTTAAGTGTCTGTGTATGCATATCTGCTCCCATGCACTTCATCATCACGATCATCACTTTATTTCCAAAGCACTTAAAAACAACATAAGTGCTGTAGAAAAAAATGAGAGATCAAGTGTAAAACATTGAATCAGCTACAAGTTCATTCATAAATGCCAGATTTGAAATAGTACTACGCTAAAATCTGAGTTATGTGCTCTTGTTTGCTTTTCTGGCACAATTTCACCTACGTCCCAGGTGCATGGAGAAGTTATTAGGTTACCAGACCAACGCGTTTCGGCTTCATCATGACCCCGATGAAGGCCACAAGCCGACAGGGTCGTGAAAATCGTGCAGCAGCGTTTTTGTAACGGGTGTAGACGTGAGAGGGAGGCAGAGTAACAATAATCCAGACGAGAGGTGATGCCTTTAGGTGGGATCTAGACAGGATGGGCTTGATTTTTGACAGCTGCCTCAACTGAAAGCACTTAAAAACAGGGAGGACTCGACTTGCATGTGGCGGTTAAGTTTTAGGCTGGGGTCCATTTTCACACCTAAATTAGTGATGCTGGATTTTTCATGTATGGCCAAGGAGGAAAAGTCAAAGGTAGGGTTACAGCTGGAGCTACTGGATTTAAAAAGCATGACCCCAATCTTTTTTTTCCTTTAAAATTAAGGAAATTCGGTGCCATCCATCCCCTGATGTCACTGGGATAATCAAGGAGAGGCTCTAATGCACACAAGAAGTGTTTAAGCTCTTTATGCATACAGGAGGTCTCATCCGTATGTAAGAGTTCTCTGAAAGTCGTGTTTATGCAGTAAAGTTTACTTATTGAATCCATCAGCTCAGCTCGCAGATGAGCAGAGAGCCTGCGCTAATCTTCTCCGCTTGTAACTTTCTCTTTACGACAGATCAGACGAGAGCCTTCATCAAACAAAAGCATGATCTGTCTCAGTGTTGGATATTTCTGAGAAGCTGTCCCAACACTGCAAATTCCACTTAATGTTTTTATTTCTTTTTACGTGAAGTTTGACTGTTTTCACACAGATGAGACTTTCCTCAGGTTCCTTTCATCTTGGAAGAGTTTTAGTGACAGTGAGAGACAAGCTGTAACTGACTTTCATTTGTGAGCAGCTGTGTCAGTCTCTGGAAACACATATCGGCACCCGGCGTGTCTCCTGCATCTCTTACTTACTTTACTGATTAATCATGAGTCAATAACTTTTATTAGTTGTGTTATCAGTTTGCTATTTCGGTGATAATGTGTGGGAGTATTACTCAGAGATGAGATATCAGAGTATCTTTTTGGCATTTTAATAAACACGTAAGGGCTCTGAGTCAGTCGTGACCTCTCAGTCTAATCTAATACGGACATCTAATTAGCCAATCACATGGCAGGAACTCAGGGCACTGAGGCGTGTAGACATTTTCAAGATGTCCTGAAGTTCAGACTAATTGCCAGGGTGGGGAAGGAAGGTGATTTTAAGTGACTGTAAATGTAGTTGTTGGTGTGAGTGCTTCAGATACTGTTGCTCTGCTGGGATTTTCCGACGTGGCCGTCTCCGCCGTCACAGAGATGATATGATTCGACTGGTTTGGCTGCTTTGAGCTGAAGGAAGGCAACAATAACTCAAATAACCACTCATTACAAACTAGGTGTGCAGAAGAACATCTCTGAATCCGTAGCATGTTGAAGCTTGAAGCACATGGGCTGCAACGGCTCCTGTGAGCTACATACAGGAAAGTGAAGCTGCAGTCTGCACCAGCTCACCCAGCTAACATTCACACATTCACACTTCAGTTGTTGCATGCAGACTGGAGTCAAACCACCAACTTTCCGATTAGTAGGCAACCTGCTCTACCACCTGAGCTAAAGCCACCCCAGGCTTTCTGACGCTGATGCTTTGAGTAGAAAAGCTCTATGTAAGAGCCAGTCCACACCGTACCCATCTTCCGATAGCTCAGATAGTCTCAAACTGGTTTGTTCGTGATGATGAATCTGATCCAATAGAGCAACTTCAGGATGCGGTAAACGTCATGGATGCAGCAGCTGTCAGGGATGTTTCCAGCAGTGTGCTGAATCTGTGCCATAAAGTATAAAGATGGTTCTGAAGCATTAGCAAGGTGTTGCCTAATGTGTTCCCACAGCCAGTGCTTTAGTTCAGTTGTAGTTAACTGTATAACCTTCCTCCGATAGTTCAGTGACTCCAGCTGAAATGTTAAACGGGCCTTGCAGTAATAAACTGTTTGAGATCGTTCTCTTCCTGCTTTTCATCATTTTATCCCTGCCGGCAAGATTTCTGTTCAAAATATCATAAACAATTATTTTTCTCTCTTCTCCTTTCAAAGCTGATAGTCATTTCATTGGAGCGATGGTTGGTGTGTGTGCGCCTGTTTAGAGATGAGGGTTCGCGTTCAGGTGTGAGTGTCACGGCCAGACCGATGATGGCTTGTAGCCAGGCTGGCTGAGAGGGAGGACACACAGCAGGAAGGACAGAGTGACATAGCCACAGGACAGGCCAGCGAGAGCTATGAGAGCAGACACACACACACACACGCTTAAATAAGGCGATTTAAATGACTCATACCCAAACAAACACTGCACTCGCATGAAATGACAAACGTGCTGATTCAAAGACGTTTCCATTTCTATCTGCAATGAAACATGCTTGTGCACACACACACATGTGAACACACGCGCACACACACTCTGACTGCTGGTATCTTAAGGTCAGCGCGGAGCGCCGCTCTGTAATCAGAGATGTGAACGACGTCCACATCACAAAATCGCGGCTTCTCAAAATAGTTCTTCCCTTTCATCTCTCCCCTCTCCGACGGGCTCCCTCCCTCTCACCCAAAGCGAGCCCAGCATCGATGTGACGAAACACCCATGTCATCTCTTGTGACACAGCGTGCCACGCGCACGCACGCACGCACGCTTCACATACAACTCGCGCAGCGTGACCACTTTCTTTGCTCCTATCTAAATCGAAGCAAAGTCTGTGATGTGATGACTCTTGATTGGTGCAAGCTGGGTCACTTTGATCTGTCTACCGTTTATCGTCGCGTTCAGCTGCCATCCTGTGACAGAAGCAGAACATTCAAACACTTTAACCTCTCAGGCTGCAGCTCACCCAAATTATAATGCCACATGCTCCTCAATGCTTGCTTTAAAATTCCAGTTTAGGCTGATTTAGTGTAAATCCAGCAGCTGCTGCTAATTTTACCCCCTCTGTTCGTTTGTCTCTGCCCTAAAAAAACAGATTATATAGCTTGAAATTGATGCTGTTGCCCCTCTGCCATCAGGAGAGCAGAGGAAATAGCTCTTAGTACTGTTTCCTACAGTAGCACCGTATGCACTTGTGTTTACAGAGCAGACCTGAGCTCGGTGAGCCTGTGCTGTGTTACAGCGCCGTATGTGTGTGTTTGTCGGCATGTTCAGACAGGAGCTGCTTTGCTCCGACTCGTTTACATTCCTGAGACAAACAGCAGAAAAGGAGCTGGCATTTGTTTCTCTCGTCTCTTTCTCTTCATCTCTGCCAGCGTTCTCTCTTTCTCTCGCTAATTATTTCGGCTCTAAAGACACACGTGCGCGATGTAAAAACACAGGTGATCGTGGGCTTAAGCACACATCAGGTGAGGAGTTGGGCGAACCCTTCAGCCGGGTACGCGGGGGCACAGACGGACGTCACGCCGACAGACACACTGCAGAGAGAGCGTGGGGGCAAAATACAAAGTGTGTAAGAGATAAAGCCACTGGTACTTATCGCCTTCTCAGCTGCTTTATCAGTTACGAGGTAGTCAGCAGAGCTTGTGTTGTTGCTCAAGGTTAGGCGGGGCTCGGGGTTACGCAAATGTGCCGTACATATCATTTCACGTTACGGTCACTCTTATTAAGAGCTTGTCTAAAGGTCCTAAAACCATTCCAATGCGTCCCACATCACTGATCATTAATAATCATCAATAAACATGATAAACACATGGCTGGCAGTAGGCCTCATCATACTGGAACTGTACAGTGTGTTCACTTTGGTCTTTAAAGGCTCATTAATGTCATCTAAAATACAACAAGAAGCAGCCAGAGAGCACAAACATCCGCCCAGGCAGCTCGCTCTCTGGGCACTGTGTACTTTTAAGGGAATAGTAGAGTATCTTCCATATATTCATGTGCATATAGTACACATGTAGCATTCACTCCATCGGTTACACATTTAGTAATTGTACATTTATTGAAACGGTTCTAATCTGTTACTGTTATGTGTCTAAAAAAAGTCATAATAAAGTAACACGATCCCTGTGTGACATTCCCTGTAAGCATGTTGTCAGTGCAACATTTAAATAACTCAGGTCCTGACCTTCAGATCAGTCTGTTCACCATAAAGGAGGATCAGAGGTCAAATCTGACATTTGAAATCTTACTTTTTATATTTTGACCATACAGGGAGTGCAGAATTATTAGGCAAATGAGTATTTTGTCCACATCATCCTCTTCATGCATGTTGTCTTACTCCAAGCTGTATAGGCTCGAAAGCCTACTACCAATTAAGCATATTAGGTGATGTGCATCTCTGTAATGAGAAGGGGTGTGGTCTAATGACATCAACACCCTATATCAGGTGTGCATAATTATTAGGCAACGTCCTTTCCTTTGGCAAAATGGGTCAAAAGAAGGACTTGACAGGCTCAGAAAAGTCAAAAATAGTGAGATATCTTGCAGAGGGATGCAGCAGTCTCAAAATTGCAAAGCTTCTGAAGCGTGATCATCGAACAATCAAGCGTTTCATTCAAAATAGTCAACAGGGTCGCAAGAAGCGTGTGGAAAAACCAAGGCGCAAAATAACTGCCCATGAACTGAGAAAAGTCAAGCGTGCAGCTGCCAAGATGCCACTTGCCACCAGTTTGGCCATATTTCAGAGCTGCAACATCACTGGAGTGCCCAAAAGCACAAGGTGTGCAATACTCAGAGACATGGCCAAGGTAAGAAAGGCTGAAAGACGACCACCACTGAACAAGACACACAAGCTGAAACGTCAAGACTGGGCCAAGAAATATCTCAAGACTGATTTTTCTAAGGTTTTATGGACTGATGAAATGAGAGTGAGTCTTGATGGGCCAGATGGATGGGCCCGTGGCTGGATTGGTAAAGGGCAGAGAGCTCCAGTCCGACTCAGACGCCAGCAAGGTGGAGGTGGAGTACTGGTTTGGG
Organism: Diplotaxodon limnothrissa; assembly: GCF_057381915.1. Lineage (NCBI taxonomy): Eukaryota > Metazoa > Chordata > Actinopteri > Cichliformes > Cichlidae > Diplotaxodon > Diplotaxodon limnothrissa. The sequence continues at coordinate 11,424,085 of NC_140617.1, read as the reverse complement.
CTGGTATCATCAAAGATGAGCTTGTGGGGCCTTTTCGGGTTGAGGATGGAGTCAAGCTCAACTCCCAGTCCTACTGCCAGTTTCTGGAAGACACCTTCTTCAAGCAGTGGTACAGGAAGAAGTCTGCGTCCTTCAAGAAAAACATGATTTTCATGCAGGACAATGCTCCATCACACGCGTCCAAGTACTCCACAGCGTGGCTGGCAAGAAAGGGTATAAAAGAAGAAAAACTAATGACATGGCCTCCTTGTTCACCTGATCTGAACCCCATTGAGAACCTGTGGTCCATCATCAAATGTGAGATTTACAAGGAGGGAAAACAGTACACCTCTCTGAACAGTGTCTGGGAGGCTGTGGTTGCTGCTGCACGCAATGTTGATGGTGAACAGATCAAAACACTGACAGAATCCATGGATGGCAGGCTTTTGAGTGTCCTTGCAAAGAAAGGTGGCTATATTGGTCGCTGATTTGTTTTTGTTTTGTTTTTGAATGTCAGAAATGTATATTTGTGAATGTGGAGATGTTATATTGGTTTCACTGGTAAAAATAAATAATTGAAATGGGTATATATTTGTTTTTTGTTAAGTTGCCTAATAATTATGCACAGTAATAGTCACCTGCACACACAGATATCCCCCTAAAACAGCTAAAGCTAAAAACAAACTAAAAACTACTTCCAAAAACATTCAGCTTTGATATTAATGAGTTTTTTGGGTTCATTGAGAACATGGTTGTTGTTCAATAACAAAATTATTCCTCAAAAATACAACTTTCCTAATAATTCTGCACTCCCTGTATGCACACGTTCTAAGGCTTTTTGTCAGTTTTCATGACAAAATCATGAAGTTGACCTTGAAGGCCTCGATGGACACGAGCCAGGTTGTAAACACGACCCCGCTCTACGCCCCCCACAAAGTTTGATCACATGGCATTCAAAACTCTTCAAGCGATCGCGTTCGTGGACACAGTGAAAACCAGAAACAGAACCACCCGAGTGGAAGTCATAAAGGACTGTGATATTTGTTTATGGACTTAATGATAAGATCCGTAATGAGTATCGGCTGTCGTTCGTTAGTTTGCACAGTTTGCACTTGTGTGGGTTGACTGTGTGCATCGCGATATCTTGGCTGTTCTTGGGCTAATCATCGGGGCTCGGACGGTATCGGGAAAATAACTTTGGATGATTTATTGCCCTGAGTCTGAGCTGTGGGCTTGATTGAGGCCGGACGTTCTGGGCGCGGTGGTTGAACCGTGCAGATGGTTGCGCCGTTTGGTGACGGCCAACGCTCTTGCTGCCTCTGAGTTTGTCTTAACTGTCTTAACCGTCTAAGCTGTCCATGAAGCCCAGAAGCTGTTTAACTGATCTTAAATCCCCTGCAGCTTACTCCTCCTTATCGCCTCTTTTTTCTTCCCCCCCCCCTTTTCGTCTCCTCTCATTTCACATACCCACTACTCACTTATTCTCCCTCGGTGTCTGCCCGTCGTTGCTTTCTCTCTCATCAGATGAATTGCTGTAGCTAAAATGGAAACTTGTGTCCTCCTGCTTATCCCTCAGCTGTCATCTCCACTTTTCAGTACACCCCATCAGGTCATAGTTATCAGATTACCTTGAACCAATTATAACAACAATCAATGGAATAGTCGCTGGCCATGTTGCTGTTGCAGCGAGGTTACAGTAAGGCTGACGAGCCGTTCTTAAACTATTTCTGAAAGGAATTTGGTCCCTGTTTCTTCTGATAAATGCAACTTATTGTTCTTTCCTCCCTCCTTTAATCATCCCTCATTCTCTCTCTTTCCAGACGAATACAAGAAGGGAGTGGAGGAGGTGAAGTACATGAGAGGGGATGAAAACCGAGTGAATGCACGCAACCAGGAGAACCTGGTGAGACACACAAACACGCACACACCATCCGCTGACAGCCTGTCATCGGCTCACAGACTCGCAGACCTTTTCCTGACAGTCCATCAGATGAGGCGAACAGACTGCTGTTTGTGTCCAGAGGCGGCTCCATCAGCCTGACCAGCCTGCACGCACACACACATTGTCTTAGTGCAAAAAACACACACAAAACTTGCCTCGCATGCAGGTAGAAACAACATGAGGCGTGTGTGGAATGTGTGGGCTGATCGCTCGGTTGGTTTCACTCCCTCCTGCAAAACTTTTAGGTCTTCAGTGGTGCAAAGACGTACTATATCGTGACTGGGAAAGTCATTCTGCTTCAGAAATTTGCAGAACAGCTTCCCTGTTACATAATAATGTTTGGATGCATTATTCCTCAAAAGGTGAAACTTGCAAAAACAGGTTTTTATCCTCTCCAGATCACTAACTGACTGAAAAGAATGAGCGTCATGTAAATTAGGTCTGCCTTCATATTCAGGTTCACGTTATTTTATTTTACCTGTAGGTAGTTTTGGTCTGCAGTCATGAGTCATACTGTCTCACATGCGCATTTTCAGTACAGACACACACAACAGATAAGGACTGTATTCAATGCAGTTTTATTTATATAGCGCCAAATGAGTTGTTGTAAGACACAAGCTGCGTTTTTACATAGCCCGGTCCGTCTGCCGTTTGCGGTCTGACCAGCATCCGTGTAGCTGCTTGCTCTCACAAAGTAATCCTCACTCAGAGACTCAGAGGTGGAAAATGCATGATGCGGAAACACAGCAGGAAACGCATGCATGGTGATCAACCTTCATCAGAGCCGATAATCAGTTTTATTAGGCATACATACATTATGCCTCTTTCCCGTGTCCCACGCCCGTCACGCAGTGCCGTCTGGGTGAGGATTGTAATTTGATAATCCAGGTTTGATGTGACATTTGCTTCCAGTGATGTAGCTGTTTGTTTTAAACGTATCTATCAGCTGATAATGAAAACTAATGGTGTGCATGTGCGTGCGTTTTCAGGAGAAGAGTAATGTCCAGCACAAGGGCAAACAGCAGAAAGAGGTTCCTGCACCAAACATCAAATCCAAGTAAGTCATGAGTAGCGGGTTTAATCTCGTAAACATGCAGTGGGAATAAATAATAACATCTATTCTTTATGGGCAACTTCGGTAATTTGAATGACAAATGTCAAAGGTACAGTTTGCTCACATTACGTAATATATTTTCTTTTTGTTTTGTGACAGAGGAAGCCACAGTTTCTCTTTCTGTTTCCACGCTGATTTCGTCTGTTTTCAACGTTCAAAATGAACTGTTGAGCCGGAGGTTCTTAAACTGTGGCGGGGGCCCCCTCTCAGAGCCATGCAGCCAGTAGAAAGGGGACCTAGAAAAATGTGAAATAATCTTGCGAATGAAAAATAAGCCGAAGTTATCAGGCTGAACGTTATTTCACTCGAATTCAAGCCGGAGCCTTTTTATTCTGACGAGTTCTAATGAAAACAAACAGAAATGATTATTGAAGCGCGTCTGAATCTGGCTGAACTGATGCGTTCATAAGCGGCTGCTTCCATTAAGTTGTCACCTCAGTATGTTAATGTTATGACGTGAAGCGAGCGATATTTTGTGTCTGGCTTTTGTAATCCTGCCTCGTGGCCGGCCCCCGCTGCGTGCATGTTGATGAGCCTCTGCGTGCGTACATCACGGCTGCTGCCGGCTGCAGTCTTTAGTCTTTTGCTGCATTAATTCTTTATTAAATGATCTTTTAAAATCCTCCAAACAGAACTGTTTCTCACACTGCGGTGAGGGATGTGTGTGCGTGTCTGTGCTGTATGTGTGTGTGGGGGGGTTGTAATGGAAAATTCTCATGATGTATTTGTTGCCTCCCCCCTCCTCCTCATCTCCATCCTCCAACTTCCTCTCCCCCCCTCTCTAACTTTTCCATTTGTGTCTGTGTCTCTCAGCATTCACACGTCAGAAAGCCAGCAGGAATTTTTCAGGATGCTGGATGAGAAGATTGAGAAGGTGAGGAGGCCGGAAGTGGGGTTTGTTGGGGAGGGTTGCAGTGAAGGAGGGGCAGGGCATTTAAAATAACAGCTGGATCCTAAACCATTAAACATCTCCCTCACTGAGGGGGAGGAACAGGTGATCGCCACGGTGATGAGCGCTCGCTGCTCTTAGTCTGCCTCTTGAATTACGCTGCAAGCTCATAAACAGTCAGAAGCACCCAAAGTGAAATGAGTAATCCTCGATTCAGCTTCGCTATGACGGATTAAAATTTTCACCTCGGCCTTGAAACGTGGATGAGGAAATGTAGCTACAGCGTGAAGATAGTAAAATGTTGGTGTATTCGATATATTTCAAACATCTGGAGTTGATTCCAGGAGTTGCGAATAAAAGTTGCATCCTGGGACCTGTTTTGGTTGCAGCTGAAATCGGAGAGTACGTCCATGTAGGTTTTTGGTCACCGTGGTCTTTTTCAAAGGCGTTCCTTCTCATCCATCAGACCCCAAGGAGCCTCTTGGATGAGAGGTGGAACATTTTTTTAAATAACGTAAAGAAGTGCAGTCATCTTCGCTTTTAAACTGTTATGAAACTTGGAGAAGTTTGAATGTTCCCTGCAAATTATGAGTGACCAAATCACGGGGAGGTGCAACTGCCAGCAACCGCTCTGCAACCGGTCTCTAGGCCTGTGTGACGGGGACCTAAAATCAGACTGGATGTTGCCTCCAAACAGTCACAGCTATTATGGTCTGTGACTGCAGTGTGTGTAGTTAAAGCCGTGTTCCAGCCATGCCACAGATTTAATGCGATTCTATAAATCAGCTCTGTGACTTGTTTGACGTCAACAGAGAGCTACACAAATGAGAATGACGGCGAATGCTGGAGGAAAAAACAGATTTCCAGATGAATGATAGTGATACTTGCTGCAGAGTCTGATGGATAGGGTTACATGATGGATTTTTACTAGGCTGCTGTTTTCTTGTATAAATGCAATCGGGTCATAATATGTTAATGTGGCCCAAAAATAAAGCCCGTTAACAGAGCTTTAATTACTGTCTGGTGTTTTAATCAAAACATTATGAGTGCAATCTGCAAATCTGAAAAAAGAAAACATATCTGTCACATTAACGTTGAAGTAAAAGTCTTTTAATTTGAAAAGCATCATTACTATAAAGTAATACAGAGTGGAAATATTACAGTACTGCACTCGGCGTCCTTCTGAGGCATCCTGTGATTTCAGAGCTTTTTTGAGGAGAGTTGGAGAAGCTCTGCAGAGGAAAGGAGAGCAGCTAGTTTAGCCCACCTTTGAGCACTTTATCGGGTGCCTGCAGACTGATGGTGGTCTGTGTAAATGAGGTGGTGTAACAGGTGTCGGCTCTTCTCATAGTCATGCTTTTGTTTGCAGGGACGAGACTACTGTTCGGAGGAGGAGGAGGAGGAAGATGGGACATAGCACAGAGGCCCCCAGGAGTCACCCCCACAGAGAGCCTCACCGTGTGTGTGTGTGTGTGTGTGTGTGTGTGCCTGAGAGAGCGCTAAATCAGTGTTTGACCAATGGGGTGTTGACAGGACACTTTATGTTGGTATGATTTTGTGAGTTGTTGAACATGTGGCAAAGATAATACTTTAAATACAAGCGAAAGAGTGGGGGATGCTTGAGACAGAGAGAGAGAATGGCATAAAGAAAACTTTCTTCAGAGACTATACACAGCCCTCCTTACTTAGCGCCTCACCCCTTCAGGCCCCGGGTGGACAGATGGAGGTGGCGAGGGATGAAGTGACAGGCAGATGAAAGGAGGGAGGGATGGAGGATGACGCGGTGACGGATGTGCACACATCGCGTGAACTCGCCTCTGACGGGTTGGGCACGGCCGTTTCCTCAAGCTGGATAAAGGCGGCTTCGCAGGCCTCCATCTGTCCTCCTGTCTGTCTGTCTGTCTGTCTGTCTGTCTATATTTAACCTCTGCAATTGGACAAAAGAACTTCCCAAATACGGAGGCCCAGGAAGGAGGAACATGTTGGTGGGTGTCTCGAGATGCACGAGTGGAGAAGAAAGAGCGCAGGGAAGGAGATATCTAACACTACCAGGATCCACACTGAACTCTTTGGCCTGCCTGGCTACAGTCAGGCTGGCCTGGGCCGCGGCAGCCTGAGAGAACGGGTGAGGGAGGAAGAGGGAAGGCGGAGAAAGGGGGGAATATTTTGGGGATATTTTAATAAGAGAGAATATGGAGCGAGCTGGTGATTTGAAACTCAACTCCTCCTGCCTTGAAGTCAAGGACCCTGTTTTTGTTTTTTGTTTTTGTTTTTTATTCTGTTCCAGCCAATCATTCACTCAAGCCCTTCCCTTCCATGATGTTCTTTTCTTCAGTTTGTTTTACTCTTGGCTTCCATCGTAGTGTATCCTCATCAAAGCCATTATCGCCCTCACCGCCACAGCAATCAGAGTGAAGCTGCATAATTCACCGCATCTGTGTCTCAACCCAATCCGTCCTCCGCCTTTTACCAGAACCTGGCAGAGCCGTGCTAACGTGCACGTGCAGTCTATTCTTGTACATATGGTAGCACACACGCATTCCAGCACACGTTCGGCGTATCGATATGAGTCACTCAAACACATTAATGTGTTCTCCTCATTTCACCAGCAGACTGTCATGTGCATCAGTCAGAGGTGTTCCATGTAGCTCCACATTTCTGCTTTGGCTGAGTGTTCACACACACACACACACACACACACACTGGCACTGAAGCAGCAAACTGGGCTGAGCGTAAGGGGAGGATGCATGGTTGCCGTGGAGACACAGACCTAATCACTTTTTTTTCTTTTTCTTTGATTTGTTTTGTTTTGTTGCTGTTGTCATCTTTACTGGATACTTACTGTTGTATTATTTTAAATACTTTTTTCTATTAAAAATAGAAAGCGCAGAAGCTCTGATCCTGTGTGTACCATGTTAATGTGCGCGTGCGCACCCCCGCTACTCGGAGCAGAGTAATGGAGCGCCATGATGCCGGCAGTGCACTGAGGAGGGAGAAGTCAGTCTATTTTTCTGTGGTCATGCTGCCTGAAGCCATGCAGTCAGAGCACATTCATTCATAACTGCAGCGCTGTGCTCTGCCACCTGCTGGCACAGACTCAGTACTGCAGTCTGCTCTGCAGGCGTTCTAATAAATACATATAAACATATTTTGGCCATGATCAACAACTTCGTGGGCACTCACATTTTTTTTTTCTAGGTCAAAATAAATCAGTTAGATGTCAGCAATTCTCCAATGAGAATTCAAATCACGGCTCTTGAAATTATTTATCTATATAAATGTGAGCCCTCCGGGTGCATGAGCTAATTCAGCCCAACTGTCAAGCGGAGGTCAGCGTGACATCTCTCAAGCACAAAGATTATTCAAAGAGCTTCAGGAGGCAACGAAATCCTGCTTAAAACAACACGATCTACAAGCTTAATTGTAAAACATGCAGGGGGACACGACCTCGTCTCACATTTAAATCATATAAATATAAAATATATTTAAATCATATGCTCGTATATCCCCTCAGACTTGATGTAGGAGTGTGCTGCAGCAGGCACACAGCTGAATGAATATCATTCATGCTGGTAAAGATGAACAGGGGTCTGTTGAGGCTGTGGTGTTGGCCTTTACTTCGCTGAAATTTTACCTGGAATCCTTTTTGATAAAAATTGTTGGGTGGAGTGGGTGTCAGTTTTTAAGCTCTCTGAAGGATGGTTTGATGGGGAAAATGTGATATCAGCACTAAAGCGATGGAGAAGTAGTGGGTGGAGGTGGAGAGGCAGCCTACGTGGAGGTGAGCACAGCTAAACAGGTGAGTGTCAGCTGTTTCTGTGCTGAAAATAACAGTGACGATACACAAATGCAGCTGTTGGTGGGTTACTCTATGCTGTTGCTCACCTTGGCTTGTAATCACCTGATTCTAAGACCCGGTTAGGGAAACTTCTGCCAGAGATAGCGGGCCTGCTTTCTTCTTCACATGCCTGTAAACCCCAGAGTGCTCCTGAGCTCGGCCTAATGTGCACACTTGGGACTGTGCGTATGATGCCTTGAGTGGGTAACAGTGGTAGAGCCGATCTCCTGGTTATGAAGGGAACATTTGGTGGCCCCGCTGTGTCTTTAATAGCTGTCTCTCTGTAACACACACGAACTCCTTCTTTACCTTGCATGACTCACTTGCAGGGGCGCATGAGGTTACAATCAGCAGCCGCTGAGCACATCGGCAGCGTGAAAGGCTCCCTGTGGGACGGCGCTCGCGGCAAGGCTCTCCCACACAGAGAAATAAAAGTGTTGGAGGCAGACACGGAGAGGGGGAGAGCGGGAGCGAGAAATTAAAATGAGGGAGTCGGGGAGGTGAGAGTGTAGGAGGGAGAGAGTGAGGAGGAGACGGATGTTGCCCGTTAACCTCAGACAGGAATATGGGCAAGAAAATGTTCTTTCCACCCTGACGTAAGTACCAATAAAGAGCCCACTCCTCCCTGCTTCCAGTGCGTGTGTGTGTGTGTGTGTGTGAACAGCCCAAAGTGTGAAAGTCTTTTTAAGGTACAACATGTTCTTGGCTTTCTGAGTGATTTAAATCCAGATTCTTAAAAAATATTTGAGCTAAATTCACTTTCATGAATTAAAAGTGGAACGACACTGCAGTGACTTTAAACTCCCCCTAAAAGCCTTAAAACTTTAGCACCTCCTGAGAAACACCAACAACTGAGATTTAAACCCACTAATTAATCTGAGAGTGACTCCAGGTCTGCTTGTGTTGAGTTTTCTTGGTTGGATGATTTATGTTTTAATCCAGATTACAGATGTAGACTTAAAAATTCCACAAGTTGTAAAACAAATGTTCAGATTTGGTCATCCTGGGATTATTAGCATCAAAGGAAAATAAACTGACAGGCAGAAATAAGATACTCTGATATTTGGATCGCCTGAAGGTGTCTGAGGAAGGCTAGATAGCTTTTAGAAGATCTATATCGATTAATTTTTAATAGGACAGAGAGCAGAGTGTAAAAAAGAATCAATTTAAATCATACGTTTTAAGACTGCCGCACTCCAACGGGCCTTAAATTTGAGATACTGTTATAGGGCAGAATAATTTTTATGTATTATAAAAATTTAACCTGGCTTAACTTCAGTTTTAACCACGTGTGTAGACAGTACTGCATTTTGGATAGAAAATAATCACCTCACACATGCAGGTGAACATGTCTACGCCTGCGTATGACAGCCACATGAACGTATAAATATTCCTTGCATGTGGGAGCATGGTGCATGTTTGTGTGTGTGTGTGTCCATGCAGACGTTGCCCACGTAGACAGTATGAGTCAGCTGTGAGAGGCAAACGGATGGCTTCCTGCCTGGATGCCCAGCAGGCCTCTGCTCAGTGTCTTAACTCTCTCCAGCACTTCCTGGCTGCCTAATACCCACTGTGGAGTAATCCTCTCTGTGAGCTCTAAACATACCTAAACACAATGTCAACCCCTGAACCTCCTCGTTCTCATTTTGTTTGGAGAAGCATACAGTTTCCATCCATCTACAGCGCGACTTAATGATATGTCCGTGTCTTTTAACCAGGCGTATGTAAAACCTCTAAGGATCCATGCTATGGATTACCCTGGAGAAGATGCAGCTCTCACGAGGGGGAGACCAAGGCTTACGAAAGGTGGAATTAGATGCATTTGCATTCACGCTGCACACCCACAAGAACTGACCTACTTAAATCTCAGGAAGCTAATTGTTGAGCGCATACACGCCCATGAGCAATTATGCAACCGCTTGGATGCGTCTACTTCATGTCAACATCACGATCTGATGATGGCTCAAGTGTGATGAAAAAGCACATTTTTTGCAAATTCCATGCATCACCGAAGTGACCAGCGGTGCAGGAAGGAGTGAAATGGATAGCCACACAGCCTGATTGGCTTCTGGTTCTGCACTTGTATTGTATTTTGCTGCAGTCTGCCAAATTCCCATCAGCTGAGTAAGCAGCCAGCGCTGGAGGAAAGACTTCAGCCTTGAGTCTAGTGGTCCTGAGGAGGCTGTGTTTCAGGAATAGGAGCTGTTTTTAGTTGACAAGTGTGGGAAAAATTTGACCATTGGAAGTGGGGATGAGTGGTTTAGTCTCCATCTGAAGTCCTTCAAGATAAGACTGTATATGTGTGAGAAAGAGAAATCTAATTCAGCAAGGATAAACCGGCAGCACCATCTGCTGGTTTGGGATTTCCCCATGATGCTGACACATGCCCGTGCACACCCTGAAAAGGGCTCTCTGCATGATCAGGCACTATCTATTAGAGGTGTACATCACCCAGACAGCCTGGGTGGACGCCCACCTATGTACGAGTCCACACATATAAATCAGCTCGCTGGCATTGCAACTAGAGTGGATTGCAACCTCTCCTCTCCTGAAATCACTTGCTTACAGTGAGCCATAGCAAAACAGCTTTAAAAGACTGCTGTGTGCAGCTGTCGTTATATGTGCGGGGTTGGTAATGTTTCACACGACTATGCCTTTACTCTTGTATTTTCCATTTGAATCTACAGCAAAATAAAAGTAAGCATAACCTTTGCTTTGTTGTCAAAGGAAGCGCAATCCTTTCTTCAGGTGGTTTTATGAGCGTCCTGGTAGAGAAAATAGCAGTACATATTTATCCTCCAGCTTTCTCTGACACGGTTTTCTAGTTTTTCAGTTAGGAAGGATTTACCCTTCTATTTCAAGCCAGAGCAGAGAAAGCACGGTTATTTAAGCAACCACAGTTTAACAAACCCAGAACCTTGGCAGCTTTTAAAACACATTTCTTCCAAACATGAGGGGAAAAAAAGAGACAGTTCAGCTCTATCTGTCATCCACAGATCAGTTACAGCAAAGACAAATGGCTTCACGTCAAGTACGCAACCAAAATTACAAAGCAGATGTTTTGCTGTGACAGAAGAGCGAATTCAAGCCAGCGGTGCCTAAAACTGACGCTGGTCCAGCAGGGCGAGGTTGTTCTCCGAGAGCTGCAGAGAAAGTACAGAGTACAGTGACTAACACGGGTTTATGAGCATTTTCTTCTTTTTTAGGCTGAAACCTGAAGACTCCCGGTCCAGATTGGCCAGAGTTTGGACCTAAATGTTGATGCTGTTTATGTGGCCCTGAGAAAGCTGCCATCATCCTCATCTCTGACCTTTTTTAAAACAGCTGTGTGTAGCAATAAAAAGGACAGGTCCAAAATCTGTAAGGGTGGGGTGTCAGGACTGTAATTCGGAATCGCTCTTCATGTCTTTGGGAAAGCACTAGAGGGAGCTGAGGCATCACGCAGACAGAGAGCATCCAGCAGCAGACAACATGGCAGAATACTCTCATTACCAGGTGGCAGAGATCCTAGCTTACATAAACACAACTGTGTCAAGACAGGGACAGCAGTAAGCCGGCTTTGTCTGTCTGTCTGTGTCTGTCTGCTATAATTAAAACAGGTTACCCGAGGGTTACTGTAATCATATAAGAGCAGAAGATATAATATCATAATAGGATGTAGAGATGGCTGTAGAGAGGCTGACTTTTGGAGTGCAAGGCGAAGCATTTTAGACACACTAAGCGAGTGGACTGTGACTTTCTGCCTCTGTATCTGAAATGTTCTCATATGAGTTTGACACATTTTCCTCATGTGATTGGATAGTTAGACACTTTGTTTTTATTCAAAGAAAAAAGGCCTCCAGTGTGGCTTTAAACACTTTTAAATGTCATCACAGACTTCAGTTTTAGACCTGCCATTTAACTTGTGTCTCCTCTTTGATTGGAGGAAACGGAATCTTTGTCTGATGATAATGTGTTTTACATTATTTTCCATTGTATGTATTGTTGTTTTTGGTTGGTTTGTCTTCTATATCTGTACAAAGGTTTTGCAGGGTAACATGTGGAGATAAATATTCTTGTGTAGAAGTTCTTTGAAAAACCTTCAGGTTTTAAAATGAAAAAGAAAAGACACCCAAGTTTTCAGTTAAGAATGTCAGTCCACAAAGAAACGTTTATGGGAAATAGACTGCTTCTTATATAGCGCTTTTCTACTCTTCTGAGCACTCAAAGCACTTTACACAACTTGTGCATTCACCCATTCACACAAGCACATTTTCTAAGCGCTTTCTAACTAACATTCACACACACATTCATACTTTGATGGATGCATCGGAGAGCAATTTGGGGTTAGTTTCTTGTCCAAGGATATTTGGCATGCAGACTAGGGGAAGCCAGGAATCGAATCACCAACCTTCCGATCAACAGATGACCTGCTCTACCACCAGAGCTACAGAGCTACATCCCTTCACTTATCAGAATAAATTTAAATTTAAGGATGTCTACAAATATAAAGAATGATTGATCCTTTTCAGGGCCACAGGTGGGGCTGGAGCCTATCACAGCTGTTTTAGGGCAAGAGGCAGGGTACACCCTGTTTGTCACAAGGCTAACACATAGACACAGACAACCATTTGCACTCATATTCACACCTATAGGTAATTTAGATTTCCCATTTAACGTATCCACACTAACTGGATTTCTTTGGGAGGGCACTTGGAGAAAACCCATGCAAATGTAGCCCAGATGAAAAATATCATACTTATTCTCTTTATATTAACTGTCCACATCAACAAGCGTCGTATTTCCTATGACCATTGAATGCACCTCTCAGTTCACCCCACGTGAGGGCACCTAGCTCAGCAACCAATCAGAGCCTACCCAGGCCGCATTGACCCTGTCAGCCAGGAAGTGAGGTGGAGGTGCATGGTGTCCCGGGTTTTTCTTATCTCAGCAAGAGGAGTGGAGGCATCTGCTACTCAAACCGAGAAATCCACGGACAAAAGAGAGGAAAACTCAGGATTGAGAGGAAGGAAAACCAGCCTACTTACCTGCTGGAAGTCCGGAGTCGAGTGGCTGGATGAAGGAGAGAGGCAACGTCGGCTAACCACTCACCTTTCATCCGGAGAGCTGCTGCAATTCCAACGCCAGTGTGTGTTGGGCTTTTGTGAAACAGAGCAACGGTCAGGTTTTTTGGAGAGGACGGAAAAGTCCAAGGACCAGGACGATATTCTGGTTGTGATAGATGGCGAGCCAACCACTTTGAGGACGATCTACCCCAAAGAAGATACACACCACACACTCATACATTCCAGTTACATTCACAAGGACCTTTGAAGTTGGCTATCGCCAGCTTAACTCTAAATTCTTAAAGGGCCCCAACGAGTACTTTTATTTTGTTGAGTGTGCACACTATTTATTTTATTTTATACTTTATCTGTACAAATTGGACAAATACCTGTTATACTTTGTAACAATACAAGAGTGGCTACTCAAAAGTTAACATTGTGTCCAGGTCATTATTGCTGCTCAATACTTTGGCTCCATACGAATTTGGTGTCTTCTGATTCTGGCCAGGGTCTTATTACGAGCCCAAGTAATTATTGCGCTGTAATTCACCTTTATACCTTAAAGTTGGTTACAGAAGTGGCGAGCCAGCCAGGAGCCAATTGATTTGAGCATCAATATTGAGGCAATGACCAGCATGGATTTCATACAAAAGTCTGGTGTCAAAATACCTAATGCGGTTGTTGTCGCTGGGATAACACAGGTATCTGAGAAAGATGAACAGGTCATTGACTTTCTGAAACAGTATGGTAAAATCACAAGAGTCCTTTTTGTTGATGATTCACTGTCCAACTTCTACCAAAACCTGATCGTAGAATACTCTAGCAGTTCAGCCTTAGAAGGTTTAGAACCTCGTTTACCATACACATACACAGCACAAGCTGATCCCAGCGTTGTCTATGAAATTAAAACACTCAGTAGCATGTACACTACCACGGTTGGGAGTAATGTTACAAAAACCTACTTGGCGGAACTCAAGGAACTAGCCAAGCTGAGTGGCAAAGACTACGGTGAGGTGCTGAAGGAGATGATGTGTCAGATTGGGGAGGATGTTGAAGCCATGCGACCTACCACTGAAGAACCTTCTCCCACGTATGTCGAGACCACTGTTGTATCTCCGCCCGCTTCTAAAGAGCGACAGTGTCACACCTCACATTCAGATGTTACACCAAGTGATACTGGTGCCACTGATGATGTTCCCCTCACTAATGGAAGGAGAGCAGCGTCCCTCTCAGTAAGTGACTTGAACCCACCTGACATTCAGAAGGTTGTGGTAGAGCATATCGTACGAAGGCAAGATGTTGTCCCACACATCCAGTCCCAGGTGAGACTCCGTTCCTTCTCCGGTAAGGTTCCCAGACCTAACAATGAAACTGATTATGACACATGGCGCACACAAATTGAACTGCTCCAAAATGATCCCAGCATGTCCCCCCTGCAAATATCCAGAAAGATCCATGAGAGCCTGCTCCCACCAGCAGCTGATATAGTTAAGAGTTTGCGGCCTGAGTCACCACCTGTGACTTATTTGCAGCTTCTAGATTCAGCCTTTGGCACTGTAGAAGATGGTGAGGAACTTTTCGCTCAATTCCTGAACACCCTTCAAGATCCAGGTGAGAAGTCATCCACTTACCTTCACCGGCTACAGCTAGCATTAAACAGAGCCACGAAGAGGGGGGGAGTCGCATGTGAAGAAGTGGACAAACATCTACTTAAACAGTTCTGCAGGGGATGTTGGGACAACGACCTACTCAGCGCCCTGCAACTTGAGCAAAAGAAGAGCAGCCCACCCCAATTCTCAGACCTGTTGTTAATGATTCGCTCTGAGGAAGATCGACAGCAAGCAAAAACTAACCGTATGAGAAAACACATTGGCACCACAAAGCAGAGAACTCAGTTACAGTTCCAGGGTGCACATGTTTGTGAACCAGAGGAGAAACATGGGAGTAGCATTGCTGCTATTGAGGATCTGCGAAAGCAGGTGGCGAGTCTGCAAAGTCAACTAACTACATTCATGTCACAGAAAAAAACAAAGTTTGCAAACAGCAAGGACCCTGCAGGGAAGCTGCAGAGTAAGATGTCAAAGCCACATGGTGTAGATGGACGTATGCAAAGACAGACTTCAAAGAGGCAAAGGGGCAGACCCAAGCCCTGGTATTGTTTCAACTGCGGTGAAGATGGACATATCGCTCCATGCTGTGTTGACCCCGCTAACCCCAACCTAGTAGCAGAAAAAAAGAAGCAGTTGGAGGAGAAACAACGCCAGTGGGAAGCGCGAGATTGTACAGATTCACCTTTAAACATCTAACAGTTCCTGTTGTGGGACAAACAGGAGCTGAGGAGAGTCAACAACGTCCCTCAGACGTAAACAATGGTGACAAAATCACAGCTGAGGTTAACAAAGTAAGTACCCCAGCAAAGACTGTCAAAGCACAAACATGTTCTGGCTTAAACCATTCAGAGCAGAACCAATCTTTCCAACTCCCTAAACAGTTGATTGGTACCAGAAGTACAGCTCAAGTGACTGTGAGAGGTGAAGAAGTCAACTGTCTTCTTGACTCAGGCTCCCAAGTTACCACTGTTCCTGAGTCATTTTACCAGCAGCACCTTTCAGAGCAAAAGATCAAGCCACTACATGACCTCTTAGAAGTGGAAGGTGCTAATGGCCAGCTAGTGCCTTACTTTGGCTATATAGAAATGACCATAACTTTTCCAAAGGACTTTATAGGTGTTCCAGTAGATGTAAACACACTTGCTTTAATCGTCCCTGACACTTCACAATCCCTCATGCTCATAGGCACAAACACCCTAGATGTACTGTTCGACATCTACTCAGAGACTGACTTAGCCAATCGTCAACCCCTCCCACATGGCTACAAAGTAGTCTTCAAAATCATTGAGTTGAGACGGAAGCAGACAAGTGACACCCATCAGGGGGTAGTGAAGCTACTTGGCAAGATGCCTCAAGTCATTCCAGCTGGTTCAACTGTAGTGGTGGAGGGAGTCGCCCTTGGCGAGGGCCTTCAGGATGAAAAATCAGTTGTAATTGAGTACCCATCATCGTCCCCCTTGCCCGGTGGCCTGCTACTTAAAGCCGGTCTGGTGGACTTTCCCCAGCGGCGGCCCCACAAGTTGCCAGTTGTTATAAGCAACGAGTCTGACCACGACATTGTCATCCCTGCCAAGTGTACTATTGCAGAGGTTAGTGCTTATCAGACCATCCTATTAAAGGAACACAACAAGACCAAACAGTCAGAACTATCCCAGAGAACTCCAGACACTCCGTCTTTCCAAGAGCCCACCATAACCTTCAATTTTGGTGACTCCCCAGTTCCATTGGAATGGAAACAGCGCATCACTCAGCAGCTCAGCGGCATGCCTGAGGTGTTTGCACAGCACGACCTGGATTTTGGCCGGACGGACCAGGTGCGACATCATATAAAACTTTCGGATGGCACGCCTTTCAAACTACGTGCCCGGCCAATCCACCCACGGGACATTGAGGCTGTCCGGAAGCACATTCAGGAACTCCTTGATGCAGGAGTTATTAGAGAGTCAGAGTCCCCATTTGCGTCACCCATAGTGGTAGTCCGGAAAAAGAACGGCCAAGTCCGGTTGTGCATCGATTATAGGCGTCTAAACCTTCAGACTATAAAAGATGCGTACAGCCTTCCGAAGCTAGAGGACACATTCTCAGCCCTCAATGGTTCACAGTGGTTCTCTGTTCTTGATCTAAAATCAGGGTACTACCAGATCGAGGTCGAAGAAGCAGACAAACCGAAGACGGCCTTTGTGTGCCCTCTCGGCTTCTGGGAGTTCAACAGAATGCCTCAGGGTGTAACGAACGCCCCCAGCACGTTCCAGCGGTTAATGGAGCGGTGCATGGGGGATATGCATTTGAAGGATGCATTGGTCTTTCTTGATGACGTGATAGTATTCTCCCGAACCCTTGAGGAACACGAAGAAAGACTCATGAAAGTGCTCACTCGTCTAAAAGAGTTTGGGTTAAAGCTGTCACCAGAGAAATGTGTCTTCTTCCAGACTTCAGTCCGTTATCTGGGACATGTGGTCTCCAGAAATGGAGTTCGGACTGACCCTGAGAAGATTTCGGCCCTTAAAACATGGCCTGTCCCACAGACCCTGCGAGAGTTAAAGTCGTTCCTTGGTTTTGCTGGGTATTATAGAAGGTTCGTTAAGGGGTATTCCAGCATTGTGAAACCTCTCCACAACTT
The DNA here is from genome assembly GCF_057381915.1 of Diplotaxodon limnothrissa. NCBI lineage: Eukaryota > Metazoa > Chordata > Actinopteri > Cichliformes > Cichlidae > Diplotaxodon > Diplotaxodon limnothrissa. The sequence continues at coordinate 11,407,048 of NC_140617.1, read as the reverse complement.
AACTTCGGGGTACCCACCTAGCCACAAGAAATCAAAAGTAAACGCAAGACAAAGTGCACATCAGTACCATGACCCAAAAGACCCTTTCGGAGGTCGCTGGACGCCAGCTTGCCAGGAAGCCTTCGAGTCAGTCATCCAAAGTCTCACCACTGCCCCTGTACTTGCCTTCGCTGACCCCCAGAAACCCTATATACTGCACACCGACGCCAGTACCACCGGGCTTGGTGCTGTATTGTATCAGGAGCAAGAGGGACAACTTAGAGTCATAGGCTATGCAAGTAGAGGGCTGTCACGGAGCGAAAATCGCTATCCAGCGCACAAGTTGGAGTTTCTGGCGCTCAAGTGGTCAGTTACAGAAAAGTTCAGCGACTATCTCTACGGCAACCACTTCACTGTTGTAACGGATAGTAATCCGCTGACTTACATTCTGACTTCAGCAAAACTTGACGCAACTAGCTATAGGTGGCTAGCAGCACTGTCCACATTCTCTTTCAAACTCCTCTATCGTCCAGGGAAGCAGAATGGAGATGCGGATGGATTATCACGCAGACCACACGGAGGGCTAGCGGACGACCTGAAATCACAAAAAGAGATTGAACGCATACAACAGTTCACTCAAGATCACCTTTGTGATCCAGACAACATCAATGCTGTAAATCAGTCTGTGGTGAAAGCAATCTGTGAGAGGCAGTTCACCTACAGCGTCAGTCCTGACAATGAAAGAGAGGCAGATGCAGATTGTGTTGCCTTGGTGGAGGTGCTTGCTGTGTCTCCTAGTGCTGTACCTGATAGCTATGGGCAAGAGGAACAGTTTGGAGGTCTGCCAACCATTCCCCATCTAACTGAGGCAGAGCTGGCAGACGAGCAAAGAGCCGATCAGTGTATAAAGCATGTTATTTCTCAGATCGAATATGGGGACGCACCACCTCCAACCGTGCGCACACAGTTCCCTGAGCTTCCACTGCTCCTCCGAGAGCTTAACCGTCTTGAGCTCCGCAACAATGTCTTGTACCGGCGACGCCAAGAGAGGTCCCAGAAAACCTACCAGCTTGTACTTCCAGCTGAGCTTCGCAACACAGTTCTCACCAGCCTGCATGACCATATGGGTCACATGGGAGTCGACCGTACACTGGACCTTGTAAGGTCAAGATTTTATTGGCCAAGGATGGCTTTGGACGTGGAAAGGAAAGTGAAGACGTGTGGCAGGTGCGTGCGGAGGAAGGCACGGCCTGAAAGAGCGGCCCCCTTGGTCAACATTAATACGACACGACCTCTTGAACTCTTGTGCATGGACTTCTTGTCCCTGGAAGCTGACAGGAGTGGAACCAAAGATATATTGGTGATCACGGACCACTTCACTAAATTTGCAGTTGCTATCCCAACACCTAATCAAAAGGCCCGCACAGTGGCAAGGTGTCTGTGGGAGAACTTTATGGTACACTATGGCATCCCAGAAAAATTGCATAGTGACCAGGGCCCAGATTTCGAGTCCCGCACAATCAAGGAGCTCTGTCAGGTGGCTGGTATCCACAAGGTGAGGACAACCCCATACCATCCTAGGGGCAATCCTGTGGAACGATTTAATCGTACCTTGCTTGATATGTTGGGAACTCTCCGTGATCAAGATAAGTCCTGTTGGCGTGACCATGTAAGACCCCTGGTCCACGCTTATAACTGCACCAGGAATGAAGTGACTGGTTTCTCCCCGTACGAACTGATGTTTGGACGCCAACCTCGGTTGCCAGTTGACCTTGCATTCAACCTGCCAGTGCAAGAGGAACAACACTCATCTCACTCTGAATATGTGCAAAAACTCAAGTCACGTCTCAAAGAAAGCTACAAGTTAGCTATGGACAAGGCTGCAAAGATGGCTCACAAGAACAAAATGAGGTTTGACAGACATGTAACTGCATCAGACTTGGAAGCTGGAGATCGGGTATTGGTCAGGAATGTCCGTATCCGGGGCAAACATAAGATTTCAGACAAGTGGGAACACACTGTGCATGTAGTGGTGAGAAGGGCAGGCAACCTCCCAGTATATACAGTTAAGCCTGAAAACAAAGATGGTCCCCTAAGAACACTACACCGGGATCTGTTGCTACCATGTGGCTACCTACCTGTGGAGGAAAGCAGTGAGCATGTACAGAAGCCAGTGTCACGCAGGCCAAGAACCCGTGCAAATCCAGCGCTAGAGGAAGAGAACTCCTCAGACGAAGAAGATGATTTGCTCATTCCTGTTTGGTTGAGTTCCCCTGTCCACACAGTGAGTGAGAGTCCTGTAAATGTTCCTGATATTGACAACCCACCTGTTTTTGACAGCCAATCTGATTTTGGCAACATACCTGATATGCCTAACAGTACTACAGATGATACTGAGTACTTATCTACCAATGGAGTCACACCGACCGAACAAGTGGATGAAATAACCTTAACTGAAACTGACTCACCTGTTGATGACCCAGACGTCCAAGAAAGGCAACTTCCATTTCAGGAGGCTGGCACCAGAGGTGCGAATTCTGAGGAGAGAGTGGAGGAGATAGTCCCAGTGGATACAAGGGAAAACATGGATACAAATGATTCTGTAAGGAGATCTGAGAGAAACCGTCGTCCGCCACGACGGCTTGACTATACGGAGCTAGGCAATCCTCTGATCACTGCAGCAAAATCATTCTTGCAAGGACTGTCTTCAGCTTGGGCCGATGTCATCAGTGATGGTGAAGAGCCTGCTTCGCCCTCTTCCTTGACCCGTCAAATAATCATCATTTAACTGTCTACCATGCACAGGGACGTGCATGAGTTCAGGAGGGGAGGGTGTAGCCCAGATGAAAAATATCATACTTATTCTCTTTATATTAACTGTCCACATCAACAAGCGTCGTATTTCCTATGACCATTGAATGCACCTCTCAGTTCACCCCACGTGAGGGCACCTAGCTCAGCAACCAATCAGAGCCTACCCAGGCCGCATTGACCCTGTCAGCCAGGAAGTGAGGTGGAGGTGCATGGTGTCCCGGGTTTTTCTTATCTCAGCAAGAGGAGTGGAGGCATCTGCTACTCAAACCGAGAAATCCACGGACAAAAGAGAGGAAAACTCAGGATTGAGAGGAAGGAAAACCAGCCTACTTACCTGCTGGAAGTCCGGAGTCGAGTGGCTGGATGAAGGAGAGAGGCAACGTCGGCTAACCACTCACCTTTCATCCGGAGAGCTGCTGCAATTCCAACGCCAGTGTGTGTTGGGCTTTTGTGAAACAGAGCAACGGTCAGGTTTTTTGGAGAGGACGGAAAAGTCCAAGGACCAGGACGATATTCTGGTTGTGATAGATGGCGAGCCAACCACTTTGAGGACGATCTACCCCAAAGAAGATACACACCACACACTCATACATTCCAGTTACATTCACAAGGACCTTTGAAGTTGGCTATCGCCAGCTTAACTCTAAATTCTTAAAGGGCCCCAACGAGTACTTTTATTTTGTTGAGTGTGCACACTATTTATTTTATTTTATACTTTATCTGTACAAATTGGACAAATACCTGTTATACTTTGTAACAATACAAGAGTGGCTACTCAAAAGTTAACATTGTGTCCAGGTCATTATTGCTGCTCAATACTTTGGCTCCATACGAATTTGGTGTCTTCTGATTCTGGCCAGGGTCTTATTACGAGCCCAAGTAATTATTGCGCTGTAATTCACCTTTATACCTTAAAGTTGGTTACACAAACACAGGGAGAACATGCAAACTCTGCACAGAAAGACCCCGGCCTGATGCAAGAACCTTCTTGCTATGAGGCAACGTTGCTAACCACCCTCATTCTTTATGTTTTTTCGTCTGAACAGCCAGACTTTCTTGTTTTTTTAAAACAGTTCTCCAGCTTTCTGAAGCTCTTTTCTTGAAACATTGACTGCTTCTGACTCTGCTTTCAGTCCTGGTACTTGTACCTGACCATTTTTGTTAAATGTAATGAATCATTCAAGCATAAAAATGGCACTTAACTCAAGGGATGAATCAATTTAATGTCTAGAGATAAACAGCAACTGTGGAAATAATCATTTTTAAATCATATCTTCAGTGTTTGCACCAGTGAGATGATTCATTAACAAATGTGAGAAAAACTTACAAGTCGAGGACAAAACCGAAGTGTGAGGCCTGAAAATATCTACAGCAGTGTGAGAATATCTGAAAGTCATGTCCTCAGGAAACAGAGAAAATCCAGGAAAGACCTGAGAGATGATCTGAACCTTCAGCTCATCCATTTACTGCTAATTGAAACCTGGAAACCTGGAGAGCAGTCCCTTCTTTCGAATGTTGGAACACTGAGCTACTACTCAAGAACTGGACTGAAAGTTGGTGGAAACAGGCCTGACAGACAGATGAATCCACATTTAAAAATTTTAGTTCAAACCATCATCAGTGCGAATGGAGAAAGTCAGGAGGGAGGTACAACAGTGAGTGTCTGCAGCCATCTGTACAACAGACCTCAGCATTACTGAAGCAATGTGGGGTCATTCTGACAGAGCACAGAGAAAAAGGCAAAAACATCCAAAGAAGAGCTTTAAATGTCCTTCAAGAAGACTGGAGAACTATTCCTGAAGACCCTCAGAGAGCTGGTAGAGAGCTGCTCACACCAAACATCACTGCTGCTCACTTTCAAGGGCTGCCTTTGTCTCATATACTATATTTCCGTTTACGTTTAAATGTTTGAGTAAATCAATGCTTCTATTTCCCATTTTTCTAACAAATGATAAAAGATTCGGGTTGGCTGCAGAGTTTTGCACCGTGCTGTAAGAATTTCAGAGGGAAAAAAGTGCAGCACTCTGCGAAGTGCAGCACTCTGATGTCAGAGTTGATGACTTCATGGTCTCCAACTCTGCGGCATCCAGAAGGCTGTCAAGGCTCCAGATGTGGAAAAGGAAAGAAACATTTAGGAAAACGTGCAGGAATGAGGAGAAATGAGGAGAAGTATAGCGAGCGGGGCTCACTTACCCCAGTTTACTAAATGGATATATAGCGCTTTTCTAGTTCCTAAGGACCCAAAAAGCGCTTTACATTATCCACCCATTCACACACAGGTGATGGCAAGCTGCATTGTAGCCACAGCCACCCTGGGGCGCACTGACAGAGGCGAGGCTGCCGGACACTGGCGCCCCCGGGCCCTCTGACCACCAGCAGTAGGCAACGGGTGAAGTGTCTTGTCCAAGGACACAACGACCGAGACTGTCCAAGCCGGGGCTCCAACCGACAACCTTCCGATTATAAGGCGAACTCCCAACTCTTGAGCCACGATCGCCCCTAAACACTGATAGAGATGATTTAAGAATCATCAGCTTACTGTAAGGAGGCAATTTATTAGAATCCAAGGTGTTCAGTGAGACTCTGGATAATAATGATTATTATGAGTAAATTGAGAAGTTTGATGAGGGCTCCACGGCAGCAGCAGCCCTCGGGGATGTAGGAGGAGTAAGGAGGTGTGGAGACCTACACCCACCCACACCTTCCTTCCTCTCTCCCTCCCTCCCTCCCTCCCAGTGGCAGCGTGGCTGATCCTCGGCTCACTCCTCTCTCTCTGCCTCACTCTCTGGACTCGCGGCGGATTTTGGAAGCGACGATGCGAGCTGCCCGGACTGCGGGAGCCGGTGTGCTGTGGGCGCTGCTGTGCGCTCTGGTGCCCGGCGGGGTGTCGGAGCTGGTGACGGCGGTGCAGGAGCAGGTCAAGCCCGAGTCCTCCCTGCTGAAGCCCAAGGTTATGATCGCCATCGTGGCTCGTAACGCGGCGCACAGCCTGCCATACTACCTGGGCTGCATCGAGAGGCTGGAGTACCCGAAAGAGCGCATAGCGATCTGGTGAGAGCCGCACTCACAGGCTGCAAACCCTGGTTTTATTTCGGGCAGTGGCCCGTAGATTCTCAGCGCACACCCAGGAGCTACATGATGCTGAGCATCTGTAACGAGAAGCAGCGGGTGTGCGCGTTAATTCTTGGAAACCTCCGAGACCTGTTGCAGAGTTTTATGATGTACTTAACTCGCGTGTCTGCCGGCATCCAAATTGCACACTGTGGGAGAAGATGAAAGGGCTGCTGTGCATGTTAGGTTCGACTTAACCCTTAATCACGGTTCCTTCTGTCTGATTCAGCACAAACCTGCGGAAACGGGGCTTTAAAGCAGCGGGGCTGCCGGGTATGAAGGGGCCTCACCCCAGGTGAGGTCCTGTGTTCCGTTTGGTCTCATAGAGCTGACTGTGATAATAAAAAGCAGGTGAAGGGGATAAAAGGAAACACTGAGCTGGTCTGACAGCAGGACGGGAAGTCATGCGTAAACTGTGTGTGTGTGTGTGTGTGTGTACCCAGGATGTGGGTTCTGCGGGCTGATGGATCATATCAAAGATGGGTGATTTCTGGCTTCCACAGGCTTAAATATCCAAGTGCAAAACATGTGAAATGGCAGATAGAAACAGCTCTGTGTTGAAGCTTTGCAATGTTGTTGGCATTGGTCTCCGGCTTTCGGTGTTTTCCTTTGTTTCCCAGCCTTCCCTTGCCGAATGTCTTGCTTTTCTTTGCAGAGAGTCTAATTGAAAGACCCTCAGGAGAATACACAGAGGCACTAGAGGGACTCACAAAGAGGAGGGAGGCTTCATTACACAGCAAAGTGCCTGAGATGCCATGGCTTTGTGAGTGGTTTAGGGCCCCATCAGCTACGACAGGCATCTCTGTACCTTGCAGTCAAAGTAGAAGCACAAAAAAGCTTTACGTTCTTGAAACATAACAGCACCTAACACACGTCTGTTTTAGGTGCAGCTGATTAAAATATTTCCACTAACATCCATCTGGTGATGTAAGAGGATGTGAACAGTATAAGTATAACAGTATAACAGTATAATACTTTGAGCAACACCTCCAGAACACTGAGTCTGTAATATGTGGTGCTGCCTTATTGTAATTTGAAGGAGGAGTAATTGGAAACAGTGAAACAGTTTTAATGTTTATAAAGTTCTTATTTTTCTAAGTTAACAAAAAGTGTCTGTGTGGTTAAGTCGGTCCGGAAAATGACATGTTTCACTGCAGCTCTGTGCTTCTCTGCTGTCATCATTACTGTTACCCATCGTGTAAGCCAAACCACCCAATGAATGCCCAATTGTAGTTCAGTTATCCCTAAACACATAAATACGCGTCAGAGCGTTTTACAGCATTTTTTACAAAACTCATTACTGCTGTGCGACAGCTTCAAACCCAAACATCAGAGTGTCCGAAGCTCCTCAGATAGATGGGTGATGCAAACACTTTGAGAATAAAACAGTAACACAAATTCCTTCTGATGACCTCAACATTACTGCATCTGAGCTGTTATTTTATATTATATGTTTGACTGTGGACTGCTTGGACAAATAGAGACATGAGTTTGGAGTTCCCATAAGGTAAGAGCCAAAGACTCTGTGGTTTAATGTTGCACAGCCATCCCGGAGCGTAGCTGGTGTGCTTTACTACCATCCTCAGCTTGTCTATGGGCCAAGTGATAAAACCTAAAGGGAAAGTTTGTGGCTGTGAAGCTTCACTTTTGTGAGGGGACACGGTGTTCCTCACTGTACTCGCTCTCGGAATCTTCATGCTTGAACACCACAGAGGACTGTTTTCTTTCTCCATACCCGTTTCATAAAATGCAGTCCAATAGGAACAGATCGGGAAAGGTGGTGAAGGATTCAGGTGATTTTTAGAGGGAGACACTGGGAAGACCAATGTTTTAAGTGAGAGTCCTCTCTAGTCTTCAGTAAAATAAGCTCACGGTACTTAAATTAAAAAAAAATCTAAAATTGTTTGTTCCTTAAATATTTTCCACTGGATCCACGGCTTTTTAATAACATAAAATATGATGTCAAATTGAGAAGCTTCTTTAGCTTTTAGAGTTTTGAATCCTTTGTCTTCAAGTATTTTTGTCCGCTTTAAATCATCTGGGTAAGGTCACACAGCTATTTCTAATGCAAGATTTTCTCCTGACAGGGCTGTGGATGTTGGGATGACCATTTCATTTTATTCCAGTTTCTATGGCAATCTGATCATCCGCTCAGATCTTCACCACTCTCTACCAGTTTTGGGAAGGTCAGACAAAACTGCCCGCCTGTAAAAGTTTTCCCCCTACAAGCGGGCACAGGTCTCACAGAGAAGTGGCAGTGGCTTGAAAAAAGCTCTCACACCGCTGCTAAAGAATGAAAGAATGCAGGGAATTAGCAAGAGAGGGGGCAGCTGTGCAGAGAGAAGGTGGTCAACAATGGTAGCAGGTTAGTTAATCCACATTCCCACACTAGCTCCACCAAATCTGCTCTCCTCGATCCTCTTGTTGTTTTTCTCCTTTCGGGCACTGAAAGAGAAATGTGCCGATGTTTAGAAAGGCTAACAATAAGGTCAGAGAAACTGGATTTAAGCGTCAAACTCAGTGACTCATCAAGGGCGTTGCCATCTCTGTGATTTATAGGCATGGACATGACGGGAAACAATGAAATTAGATTGCTTGTATTTCTTCTGATGCTTCTTGTAACAGTAGGAGGAAACAAGGTTGAGTTGAGATTACTTCATGCTTTATCTTTGGCCAGTTAAAAGTTTTAAGAGTTTCACCTTCAAAGGAGGCGATGGAGATTTCCCCGTACACTGAACTGTGTTTATGTTTGATGCACAATGCATGAAAAACCTCAAACTCAGCACAGCCTCCTATTAGTTTCCTGCTAATGCTGCTTTTCGCTGGCTGCCGGCTGTGTGTTGCCTGCAGGCTGTGTTCATCTGAAGCGCTTTCCCAGGTGCTCAGTTGGAGGTCGTGATGATTTGTGGACCCAATCTGGAAAATAGAGCGCCAGCATCGCTGCCTTTTCCCAGGGGGACTCTCTTTTTCACTTTCATAATGTCGTGTTGTTTATTATCCTGTAAAGCCACTTAACCCATATTTATGACCGTCACTGCACTTTATACTCAGACACAATGGGGAATGGTCCTTGTGGTATGTTTTTTATAGCGTTTAACATAATGAGCAGTTCTTGTCATTACATTTCATTGATAGAAATATTGCACAGCTGCAAAATAACAGGGAACGCTAAAAAGCCAACCACAGCTATTATTTTATTTTTTCTAAATAATGAGATAATTGCAAGTCCTCATGTACCCAAAAGCCTCAGGCACCATGAGTGTAAAAGTTCGCAATGTTCCACGGCTGTGTGAATACATGCTGAAGGCCTTGGTGAACAGTGTGCCGTGTACTCTGGAGATCCTGCCAGGTATGCCACGGTATCTTTGATCTATCATGTCATTATGACATCACGAAAAGATCCGATGTGCGTCACGTGACATAACGTGACATATGCAATCAGAGTTAGGTAGTAATAATACATCTCCCTCTCTGGTTTATTCACTACATTCATTTATTAGTTATTATTCATCTCTGGCGATATCTTCCCCAGTGCAGCTTTTGTCCATTCTCCATCCTCTCACCCCCAACAGGTCGCAGCAGAGGTTTCTTCCTGCTGAAAGCGTTTTCTTCCTTCCTTCTGTCGCCACGTGCCTGCTTATAGGCGTTGATTGTTAAAGTTCCTCTGTGTTATTGTTGGCTCAAACACACAAAATTCTCTTGCGAATGCAGTTCTTTGCATTCACAGTACAGAACTAGTTTTCTGTCATATTGTCCAGTAAAAGCTGAGTGTAGCTGTGATGCTGTGCAGGATTATCAGTACATAGTTTCTTTCTTTTAGCCCTTTGCTCACCAGGCTTTTTATATTCCCTCTGACTGATACAGTGGAGGAAAGTGGAAAGAATAAAACGGGCTTAGACGTTTATCGGTTTTGGAGCGCGGAGCAGATTTGCCGTGCCAGGTGTGTTACCTCGGGGCTCATTCCTCTGTGGAATTGCACCAGTGAAGGAGAAATTGTTCTTGGTTTTGTTGGGACAGAGCGGGACTTTTCAGAAGAGCAGCTCCTCCGAGCGTATGGAATAAATTTTGAGGACGGGATAAACTGTTGTGAGTTAGTGCTGACAGCGTGGGCATTTGTGAATGATTAGAAAAGTGCTTTTTTATTTCCCAAGTTTTTTTTACTAAGGAAAAATATGAGTGTGTCTAATGATCTCCTTAGTTCTGCTACAAGTATGACTGGATTTTCAAGCATGTGCACAGCATCTCTTCTCACATCAACCCTGTGTGTTTGATGTGGACATGTGTGTGTTCTGTTAGACACATAATGATTGTGTGTTCCACTCTGCTCCTTTGGCTCTGCCCCAGTTTTCCATTTACTTCCCCTTTATAACCACCAGGCCCACAGTGAGCCAGAAACAGTCCATGATCATCTCTTACCTCCCACTCATTATCACTTGAAAACTGCAGTCACATCCAGTCCATGGGAAACTTTAAAATCTCTTCAAACATCTGCTCTGATTTTTTAAAATAAATTCCAGAAACACAAGGTGACATTTTCCAGATAAGCAGCTGGTAATGACACAAACTCAGTGGAGCAGACGAAACTCTTTTCTTCTCAGCTGCAGCACAGTTTGCTTTGCAAACGTGAAGTTATCCTAAACCGATTTGATCTGAGCACAAGATGCATGTTTAGCGTGGTCACATTTTTTCTTGCATCTTGAAAGCTTTCTGGAAACAGGGCTTTTATTTAACACCAGCCCATTAGGTGGTATTAGTAGAAGTTATTACAGTATGTGGCCCTCCGACTATTTTCTAAACGCAGTAACTTCGAAGGTTAATCTTTGCCAGCCCCGCGCTCAGCCTTACCATCCAACTCTCTGTGAAGTTGAAAGGACGCAGCCGATATTTTACCCGATAACAGACCGGCCCCGTAGCAACAGGCTCTTCATGGGAATGTCTTCTCTCTAGCATCGACATATTTGTTCAATCTAGTGAAATAAACAAAGATGATTTACTCTCCAATCCCTCAGCCTCTTCTTCAAGCTCTCTTTCTCGCTCTCTCTCCCCCCCCCCCGGAGTGGAAATGATTGTTCCCGTGCTGGACTCCAGATGGTGAATTCTTGCTTAGATGCCCCATGTGCTCCGCAGCACCTCAGCAGCATGGTCAGACGTTGGCAGCACACCAGCAGTAGAATTTGCAAATACCTAAACACAATGGCAGCTTGGTATTGTCTATAGGATGAGGGAGGCCTGAGTATGAAATTAGATTAGTTGAAGTCGAGGGACATTCAGAGGGAGGCAAGAACGAATTAGTCGGGTAAAGAATTTAGAAAAACATTTTCATAACTAGTATGATATTCATTAGACTTAAGCGTCACTTTACTGACTTGTCTCCTGCCCCACTGTGTCCTTTCCACTCGTTCCCTGACATCCTTCTGGTCCTCCATCTCTTCTTCCATCTCAACGTTTTGCTGATTTTCTCTCTCTCTGTCTTTCTGTTCATTTTAACCTCCAACTTTTCTTTTTACAGTAAGAAAGTATTGATGTAATTCACCGGCCGAACGTACTTTACACGTTTACACATGTTAACTCTACATATCCGTAACATTAGAGCACATATTTAGGGTTTTGGTGCCAAAAAAAGCCAAAACTCACCTGAGATTAACTTGAAAAAACTGAGAATAGCTTCCTGTGAACACTGAGATGGTGTCCTGTGAGTTTAAAAAATAGATTCAGGGAGACATACGCAACCATACACAGTCATATCAACAGCATATAGAGCAGTATGTTGAGATAATTCTGTGAAACTGATCAGTTAAACTATGTCTTATGAGTTTTTTAAATCATGAAAATTTCATACTAGAGCCTGGGATTGCCACTTTTTAGTGTATCATCTTGTTGTAGTATATTTGCTGGTTGCTGCCGCTTTAAATGCATGTCTTACTTCTAGCTGCTCCCTTGTCAAAGCTCTTTCATACATGCATTCTTTTGAGTTATTCAGATTCAGAAGCTTCAGTCAGCAGCTTGATCCACAAGGACGACCAAAATAGGACAGATGCACACGCAAGAACTGTATTAGTTTATAATATATGATTATTAATTACATGTAAACAGGATCTAAAAGCAAAATTATGTACTTCACTTTAAACCATTTTGAGATAATTATATAATTATAAGTTTATTGAGTTGACTAAAATGTGAATGGATGTCTTTCTGTATATGTGGGCTCTGGCCTCTGTAACTGCCGTGGTAAGAAAACTCGTGTATCACATGTCACATGATTTCATGCGTAGAGGCAGATTGAATGATAGAATCCTTTGACCTTTACATGATATTAAAGCGAGAACCATATGAATTTCAAATCCTTCTTGTCGAGATCTCAGGTAGAGCGCTTTGCTCTCAGACTGCAGGCTTGTATGAGAGGGGCTCATTTCTTCTGTGCTTCAGTGCTGTCCTTCTCTAACATTTGATGACTATCTTTTTCGAGCCTTGAATATGAATGCCAGAAATTACACTACAGTGTGAGTCTGTTGGCCTTGGGTACTTTTGTTGACCCTGAAAGTCATGAGGAATTTCAGTCCAGACGTCTCAGCTCACCGCTCCCTACTCTTCTCTGTTCTTCCTCCATCTCTCTCTGACCATCCACCCCCACCCCTTTCCCCTTTGCCCCGCCGGGCCGTCAAGAAGCCGACAGCCACGTCAGCCTACGGACTGTATAGCAAAGTCAACCCAAAGAAGCACACCCTGTATCATAGTTATTATGTTTTAAAGGCATCAGTGTTCACGCCTGTAAGAGGTACTCTTACTCCCTAATTAAATGCAGCACCCAGTCATTATTGGCAGTGATATTAGATAGTTTATTGAATAAACAGTCAGCTGATACTAGCCTCCTGGGCCTTTCAGAACTGTGTTTACCTCAATGGGCCAATCTCAGAGTCAAGCCTCTGTGCTTAAAGTCAGAATATCTGGCTCACCTTTCTGGCTTGGATAACCATAAGGAAGAGTGTGTGAAATAATGTTGGTAATCATTTTTATGCAATGTTATTACAAAACATTGCCCAGAGTCTTTAAATTTTTGACTCCTTTATGAACATTTTTTAAAATGATTTGTTTTTGTCGTGCCTCACTCTGTTTGTCTCACGTGTAACACTGTGTGCACGTGCTACTTTGATTGCTTTATTTTACACTAATCCACTGCTCTTAAACTTTAATCCCCATTGGACCAATCACGTGCTGCATTCCCATCTCATATGGACCCCAGATTTCATGTTTCACATGAAATCTGGGGTCCGTATGAGATGGGAATGCAGCACGTGATTGGTCCAATGGGGATTAAAGTTTAAAAGGCAGATTGCTGAAAAGCTCTTATGGAAGAACAAATATCTTCCATAAAGTGATAGAGAGAAGGAGTGATGGGATGTGTAGGTGAGGCTTCAGGAAGCATGTGCTATCCAGATGCTGAGCCTAACCCCAAAGCTGCAGGCAACAGAATAATGAGGCTGCAGCTTACCCTAACCTTAAAAAACGGTGATGAGGGGACAGTATCGGGCAAGAGAGGAAAATAAAAAGGGTATGGAATGATGAAGAAGGGGGATATAAATCCAAGATCCTAAATTGTTGCATTTACCCAGTTATTGAATCGTGTTGCATCCCTGTGCATCAACGCCTGCACATCCATTTTTATCTTACTTCCCATAGCTAGAGGGACAAAAAGCTGCAGAGGTTTAAGTATCATCTCAGCACAGCTGAAGGATTTGAAAGAAACTGCAGGGGCTCTTTGAGGTCTCGCTGATCCAGCCTAAAGGTAGAGGAAATCCACCAGAAAGGATGATAGTTGCCTTGTAATAAAGAATGAATGCAGTAAGATCGAATGAGTTGGAGCCCCGGCTGTTCGGCAAACGTGATGAGGAGCAGAAAATGAGGTCGACTCTGGGTAAGTGTGTTTTCTGTGTCCCCATACACAGAAGCCTCGGTCTGTTTGTTTCACATGTGCACATTGTGTGCACATGGTGCTTGGATTCATACATTGCTAAGTTTCTCATGTTCAGAAATCATAAGGAACACTAAGATGCAATGTTGGTAATGGAAAATCACAGTGTGCTCGGAGCTCTTAGTGCTCAGAGGGGCTGGGCTGCAGGAGCGGCAGCCAAACAGGATGTGTTTCAGGGGGAAAGAGTCAGAAAGCAAACTTAATTCTAAAGCAGCTGCGGATCATTCTCAATAGCTTAATTTGTATTTATGTACCCAGACGGAAGCTGTGATGCTGCACACGGTTACTGTAAAAATACTATAAATGCTAATGTTTTATGTATCAGGACATTATAGAAATAATCCTTAGCAGGTCTAACATTAGGAAAATACAACCTCAGATAAATAGAAACACATAAATAGAAACACTGTCTTTTTATTTATTCAAGAAGAACAGCCAAGCTGCAGAATCAGTGTGTGAAACACAGGCAGGTGCTGCTAATCAACTGCACTTCATTAACTGATCTTCAGTCAGTGTGAGCACCCAGCAGTGCCAACAAAACTAATGAGGAACAACATTATCAATGATCCTAATCACAAGGCCAGCGACCTGAGCTGAAGGTCAGATGATGAAGGTCAGAAAAAAACCCCTCAAGATTTCCATCTCAGAGTCCACAGTTTGGGTCATACTATGTAAAACTGCAAGTTTTCTGGAACAATGTTCTTTGGATAGATCCAAGTGGAGATGCAAATACCTCGTATCAACTGTAAAGCCGGTGGTGGAGGGCGTGAGTTTGTCTCGCAGCCACAGGACCTGTGCACCTTACAGGCATCGAGTGGACCATGAAATCCTCTGTATATATCGAGTCAAGTGTGATGTCTGTCCCACGGTCAAAGCTGGGACCAAACTGGGTCATACAACTGGACAATGATCCTAAGCACAGCAGCAAATCTCCAGCAGAACAGATGAAAAAGAAAAGAATCAAGCTGCTGCAGCGGTCCAAAGTCCAGACCTCAAGCTGACAGTCAAAGAGCTGTGCATAAATTAATTCCCCAAAACTTCAATGAATGAACTGAAGCAACTTTGTGAGTGGGCCAAAATTCCTCCACAGTGATGAGAGAGACTGATAAAGTCACACAGAAAACAGTTTCTTTGAGTTCTTACAGCCAAAGTTGTTTCTACCAGCTATTGAATAAGTAACATTCAACGTATGTATAGTATACTTTTAGGCTTTAGCTACAAATTCCTCTTAACAGAGGACAATTATTCTAAAATCGGTCATTCCCATATTTTCCAAACCATTTGTAAGAGGCTGCAGACTGTTTGCTGCTTATTTGAAGACACCCATCAACCTTCAGTTGGCCGGTTACCTGGACACAGCATCCTGCCAAAAAGAGCCTATAAAAATAAAATAGAACTCTGCAGAGATTTAGATCCTTGCAGATTGAACAAAAGCATCATTAGTATTTTAATATGGTGTGGGCAAAACAAAGCCAGGACAATCTTTGGTTTGGAAGTGATTTTAATGAGCTCTGTGAGGTATTCACTAAAGTGCTCAGTCTTAACTGAAAACAGTTTAAAATGATTTTTTACAGCATATGTTTACCAAACACAAAGCCACTTTTCTTCTCCTTTCACTTTCAGTCATTCGTTCCTCGCATCTCGCCCATCGTTCGTGTCCCATCCGTGCACGTGCTCCCTGTACGTTACGTCCCCGTTTCTCGTGCCTCGCATTGTTATTTTTGTCAAACTTTCGCCTGGAGCTGGATCTGTTCGTCAGAGCTGGCATGTGGGAACATATTCATGTCCTGGAGCGAAATGCTGTTTAGCAGATGAAAAAATGTGTAATGTGTGGGCACATCTGCTTATTACCAGGTGTTTCAGTGTGTTCAGCAGCTATTCATCAAGAGCTTCTTTCTGCCTTTGTTGCTCTCTTGCTTAGAATTGTGCACCTGCTTTTACTTACGTTTGACTTTCGACGCACTCGGGCAGACGGGTATATTTAAAATGTCCAAACACAGGCATGCTGCTGTAAAACACAGCTCTGAACATCCTCGTGGTCTGCCGCACACATCTACAAGTACTGACGTGCACACACCACACATGCTGTTAGAGTTATTGATCATATAGCTTGTGGTTCTCTCCAGCTGTTCATGTCGGACGGAGAGTTTATTGGCCCGATTGAAGTTGACTTAAAGCCCAAACATAAGCTCGCCCTGATGGTCGGACTAACCTCCGTGTACAATGCAAGACTGCACATCTGTTTTCTTCACGGATGTAATTTATTTACATGTAATTATATGAAGATAATGAGCATGTAAGCAAATGCTTATTGTACAGAGAGCAGGTGTGTGTGTGTGTGTGTGTGTGTGTGTGTGTGTGTGTGTGTGTGTGTGTGTGTGTGTGTGTGTGTGTGAAATATGGAAGGAGAAGACAGGAGCGAAGTTTGGGCGTGTTGGTGTTTCTGTCTCTGTTCATCCAGACTAAAACTGGGTGTGATTTTGGAGACAGTACAGTAGGGAATATTACAGCAAGCAGTGGAAAACTCCATCTGTGTGTGTTTGTACACACACATTCAAATGGCTTCTGCTTCCAGATCTGTTGACCTCTCCTCCTTAAGTGACATTTTAAAAGTAAAGTGAGTTTGTGGCAGGTGACGTTTATTTTTCTGCTGCCCCAAAAAGTGAAGTGATCGCAAAAACTACAACGAGGGCATGTTTATGGTCTTAAGATCTCTCGCACAGATTTATATATCCACACAAGCTCCCGCTCACACATACAGTAGTCACACTGTCTCCTCTGAGTCAGCTGTTAGCTCAAGTGGAAATCTTTGCAAAGAAAGAGTGCAAACCACAGGGGTGACACCCCGATGCTTACAGGTATTTCTGCTGTTTTTCGGGGTCTAAATCTGTTTATGTATTCATATGGGATCATATCATAAACAGTTTTTCTTTAAGTTATAACTTTGGACATGTTTTAGGGTTAGGGTGAGGCTTGACAGAAGTAATTGCATTGTAACATTTTATTGTTTGCTCCAATCACATTGCATCAACATTCACAATTTAATGAAGCTAAAGACAGTTGTAGCTACAGTTATTCCTGCTTTTTTAAGTCTTTGTGCCCAAAGTTGGAGTGGTTTAATGATTCTCTTTGTCAGCGCTAATAATTGTTCAAAACCTAGCAGTCAGGCTTAAAGCAGGGTTATGGTAGGCTTGCAGTAACACTTCCCTGCATGGTGACTCATGAGACTTTGCCTGTTCTCCAGCACTGCAGTTAATTAGGCAGCAAAGAGGCTCTGCAACACTGAAACTGCCTGCTGTAACAACGGACAGTACTTAGGAAGAAACACTCTTCCCTTGACATGGAAGAGAGTACCTACCTCTTCCATGTTACATCAAGCTGACCACAGTCTGCAGTTCTGAGCGTTGTGTTCGACTCTTCTTCACTTCCTCTTGTTTCTGCACAGTGAAAACAGTCCTGGCGTGGTGTGCTCAGGAGAAGTGTTCAGCAGATGCGTGTGAACAAGCTGTGCTGTTGTTTCTCCAGTTGAACTTGTGGCTGTTCATTGAATGGAGTCCTGTGTTGTCTGCGTTGGTCATTTAGGGCAGCGACAGACCATAATGTGGACAACAGCACCGCCATGTTAAGAGAATGGCTGAAGAGAGCTCAGCACGTCTACCACTACGTGGAGTGGAGACCGATGGAGGAGCCGAGGTAAATCTACGAGAATTACTCATCAGACCTGTTTAGAGCAAGTCTAGTTCCTCCTCTCTTCATCAGTCATTTGTGCCCATTGATGGGATAGTGGACACTGAAAAAGTGTGTTTTTTCTCTCAGGTCCTACACAGACGAATGGGGCCCTAAACACTGGCCTCCTTCCAGATTCAACCATGTAATGAAGCTAAGGCAGGCTGCTCTGAAGGCCGCCCGGGAACGATGGGCTGACTACATCCTGGTAACCTCTTTAGTTTAAATTTAAATGTGCAGTAGGTATTTACCCTGAAGCTCTTTCCCCAGAATCTAGAAGCAGAGCCAGTATCCCGCTGAGTGCTTACAGCCATATTAAACCTCAGAACAAAATCAAATCAGCCAATGACATTTGCACCAGTGGATCATTCTGGTGGCTGGTTGTGTGCTGCTGTGATCCTTAAAGGCAGGGGTGTCAAACATAAGGCCCGTGAACCAGAATCAGCCCAGCAAGGACTCCAATCTGACCTGCTTGATAGCTTTTTTAGGATGTGAAAGAGGGCTCAAACTTAGGACTGATTTTTAATGGGGGTTTACAGCTTTACCGATAATAGTCGTGCTAACAGAGGCCTTTTGTTCACTACAGCAGCTTTTCTTTATCATGTAGAAAACCTGAGACGATATTTAAACATATCTCAGGGATTCAGTCTGTAGTTTAACTTCTTTACTCTGACAGAAACTTAATAACAAAGTGTGCCGTATGTGTAAAGCAGACGCCAAACAGCTAACGTTTATGTGATTTGTGTGTTTGAAGTGATATTATGTTTAGCTTTGTTTGCAGTGAGAGCATTAAATCATTTTTAGATGTGTACACAATGGTGTAAAATTACTTTTTATATTTAAATGGTTTGTTTTGTCTGATGTACAATGTAAAATATATCAGTTAAAGCTTTTTACATTTTGACGGTTAATGAATTTTTGAGTGCTGTTTTTTTGAAGAAGCTGTGACTGTGTTCAAGCTAACATCTGCGTATATGAAATCTCTGTAATTTCATGTTTCGTGTTCTTTGTTTGTAATTGCTCTCGCCTGCTCCTCTTCAGTTTGTGGACAGCGACAACCTGCTGACTAATCCTCGCGTGCTGAACCTGATGATGGCGGAGAACTTAACCTTGGTGGCTCCCATGTTAGAATCGCGCTCTCTTTACTCTAACTTCTGGTGTGGCATGACTCCACAGGTACAGTTAAATTCAACCCTCCGTCCATCCACTAATCCGGATTTATTAATTAGCCTGCCGTTTTTTTAAACGCCGTCCTTCATGTCAGGGTTACTACAAGCGAACCCCAGACTACCAGCCAATCAGGGAGTGGAAGCGGCTCGGCTGCTTCCCTGTTCCCATGGTGCACAGCACCTTCCTATTGGACCTGCGTCGTGAATCCAGCAGGGACCTGGCTTTCTACCCCCCTCACCCAGACTACAGCTGGGCATTTGATGACATCATAGTTTTTGCCTTCTCGGCACGTCAAGCAGGTCAGTTTGAATCTCCCTGCTCGCAGCAGACCACAAAAGGAGAGAAATGCCTTATGGCAGCTTCACCGTGTTGAACTCTGAGCTATCTATGACTTCATTCATGCACCTGCATTTTTTTGCAAACTTTTTTATTGTGCAGATGTTTACTGTTGTATAACACAAAGCGTTTCATTGGTTTCATGCACATGCGTCAAATTAAGGTAAATGAGCAAGAGAGTAAGATAAATGGATCCACGTGTCTTCTTTGCTGAACATGGGGGAGGTTTGTAAGTGTGTGCAACCAAATCAGTGTTTGTGGATTTGCATAATCCGATATGGAACAAATGCGACTGTTAGGATTGATCTTCTGGAAGAAGGAAAAGCACTAACAGATGCAAACCCGAAGACACAGAAAGAAACAAAGACGTCTTCTTCAAAATTTGTTTCAGCATGTATAGCTGTGCATTTAGGTGCCTGCAGTTGTGCATTATTTCACTGCACGTGTTAGACCGGAATCATTCACAAATGTAATAAAATCTCAAACGTTCTGCAGCATTGAAACATGTTTGGGCATAAACAAGGCACCATCAACAGCTCATACACTGATAAGACCGATTATGTCCACCTGCCTAATACTGTGGTGGGGAATAGAGATGTTGCCCGTTGAAGCATGGACTCCAGTCGACCCGTGAAGCTGTGCTGTGGTATCTGCTTGTGCAGATACCAATGTTTGCAGCAGATCCTCTCGGTCCTGTTAGCTGTGAGCTGGAGATTCCATGGATCCTTGGGCTGCAACTGGGGAATTTGGGGGCGGAGTCAACATCTCAAACTTTTCTGATACCTTTCTATCAGGATGAACTGTTTCTGCAGTTTGAGCAACAGCAGCTCGTCTGCTGGTGGGCCGGCCTTCGCTCCCCACGTGATTCAGTGAGCCTTGGCCGCCCATGACCCTGTTGCTGGGTCGCCACTCTTCCTTCCCTGGACCTTTTTATAGATACTGACGGCTGCAGAGATAATCAGTGTTATTCACTTCACCTGTCAGTGGTAATAATGTCCTGCCCGATCAGTGTATTTATATGATTTCAAGCCTGTGCAGCCTCTCGCTCTCATTCAGGTTGTGATTGGGAAGAGTTTCTGTTTGGTTTCAGAGATTATTTACTGTGTGCACGTGAGAGGAGGGGCGAGGGCCCCAAGTAGTCTAATTTGGGTCAAGAGGTTATGTTTACATCCCTGTGTGTGTGTGTGTGTGTGTGTGTGTGTGTGTGTGTGTGTGTGTGTGTGTGTGTGTGTTAGGTGTGCAGATGTATGTGTGTAACAGAGAGCACTATGGCTTCCTGCCCGTCCCTCTCAAGGCACAGCAAAATGTTGAAGATGAAAGCGAGAGTTTCATACACACCATCACAGAGGCTCTGAGTGAGTACAAACACACTCTATTACACACTTATTGTGACTGCTATCTGTCATTCCTTGATTACTCCGCCTCTCAGCCTGGCTTCTTCTCTTTCTTGACCGCCATGACCTTCCATGATTGCGATCTTGCTGCCCTCCCCGCTCTGTTTATCCATGCCACCCCCATTTCTTCTTGTTTTCTTTCCCTTTGACTTCTGTTACTACTCCTCCCTCTGCTGAGCTTTCATATGAGCCTAATCAAATGAACCATCACAATCAAGAGGAAGTTCAGGCTTTTACTAATCCTGTTTATCCTGTTATAACCCTTCACCTCCCTCCTCTCTGTGTCAACAGTTGACCACGATATCGAGCCGTCCGAGTATTTGTACTCTCCACCATCCCCCCAGAGCAGGATGGGCTTTGATGAAGTGAGTTAAAAAATGCTTGTGCCCAGAATGCTGACTTAGAGTAATCTGATTACATGTAAATTAAGAGCAAAATGTTATATATAGTGTACATTAGTTTATACTGTCACATTTTAATGATTAAATCCTTCATGTTTATGGTTAAAAATCATTTTTTCTGTGAGTGCTGGCTCTGCCCAGAGGAACAAGAGTGCAACCAAAACTGTCTCTTTGCACTTTCACAGTTTTTTCTTATGTCTCTTATTTTCTTTGCTTGCTTAGATTTTCTTGATCAACCTCAAGCGCCGGCTGGACAGAAGCACCAGGATGTTGAAAACAATGGCCGCACTGGGGCTTCACTCCACGCTGATAGACGCAGTGGACGGGAAGTACGTTCCAGACAAACACCTATCCATGAATCCGATGATGATTAAATCCAAGCCATACATTCTTTAATTTAGTCACAAAAGCGTGTTTTTATGCTACAGATACTTTGCTTTTGTAGAAATACACTTGACTGGTTTTTCCTCCTCTGCTTATTTTAATCCACAAATGAGAATGTTCTAGTCCCTTTTCCTGTGTTTATTTGCACGGCACCGCGGCTGTTTTTACTGATGACTAACAAAGCAGTGAGTGTAAACTGTAGATATATGATGTTTTTCATCGTTTTTTCAATCTGTTCCCTCTCTCAGGGCTTTGAATACGTCCCAGCTGCAGAGGTTGGGAATAGAGATGTTGCCAGGCTATAAGGACCCGTACTCTGGTCGGGTACTGACCAGAGGGGAGATCGGCTGCTTCCTCAGCCATCACTCTATATGGACACAGGTGAGGCCAGGGAGAGCAAAAGCACTATATCAGATAAAGAAGGTTCTGTAAAAGTGTTCAAACTTAAAAGCATCGATTCCACTTGCTTAAGTTTTGTTTTACTGAATACTTAATTCCTTCAGAGTAGCTGGTGTCTGACACTCTGATATTAAAATTAATATAATGATTTATTAATTAACAGAAAAAACTTTGAGATCATTTGATATATATTTATATTATATTGTATCGAATATATTTGTAGTTGGATGCTGTCACTGCTGCTTAAAGTGGTGTTTCAAGTAAGATAACTCTTTATTGTCATTGCGCAGTCATTTCTATTACAATAGTACAATGAAACTGGAAAGTGCTGAATCCTCTAGTGTACTTGATTTTTCACAAGGCTTTATGTAGACCTGTGAAATCTCTTTTTCTCATGACTGAGTGGCTTTGATTAAATAAGTAACACTATGAAAAGGAGGTGCTTTGTAAGTTTGAGAAGAGCTCACAGAGGGAGCAGGAAACATAGGGAGCTATTTGATGTACAGAGACTGGTGCCTGACTTCATGACCTACATGAACAGATCAAGTCAAATCAAGTGCCTTTTTTGTCATTTCAACAATGTGCAGTGATACAGTACACAGTTGAAGTGAGACTACGTTCCTCCAAGACCTTGGTGCTACATATAACAGACAATCAACACAGGACTACATAAAGTGCAAGTGTGAACAAATTGCAAACATGACAGTGCAATACCAGACAGAACAAAATGATATGGAAACAAGACAGTGCACTAGTTATGTGCAAAAGACTGAGCATTGTGTAGAAGTAAACATGAACACCACTTGTTTTGGTGTCCATGTGGCTCAGAAGTCGCAATGAAAAGCACAAAAACTGCACAATTTTGGTCCAGAGTGGCCATTGCTGTGTCGCCACCCCCCATCTGAAATCTTAGAGCACGTGGCATTCCTAGGCAGTCTCCCATCTAAATACTAACCAGACCTGACGCCGCTTAGCTTCTGAGATCAGACACGTTCAGGTGTGCTCAGGGTGGTATGGCTGTAAGCTGTTAATCGCACTCATGACTGTCCAAAGAAGAGACAGACAGACACAGCATCGTTGATTGCTACAGTAAAACGAGGAAAAACCAACACTGAGTTAAGGTGACTCAGCTTTTCGGTTTTAAAAAAACAGTCACCGCAGAAAACGATGGCCAAAAATCAATCTAAGGAGAGCAGCACTCGTGGCATGCTTTCATTTTAACCCCAGTGTTTGTGTTTTGTCACCATCAGGTGGTGGAGCGTGACCTCCAGAAGGTTCTTGTCTTAGAGGATGACGTGAGGTTTGAGCCCAGGTTTAAGCGACGGCTGCAGGCTATAATGGATGACACAGACAACACCCAGCTGGACTGGGACCTGATGTGAGATCACCTGCTTGACATTAGCTATATTCAGATCAGAAATCTTCTGGTTTTTCATTATTTTTATGAATGCGTGTCATTCGAGCACATTTAAACGAAGCCTGGTTAAAGCTGCATTTGTCTTGGTCTGTTTTCAGCTACGTGGGCCGTAAACGCATGCAGGTGCAGCAGCCAGAGCGGTCAGTGGAGGGTGTAAACAACCTAGTCGAGGCTGACTACTCCTACTGGACGCTCGGCTACGCACTGTCACACCGAGGGGCCAGAAAGCTGCTGGCTGCTCAGCCTTTGCCTAAGATGCTCCCTGTTGACGAGTTCCTGCCCATCATGTTCAACAAACACCCCAAGTCTGTCTTTATGACCCTCCTCTTTAATTTTAAATTACAGCGATTACGTGAAATGTGCTTAATCTGATACACTGTAAATAACATGGATGGGATGCAGAGGAAGAGGGTTTTATTTAAGGACTGCACAACGGTACAGGACACAACGCCTCTGTGTGATACTCAGACAAAGACCCTTTAGACGGTCTGGTTTCTGAACAGACAGGCAAATATTTACTGAGGACCACAAATAGATGATCGCAGGTGCACTGCACTCTTACCTAAGAGTAGATCAGGTGATCCACGTGGAGAGGATGACATAGCCAAGGCTAAATTTAAAAGTGTATGGACTTTTGGCATGCGTGGATCCAGTTTATGCATAAAAAGTCATACTCAAAGGGCAATGAAGCAGCACAGAAATAAAGCAGTTTCTATGCAGTAATTATCTATACATAGACATGGACACGCGTGCGCATGTCTCTGTTGTGATTTTTAGACTGCACGGCAGTGTGCAGATTTCTAATTTGTGCTCTGGTGGTGAACCACAACATCTGTCTGTTATGTTCTTTGTAATGTCTCTGCTTCCATCATTTTTCACTTTCCCTTGTCCCGTTTTCTTTGCTTTTCTCACCAGCACCAGCTCATTCCCCCTCTCTGTGCTCCTCGCCCACAGGGCTGGGATTGTTCTGGGGTTTCACTGGGTACGGTGCCTTACATGAGACACAATGCTGGCTTTTCTCTTTCGTTTTTTTTTTTCCTTGGGAATTCCTGCTCAACCCCCCCCCCCCCCCCCCCCCCCCCCCCCGTTATTTTAGCGTAGCACCTTCATTGCCACGCTGTGGCGTCCACTCTTCTTGGCTCTCCTTTTTTTTCGCCATTCTTTGCACGTTCTCCTTAGCGCTTTATTACATTCTCCTCTGCAAAATTTACTTCTTTGTACACCTCCTGCGTCCCTGTGTCACCCACGTCTCCACCCCCTTCCTCCTCTCTCTTTGAGGAATGTAGACCAGCACGGCTTTTCCTGCTGGTTGTGGAAAGAGGGACAGGATTCCCATTGATAGAGTTCCCAGTGTGGGGGTGTGCATAAGATGAACACTGTGCAAGTGTGTGTGTTACTATATAAATATATGGCGATGTGTGTCCAGCGTGGAGTGTATAGATTACTACACAAATACGCTGTGTGTATTCAACAGTGAGAGAGTTTGTGAGGGAAATGTGGAAAAGTGTGCGGGGGAAAAAGTGCCATGTGTTGTACGATACTAGGGGTTATCAGCTCCATTTTTCGTGTGGGATTTTGTTGTCTTCCATCCCCGTCTTTGCTCACAAATACACAAAAACAGGAGAAAGAGGAATATCTGACAGTGAAGCCAGAGTGAAAGACCTCATTGTGTGGAAGAGGCAGCAGCTCCTTTCAGCACTAATAAAGGTGTAGGGTTTCACTGTCCTTGTGGAGTGTTAACGGGCTTTTAACGTGTGATTAGAACTGCCTGGTCTGTTTCATGTAAGTGAGATTTTGAAAAAGATAAACACACCACAAACCAAATACAGGGAGTGCAGAATTATTAGGCAAGTTGTATTTTTGAGGAATAATTTTATTATTGAACAACAACCATGTTGTCAATGAACCCAAAAAACTAATTAATATCAAAGCTGAATGTTTTTGGAAGTAGCTTTTAGTTTGTTTTTAGTTTTAGCTATTTTAGGGGGATATCTGTGTGTGCAGGTGACTATTACTGTGCATAATTATTAGGCAACTTAACAAAAAACAAATATATACCCATTTCAATTATTTATTTTTACCAGTGACACCAATATAACATCTCCACATTCACAAACATACATTTCTGACAAAAACAAATCAGCGACCAATATAGCCACCTTTCTTTGCAAGGACACTCAAAAGCCTGCCATCCATGGATTCTGTCAGTGTTTTGATCTGTTCACCATCAACATTGCGTGCAGCAGCAACCACAGCCTCCCAGACACTGTTCAGAGAGGTGTACTGTTTTCCCTCCTTGTAAATCTCACATTTGATGATGGACCACAGGTTCTCAATGGGGTTCAGATCAGGTGAACAAGGAGGCCATGTCATTAGTTTTTCTTCTTTTATACCCTTTCTTGCCAGCCACGCTGTGGAGTACTTGGACGCGTGTGATGGAGCATTGTCCTGCATGAAAATCATGTTTTTCTTGAAGGATGCAGACTTCTTCCTGTACCACTGCTTGAAGAAGGTGTCTTCTAGAAACTGGCAGTAGGACTGGGAGTTGAGCTTGACTCCATCCTCAACCCGAAAAGGTCCCACAAGCTCATCTTTGATGATACCAGCCCAAACCAGTACTCCACCTCCACCTTGCTGGCGTCTGAGTCGGACTGGAGCTCTCTGCCCTTTACCAATCCAGCCACGGGCCCATCCATCTGGCCCATCAAGACTCACTCTCGTTTCATCAGTCCATAAAACCTTAGAAAAATCAGTCTTGAGATATTTCTTGGCCCAGTCTTGACGTTTCAGCTTGTGTGTCTTGTTCAGTGGTGGTCGTCTTTCAGCCTTTCTTACCTTGGCCATGTCTCTGAGTATTGCACACCTTGTGCTTTTGGGCACTCCAGTGATGTTGCAGCTCTGAAATATGGCCAAACTGGTGGCAAGTGGCATCTTGGCAGCTGCACGCTTGACTTTTCTCAGTTCATGGGCAGTTATTTTGTGCTTTGGTTTTTCCACACGCTTCTTGCGACCCTGTTGACTATTTTGAATGAAACGCTTGATTGTTCGATGATCACGCTTCAGAAGCTTTGCAATTTTGAGACTGCTGCATCCCTCTGCAAGATATCTCACTATTTTTGACTTTTCTGAGCCTGTCAAGTCCTTCTTTTGACCCATTTTGCCAAAGGAAAGGAAGTTGCCTAATAATTATGCACACCTGATATAGGGTGTTGATGTCATTAGACCACACCCCTTCTCATTACAGAGATGCACATCACCTAATATGCTTAATTGGTAGTAGGCTTTCGAGCCTATACAGCTTGGAGTAAGACAACATGCATGAAGAGGATGATGTGGACAAAATACTCATTTGCCTAATAATTCTGCACTCCCTGTATATTCACTTTTACTGTGCTTTATTTAAATATTAAGAGGTGTGGCGCAATATTTCTATCCATATAGCGTCTCCTCTGACTTCATGTACAAAGAATATGGGTTCTTGTCTGCAGCCAAAGTAAAACAAACTTGCTGTTATCATCATGAAGTTTGTTTCAACATTGTCTCTTATGCCCCTCCTCTTCCTCTCCTCTATATTCTCAGCGTTGAGTACATGTCTCACTTTGGGCCCCGAGACCTGAAGGCCTTCTCCGTGGAGCCGCTGCTCATCTATCCCACACACTACACCGGAGAGCCGGGGTACATCAGCGACACCGAGACCTCCACCATTTGGGACGATGATGCCGTGGCGACAGACTGGGACCGGCAGCACGCCCGCAAAACGGCCCAGCAGGGTCGCATCCGGCCCGTGGCGCAAAACAGCGTGACGGGAGACTCGCCGCCTCCTGCGGCCCGAGCGTCGCGTGATGAACTGTGATACGGAGAGTCGAAGAGAAAGACTCGTGTTTAGAAAAAACACACAGTGAATGCCATGCGTACACACACTGAAAAGACAGTACAAGCAGACACTCTGTGCATGCATAGCACAGGTGTCCAAACGGATAAAGGCAGTATTGAGCTGTCAGCCTTGTCTGCTACCTGAGGAGGCACAGAGGACGCACAGAGGAAGAGGATGGGATGAAGAAACTGGGACGAGGGCCAGCAGGCGTTTGACAAAAGCTTTATTTATTTCCCACTTGCCTCCTCTCAGCATGTGGAGACCGTTGGGCCTGAAAAAAATCCAAGCGACACATGGAAGACAACTAGCATCATTTGCAGGGTGTGAAAAAAAAATCACAATTGAAATTTATATTTTATTTAAAGAAAACAGATGTGTTTTAGTGGAAGAATAAAAGAAACTAAAAGCTTTCCTAAAACAACTCTGTAAGCTTTAAGCGTGAGAAACTGCCCATCAGCATCCCTTTGGTGTTATTGCGTGTGCGTGTGGACATATGCACGTGTTTATAGAGCTGAACATGTGTGGGAGGAGGGAGGCTGATGTATCGTACCCAAGAGTGTCACTGCTTCAAATGATGTCAGAAGCACACAAAGTAAATAAAAGTCCTTTTCTCGCCACGCGGGGGGGTAACAGACCCAAAGTCTCTGCTGTGCAGCAGGCTGGACCTGCTGGTTAGGAATTCAGAGCGCCAGTCTCACACTACATAACGCCTGAACGATGCGTGATATGCCGTTTCAGACACATGCTTTTGCAATTATGTGTGCTAAATATTTAGGAAAAACTGGATTATCAAAAGTTTTCATGTCCACATGGTCTTTGTTCAGTTGTGCTGCTGGGCTGAACTAATAAAACTTCTTCTCTATTTCTGTGTTTTCATTGACTCTGCAGGATAAACTGATGCAGATGTTATCTGTCTGTCTTCTTACAGAAATTAGGTTATTATTGTGTGTGTGTGTGAGAGTGAGTGTGTTATTCCTGTGGGACTAACAGAGCTTCCACTAAGTAATGCATATTATCGTGTATTCGGTTGAACAGCAAACATAAACGTTGCTACTTTGTTCCCATGATCTTCTGCTGTCTCCTCCAGTGGAAGTCGAGGCTTTTGCTCCTCATGGAATCACACAAATTGTGGTGAAGCCTGCACACAGCTCCAACCTCCCAGTAATTTTAAAGGTTAGAATGGTGACCATGTGCAGGACTACACTGTCCTCCACTATTTGTCTTTCACCTCAGTGGCTGAGTGAAATTCAGCTCCAAACTTTATAGTTTCTGCAAAGGCAAGATCTGACAGAGAAAAGGGTGGAAGGGGAAATGGGCAAGCAGGGTGGGGGTGGCGGAGTTTTTATGGGATCTTGTGAGATAGAGAGTAAGAAATGGAAAGAGCCTGTAATTGATTATTGAGCACAAAGCTCTCCTCCCATCTTAGCTCATGCTTTTGCTCTCATTGCACCAAGACTTTAAAATGATCTGAGCGACCTCAGACATCCGTCAGCTTGAATTATGTTTAAGTCTAACCTGAAGATGCACCTCTGTCCTCTCATTTTCTGTGCAGTTGGTGTTTTTATGTGTAGAAGCAGTGTGGGAGCCTTCTTCTGTCTTTACTGTAAAACACCATATACATACACACATACACATGTTGGTTTACTTGTTTCTACTATATTAATCCTGGTTCATGCAGCACTAACCAGACCTTACCTAATACAGCTGTTATGTCCTGAAGTTGCTTCTTATTCATTTCAGTTTACCTCAGGTGTCCCCCCCTCTTTTCTTTTCCTTTAGAAGAGAGATTGTGCTGCTCTCTGGTGGCCACGTGTGATACAGCAATTGAATGCTACGTGTTGCTTAATGAGGACTGTCACGTGGACATAACATAACCACATATGCTAAGATCCAGATCATGGTCAAATCGACAATGTAAGACATAAATAAAATATTTTACACCACAATTTGCTAAAACACATACAAATATTGAGTTGGAGCCCTCTCTCGTGTGCTGTGCATATTTCCAAACTGCATCATTTGAAAACACAGAAATTTGGGGCCTGGTCTACCACATGTGATGTTTGCATGCGTTTAGCTGGATGATGCAAACATGAAACATAGCGGAAGAGCTGCAAGTGGACAGCTCTGCTCATAACTCCTGTGTTGACAGGGAAGCAGATTCTGCATTGAGGTAAGAGATTTTACAGTTTTTACGATATTTTTTGGCTCAGATTTTATATCCAGTCAACATAACTCGGCTCTTTATTACCTGAAAAATTGAGCAGGTGCTGCAGCAGTTTTGTAGCAGGGCCCTTAGACATTTAATATTGTCACATACAGCACCTTGCACTTTATTAATAATGCAGTAGACCCAAAAGCCTGCTTGTCCTGCAGTGTGTTACACATGTCTGTGTTTGTGTGGAAGCTCACATATGCATGCATGCTTTTCTGCAAAATGTGAATGTTTGTGTGTTAGTGTAAGTATGTGTGCTGTGAGTAGACTAGAGGTACAGTAGCAGCAGAGCAGCTTTACTTTACCAGAACAGAGTCTGCAGCATTCATCAGTCCCAGTCGCCTCCTTCTGTGATTGCTCCTTCATCTCTTATTTAAAAGTTGATTGACTCTTAGCTCACTGTCATAACACCATAAAGCATAATGTAATTTTCCATCCACAGAAGCATTCAAAAAGACGCCATTTCTAAAGCACGCTGTTGTGCTTTCAAGTTTCTAGGAATCTCATTTCCATATTGTATGAAAATGAGCTATGGTTAGACCTATGTACACACCACACACTGAACATCAGGCCTTTGTTATGCTGGTGTCACCGTAAAGCATCTGTAATGCATCTTAAAAATCACATTTCTTCTACAAGTGCACCAATATATGAAAATGTGACTCGGAAACAAATATCACAGGCAAGACGATCATTCCAGATTAACTGAGTAAATTAAACATGTCAGCCGTTCAAATAATAATGACTTTTACATTGGCTGTGTTTCCACTCGTTTAACCGTGGTTTCATTGCGATTACATTAATAACTGACTTCCAAGTTTCTGGCGTGAAGCTCATTGGACCACAAAGAATGTGTTCAGTCCATAAGCAGCGTGTTCCTGTTTTGATTTTACCAGATACCAATCGTGCATAGATGACAGGAAACAAGAGGGAGATACAACAGAGGTCCTCAGCTGCTTTTTCCACATTACAGTTCATGGTGGGTGTCTTAACCTCGATGAGTAACGCTTTTCACAGTGTATATACAGAAAAAAAAGGTTTTCACATAGTTTTTCACAGGCCTGTACGGAGCCCTAAGTACAACTTTACGACCTCTGTAAGAATTAAGAGAGTACAACACAGCTGGTAATTGTATTTGACTACGAACGTCAGTATGAGCACTCTATGAAAGCAAAAGTTGCGACACTTTGCAGGTCTGGAGGATTCAGGTGTGAGCTAACATGACACCAAGGAGGTTTATCAGGCCATTTCCAAACAATATGAAGTCTATCAGGCTGCAGTGAGAAAGCCTAATAGACAGTGGAAATCATTTAGCACAGTTACAAGTGGACCTCGCAACATAGTTAGACCATGCAACGCTCAGAGAAACTGTAAAAAGAGATCCATCTCCGAGTCTACAGGCCTCTGTTAGCATGTTAAAGGTTAAAGATAACGACAGCATAGTCACAAATAGTCAGAAAAAGGCTGACCAGGCTTGTTTTGGACAGACAGGATCAAAGCGGAGATGTTTGTCCACCCTAACCCTAAACCCACTTCAGAGAGCTGTGCATAAATGAATGCTAATAAACTTGTGGAGTGGAGAGAGTGTGGACCCAACTGCAGACACTGACGAATGGACTTTAATGGTGGCAGGAACACAATAAAAATCAAAGGAGAAAGTGACTAAGAACTACACAAAACTTAAACTGGGAACAACTGCAAAGTAATACAAAGGAACTAAAAACCTGAGACGTGAAACACAGAACATGAAAACCTGAGACCAGGAACTCAAAGAAGGTAATACACAGACAATCCAGCAACAAACAGAGGACGACAAGGGGCTCAACACACAGAGGGATAACGAGAGAATGAGACACAGGAGCAGAGCACAGCTGTGAGAAATCCCACACAACGAGACCGGGGTAATCAAAACTGCAGCCTGTCAAAGTAAAACAGGAAACACTTGACACTGAAACGATGAGAAGCACAGACGTGAAAACAAAACTAAACTAGACGCAACACAAGGAACACAGGAGAAGCACAGAGACAGAAACCAAGAACCACTGACCTGCGATTACAACCAACTATTTACTCATTTTAATCATTATGTTTAGAGCCTTTTTTTTATTGATACCATTTTAGCCAACACTTTCACGTCTTTATCAACAGGCCTACTTTAGCCCAGCTTTTCAGTAATGCATCCTTGAATCTAAAACGTTCAACGGCTACCATACTTGTCGGTATGTTGTAGTATTATCACGATCCTGGGTCTTTTGACCCAGCGTTTTGGAGTTTTGGTTTATTCTGTTGTTTATGGTATGTTTAAGTTATTTAGGTTCTCTACGTTCATTTGCCTTTTAGTTTCCCCTTGTGTTTTCAACCCCTGTTAAGTCTCCCTTGCCCTTCATGTGTTTCATGTCTGTGTGTCTTATGTTGTCAAGTATTGATCCCTAGGGGAAATAAAGGATTCTGATTCTGATTCATGTTCTCATGTCTGTGTCTCATTATGTTTCCTGTTTTATTTTGAAGGGGTCCTCTTTTCAATATTTTTAGTTTTAATCTCCCCTTGTGACGTTGTTACATTCATGTGTGTCAGCTGTTTCCCCATGTGTTCCCACTTCCCTCATTAGCCTTTTTAGTTTTTGTTCACCGAGTTTAGGTTTTTGTTTACTTTGTTTGTACCGTTTTTGCTAGCCTTAATAAACGGCTTGTTTTTTGTTAATCCACGTCACGTTTGTTTTTGGTCTGCGTTTGAGTCCTCTTTTGCAAACGCATACAGTCTGCCTCAGCCAGACTGTGACAAGTATTTATGATTATGATTAGCATTAACGATGCCTTTATGACGTTTACTCCAAACTTTGATTCGACCTGCCGAATGTCACAGCAGAAATCGAGATTCATCAGACCGAGGAACTTCTTCCAGTCTCATGTCGTTGAGTTGTAGTGAGCCCATGTGAGTCAGTGTGGTTTTCTGCTGCTTCGAGGTTAGATGTGTTTATTCAGAGATGAGTTACTGTTCCTATCAGCTCAAAGCAGCTCGGCCATTCTTCTCTGGCATCAAGCATTTTCTCTCAGAGAGCTGCTGCTCACTGAACGTTTTCTCTTTTTGGGTCCATTCTCTGTGAACCATGGGAATGTTTGTGTGGGAAAATCTCACCATCAACCGTGCTGCACTCAAAGTCACCTACATCAGCTTTCTTCCTCATTATGAGGCTCTGTTTTCACTTTTCTTGAATATTCTGAGCTGCTACCGTTTGGTTCTCACTGAACCAAACAGCAGGAAATGTGTCAAAGTGGGCTGTGTGGCAGGCAGCAATCGGACCTGAAGCACTCAAGGGATAACACAAAAGAGTGAGCTAGTATGTATGCACGCAGGCGGACAAACACAGCTCAAACTAATCACAGACTAATGAGGCACACAAAGCAAAACTGAACATAATGGACATGGAGTGAAAGACTATCAAAATAAAACAGGAAATGACTAACTCTAACATACGACATATGAACCTGACACAAAGACAGAGGTTGGAGGGACAGAATGGGAACACAAAAGATGATGACGAACCTATCATCAGCTAAAAAACATCAGAGAGCCAAAGAGACAGAAAACAGGATCGTCACAACTTTTTATTGATAATTTTCAGAATTAGATCATATTAGTGGGCTGTTTTTCACTTTGGGGATGAGGCTGATTTAAAGCACATCCAGGATAAGTGTGGTAGTTGTCACCTGTTCACTGATCATCTATGACCGTGCATGCTTTGCAGCTCATATCAGTGTGGGAGTCTAAGTCGTCACAGGAAACAGCTGGTGATCTGTCAGTGTTCCTGACACGGATTACAGTATTTGGCGACTCTTTGAATAACGAAGTGAAATTGTTGCGTAAACGAATAAATGAGTCAGTGTTGCTGTGCTGAACAGTGACGACGCAGTGACCAACAAGTGCTGTCGTAAAACACTCACATGCATGCGGGCTTTTATGCATGCGCACAATACATTCAACTCACACTCACAAGAAAAGAGAAGGATGTGGAAAAAGAAAGCATTGTTCTCAAAACACGGCCTCCTGCTTCTCTTTAGTTTTTCCTTTTCTCCCGGTCAGTGATTGGGAGACAGTGCCCGTTATCTCCTTCTGTTCTCTTCCTCATACTGATAATAAGTAACTGTTCAATGTCAACAAGAGCTCCTCAGACAGCCACTCAGTGAGCAAGAGCAAGTGCGCATGAGGCAAGGGAGAAAAGGCCAACTCTACAACAGCATAGCGGAGACAAAGAGAATCTTAATATAAACAGTCTGTTGTGCAAAAAGATAAGAAAATCCTCTCTGTATTTGTGGTGTCCACTGGCAGCCAGCAGAGGGCAGTGTGGAGATGTGCAACGTTCGATCATTTCAGAGGATATATATATATATATATATATATATATATATATATATATATATATATATATATATATATATATATATATATTTAATAAAGGGATGTGTAAGATATGTCACAGATGTTCATTTGTCATGTTCGAGTTGATGTTGTGGGTTTTCACTGAAGTACATTTACTCTTATAACATTTGACAGTTACATGTACTGATGTCCACTGAAAGAGCCTGCACATCAGGGGTGTAATTTCCAGGGGGGTTAGGGGGGTTATGCCCCCCCCCCCAATAATCAGACCCAGCCAATATAACCCCCCCCCCCAAATAAAATTATGAATTATCTTGCATGAATAGGTTGTTGATTTTCTTTACTCATTTCAGTTATTGCCAGCAAAATAGAATCATCTGGGAATTTACCCAGATTTATTTATTTATTTAGACGGAGATCTTGCTGCACACGGACAGCGAATGAACCCCAGAGAGAAGGGGAACGTTTCAGTGAGGAGCTTCATTGCAGGACAAAGTATACTTTTCTTCTTCTTCCACTGTCTTTATCTCATTCCTACTTATTTACAGAGCATTTACTATTGTGTTCGTCTTGTTTTGTGTGCCATTGTTTGAGGCTCTGTGAGAGAGAAAATGAGGGGGAGAGAGATTTTGTTTGTATTGACCCAAGCTGAGCAGAGCTCGAATGTGTAGTGTGTGCACAGAGGTTTGGTTTCCCAGCGCTGGCCACGCTGCGACTGTGTCAGCACACTCAGACTGAAGCAGTGGGAAGAAGAAATAAGAAAATGTCAAGAACAACATGTTACACAGAAAGACCAAATGTGGGTGGGTTCAATGAGAGATAAAAAAGAGCAATTTGGGCTGAAGTGAAGTAACTTCCAGTTCACTGGAAGTCCGTCCAGACAGCGAGAAGAGTGGCCGCATGTTTGCTCACTCTTCCTGTCCATTCGTTCCCAGAAGGCACCGGCAGTCATGACCTTGTTTATCCTCCCTCTTCAGACACTCCATTGGAGCTGGGTTCATCCGGTTTGATTAGGCAGGCATTTCAGTGCTGTTTCCATGCATGAGCTGCAATCATGAATCAGTGCTAAATATAAGCATATTTTAGGAGGAGCCTGACTGCATTTCTGTGTGTGCAATGGATTCAAAGGAATTTTGTCACGCTGAGTCAGAGAGTAGGTCTGAGTCACGGCCGCAGCGAGCTCGAGTTTCAGGGGAGGTTTTCTGATGCTGGAGCGCTGCTGCACCGATTAAAGACAATTTAGTAAAAGTGCTCACACACACGCACGCACACACAGAGGGTAAACAAAGAAACACCTCACATATGAAATCCAGAAGTGGTCATATCAGCAATTAAAAATGAAAGCACTAACATAAACAGCAGGAAACCACGTTCGACCTGGATGGCAGTTAAGTCGAGTTTAGTTAAGTTCAGTTTATTTTGTTTGGCATGGTTTATTTTAGTTGGATCCTAGTTTAGTTTAGTGCAGTCGTTCTCAATCTGTTCAATTTGTTCAGTTTCTGAAGACTTTTTATTTTTAGTTTAGTTCACTTTAATTTAGTCTAATTAAGTTTAGAATGGTTTATTTGATCTAGTTTCATTAGTTTAGCAGGATTTAATTCAGTTGGTCTCTTCTCAAATTATGAAACACTAATGTAAAAACCACAGGGACCGTGTCAGCTTTTCGAGGAGATCCTGTAAATACGATAGCTTCATGTGTTTCAAAAAGTCCCATTCGATGAAAATGATTATGGGAAAGAAAACGAGAGAGGCTTTTCTGTTTTATCTGTCTGAGTCAAACCACAATATTTAAACGATGCACTCTGAACGGTTTGGAGGGAAGCGTGTCCGCTGGATCTTTGAGCAACCCCGACGCAGACGGTCCTGGTTTAACTTCTGTAATCATTTGTATTTTCTTGGCTTATCAAGTGATTTTTGAGTAGCATTTTTAATCTAAAAGAAATGACGAACGGCAACAGAAAGCGAAGAAAGCCGCCAGTCTTCAATCTCAAATACATCAAACCAGCCAGATTAAAAAATAAAAGAATACAACTCTCGAGTAAATGAAAATCTTTTACTTTAAAGTTCTGTTTCAGACCTGTGTGTGTGTGTCTGTGTGTGTGTGACCGGATGCTTGTGTTTTTCTGATGGTTGTTTATTTACTCGAGAAAACGGATGCGATGTCTGACTTCATAGTGCACCTCGCTACTGTAGAAAGCAGCTTTCATCACACCTTGTTCAGTATTAACTGCTCAGGCTACAGTGTGTGTGTGTGTGTGTGTGTGTGTGTGTGTGTGTGTGTGTGTGTGTGTGTGTGTGTGTGTGTGTGTGTGTGTGTGTGTGAGAGAGAGCACTGCCTGGTCCCAGATAATCCTCCTCTCTGTGTTTTACACATGACTGCTTCTTATTCCCTTCCCACACACACACACACAAGCGCTCTCTCTCTCCCTCTGGCCATCATTGTTACACATTTATTATGGTTTGACCTTTGACCCCGCTGTCACGAATGCCAACAAGCTGCGCTGCTTATCGGAGAGTTAAATCAGTAACTTCATGAGGTTGTTCACACTTCAGCTGTAACATTTTATTAGACTTTAAGGACTTTTATAACCCAAAGACGAGAACATTAAGAAAGGAAGATTTTAAGCTTAGATTAAAACACGGTCATTTCTCAAAACTCTGAGGATTTATTGAGGAACCTTTGGAGAGTCCTCAGGACCAATATGTTAGACACACTTTAAGTCTCTATCTTCACTGTCCTTTTCTGCTTTTAGTGTGTAGTTTTCGTAGGAGGGGGGCAGGGCCACTAGGTCATAACTCCTCCCCTTTTAGCTCTGATGAATGTAAGGGGCAAGGAAAGAAAGAGAGAGAGAGACAATAGACTTTAATCACTCATGTGGCTGAGAGCTGTTGGCAAACGGAGTTCCTTGAGCGCTGAGAGGGGAGGAAAAAAACAGAAGAAACAGGAAGGGAGAAGACTGAGGTGGACAACTTGAGTGGGCATTTCTCATCAGTCACACCTCTGAGCTGAAGCCAAGACCAGTTTGCAACCTTACTGAGAAGAGAGGAGGGCAAATCTGACATAAGATCATCCTGAAGGAAACCCTTTACCTCGTCACAGTTCGTAAAGGCTGCAGACGCAGACGTTTCCATCCACCCTGCCGTCCAAGCTAGAGTATGATCTGCTATCCTCGTCACCCCTGTCGCTGATGCAGGCAATCAGCATGATCTCTCACTACCCTCTGGCCACCTTCCTACCCTGGCCTACAGGCTCCTACCATCACCACTACCCCGACCTGGACTGCACCTTACTACTGGAGGGGGAGGGAGGGGTTGCCCTGCAGAGGTACCAGCCTCGCTCCCCGGAGAGCAGCCCGCGACACTGGGTCAGTCAGAGAATAATCATATCTATCAACTCTTTTGTTTGCACGAAATCTATTTGTATTTCTGGGAAGCACAGACATTTCCAGTCTCCTTAAACAATCTGGCAGCTGCTGGCCTTCGTATGAAGGCCTTCTGTTGTTTGGGAATGTGTGAGGTGCTGAAGTATGTGTGTGTGTACGTGCTGTCAAATGCTGAGTTTTTGGAAATGTAAATGGAAAAGTTTGGGAGCCAGAGAAGAGAGAAAAAAACGACACTGAGAAAAGAAGCTTGGAATTATAAACATTAAAGATACGCACTGAGGAGCAAAGATACAGGTGATGTTTGCCACTTCTGTTTGTCGGATGGTGATCTTGAGAAAGTTGAGGAGAAGCATAGGGAAGGAAAATCTGCAGATGTTACACAGGGACAGCTAACATGTACACATCCTGCATCCAGCTGTCTACACAACAAAAACCACATGAAACACACCTTTAATTTTCTCCATATATTAATCCAAGAAATCGCTTGGTTAATGTTTTGCCGTCTGTCATATGATTCCTCTATTTGGCCTCTACTTGAGTAAGTTTTATGCAATAATCTGACAGCTCATAGTGAAATAACGCAAACACGACGGTAACCTTTGGTGACACAGACGGGTGTCCGGCTGACCTCTTATGAAACGCAGTAATTCTCATTCATTCGAACGACCCCTTACTGGTCGTTCTGTGAGTGTGTCTTGTCACACACACATACAGGAGCCATAATGTGTTGGATTTTGCTTTTGTTAAATTTATTCTTCTATTCAGCTCTATTTTTATTCATCTTTGGTGTTTCTCATTTCCCAAAACAGCGTGACTGCCAGAAAATTAGCAGCGGCTTATTCCAGCTAAGCTGTGGCTATTTTTTTTTATGCACACACTTACTTGTGGTATTAATGCTGAAGTGAAAGTATGTTTGGTGTTTTCAGACAGCGCATAGGCACTTATTGGCTTGTAGAGGAGAGAAACTGAGGTCTGAAAACCAACCCGATGAAACGTCCTTTAATAAAAACAATAAGAGGAAGAAAGAATAAAATCTCCCAGAAGCCAGATTTTTTAACCTAAAATACATTTATTGCAAAATAACTGAAACTTAATAACTCCATGAGGATAAAGCACGAGCAGTGAAAACTTTGAAAAGCAGAGAGATGTGCAGACGTTTGAAAACGAAAACTCTGACAACTGAAAAAAATCTGGGTGTAAGAACAGAAACAGTATATTAAAGATCGACAAAGCCACCGCGATGACACCTACAAATTTAAAAGTGAATGTCGGGACTGTGAGGCTCA
The DNA here is from genome assembly GCF_057381915.1 of Diplotaxodon limnothrissa. Taxonomy (NCBI): domain Eukaryota; kingdom Metazoa; phylum Chordata; class Actinopteri; order Cichliformes; family Cichlidae; genus Diplotaxodon; species Diplotaxodon limnothrissa. Next base: position 11,368,812 of record NC_140617.1, on the reverse strand, counting down.
GTCTGAGAACCCGAGGATGCTATGTAAGCACATCAGATGCTGACTCCTCAGAGGGTTTCTGTCTGTTTCCTGCCTGTTTAAGAGTTTATGGGAAAAAAAAGTACACAAGAGTTCAATCTAAGCTGCTAGGAAGATCACTGAGTGGTGGAGGGGCCAAACATTTGTTGCTACAGCATTCAACAAGTGCTGGAAACTGATCCAATGAGCAATTCAAAACCCATCACAGTCACTGGAGAAGAAATTCGTGGAAACATTTTTGCGAGTGTAAACAAACTGTATGAAATTACTCTTTTTGCTATCATGATTTCTTCTATTTAGTCCGATAAGATTTGGAAAGTGTAAAAAGAGCCATATGATTTCTTTTATTCCATTCGTGTGTGCAGAGAGCAGGCAGGAAGTCAGCTGACTCAGTTCGCAGGAATCTCTGCCATGCTTAGCGGAGAAGGATGCTAATTGTGTGTGGGCCCAGAATTGTACAGGGGTGGGTAACGTCGTTCTTTTAAAATTAGCGCAGCGTTCTCTTTCTTCTTCTCTTGAGCAAGTCCACATGTCTATGGGAGGCTGCATTAGCTGCTACACACTCAAATTCAATTTGAGTGTGTGCAGCGTTGGTTCTGCAGGTTTAGGTTTTGCAAAGGAAAAAGAACACGAGGAGGGAAACACACGGTTCTGCTGGATTCACTGTGATTGCTCTTTTATTGGTAAACTGAGCATCTAACACAGTGCAGTGATGTATTTGTAGTTATAATTCACATTCAGAGGAGACGAGTGTGACACAGTGGTGCCTGAAGACCATCCTCCTCAGTGCTTGTCTGACATCCTGGCTGTCATGTTGCCCCATCACACAGCGCTGTTTCCTGCGATTGTTTGAAGGGGTAAGGATGCTGGAGGTTAGCCCACAGACCTCCTCTGAATGCTCAGGTTACATACATCGGCTCTGCTGTCAGATGCTTATCTGTTTGACTGTTTTTACAGAGCTGCGATTGTCCACATGCTTGGAATAGTCTTTCCATAAAATTATGTAAGGTAAAGAAAAGTATTTGTGGTGCAGCTACTTGCAGCAACTCCAAGAAATTCCTTTTAGTCATGTAGGATAACCTGCACCGAGTGCTTCTATTCTTAGTTTGCTTTGTACCCAGTTACACATGGTTATGAAACCATATCAGTCATAAAGTTAGTGACTGCAGTACTCAGCCTGTTGCAGACAGCTGTCAGGTCCACAGTTCAAGTCAGAGATGAGGGAGGAGTGCTGAGGAGGCAGTCAGTATCAAAGGTTCACTGACAGTTAAACTTACGACTGGAATGTGCACATAAAAAAATGAACTCGATAATAAAATGCATGTTTTTTGTTACATAAAATTCAACATTGGAGGGTTAGTGGCAAGTAGGAATGAAGGACTCGATAGAAATGTTGTCTTCATTTTGTGGTCTGTAGTGTCCTTTGCACCCTCCTCTTACTCACTGATTAGGCAGTTTAATTAAGCAGCAGGCCCATCAATAAGAGCTCCGGCACTGGGAATATCAGCGGATGGCTTACAGTAACCTGCAGGGCAGTTCAATAACCTCAGCTGGCCATAAGCTGGAAACACAGAAGTGACTTTATACAGGAAAAACAAGAGCAGGCAGTTTTGATGATGCTGTGTTTTCCATTGAAAGAAAGGCAGAAAGCTGAGTTAGCGCTCCTGCTTCCTCTTTCTCGACTTCTTTGGAGAGAGAAGTGCACGTTTAGTGCTGATGCTCCGTGACGTCTCAGTATTTCCAGTCTTCCAGTTCTGCCTCTTACTTGTCATTTGTTTTGATGACTTGACAATGATTTCGACATTTAGGTGATTTGTTCGTCCGGATGAAACTAGTTTTTATGCCTTTTGACCTCTTTCTTTCTGAATTTACACAAAAACAGGACCATATCCTCTTCAGCAGCACAGTTCAGTAACTTTCTGACACTACACTGACTTCTCTTTTCTCCTAAATGCGGACCTCGGCCGCCGTTTTCAGTCAGTCAGCCACGACGAATGTTGTTTACACGTGCTGCGAGTCAAGTTGTCTAGTCGCCTGCAGCTCTGTAGAGGTCCGTATTGTTAACTTCGACCTAATTAAGTCACATAATAGGACTCGTGTGAAAAGTCAATACTAAAGGCATTGCTTCTGTCACCCAAATGTCCATCCCAGGGCAACAACACCCCAGGAGCAGCCTGCTCAACTGGGGCAGAAACTCATCACACCATATGGTAGCTGTAAGGGTGCATGGTGCTGACTGCTGTGCTAAAAGTGGGTTAATATGAGGCAGCACCGGCTTTCATTTAGTTTGTTTTCAATGCTTTGGCAGCGGTGTGTGTGAGCGGTGTGTGTGTGTGTGTGTGTGTGTGTGTGTGTGTGTGTGTGTGGACCAAAAATTGGAAGCTTACTATACTTGTGGGGACCAAAATCCTGGTCCCTACGAGTTTGAAAACATTTTTGAGACTCAAAATGTGGTTTTAGTGACAGGGTTACAATTGGGTTATAGTTAGATTTAGGGTCAGGAATAAATTTTTCATTGTTAGGTTTAAGGCAAGGGGCTAAGAAAATTACGTCAATTAGATGTCCCCACAAGATATGAATACCTGACGTGTGTGTGTGTGTGTGTGTGTTAAACACACACAAAATTCTCTACTCCTTTTCCCGCTCAGGCAGGACATGCAGCATTAGCAGGACCCGTGACTGGGATCAAGCTGGCATTGTGTGTGTGTGTGTGCCCAGTTTTAGTAAAGCTGGGGCTTGTTGGTTTCCAGCTCTAATATGATTGGCCAGCACTCACAGATTTTATACCAGCAGATTACTGACTGCAATAACTGTGCTGACCTTACAGTGGATAATAAATAACATGAAAACTATATGCTAAGGAACCATGGTTTTCACAGTGTTCGCTCTCTGGCAGAGTAAACATATTGCTACATTTCGGTCAATGGTATAGTATCACCGGTGACGTGAATGCGCCGTTTCTGTGCCTCGGAGCAGCTAATGTTTGCTTTTTGTGCATCTCCTGCAGTTTCATTTCCTATGAAAAAACCCGTGGATGTGCATAATAATGCTCAGAATTAATCTGAGCAGCAGAAATGAAATGCAAGGAGTGTGTTTTTTTTGCTACGGGGAAGTGCATAAAAAACAAGTGGAAACAGCACGCTGCTGTCGTTTTGGTTTGTTGGCTGCTGCACTTTGGTGTGTTTGTGTTGCTTTGTTTTGCACACGTGATGCTTTCAGAGTCGCATGTATTATTGGCTGAGCAACAGATGGTCCTGCTCTCATTAGCAGAGGGTCAGACAGCCCAACCAAGCCAGTCCAGACCGATTCATTCAGGGCTTAGCAGGGCTTAGATCTGGGAGGGGGTGGTCACAGTTGGGGGCTACAGAGGGGAGGGTTTACCATGACTTCTCTTACTCTTTTAAACACAGAGAAACCTGAAATCACCTTAGCAAGCATCGTGGTATCTGAGTCACCAGAAATCGGATTATCCAGCTTCTGTGTAACCGTCCAACTGAGCCCGTATGCAGGCTGAGAAAAACCATGTGCCCCCAAATTTTGCATTCGTTAAACATTATTTGGTAGCTTTGATGATAACAAGCCTGGACTGAAAAACAGTTTTAGCTGAAAGCTGTATTAGTTTGGTTTGTATGTGAAGTGTGGAGGAGGAGGTGGAGGAGGAGGTGTGGGGGGTCTCTTGTCTGCAGCTCTGGACTTTACTGGAAACTAATGATGTCACCCGTCCAGAGGCAGAGAGAGAAAGAGAGAGCTAGCTCAACAACAGCCGGGACAATAGATCTGAGGGGAGCAGAGACGTGACATCAGAGGAGGGGAGAGTGGGAAGGAGCGAGGAGAGGAGCGTTTAATGTGGCCGCCTGAACAAAGGCTGAGCTGAGTGAGGGAGAAACAGAAGAAAAGCTGCGTGCAGCTGTGTGTTTTCATGAGAGATGACCTGACAGTCTTTATGCCTATTATCTATTGTTTTTGCTGGATTCCCTGACCATCTCCTGCTGATGTGCCACATCATTAAAACCCCGTCACATGAACACATGTGCTGACTGGGGGCATTGCCACTGCTTCATTGCTCCTAAACGACCCATTTAAGCTGCTTTGATTCTGTCATTTCAGCTTTTTATGAAGTTATAGCAGATCATCCTGACCCATAAATCCAGCCCTCTTGTTTTTTTCCCTCTGCCCCGGGGTGACTTGAGCCTCTGCTGACTCTGGATAAACACAGCAGTTTATGAACTCTGCCCTCTGCTGGGAAGCATGCTTTGGAAACACAAACACAAACACAAACCCACCAACCACACACAAACACACAGTGAAAGGCAAGTGTGATTAAGTGACTGTGCGCGCAAAAGAGAAATGGACGACATTCTGAGCAACATCTGGTTCCGATGCAGTACCGGGAAAGATCCTCCCAAATTTTTGGACTTGACGCAGAGACTTTCCACGGCAGGATCACAGCTGATACTCTTCTCACTGCGATGAATCTCCTGTCTGCTGTTTACGCGGGAGAAAGAGAGGGACGTCTCTTTCCGGCCTACATGACGGAATGACTTTCTCTCTGCATGCCAGCATGAGCTGGTCCAGCTGTATCGCGCCTGTCTTTCCACAAGTGTGGATCTTCTCGGTTTCTGACTGTGCCGTGAACTCTTCCCCCGCCTGCCTCGGTCTCTCCCTCTCACAGCACAGATAGTGCCATTTCAAGTTAATCTCCAAAGTGTACTACACTTTCTCTGATACGTGACCTTCTTATCTAACGTGTAAACACAGAGACGTTGCACATGCCACCCAAGACCCTCCTAATTTTGTCCCCTGTGTGTTAGCGGTTTCTGTTTTTTCTGTGCTGACATTCCTAGCTGACGTGAGTCTCTCACGTAATCTGTTCATGTTAAGTACTAAATCACCTCCCGTCTCCTTTCCTATCCTTTCCTTTCCTCTCCTTTCCTTTCCTTTATGACCATTCTCCAGGACAGAGTGGCTCCACAGCCAGTCAGGTATGAGGACACCAGCCTCGGTGGAGTCGAGAGGCTGGAGGCAGGAAGCGGGAGATTTCCTGGAATGTGCGTTTTTTCCCTGCTGTGGTGTAATAACAGTGCAAGCGGTGCTCCTCCTGTTTTTGTCCCCTCTCTGTCTCTGCTGTAGCTATTCTGACCAAGGAACAAAGGGAAGAGAGTACTCGGGAAGCCCAATAATGGCTGTAATCCATCATTCAAAAAATGGCCTTCCCTTGTCAAGGGCTTTCCTAAGTGTAATTACGTCATTAGTTTTTCAACAGAGCGGAAAACTTGGAATGAGGATTTGCCTGGACGACTGTGTCGGAGTTTAGTGTGCAGTGTTCAGACAGAGAAACATGATAAACTTTGGCTTTCTAGAGAGATGCATGAAGCTGAGTTAGATTTACGGAGCTGTGCACGCGTATACATGCAAGGATGGAAAAACATTTTTTTTATACAGTGTATAAAGACGTATTTACCCTGTAGCATTGTGTTACAGTATTGCACCTCTCCTCCACAGAATTTAATTCTGATTTACTATATTTAATAATGAATGAAGCAAATAAGATGCACCGCTGTGCACGATTAAAAGAACCTTTGTTTCATCCAACTATATTTTCCTAATATTATAACATATAAAACAAACGGTCTGTTTTGATCTACTCTGAGACATACTTCACATGATTGACTCTTTTCTGGACCATAATTTACAAAATGGACACAAATTAATAATATTTCAACCCAGCAGCTGACCAAGACCATAAACCAATCAGGACAGAGTTTACTGAGATCACGGGTCAGCTCAGTGTTTGATTGTTTTGCTTCTACAGTTGGACTTCTTTTTTGCAGACAGATGAGTCGCCCCCTGCTGGCCTTTCTAAAGATTGCAGCTCTACTTTCAGTCCTGGAAGTTCATCTTTTATTTACAGTCTGTGGTTCATGAATTAATTGAAAGTGTGATAAGCTTCATTTCATTCTTTAAAGTCAGCTGACCTGCTGGCTCGAATCTGGTGTACCTTCTTACAGAAGGTGGATTTTCCCAAATGTCAGGCTGTTTCCTCTTGGATTTGTCCTTCAGAGCTGGGATTGACTGAAACCAGAAGCAGCTCTGAATTTACTGAAATCTGCAGTCTAAATCTACTTTAGAGCTCAGAGCAGACTTTAATGGGCCCAATGGAAGCAAACTGAAAGATGAGCTCGTCCATCAGACAGAGCGGCAGCTGTCACGCTCATCAGACGTCTTGTTTACACTGAGGGATGACATCACTCCCACTGTGAGACCAACACTCCAATCCCCAAGGGGCTGAGCTAGAGGTCGTGTGGGGTCACAACCTTCCCACTGGCACTCTGGGCTTCCCAGAGTTCCTAAGACTGGGCCTGGGAACTGGACAGCAGCCAGATGTGCAGCACGATGAAGATTCAGCTAGAAGAAAAGCCAATCCTGTGCGGTTACCGCACATGGAGAACCACCAACTCAGTTGTACTCCTGGCAAAGCTGGGTGGAGCTACAGTGCAGTGCTGTGTGTGTGTCTGTGAGTGGGGTGCACCGTGGACGACAGTGGGAGCCAGTGACGAAGAGGGTGACGTTTGGGAGCCAGGGAGGTGGGTTGGGTGATTACGCATCTACACACAAAAAACACACAATTTTGAAAAGGGGACCACCACAGATCTACCTCCCACTGCTTCAGAAGACAGTTAGCATCATAAGGCTTCCAGTGTCCCCTCTGGATAAGGCCTTGTGACTATTGGATCACCAATTTAGCATTTTAGCGCATGTAAATGAGTCACAGGTGGCTCATTTTTTCATATTTGTTTACAATACACCAAAAGAGCCCTCACAACGCAGCCACTCGATTCACATCCTCCTGTTTATTCACAAAAGTGGGCTGTTTGAGTACGTGTGTAGACACAGTGGAACAGAGTTATCCATTCTCACACACTCGGCCTGTTCTCCTCTCCGGTTACTGACAATGCACAGTAGCGGTGACGCCATCTGAAGCCTTCCTTGTATTGTCCCACGCAGGGACTGCGAGGCTGCAGCTGCTTCATACAAGAAGGGCCTACAGTCCATCACTTCATCCTCTTAAACAACATCTGTATGTTAATGCATTATAGCAATAATCTTCATTTTAACTGCCCATATGGAAAGGAAATTGTAGTTTTATAGCTTTCTCCATTCTCCTGCAATGATTTGCTTATTAAAGTGTCCCATTTGACTAAGAATTATGACTCCAATTAGGATGAAAATGGGAAAATTGCCATTTGCATGGGTAATTCAAAGCATAAAGGAAAGTGTTTTCACTTTTTCTCCACATGGGTGGTGCTTATGTTCGTAATCGGACCGGTGAACTGTATCCATAAAGCTGGTGTGTTTCATCATCAACCAAAGAAAACCCTGAATGTGTTAGAGTACAGGATATCCACCCTGACTGCAACAAACCGCAAAAAACCCAAATCCACCATAACAGGTGTTTAAAAAATAAACTTTAAGTGAATTATTTATGGTCTTTGTTAGCAGTCGGCTGGATTACTGTAATGCGCTTTATATTAGGGTCAGTGCTTCATACTTTACTTATCTACAGAGGATGCAAACTGCTGCAGCTCATCTTTTAACTGTCACTTGAAAGTTTGAGCACATTTCCCTATTTTAGCTTCACTTCACTGGCTGCCCCTTCATTTTAGGATTCATTTTAAAATTCTTTTATTTGCTTTTAAAGCCCTCCATGGCCTAGCCCTATCTTATCTCTGTGAGCTGCTACAGCCTTATACATCCACCCGCTCTCTCAGGTCAGCTGATCAGCTGGTCCAGGACTGAGCGTAAACTTAGAGGAGATTGTGCTTTTGCTTTAGCAGCTCCCAAACTGTGGAGCGATCTGCCTTTAGAGATGAGACAGGCCTATTCTTTGACACCCTGTGCGATGTTGTTTTTTTAAGCTGATTGTATGTTGTTGTTGTTTTTTCTAATATAGGGCTGTTTTAATTTTTATGTATTATGTGTTTTTTTTGTTTGTTTTTGCTGCTTCGTTTTATCTATTGTTCTTAACTTATTTACTGTAGAGCACCTTGGTCCTTTTCTAAAGTGCTTTATAAATAAAGTTGGATTGCCTGCCTGAGAAGCTTCACGTTCTCTCTCAGCAGCCGCGAGTTGGTGAATATTCTGGATGAATTTTCACTTAATGAGGACAAACAGGATTGAAAGAAAAATTTAAGTGATTAGGCAGTTTAATTTAACCCCCCCCCCCCCCCCCCACCACCACCACCACCACCATAAATTATACATTAAATTTAAAAATTTATTTTAAAAAAAAGTTTACTATACGAAGGTAGAGCCTAAAATATAATTTCTTTAAAAAACAAACAGCGATGAATGAAAATGACTATAAAACAAATGAGAGTTATTGGTGATTAATGAATGAAACACAGGTTATAACCAGGTTACAGTGGCGTGTCTAGAAAATTTTTGTTGGGGGGGCCAGGTAGGGGCACAGATTTGGAGAAGGGTGGCAGATTTAATTGGCAGATAATGTTTAAAAAAAAATTCTACCAACCCTTAACCATAATTCAATAATCCTATAAACCTAATAACCAAATGCACTTTTAACTCTTATTAGAATGAGATTTTAACCACTACGGTGCAAAGTTTTTAGATACTGCGTTGATAAAGTACAAGAGATACAATCAGTGCTTTGTCAGTGTTTACTCAGCATTCAAGGACAGCAATATTTGCATAGTATTTTTACTGACATATACTGCACATATGTTTTGGGCAAAAACATTTTTGAATATTAAAATACGAACATTTGTAGCAAACAATTGACAAATTAGCCAGTTCCAATGTAAAACTTTCTCTGCCTGTTAAAAAAAGAAGATAATCTTCTCACAAACTGGTGTTTGATTTTGAAACAGGAAAAAAGTGGAGAAACAACTGAAAAGACTAATATTTGAATAAAACCTGAAAGCAAGTAAATACTTTCTATGCTGCCTTATGGTAAACTTTGGTAATATTGATAAAGAACAACACTGGCTGATGATGAAATACAGTCAGCTGGCATGGTGACACTGCCAGTATTAACCTGCAGGGCTGGACTGGGACAGAAAATCGGGCATTTTGACTACAGACCGACCCACCAGGTATTAAAGCCATAAAGCCTTTGAATGAAAACAAACCCTGTTGTGACAGTGATGTACAGTCTTTTTGGTATATGTATGATTTCTATACATTTTACGTCAGATAAAAACTTTGGTTGTAAGATTTAGATAATTATTTAATAAAAGCTAGATATTTTAAATGAGAATAAGAAAGAAAAGTATTTCTTTGTGCCCCCTTTCCCTGTTAATGCCCTACCTGGCCCCCTGGCAAAACTTTGCTAGACCCGCCCCTGCACAGTTACCAGCTGTCAGCTACATAAAAAAGGATCCTGGTGGGTGGTCTTCACGTTTCCCTCTCACCAGATATCCAAACCGACATCATGACCAGCAGCTTTACAGCTGTGGCTCCAGCAAACATCAGCTGATACTAGAAATTAATATTAAATAAATTCTAACAACAGCCGATCAAGCTTAAACGTGCTGCTGTTGTTTAGCGCAACATCTGCTGGTTTCGTCTTTCTGGCGCAAAGTGGGCGATAAACAAACAAGAGAGAAAAGCCGATCAGCTGATCATCGATCAGTTTCATGATTGAAGTAGCAACAGGAGAGGCAGGATGAGAGAAGAGGCAGCTGTGCAGCGTAAAGACAGAATAAATCCAGCTTTGTGTCTTTTTCCATTCTAGCTGAAGTTCGGGACAAACTGCGTCTCTTCTCAGCTCAATACGAAACGTGTAATATTTTCTCTGATTGAGGGACCATTCCATTTTTTTAAGGAGCCGTTGGCAACTCTACTAACTAACCTTATGAATAAAATAAAGTTCACTATCAGTAACATCATAGCAACCGAACAGCTGTATAAAAACTCCAAGCTGGCTAGAACGCAGTATGAGTTATTGCAACTGACAGTAAAAAGTCAGCACAACGAAAATAAACTCCACCTAAACTTAGTTTATATCTGACCCAGATAGACTGCAGGTCATAACTTCTTACCTGAAGTTCAGTTCACCTGACACTCGGACTGGCGGCTGCCTCGGGGCTCTCCTCCTGCCTCCCCTTCCCTCATCCACCTGCTGCCTCTGTGGAAGCCCCGCCATAGCCACCACCAAACAACGGAGTTATTTCTACACATCGACCTGCATCTGGCCAATCCACCACCTCTCATTGTTCATGCCGTTACAAAAAAAATAAAAAATAAGTCAAATAAGCCCGATGGCCAGTCCAGCTATGTTAACCTGCAACCAAATCTGCAGCTCCATACAGCAATGTTACGACTTAGATTACATCTTATAACTCATAACTCTTATGTTAGCTGCCCTCTGTAGCATACTGTCTGAAATATTCCACGGCTGCAATAATTCTTTAAGTGTTATTTTTTCCTTGGTATTCTAATTTCGCCGAAGTTTACTAAACTCAACAAACTTAATATTACTTACCGGGACATTTATTCTGTCCTCATTTTCTTTCACCGAAAAATTGTTTCCTGCAGTGCCGTCTTTCGCGCTTGGCTCTCCTACCTTTGCTAACGTGATGCACATAGCGCAGAAGCGATGCTGCATTCACTTACACTCGGATATCTGAGCGTCACCGTGAAAACATAATCGGACATTTGATATTTGATTGAATTTTATTGTTTTGCCTTTGGGGTGGCACCTGGGGTGGCCAGTCTGGTTGGGGGGAGTGGCCTGTGCCCCCCCAGGCCACCCCGCTGGACACGCCATTGCCAGGTTATACTACAAACACGTTATTATTGTTTTTTGAGTCAATGTTTTTATGAATTTCGGAGGAAGGACATTTATGCATGTGGAATATTTTGCACGCTCGAGTCCCAGCCCTGCGTGTGCGCTGATGTCAGTCTGATGGAAGTTGGAGAAAGAGCTCGGGGGAGGAGTTTAAATGGGGCTGCTGCGAGTGCAGGAAGGAGGAGTCTGCTCATTCAGCGGAGAGTCGAGCGCCTGTTGACAGAGGAGGGCTTGGAGTTTGGAAAAGAGCGCAGTGAACGTTTGCGGATCGCAGTTTATTTTGAAAGGAGCGCATCTTCTTGTGTACGTGCGGGAGAAACGTCGATCTCTGATGCTGACTTCAGATCATGAGAGAAGCGCTCACTATGAAGTTCGCCTGGAAAACTAAGATGGTAAAAATCCAAGCGCAGACTCGCAGTGTCTGTTGTTTGTGGTCAGAGTGGGGGGGTTAGAGTGGAAAAGGGGGTGAGTGTTTGTAGGCTTGGGAAAGTAGCGGATAACTGAGTGAGGGGGAGAGGGCGGGGGTGGTGGTGAGGGTTGTTTTTACTGCTGCGTAAAGATGTCGCGGTGAGCTCGAACCTGTACGTGGAGGAGTTCGGTTCAGTGGATAATGCTGAGAAATGTCCTCACCTGATGCTGTAGATCCAAACTTCTTCGTGGGTTTTTTATGGGCTCCACAGCAAAAAGCAGAGGGGGAGCAAAAGGCGAGGCCCCGGGGCCATCACAGCCCGTGCAGCTGGGTCCAGGCGAACAGATCAGCGCCACTCTCCTTATCTCCGTTATTCTTCCCAACCAGCTGATGGGCTGATGTGCAGATTAGAATTATTTGCAGAGAGAGAGTAATGTTTGTGCAGATTTTTGAAGGATCCCAGGTAGTGCGGTGTAAAGAGCTCACCTCCTGCTCTCTGAGAACTCTGTTTTTTGGATGCTTGGATAACTTATTCACTTATGTTACTGGCTGCTTTCATTTGCATTTGCATTGGGAAAACAACAACAAAAAGCAAACTTGATACACAAAGAGAGTGTAGCTTTTTTTTAAAAAAAAAAATCTGTCCACCTTTCAGAAAGCAGTCTGTGTGTGCAGACTGTGAACTCAGCAGCCCGGCCAGCCAGCACAGGGACCTCCCGCTATTGTTTTGGGAGTGTGTGGACTGCATGACTCATACACTGATGTATTTATCTGTCTCTGTGCCAGCCAGCGGGCAGCAGCCAAAAAAGAGAAAGGGAGAGAAACATGTTGCTGACCATAGGACAAGATGGAGAACAGCAGCATGGGACGGGCGTGCAGACATGTTTCAGATCCTCTGACTTGCAGTAACGCAGGCGCGTTGGCTGGTTTCATCTGTCAGAGTCGGTTAAAATCACATCTTTTTGTTTTTGGCTTTCTTTGAATATCTGCCCCTCACGTGTTTCTGTTCGAATCCAAACACTGCCGAGTAATGGCTGAGCGCCACTGGTCTCCAGGACTGACCATTGAACTTGCTAATGGTGAGTTTGGCCCTTGATCTCTTTGCCGGCGGCCCGTCTGTGTGGACTTTATGGGGACGAGTAATCTTGGCGTCCGTTGCCTTTGTGTGAGGACTTGGCTGAGATTTTGCCTGTGTGCTGTTTATAGGCACCTTATCCTTCGATGGCTGTCCGCTCCTTCTGTTTTCGTCTCCGTCTCCATGTGTTGGTGTCTGAGCCGGCCTCGGCCTCTGTCTGGATGCGATATCTGAGCAGCAGTTTGGGGTTTTGATTCCTCTCTGCTCCCTCTGTTTGTTTATGCACTCTGCTGCCGTCATTGATTTACAACCAGCAGCAGACGCAGCGCTTTCGACTCGGTGGATCCTTTTAGTCTCGGTGTGGTTGCGACACTGATTTGTAATCAAGCGCCGCCGACTTGTAGAAGCAGACAAACCGACAAACTCATATGTTCATAGAGGGGGGGGGGGGGGGGAAGCAATGTAAATATTACTGTGGAGGTGTTTATTCTGGACTTGGCCCATTCTGGCTCTTATCTACAACTTGGGTGAGCTCGGGTAAAGCTGTCCAGCTCTGACTTCAGCTCCAGAGACACCAAGACATCATGAAAGACATGGATTGGGAATAAAAGAGGGAGTAGAGACAGAGAGGAGGAGGGAGGGAGGCCTGGCAGGCTGCAGGGATGGGGGTTGGGGAGTTGGTCATTCTTGATGTTTTACTGCACTTCACTTCTTCTTCTTAGTTTTTTAAGCACTGGAGTTGTTTGTGTGTGCGTTTTTCCGTTCCCTCTGCTTTTCTCATACACAAAAATCACTTTCCTTTCTTGTTAAACTACTGAAGTTAGACTTGTGTTGGTCAGCTCTGCAGCGCGTCTGTCTCGATCTTTCTAATATTTCCACCGATATCTTCTTTCAGAGCTCAGTGCAGGACTGGGGGGAGGAAGTAGAGGACGGAGCAGTCTACAACGTGACGCTGAAGAGGGTCCAGATTCAGCAGGCGGCCAACAAGGGAGCGAGATGGCTGGGGGTGAGTAGGCCCTGACGAGGAGCTGAGCTCCAAACCTTCAAACGTTAAAAGTTCAGACTCCTTTCTGCACTCTCAGCTGCTGTAGAGGGAAAAAAGTGAATGTTTTTAAAGCAAACAATGTCCGGATTAGATTTTATCGTGTCCAGATGGCTTTTTTTGTTTAAAGCAGTCCAGTTATCTGTGTTCAGACTGCTGACCTTAAAAATGGCAAACCTAATCTGTATTGTCTTCTCTCGGGGCATTGTGCTCTACCGAGGCTCCTATTGTTTTAACGTTTGAGCTATAAATCTCCCAGTGGAGACAACACCTTTGAGCTGCCTGCTGAAAACGAACAGCTTCACCAGAGCTGGACCGTTTAGCCAAAGCATGTGATTTCCTGACTTTCCGAGCTGCCAACAAAGCCAGCACGTTCCCCTGTTTTGCAGAATGCTGGTGTGACATAGTTTCCCACAGTTGTGCATTTTTTCAGTGAATATAAGGCATTGCCGTTTCCCCCACAGAGCTGTTTATGTATCCGTAATAAGATGTTATGCAGTGCATCATTATACTGCACAGACGGGGCAATTAGGAGCATTGTTTCTCTTAGTTTCATAGTTTCTCTGGTGAGTTTTCCCAGAAAATGCTAAAGGATCTTCAGGATATTGTGTTTGTTAGCTTCTTTGGAACTGTGTGGCTGACATAAGGGATGAGAGCTGGCGCATAAAGAAGAATCTGATATCTGCTGCGAGCCTCCAACACTGCCTGGATGTATTGACAGTGGTGTAAGCCCAATTAGAGCTGATTAAAACAACATGGGTGTTTTGTGCAGAACAAAGAGCGAGCTCCCAATGAGATGAGTATATTTACTATAAACAGTCAGCTGTACGAGAACAAAAGCAGCTCCAGTCTGCACAGTTTGAGGCGTGTGTGTGTGTGTGTGTGTATGTGCAGTTGTGCTCATTGTGGCGGTGCCGTGGATCGCCTCGGACAGATAAATAATCAGACTTTTTGTGTGCTCCGTGCTGTTATCGGAGGGGAGAAGTCAACTGTGCCGCCATCCTCCTCTCTGTCTGGAGGGATGGTGGAGGAGGGGCTTCGCTGTGATTAAAAGCAGATTGGAGCGTTTCCTGTTGTAGCGTGCTAACTTCACCAAGGTCTCTCTCTCTCTCTGGGTCTTGTGCCACCCCTTACTCTCTCTTCTCTCTCTCCTCTGCTGTTTTGCAACCACCCGTTCTGTTTTCCCTGTAGACACAATAGTCGGACACATCTGGAGAAATCCAAATTAAATATAGGTCACCGTACTGTTTCCTTCATCCCCCTGATGTTTCGAGCCCTCGTTGTTTGTTTCCATTTCTTTCAGAGTTCCTCTCGACCCTTTACTTAAATGTATTAAATGCATTACAAGCACCAGCCAACTGCAGAAATGCAACAGTTTAAAAATGTATAAGGCAGATGGGTGACAAGTTAAAGAAACATTTGTGGATTTGTTATGAATCACTGTGTCCCTGCGGTAGACTTACCCACGGCTGTAGAATAGATTTCTGGTGGTTTTTGCTTAAATTTGTCATAATTCGCATGTTTCTTGTTTAGGCGGAAGGGGATCGCCTGCCTCCTGGCCACACGGTGAGCCAGCTGGAGACCTGCAAAATCCGAAGTATCCGTGCTGGAACGCTGGAGCGACTGGTGGAGACTTTGCTCACGGCGTTCGGAGACAACGACCTCACCTACACGTCCATCTTCCTCTCCACCTACAGAGCCTTCGCGTGCACGCAAACCGTACTGCAGCAGCTGCTCGACAAGTAGGCTGAAATGACACGATCCGAACTGAAAAATAATACTCTGCCTGTTTGTTGTGGCGATTTTTAAAACGCGTCGTCTTCTTATTTTCTGTGACAGATATGGAAGCATGGAAGAAAACGAGCAAGGCGCTGACAGATGCCACAGCTCTGAAACCACCGGCGCCATCAGAAAGTGAGCTGCAGTGTGACGTGCGCATCAGTGTTCCCGCTCACCTGGATTTCCACCTCTCTAAAAGGTTTCCCGGCTCTCTCCACAGCACCTTGGCTTCGATCCTGCGTGCCTGGCTCGATCAGTGTCCCGAAGACTTCCAGGAGCCTCCAGATTACCCCTGTCTCCACAGGGTGATGGACTACCTGCGCAAGGTTCTGCCAGGCTCAGAGGCTCTCAGAAAGGCAGAGGGTCTGCTGGAACAGCTGCAGGCTCAGGCCGGCATGGATGACACTGATGGTACTGCTATTTTCTTTTTATTTATTTATCTTTTTAAGCTTTGCATGACTCACAATTTTAAAATTCCTTCTTTACCTTGTGCTGGGCCTTCAAGCAGCACAAGCTGCCTTTAAGCTAACTTCCCTCTGATTGGCTACCCCTCACAAACAGAGGATTTGAAGAGCACTTGGGTGGGGTGGAGTTCATATTATGAGTATTGCCTCTCTGTGATATCATGCAGATGATGCTGACGTCAGTATTGTAAACTTTGACCATATTTAACGAGGATTCAGTGTTTACGCTGAGAACGGCTCACATCACTGCCTCCTGTATTCATGGGAAAAAGCATAGCAGGTCTCCTTTAAAATGTCTTCCTCCGACGCTGAGAAACGATGCGTTATCTTAGATGTGTCGTTTATTTCCTGTGCCTGTTTTGTTTATTTTCAGCTGGTTTCCACAGCAACCATTCATATAGCCTGGGGGAAGAGGATGAAGCGGAGATTGAGGTCCAGGAGGACTTCCTGTCGTTTGACGCCGACCTGGTGGCCGAGCAGCTGACCTACATGGATGCGGTAAGTGGAGGGAAATGATGTGGAAACAGGAGGGAAAGGTTACATCCCGTTTCTTCTGCGTCGCCTCACTAACATCGTACTCTTTGGGGGGGGCTTTTCTTGGTGGTGCTTTAGGTGCTGTTCAAAAAGGTCGTACCCCATCATTGTCTGGGCTCTGTCTGGTCTCAGAGGGACAAGAAGGACAACAAGCACAGCGCTCCCACCATCCGTGCCACCATTACGCAGTTCAATGCTGTCGCGGCCTGCGTGGTCAACACAGTGCTGAAGCACAGACAGCTCAGGCCTCACGTCAGAGCACGGGTCATCCAGCGCTGGATAGACATCGCGCAGGTCGGCCGAAGAGACAGACTCGCTCACGAACGCTTGGAATCAGTAAGAATGTTATCTGACTTGTGATCGTCTTTTAACAGGAGTGCAGAATACGGAAGAACTTCTCATCTCTGCGAGCCATTGTGTCGGCACTTCAGTCCAACCCTCTGTACAGACTGAAGAGAGTGTGGGCCTGCGTGCACAAGTAAGCCTCCGAACTCTCGTCTCTGCAGATGATCTCAGCTGGTTTTGATAGTAACGAGATCTCGCAGATCCTTTGGTGTGTTTTGCACGCGTGTTTTCCTGCCATGTCACATCACGTTAGCTGACGCGAATCTGCGCTTGTTGCAGAGACAGCGTGCAGACATTCGAGGAGCTCTCCGACATTTTCTCGGACCATAACAACTACCTGACCAGCAGAGAGCTACTGATGAGGGTGAGTGTGTTCATTTCATATCTGATCCAGTTTAGGAATGCTTAGTAACCATCTGTTACTCGAAATCCCAAAATTGCTTGTTCGCCGCATGGTTGGAACCAGAATTGGAGCCATTTTTTTGTTTGCCCCACAGGAAGGCACGTCAAAGTTTGCCAGTCTCGAGAGCTGTGCCAAAGAGCACCAGAAACGCACCCACAAGAGGCTCCAGCTGCAGAAGGAAATGGTAAGACAAATGCCGGCTGACAACGAGCTTTAGAAACAAATGCCGGCTGACAACGAGCTTTAGAAACAAACGCCAAACAAAGCGGTGTACTCTACACTAACTGCTAGCCTGTGCAGATCGTGAAGCCACACAGCTCTGCTTACGCCACGTGCCACGCTCCCATTGTTATTATCATCGCCATCTGCAGAGAACAAAGTGTAAATAAAGATGTGACTTTACTGCAAGATCCCACGGAATAATCGAACCGTTCCTCCACAGGGAGCGATGCAGGGAACGATACCGTACCTGGGGACTTTCCTCACCGACCTGACCATGCTGGATACGGCCCTGCCTGACCTAGTGGAGGTAAGAGCACCTGCTGATCGTGTGTGCGAGTGTTTGAACATTTGAAAGTCTATCTGTCAGAAATGGGCCTAAGTTTCCATAAGTGCGTGAGGAATTTTGTCGGTGCGTTTGTGGAGCTGTCCGCCGAACGCTGTTTGCGTAAGCGGTCGCTGGCGCGTGATGTCTCGGCTCTGATGGCGTGCTCTTTGTGTCTTCTGCAGGGTGGTCTGATCAACTTTGAGAAGAGACGCAGGGTGAGTCTTTAGTCTGCCTCCTTTGACATGATTACAGTTACTCACGTGGTGTTTACTCTGAGCAACCTTCTTTGTGCCTCTGCAGGAGTTTGAGGTGATCGCTCAGATCAAGCTGCTCCAGTCGGCCTGTAACAGCTACTGTCTGACTGCAGACCCAGCTTTCCTGCGCTGGTTTAAGGGCCAGCCTCAGCTCAGCGAGGAGGAAAGGTACACTCTACTCTGAATACCTTTTTTATTTTCATTGCACCGTTATCCATGTGATAATAAGCAAATTAGTGCATGAGTCATGGTCTGCTGGATCCATTCCCCCACAAATACACCAGAGCAGCTTTGTTCTGTCTTTTCTTATCGTCTCTCCCTGCTGATTTTGTCATTTCTTTAGTTCCTACTGATCTGTTCTACATGTTGTTTTGCTCTCTGAGCGCTTTTTTTTGTCTCACTGCTATTCTTGAAACCACCATCCGCTTGAAGGTTCACTGTTAATACTCTTTCTTGCAGCTATGCCTTGTCTTGTGAGATTGAAGGTCTCGGTGACAGCAGTCCGACTTTAACCAAACCTCGGAAAAGCATGGTGAAGAGGCTCAGCTTGTAAGTGCATTAAGAAAGGGGACATTTTTCGAAGCTAATAAAGACGAGTGCTGTTTTTAAATTTGAAGTGAAGTCCAGAGTAGAATGAGGAAATGAAACTGCAGGGACTTTTTAATGTTTTATCATCTAACAGCTCGCTTCATTTTCTGTTCAGGCTTTTTCTTGGAACAGACAGTAATTCGGCCAGTTCTCCGGTCAGAGAGACGCCACGCTCGCCCCCTACTGGCAGCTCCGGAGAGAGCATGGACTCGGTCAGCGTGTCCTCCAGTGACTCCGGCAGTCCGTCGGACAGCGAGGGACTCGCCACCCCGACTCACACCTCCGACTCCCAGCAAAACAAGGTGGGTGACAAAGCCACTGGGAGGAAGTGCTGTGCACTAAAAAAAAGTACACAACTTTATTAAAAACGAGTCAATTCCATTTAAATTTTTTATTGGATTAACATTTTTACACATATAAAGTTGCACATGAGAATTAACAAATGTTCTAATTTTTGAGCATTCACTGGCCACTTCATTAAGTATGCATTTTCCTTCAGAACTGGTGCAGTTCTTCATGGCACAGATTCAACACGGTGCTGGAAACATTATTCAGATTTTGTTCCGCGTTGATATGAACGCGCAGTTCATCACACAGCTGCTGCATCCGTGACTCTCCCGTTCCCTCGCGCCCTAATTCTGACCCTGTATGAACTGTAGCCTCAGTCTCCTGTTCTTAGCGGACAGGATTGGCGCAAGTGTGGTCTTCTGCTGCTGTAGCCCATCTGCTACAACAAGCATGGACCTATTGTGTATTCAGAGATGCTCTTCCGCAGACCTTGGCTGTAATGATGGTTGTGTGGGAAAGTCCCAGCAGATCAGATATTTCTGAAATATTGAGAGCAGTGTGTCTGGCACCTGCAACCACGCCACAGTCAAAGTCTCTTTGATTGGACGGTTAAATAGGTGTAATGAGCCAAGTGGCCGGCCAGCGTATAAGCTACATTTAACTCTTTTGACACAAGATGCAAAATGAAGTAAATGTTGGAGTTGTGTCAGATGATAATGAATCTTAATAATAATTTTAATGAAAAATGAAAATAATTGTTGTTTTTCATCGTGACCCCCAGCTATCAGAATCATCCTCCTGCACTTCACTCCACTCTATGGACACAAACTCCTCCACAGCCAGCGTCTCCGTGATTCCTACATCTCCCTCCTTCCCCGGGCCTTCCTGTATGCACCGACGCTCCATCTCCCTCACACCCCTGTCTTCCCCGAGTCAGACTCTCGCCTATAACACCCAGGCCCAGGACGCCTGCATCATAAGAGTCAGTCTGGAACACGGCAACGGAAATCTGTACAAGAGCATACTGGTGAATAAGTACTGACGCTTCTGCTAAAGATTTACATTTTCACAGTTTATGTTAAAGCTAACTTAATCTAATCTGTCCCACAAACAGCTGACCAATCAGGATAAGACCCCAGCTGTAATCGCTAGAGCAATGGCAAAGCACAACCTGGAGGTGGAGCCGGAGGAAGGATACGAGCTGGTGCAGGTCATCTCGGAGGAGAGAGGTAAAACATCGACTTTAAAATCTTTGGGAACTGTAAGCTAACCGTAAGCTAACATTGCTCGCTAGCAGTAGTCATATAAAAACTCAATTCTTTAAGATTTGCACGTCAGAATTTTAATTTGTTTTTTCCACTAATCAGCTGTTTTCAGGCTTTGTGAACCACACTGCCCTCTGTACTGGTGTGAAGATGGTATCACTGGTTGTAAAATTTACCCGGTTCTTATCCTGCTCTTAATTTCTTTCAGAACTGGTGATTCCAGACAACGCTAACGTTTTTTACGCCATGAACACGTCGGCAAACTTTGACTTCCTGCTGCGGGTGCGGGGCTCGGCAGGCCGGCCCGTGCAGCTGCGTAGCCGATGTAGTTCCACGCTCCCGCGGACCCAGCACCGCTCGAGCCTCTCGCTTAGACTTAGCAAAGTCACGTTGTGACCCTGCCGTGTCACCACTAACCCAGGGCGAGACACGACGGAGGGTGGACATATAATTGGATGAGGAGCTCTCTGGGATCCAGGGTGGAACCCTCCGGGCTTTCAGACTTTCCCTCTCATCCCGAACTGTGCCATTCCTCGCCCAGCCTTAACGTGAACCTTGGATGTGGATTAAACTGCTAATGCCTGTGACAGAGTGAAACAGTGACCCCAAGTGGCCTGAACTCTTTACTACAACAGATATTTTTTGCACATGTATTGGGAGCACCAACCTCCTGACCTCCAACAGTATTCTGATATTGAATGAACTCCTTTATGTCTTGTGACGTACATGTAGCTCAAGCTTTACCTTTCTCCTAATACAAGAGTGCTGAATGCAGAGACAGAAGATGGAGCAGTGAAAGAATGAATGAATGGACCTCTAACAGTATTCTGAATGATATTAATAATTGACAGAAGCTGTGATGCCTTTGGTTTCTCTTGTCAGACAGCTACGTGTGTGTGTTCTTCTCCATATTGTGAGCTGTGTGACGAATGCATCATTTTGTGCATTCTGATTGGTTCCAGTACTTGGTTTTATCAAGTCCTCTGCAAATGCTGAATTGCCTTACCTGCCCAATGTTTTGGGTGTAAAGAGTGTTTGAGCTTCTTTCTAATCTAGAGAGACTCTCAGATCTACAAAAAACCCGAGTTGTACAAGAACAAAAAGGATAAAGCGGAGTATCGTACTGAAATGGAAAGTATTTGTACCTCTTTGCCCTTCATTATATGAACTACAGAGTTGCACTTGACAGTTGGTAGCAGATGCCAATGGGATGTGAATATGGGAGAGCGTGCAAACTGCCGCGTGAAGTAGTTTGCTCCCTCTTCACTAAATGAGTTTCTTTTTTGTAATTTTGTTGCTTTTTCTATGCTTTTTGTAACACAGTTCAAAGCCACACATGTATACCAGACTGGAGCATTGCTAACATACATGCTAATTGTGTCAGAGTGTCATAAATCTGGCGGGATACTTCATTTCATTTAACGCCGTAAACGCCCATCTGTTTGTCTGTTTCAACACATGTCAGAAGCCTTCACACTTTCACTCCACCGCAGATAAAAACTGAACGTCACGTGAAAATGTTCCCATTAATTCAGCCTCGGTGTTTGTTCTCCACTGCCAAAGACTCTGAATAAATAAATTATTATCACTATTCTGACTCATTGCCTGTCGTGTTTAATGACTTTATTATCCGTAAGGCCTAAGGAAGCTTTGCGTCTGTATTTTTACCCTTGTGCAGTGGCAGATCACGTGCTCCGCACTGTTAGGACTGACATTGCTGCTCTGGACTGAACCCAACTCATTCTGCTGAGTGGGAAACGTTTGTGCTGACTTGAATGCAGCAGTCATGACCTTCCTTCCTTGGTTATACAATTTGTTTTTTAGGAATTCAAACACGAACGTGTGACATCCACAGGTTTTACTGTAAAACAGGACACGGCAGAAGCAAATGAGATTCCCCTTCTTTAAAAACACTAGATTTTACATTCTAAACATTATCACAGACATTAATAGGTTGTCCCTGTGTGATGTGCTGGTTAAGTTGCTGGTGGGTGTGCTTGGTTGTTTCAAGGACTCGTTCAGCTGACAGCCTAACAACTGCCAATAAAAGAATTTCATTTTAATTCAAACATGAAATGATGAAAAGAACTAAAAAGCAGAGACTAGTCTACTTTTTCAAAGCAGTCACCATGTAAGAGGCAATACAAAATGAAACGAACAGTTAAAAGTATGTGTGGGTGGGTGGGTGTGCTTATGAGGACCAATGTAGTGTTAGACCCTGTGATTGAGGGTCATCACTTCACCTTCAAAGGCCTGTTTCGGGGTTAAGGATAGAGTTTAGGATTCAGGTTAGAGCGGGAATTTGTGCTCGATTAGTTTGAGGTCGACAGCTACAGAATAAACCGGGAAGACGTGTTTGTGAGAAGTGTTGCTGGGGTTTTATGCTACCCTCATGGAGTTTCATTTTGACAGATTAGTCAGAAACATGTTGGCGCTCCTCCAGTTCCTCTCACACAGAGGAGCAGATACCGGTCCTTCTGTGACAGACGCTCACAGCAAACCTTGGTGTGAAGACACGCATGGATGTACCTTTCTGAGCCCATCTCTTCCTGCCAGTATCGAAAAGGACACCAACAAAAAGCAAAACCTGAGAAAAACGAGTAGGGAGGAAGAAGAATCATCTAGAGACCCTGTCGTCTGTTTCATTTGCACCAAAGCAGCTGAACAGAACTCGCAGTGGTTTGTGCTTTCTAACCGGACAGACTGGGAACCTGAACTTTAACTGGCTTTGTGTTGTCATGAATAGTGTTATTTGCACTCAAAAGACACGAGTCTGCGAATTTACCTCAACATTCTCCGCCTACTGTAAGTCTCGGCGGGCTCAGCTAACAGGTGCAGCATCAGTGCACCATCGTTAATGTTCACATATGTGTTTGAACTTTTGTGCTATTTTAAATGTCATGTGAGTGAATGTTATTTATTCTCCTGAAGCTGATAAAGTATTCACATGGAGGAGTTATTCTGTACTTCGACTCATGCTCGCTCTCCTTTTTCAGTCTAAATCTTGACAACAATCCTCAGGTTAGGAACACTTAAAGGCAGATTAATAAGTGCTGTTAAGCTTCAGCTTTGTGTGCTTCAGTGTTAGAGGTCTTCCTCTGCTCTTGCAGGACGCACTAACATTGCCGTACACAGAGGGACGCATTACTGCAGCTGTTGTTAATCCGTACGAGCCTCTGAGTGACACGCTGTAGTTTATGTGGTCCACTGAAAACAGCTGGCAAGTGTGTGTGTGTTCAGGGGGAGGAGCTTATGATCCATCTGTCTCCGTTTCTCCACAGCTCAACACGGTAGCAGGCAGCGAGGGGAGGCTGGGACAGACCCGAGTCCTTGTACTGCTTTAATTAAAACACGATTTGAGCCTCTGTTGGCTCAGAATCTAACAAGCGTCCAACACATCAGCCAAAGAAGACAACACCAGGCAATTAAACACTCATTTTGCCTTCGTCCGAGCCAGTCCTGGAGCCTCGATGCTCAGCCCCATGAGGCCTTTCACAGCAGACAGGTCTTTATTCAGCCAGTGCCAGGTCTGCCATGAGTGCAAAATCAGGGACTGTTGAAAACACTCATCTCTGGCAGATTTAAGCAAGGACACCAAATAAAAAAAAAAAAAAAAAGAGTCACATTTAATATCAACTTCTGGTTATGATTTATTAACTTATTCTCTTTAATTCATGAAAAAGAAAGAAAGAAAATCTTTAAAAACTAAAAAACTGTCAGTATAATAAACAATTGATAAGAATGTTTGATGATGAAAATAAAACCCAGAAATGAAACAATCCTCAGCAGAAACCCACACGTCTGAAAAAAGCTTTTCATGTGTCGGCATGAAGCCGGCCTTTCATCTTCTTTCATCACACAAACATATTCAAATACACGTGGTTTCCTCCCTGCACAAACGAGAAATCATAAACAGCTTAGAGAAAAACAAAAAATCCCAACTTGGTTAATTTATCAAGTTCATATTCGGTTCTTGCATATTTCAAAGCAAACGTGATTTGATAAAACTCGATTATTTAGCAAACAGAGAATTTTACAATGAATCTGTATCCAAATGTGAAGAGAATAAGAAGATAAGCTCAGTTTGACGTTCTTTACATAAGATATAAAACATAAGCAGCAGGTAAACTGGGTAAAGCACTAACAACAAAAGCTTTGGTTTGTCCACTGAGCCTAAAAATTCTCCTCAAAAATGTTGAGAATCTGAGTGTTCATCAATCGTGCCTAAGCTTCAAATACAACAACGCACGTAAGCAAAAACACCCGATTCCTTTACAATTTGTTATAAATATTACAATTTTGGTTACAGTTTTAAAACTTTGGTGGATTGCTGGATCACCACAAAGAAAAGGGAAAAAAAAAAAAACACATGGAAAACCCCCACAACAGATATGCATTTACCCTCAGAGCCACCTACAGCAATTCCAACAGGCTCCAACATCTATTTGTACCAGTTCAGGTACGAGGCAGGTCCGTCTCCTGTTACGGGTTAGTCAGATTTCTCCAATAACAAGCTGAAGAATTGAGATCAATCAAATAATGTGCCAATATTTCCTAAAAATATTCTTAGAAGACAGAAAACGCACCTCACAAAACAAAAATTATACTTAAAGAGGACCTATTATGCTCCTTTCCAGCTCCATATTTCTATACTTGGGCTCTACTAGAGTAGCTTTGCATGATTCCCAGCCTAAAATAATCCTTATTTGTCCTACAATGGGTCTCGTGAACAGCAGGAGCTCAAGACCTGATCTGTTTTCTGAGAAAAGCATAATAAACAATGGCTCTCAGTGCGATCACACAGAACCAGAGACAGTCTGACCTCGACTCGCCAGATCGTTTGAAACTTGGTGCTGTTTAATAATGGATATAAGCATAACAGGTCCCCTTTAATCATTATGCAGGTTTGTACACATAGACAGGATAATAATACAAGCAGCTGTTATAAAGTCTAAATTATTTAGATGAAACACTAATCTGTTTAGTGCCTGGTGTTAGTGTTCCTGCTTAACTCTGACAAATCTGCTGATATGTTCTAAGAAGAACATGTGCTCTGATCACACAGATGTTCCTGCGAAACTGGGGAACTATCAGAATATGGACCTGAATGTGGTTACTCTCCCTGCCTTCACTGAAAAAAAACAAAAACAAATCCCTGATGACGGGGTGCAGGTGAGTAATGTGTTGAACTTTAGTGTTGCTCTCCTTGTCTCTGCGCACCGTGAGGAGCAAGAACAGGCCGACAGCTGTGACCCAGCAGTGCGAGACATAAACAAGGCTAAAAGAAACGGACGGGGCTAATGGACTCGAACCCATTCCATTAAATGAAAGAACTGGAGGAATTTTCCATCTGAGCCTCTTCAACGTCTTTCTTTCATACAGCCAATCCCACAGCAGCAGTGGGACACAGATGTGTTAGAGAGAAGCGTGAGGGGGCATCGACGGCTCAGCAAACTGGAGGTGTGGACTGCAGCTCAGATGTAGGATCGAAGTTCGGCTGAACGCTTCGTTGGAAGGAAATATTTTAGGCTGGATGAAATCTGAGGCGCTTCAGCTGTCCGCGCACTAAACAATTGCGAACACTCGAAAAAGTTACCTGAGCGAAATGTTCAATACGTAAAAACAAGACGCAAAATATAAACTCATATTTATGCCAGCATAATTTTCCCCAAGATTAAAAGCTGTGAGCGGTTTCAAACCTTCATGATGAAAGTTAGAAACGATTTTAAAGATGATGCAGTCTGCGCCAACAAAATGCAGGTAAACGAATACCTTTAAAACATGATATATTGTGTTTAAATTGGCTTCCATTCAACTGTACAGGTGCAATAATTCAATGTAACATAATACCTGCTTCAACAAAAGTCCTCTAATAAAAAGCTGCTAGCAAAAATGAAGTTCCACTCGAAGTGTACGCTGAGGTGGTGACAGGAGCTTTCCAGGTCATGTGATCACTTTGTTGTTCTACTTTTACATCTATCAGTGAAAACCTTTCCCTCTTTTTCATGTTATTGCACAGTACAGGCATCTGCACTATTAAAGTTTCTGCTAAAAGACACACAAACAAACACAAACCCCAACAGTCTCCACTGTGATTATGAAGAGACGCCTCTTTTCCCCTGCGTCTAAATGATCCACGGTCCATTAAAGGTGAACTGCGTCCTGAAGTATGTGCACACGTCACACAGGACGGTTAAGACGGGTCAGATGGTTTCCATCTCAGACAAAAACAGGTGAGGTGCTTTGAACGGACCGGGAAATATGGTCATTATGACGAGCGTAGTGTTGATGGTCAGCCGTGCTGTACCGCCAGCTCCTGTCCTATGAAGCGGCGCAGGCGCTCCAGATACTGGCTGTAGAGTTCAATGTCGTTGTGTCCCGCTCCCTCAACCCAGAGAGGCTCCACAGCCTTCGGGCAGCGCTCGAACAAGGCCAGGCCGTGGGAAAAGTCGATCACCTCGTCCTCCGTGCCGTGGATGATGAGCACTGGGGAAGTGATTTTGGATACTTTCTCAATGCTGAAATGGAAAGAGAGGAAAACAGGAATTAGAAACAGAACCCGCTGAAACAGTGTGGACCGTTCTGACCAGAGATCAGGTTATCGAGTCTGACCCCGTGGCCCTCAGCAGGAAAAGGTTGCAGTGCCCACTCCAGGTCAAGGCTGAGTTCTCCAGAAGTCTTCTGTTGTTTTCCTACCACCTCTGTTCCTCGCCCACTTTACCATCGGATATTAGCTCCTGTGCTAAAGCTGACATGGGCTGCTACTGACTCCGAGTCCTTATTGTGTGGCCAAGAGACTCGTTCTGGGGCCGAGGATCAAAAATAAAAGAACTGTAACAACACATTCGAGTGAACACCCACACTACAACTGCACACCCATGTGTAGCAGCACGTGGGGTTAAACTGAACAAAGAGCTTCAACAATCCTACTGGCACGTACTGGGATTAAAACTGTTTACAGAGAGACTTGAACAACCACAGTTAGTCCAACTGGACTAACAAAACGAGCACACACACACAGGGCAGTGTGTGTGATGAGTCCTCCAGACGTAATTATGTAAAGTCTGAAAATAAACAGTGGCATGGTGGAACAACAGTTAGTACAGACACCTCAGTCAAAGACGGTTTGTAGTCCAAACCCCATTGGTGGCTTTACCGTGTAGAGTTCACATGTCGTCCCACAGAATGAACACGTTGGGGATCCTAACGTAGTCACCTGTGTGAGTGTGAGCTCCGCAGCACTGCCAGCATGCACGGTTAGATGTGTCTTGCAAAGTGCTTTGAGTGGTCATAATAGCAATGCATTTCCATAGTGAGAAAGAGCAACCACGAATCATAACCTACAAATCAGCAGATATTATCAATCATCCAGTCGATACCAGTACACCCAGTATAAGTGTGAGTGGTTTGTAAATGCACTCAACCTTGCCTTCGTGATTTTCCAGTCCAAAAAAACCAAACAAACAAAAAACTATGTGTCAACAGGATTTTCCAACAAATGAGACTCACTACACTGAAAAAACTAAAAACAAATAATTTAAACAGCACTTCAGAAGAAGAAAGGCTTTCCTTTCAGCACGTCTGTTTTCCCTGGACAAACACACTTTCACAAGTCTAAGTGGGAATCATGCTCTTCTGCTGACAGATTAATAATAATGTGAAAATATCAACAGACAGTCAAAGAGTCAGAGCACACAGATTGTGCATTTTGTTTTTGTGCATGACGTTTAAACACCCTACTCAGTGACAGAAAGAAAGAAGATGAAGCACGAACAGCTAGAGGGCAGTATAGAAAGCAGATCCCGTTTCCAACTCATCCACATGACTTGTACAGTCTCAGCTGACTCACAGCTGCATAATGGCTCAACTGTCTGGGATTTCCTTACCAGGATGACTGAGCATGCATCACATATACGGCTTTCACAGCCAATTGCTATGATGTGTTTGATATGCCGCAGTTTATCAAACATCATTTTAATTGGACAACGCAGGGAAACACAAAACCAGTTCATATCAAATTAACATTTTGTGTTTACGAACAAAATGTTATGTGGGAAAGAAATGAAGAGCTTCATACATACAAAACGTGTGAACAGTAAGAAGACTCTCTCTTACTTGGGGAAAGCGTCGAAGCAGTAGGTTTTCTTTGTGTCAGGAAACGCCACTCTCATACCAGATGTTAGAGGCGAGTGAAGAACCACGGCGGCACACTCGTACCGTGACGCCAGGTCTACAGTGGGAACTGTACCGATGCTCTGCCCGTACAGGATGATGTTCTCCGGGCTTATGCCATACCTGGTTAGAAATAAACAGAAAGAAAAAATACGTATAATACAGATGAGAGACAGCAGCCAAATCCACAAATATTACCTTTGGTGTACTAATGATTACTGACAGTACTTTCATTAATGCTTTAGTTATTTTTCAGAAAGAATTTTGTTCCTCAAGGGTCAAAGGTCACATGTCAGGTAAATTTTTTTATAGTCACCAAAAATGACTGACCAGTTTCTAAAATTCAAATTTTTATTTCACTTCATGACTACTCGCAGCTCCGTTAATGAGTGAATCTTTTACTGGCCCACACACAACACAAAAGTTTACTAACAGTGGGATTCTTCTGTAACAGAAGGACTTTCACAGAAACCTTTATATTTCAGAAAGCACATGCATATTTTTTTCAACATGCTGAAATTAAGACCCGAGTAAAGAGTGACACACAACGGTGACTTTTACATGAGCCGACCTTTAGTTAGCGCTCTGTTTTGTAACCCCCGGGCTACAGCTGCATTAGCACAGCACCGCTTCTGTTAATGAGACACTTCATCACCCTACAACGCCCTTGAGATACATCACCCCTTAGCCTTCCCTCATCCATCCATCTCGCTCTTCTTTATTCACACAGCAGCTGTCCTCACTCTGCTCCGTCCTCACCACCACCTCCATTCAACCCCCTTCATCACGCCCCTTTATTCGAACGTTCGTTTTCTGCTTTTTCTCTTCTTTAGCACTTCTCACAACAAAGGCATTTTTTGCCTGGGCACATTTTAAACATCGTTTGATCCCAGCTGTATCCATTGTAAACTCATGCCCCATTTTGCCCGAACAAGTTCGCCTGGGATAATAAAATTACACCTCGAAGGACACGTTTGGGCCAACTGCATCATCACATACCGTGTACGCAGGGCGTGCCAGGCAGCATCTATGTCTGCATACAGATTCTTCTCGGAGGGCTTGCCGGTGCTGACGCCATAGCCCGAGTAATCATAAGAGAAGATGTTGCAGTTGATGCGAGTGCCGAGGCCAATGTAGAAACTGCTCATCTGGCCGAGGTCAACTGCATTGCCGTGGGAGAAAAGCACCGTAAACCTGCAGGGATGATTCAGACAAAGGGTTAGTAACGAGCTAACAGACACAGACAGGTGCACGCTTGTCGGTTTTCCTATTTCCTTTAAAATAAATAAATAAAAATCACTATCAGCACTGGAGCCAAAGATCCAGCCTCTGCTGTGCTCTAATCAGAAATATATGATATACAGAGAACTACATTGTGATTACATGAGAAATATTCTTGTTTAGCGTTGCCAACAATACCATAGCTAAACACAGAACTTTTATTACGGCAGAAAAACAACTGTGCACAGAAATTAATCAAATCACAAGTAACCTGCTGTTTAAATCAAAAAGGTACTTGATTCTATAAAACTGCTGCAGGTTGAAGGATTATTTACCACGAAGGACTCTTGCTTCCAGACATTTAGTATAACCTGAGAAGCAGGGTATCCACTGTGAACGCTGGGTATCTAGCCCTTGGCTGTTATTCATGAATGCGTGTTGTGCTCTCTGGAGTAACCTGATACTTTTTCTACACACCGACTGTTTTGAAATTCTCCCTCAGTGGTTTTGTTTATGAGCTCTTGCAGCCCGTGGCTTCGCTCTTAGCCTTTCCACTTAGAAAGCAGCAAAACAATGACTCTGCCATATCACGTCAGGCCTGGGATCATTCTTTGTAATACTAGAGACACATTAATGCAAGATAAATGGACTGTAACACAAGCCTGTCCATTTCTTTTTAATTCATTTGGTAAATTAATCAGTAGCAGTTGAGAGTTAAATTCTTTTACATCTCATAAAATACTGTCAAACCTTCTAAGATGAAGAAGGTTATTTCCTCTTATAAAGCCATTTACCAACAACGGCCAATAAAGTCAATCACACCACATAGCTGCAAATGTTTTGTCTCTGACTGGAAACTTATGTTGTCAGGGAGTGTGCAAATCTTTTTACTGCGATCAGTATCACGAACAACAGTAAATTCAACTTTAAGGCTCTACAAACAAGCAGAGAAAATAATGAGAAAGAATAAAGACAACAGAATAAAGTCTGACAGGTGTGCCATGATCTACAGGAAAAAACCAGGAAGAGAAAATCTTTGCGTCAGCTGAGTCAACAAGAAAAGAAAAGAAAGCAAACCTGGGCGTGAAGAAGACTGTTGAGGAAGAAGACTGTTTAAATGCTTCAGAGCGAGTGTGACATACCTGTCAGTCACAGCTGACAGCTAATTCCATTTACCTGGAACTAGGAGCGCAGCGAATGTACATGCAGCCGACTCGGTTCCCTCGGCTGGATCGAGCAAGAAAGACCTCCGTAGTGTCCAGCTCTCTTTGAGAGTACTGAAACTCCGCTCGGTCCGTCAGGTGAAGCTTCCATCCCCCCTCTACGGCCCCGGTCCCCCCGCTTCCAGCAACCGAGGCGCCACTCCGCGCCCGCAGGCTGGATGTCCCCGTCGCCCCTGGTGCAGCAGGGCCCGCCTCTGGGTCTGGCAGAAAGGTGTACGTGGGTTCTGGGGGCAGGAAAGCTAGCTTGGCTGCAATGCGGCTCGGGCAAGGCGGGCAACAGAACAGGCAGCAGAGCTCACTGAGAGAGAGGCCATTCATCCTTCACTGAGAAGAAGAACACAGACAAGAGGATCACTGTGCAAATGAATTCACATCATGCAAACGTTAACACAATGAAACACTTATTACAATTTAATGCACAGGCCCTTAGTCTGTGGGTGCCGACAATGGGGATGAAGATTTGTCTACACCAGTTTTGGCAGAAAGCATTTCAAACATATTAAATTAATTTTGACGGTTAATGCACTGTCAATCATAATAAGCAATAATAATAATCTGTAAAAGTTTGCCACCTTGAGCGCCTTAATCTCCTTAAATGTGGCTCAATAATTATTCACAGAATAAGTTTCAGGGTTTTTTTGTTTGTTGTTGTTGTTTTTTTAAGAAATCTGAACGCCAACCTGGGCTTTTGCAGCTGTGATGGACCATATATTAAATGTGTTAAATGATTTGACAGACTTGAGCCACAGACCCATCGTTTTTTCTTCATACTTCACACTGATGTTTATAGAGTTCCAGGTAAACCACAGTGACTAATGCTCGTTGTTTTTATTACAAGTCATGAGTGAGAATAAATGCACGTACACGGGGTCCAACATGACCCCCCCGTGTGAAACAGCAGACCTACCTGTTGAGTTGAAGCCTGGTCAAAGAGAAACGAGCTGTGCTGAAACAAAACAAACAAGGAAGTCTTCCTTCCACCTGACCAGAATTCAAACTCGGGACGCTGCCTGCAGCCCTGTCAGCTGAACAAGGAAAAAGAGCTGGAGCCTTCCGGCTGACAGGGAAGTGTTATTTACAAAGTGTCTGCTGGCTTTTCTTTGTAGTCCCTGAACGCCACATTCCACTCATTTTACACCCTGGGACAGACAAACGACGCGCTTTTCTCTCCAAACGCGTCCTGGAGAGCTAACTAAATAAAAACACCAGCAGCTGGTTTTAGTTTGAGATCCCAACTTCTCAGTTTGGGAGACTCGCTTCCAATAAAAGTCCTGCCCTCAAAGTTACCGAAACTAACTTTATACACGAACACAGAGATGTCCCTCTGTGCCCCCTGTCCGAAGAAGTGACAGTGAAGACCAAAAGAAGGGACAAGTCTTCCCCTCGCTTCCCGGAGAGACGTAGTTTTTTAGCGCGTCCCAGCTAACGCTATGCTGGCTTAAGCTAGCAAGAAGACACAAACACAGCTGCTCGGTAAAAGCGGGCTCGCGCTGTGACGTACAGCGCCGTTAAAATGCAGATCCCGGTGTGAACGCTTCTGTCCGCGAGCCCATTCTGGACGCTGCTGGCGTGTCCTCCCGGTTTATACACAGCCCTGCCTGTCGTTATTAATCCACACAGATGCGGTGTTTTCCTACTTCTCTGCTGTTTCACCGCATCCGGAAGTGACAGTTGACCGGATATGACGCAGGAAGTTTCCATTGGACAATTATGGGAAAGGTGTTATCAGCGCGGATGACGGCGCTGTAAAAGGTGACATGTTTGAACTTGACTGTTAATTTGTATCTTTAAAGATAAAGAAGCTCAATTCACGGTATTTCTCATAATCCAAGAGTCATCGCAGTTACTTGGAGACCCGGCTGATTCATCAAAGATGATATGTGCTACTTACAACTAATTTTATTTGATAAAGAGCACATTGTGCCCTAATGGATCTATGTGTGATCTCAATTCAGTTAACAGCTTATATCCCCTTTAATTTCTCAGTTCAGTTTTATTTATATAAAGTCAAATCGCAACAACAGTCACCTCAAGACGCTTTATATTGTAAAGATGTAAGAAAAAAATACAAAGAAAAACCAACAATCAAATGACCAGGTACTTCCCAACTGTGGGAAGGGGAAAAAAATCCCTTTTAACAGGAAGTTTGACCATAACCAATAATTAAAGTAAATGATTTAAGCTTGTTTTGTGTCCTAAAGGAAGGTGGGTCTTCCACAGGTCAACACTCTTAAGCTGTAACTCTCCCCAACAGTTTATATTAAAACAAACACACACACACACACACACACACACACACACACACACACACACACACACACACACACACACACACACACACACACAGAGCTTTGCTGGCTCAGGAGCCACCTTTACCATCTATTCAAGAGAAATGTCAGCTTTACAACCTGCTATGTAGGCCATCCTACATAAATATCCATAGCCTTGTTAAAACAGCCCTGCATACCCACACCTTTACCTCAGTTATTTTTGCACAGATTTTGAGAGATTCACCTTTGCACTGGAACTGACAAGTGTCGGGGTGATTTATGAGGGGAGGATAGCAGCAAGAGCCAAAGGGAAGATTTATAAGATGGCAGTGAGACTTGCTGTCATGTGGTTTGGAGACAGGGGTACTGACAAAAATTGGGGGCTGAGCTGAAGATACTGAGATCTTCTCTGTGAGTGAGCAGGATGGACAGGATTAGAAATGAATCCATCAGAGGCCGATGATGGAGCCTCAATGACTACCGACCAGTTGCTCTAACACCTGTTATAATGAAGTGCTTCGAGAAACTGGTCCGACGTCACATCATGTCCTGCCTGCCACCCACACTCGACCTGCTCCAGTTCGCATACAGAGCTAACAGATCAACTGAAGATGCCATTGCTACAACGCTCCACACCACCATCTCTCACCTGGAAGTGCAGGGCCGTTACGCCAGGCTGCTCTTTGTTGACTTTAGCTCTGCTTTCAATACGATACTCCCGGACAGACTAATAGTTAAACTGCTGGAAATTGGACTTCCTTCTACCACCTGCCGCTGGATCAGAGACTTCCTCTCAGACCGTGTACAGAGAGTTAGAGTGGGGCCTCATCTTTCCTCAGCCTTAACACCGGCTCTCCACAAGGCTGTGTACTGAGTCCCCTACTGTACACTCTGTACACACATGACTGTGCTAGTACCCACCCAGACAACACAGTCATCAAGTTTGCAGATGATACCACCGTGGTGGGGCTCATCTCAGGGGGAGAAGTTCAGAGGCTGTCAGATTGGTGTGTAGATAACAACCTGGACCTCAATACCACCAAGACAAAAGAACTGGTAGTTGACTTCAGAAGGAGGAAGTCTGAGCTGTAGCCTGTCAGCATCAATGGCGAGTGTGTGGAAAAGGTCTCCAGTTTCACACAGAAAGGCACTCCAGAGGGTCATCAATATGGCCCAAAAAATCATTGGACATCCTCTTCCCTCCCTGAAGGACCTGTACAGCACTCGCTGTCTCAAGAGGGCACGAGCATCCTACGGGACGGTACACACCCAGGACACCGGGTGTTTAAGCTGCTGCCGTCTGGCAGGAGGTTCAGGCTGCTGAGGTCCCGAACAAATAGACTCAAGGACAGCTTTTACAACAGGGCAATAGCCCTAATCAATGCAAATAGCTCACCTGACTGGCTACCTACCTGGACTTTTTGGGGGGGGAGGTAACAATGGTAAAAACAGTAACAATAATAATATTTATATTTATAACAAGGTGCAATAACAATTAATGTGCAATAATAACAGTGTGTAATACAAATACACTTATTATTTTTTATTACTAAGTTATTATACTGTGTTGTGTTGTGTTGTGTTGTTTGTGTTGCGTTGTGATGTGTCGTATCGGGTCATGTTGTGTTATATGTAGTGTCGACATAGGACAGTTTTCCAATTTCATTGGACTATTGGACTATGTACGACTGTGCAATGACAATAAAGAGTTATCTTATCTTAAGGTCCATTAGGCACATCAGTACAAACCCACAGGGCCCCGAGAGGAGGTCTAACTTTTTTTTTGCCCTTTATTAAACACTGGATGACATCAAACAACAAAGCTACTGCCTAGAATGTAACTTGTAATTGTTAACTTTAATGACTAAATCATGATGGAAGTAGGATGGATATCTTATACATGTAAATAAACGGGCTTAATTATACATAATAACACAGGAATATCCTATATCAAACTGATATTATTCAGACAGATAACAGAATAAATGAAAAAATTAACGTGGTCTCCATGTGCTAGAGAAAGGCTTTGATAATAATAATAATAATAATAATAATGGATATCGGCCATCGGCCCCTCTGGCCATCACCAGTAGGCGGTAGGTGAAGTGTCTTGCCCAAGGACACAACGACCAAGCCGGGGCTCGAACTGGCAACCTTCCGGTTACAAGACGAACTGCCAACTCTTTGAGCCACGACCGCCCCCGGTGTCATTCCTGTCATTCCGCCCCTTTGAGTCATTCCTTCAAAAGATATTTCCTCATTCTGTGTTTTGGTGTTGTACGTGTTGACCTGGGAATAATTTCATGAGTGCAGAGGCATGTTTATACTCAAAGTAAGCCCTTGTTCTATAGACAGAAGCATTCTGGGAGATCTGAAAGTAGTATGGATAAAGGTGATAACCTTTATTGACCTGTGGCGCCCCTACGTCTTAGGGCAGGGCTGTCAAACTGCAGAAAGATCAGAACAAGACCTCCAAAGGCTACAAACTGGCCCACTTGATGGCTTTACAAAAATGTGAAAAATCATAGAAAAGTCATTTATAACAGTTAAATACGCTTTTCCCGCTGTGGTGATAACAGCACAACTACATTAGCTGTAAAAACGCGTATATTTCCACATCTCCACATGCAGCTTGTATCACAGTAAAATACTGAGGTTTTCTTCTAAAGCAGAGTGCAAGGAGCTTGGATTTAAAATGAGTATTTATTTAGCATACATTAAGACAAATAAATACAAACGACAAGTGTAAATTAAAATAAACTTTGTGATTTTATTGTTTATACTTACTCTTACACATCATACAATCCTAACTCTTAAAAGAAAAAATAAAAAGATATCTGGTGGTGTTTCTGGGGGACTGGAGTGCCAAGGGACGGCAACTACACCTCTGTGAACATCGTAGATTTCATCTCAAGTCCCTAAAGCTCATCTTGAAAGACAGAATAATATGTCTTTATTCCTGCAGTGAAGCTGAAGAAAATTCATCCTAACTCACAAGTTTATTATTCTCAATCAAAACCCTTGCATGATGAAGACACTGATTATGAAAGGTGTGAGAACATCAAACAATAATCAATGCAACAAAAAAGGGGAAAAAAAACCCCAAACAAAACACAAGTATATGCACTGATAATATCTCAGTTACTCAGGTCACGTAGCCCTAATTGCTGGTGGCAAGTCAAACAGTCAAAAGATTTGAATGATTCAAATGTCTCAAATCACATAAAGACAACCATCGTCGGCCAACGGACAGTCAGTCTGACGGCAACACGACTTATCGTGTGACTTGTGGTGGTTTACATTCAAACTGCTCACATTTATCAGGAAAAACATGCTGAAACGTTTGGAGCACTGATATGAGCAGTCAATAGAAAATGAGCGTAAACCATGCAACCCCCCATGATTTACATAACTGAACAATCATCACAGGAAAATTCTCCCATGAAGAGACAATTAATCTGTAAAGGAAAACCGAGCTTACCGTATGCAACGATGTTTTATAATCATCAACCAAGTCTGAGAATTCTGTGTCTAAAACACAACGAACTGCAGAGCAGCACCAACCACTCGTCCCCCTGAATATCACAGTTAACACCTTCTCAATTTGAAATTTACACTGTAGGTGTGACGGTGGAAGAAGTTAAATCACCGTCACTGCGGGCTCAACTCATCCACGGCAAAACGTCTCGCCGTCGGCATGCCAAGTCATCACGTCGGCCATTAACGCAAAGACTCGACGAAGGCTCTTTTTCAATCAGAAGAGGCAGAACTAAGCCGACACACGGAGGAGTGTGATTCCTCTCTTTCGCCTTTTGCGGTGGATTATTTTTAAATTGCATTCCCTGAAAATTCAAATGCAACTTTTCTCCAGCTTTCATTAATATATAATGAACCGCATCAAGCAACATTTACAGGGAAAGCTTTTAATAATGAAAAGATGAACCCTCTATTTCTTGCTTGGGGCCCTTTAAACTTTCAGTAATATCGCTATTGCTACAAATCAGTAACAGGATAAAAGCTCTGACTGAGATACTCTGTTATTCAGCAACGTTAATATAGCTCGGGAGGGAGGAGGGGGGGCTGGTTAAGAGTGTAGCTAGTATGGTAAAATAGAAACCACGTGGCCTGCAGGGGATACTAGTGGTTATTAAACAATTTGAACATTACACGTAAAAACCTGAAAAATTAATGAGGAAACAAGATGGGGAAAACATCAGTGCTAGTTGTAGCACATTTTTTTGGATAATTATGAAAAGCACTTTAATACAGAGAGTACTATTTGTTGCCTTAATTCCCCACCTTTATTACCTGGCAAAAATCTACATTGAGGTTATACTATAAGAAGAGGAGCTGTATGGTATTTACATTTGAGGAAAAAAAAAAAAACAGAGTCCTGTTAACGGGAACCTTACGGTTCCGGCCATGCATTGTGCTACTGCTGTGCGGCTTTTTAAACATTCCAGCTTCATTTCAAACTACGCGGTCACAAAACAGCAACGCGTGTTTGACTGCACACATGCACGTGGGACTGATCTTCCTAGAAGAAGCTAGCTAGAAGCAGTCTGAGCACACTGTAAAAGCACAGCACGCAACTCTGCGGCACTGCAACGCTGAGCAGAACGTACGCCATCGTCTATGAGAGCAACTGCGACCCGGGTCAGTTTTCATTCAGCATGTGTCAGTGGTCTGCTGGTGGTAGGAGAAACGTGGAGCTTCATACAGGCTCCGAAGAACATAAAAGGTCATTCGAGGCGAGCGCGCCGCCTTACCGAAGAAGAAAATCTCAGCAACTCGACAAGGCAATTTCATCAGCAAGGCTGCGATACAGCTCGGATATAAACTGCAAGTGACCCGAATGCTGAACAAAACTGAGCGGGCATGGCACCGTAGCTTGTGCTCTGCAGCGGACATACGTCGTTGTGCTTCATACCCAAAGCCTTAATCACTGACATCCTACTGCACTCGCTCCCTCCGAGCGGCTCAGCCGGGCTCCGCTCCGTCACGTCAGAGCTCGGGCGCGCATTTTCTTCTTCACTGGTTACATAATCAGGATGGAATTACTTAAATATAATCGAAGAAAAAGTTAAGAGCAAATCGTTAAAGATTCGCGGACACATGCTGCCAATCCTCCAGCACAGACCAACCAAACAATAAAAAATAAATAGAATGCAATCACACAATTCAAGCTAACTACAATATATTAATATAGATCTTCTGATGTCATACGCTCATTAAAATAAAGAAGAAAAAAAAAAATCAATCACACAGTTAAGTCAAGGTCGTTTGTTTCCCTCCCCGGCTTTCCCCTTCCAATGACTGTTCATGCACCCGGTATCCATACAAGCCTACATATCAAAGAGAGACGCATGTGGAAAACTCAGACTTTGGAGTACTACATGTGGTCGCCCACAGAGTAAAGGAGTTGCCAATTTGACAAGTAGTTGACATCATTTTTCAGTCTGGGATAAAATACTATATTCCAAAGCCCTTAAAGGTCTTGCTGATACATGAGTCACTAGACCCCCTAAATGTGTTTCTGTCATTATCCCGATTGACACATTCCTTAACAGCTTATCCTCGTTCATTTCAGCTACCTACAGGGATTGTATAAAAAAATACACTCACACGATCCCGCTAAGTGGAAAAACAACAACAACAAAAAAAACAAAAGGGGTAAAAATCAAATTCCTGCCCTTCCCACGGCAAAACAAATGTCCACCAAGCCCTCATGGCTCTCTCCCCAGCTCTCAAGCAAATGTGCACGCACACACACACTTTCATACAAACACACGCGCGCGCTGCAGCCACAAGTGGAGAGAGGGGGAGATGCTAGTAAGGGAAGTGTCTGGACTGTGGCTGCGACCGCACCACCCCCACCCCGCCCGCTTTACACTACCATGAACAAATGAAGCCACGATATCAGGTGTTTTCATCCAAGTCGCCATTGTTCAAATTCACAAAGTCAGAAACTTCTTTTTTGCTCTCAGTCCTCATAACTTCTGAATCTTCTCAGCCACTACGATGGGGTTCTCCTTGCGTAACTGGGCAGCGGCTGCGCTCCGGTAATCATAGGGACAGTCGTGTTTGTCGGAGTAACGATGGATGGCGCAGAACAGGTTGCCACAGCGACAGTCAAAACCTTGAGGAAAAAGAAGCAATTAAACTTGGACGCTTTATTATAGATATCACATGTATCTGGACACCAGAGACCAAAACTCACATCTCGTTTTGGGGCAGAATGGCTATTTTCTTCAATTTGGGATTGTTTCATTTCTCGGGTGCTGACCCCAAATCAGTGTGTTAGAACAGACAAGAGGACAGAGCAGCAAGGAAACTATGTGCTGCAGTAGATAGGGCCAGCAGTAAAACCCACATATGTTTGGGTTTATATACAGCATATTTGATGCATTACCTGCCATCAGACCAGACTACTAAGACACCACTGACAAAAACATTCATTTGACCTTAAAAAAAAAAATACGGCAATTGTTCCTTGACTGCTGCCTTGTTAGGTCGGTAAATCTCACCACATGACTTGGTTCAGATCTTCCAACTTCTGTGAGGTAAAATTCACCGACTTCTTTTTAGCGTACCATTTCCAAAAGTTAATAAGCTTTGGTTACACACACACACACATTATGAAAACTCAGTTTTCATGCTGTCTATCCGTAAACTAAAGAGTTATTTTTCATTGTTGGGAACAGCCCTGTGTCTCTCTCCAAGCTGCAGGAAAACAGAGTCAGCTCGAGGTGCAGAGGGAGACTGAGGCTATATTAAAAAAGAAAGAAATGCATCACCCAGTCCTACTACATCCCGATTATTTTACAGACTTATTCTTACACTGCCCTGTGTAAGGTTTTAATTAAATTCAGTTTGACTGGGCCTTGATGATGTTGCTCAATTTTACATGCTAACTCAGGATGTGGTCTCAATTAAGCTGATATATAATCATTGCTATTAAGTCTCAGAGTCTCCTATGAAGCAAAAAAAAAAAAAAGGACCGAGCTGCACACTGTGAAATGTATCACTTAAGTGCAGAATGTCGCTCGCTGTACATAAGCAATCATCACAGAATAAATGCACATATGAATCATTTGTGTGCAGCTGTCATTATTGTCCTTTAAAAACAGGTTTAGCTCCAAAAGCTCTGCAGGCGAAGAATATTAAAGATGTCTTTGACATTGCACCAC
The DNA here is from genome assembly GCF_057381915.1 of Diplotaxodon limnothrissa. Lineage (NCBI taxonomy): Eukaryota > Metazoa > Chordata > Actinopteri > Cichliformes > Cichlidae > Diplotaxodon > Diplotaxodon limnothrissa. Next base: position 11,328,915 of record NC_140617.1, on the reverse strand, counting down.
ATACATCCGTGTGCCAAATCAATGTCTTATTAGGGGTGAGGAACCCCTGCCGACTCATAAAACACAGGATAAACAGATAAGAAACTTGAGTGAAATTCTTCCCTCACTTACCAGTAAGTCCTACTTTCTTCCGGCAAGAAAAGCAGCGATTCTTTTTCTTGTTTTTATCAGGAGTCTGGTCGCCATCAGACGAAGCCTGCGCAGCTTCCCCGACTGGCTCTGGTGGGGAAAAACAAAGCAACTGTATGTAAAACAGCTGTATGTTTATTTATGCACATGTACAAAAGACAACACAATTAACTTCAACCAATCAAATATGCTAGCCGGGTCAGAGGCCGTAACTTAAGCTTTATAAAATATTATTTAAACACGTAAAAACACGATTTCCTTACACAGTTATTTGACTGCAACACAGAACATGCCACACAGCAGAAGGCAAAATGAAATAAAACGGGAAAACCAATGGAGTCATCACAGAGCATATTGTGTTTATCACTTCAGGCACGCTCCCGGAACACGGTGGCGAGTGCGTCCCATTGTTTATTCACGCAGCAGTTCTTAATAGTGTACTCCTCTGCTTTGAGTAGGGCCGACCGTGTGGACGGTGGGTAGGGAATGAACTACTGCTTTCTACGATGTTTACCTGTGCTGTTTGAAGTACCCTCCTCTTCACCCTCCTCGGCTTCTGCTCGATCAGAATCCACAGCTCCTGAATCCTGGGAGATGCTCATAGCTGTCATCTGTTGAGTTACTGGGCTGGTGGAGCTGGGACTAACAGGGCATCAAATCAAGTCAGCAAATTTCAGTTTAGATTAAATAAAAATACTGAAAAAACACACAAAAAAAAAAAAAAAAAAAAAAAGAATTGAAATGATTAAATTTATCTTGGTACTCTCTTTGCTTTGGTTTTGTCCCCTTTGGGAGGAAACAGATCCAGTGCACACGCTGCAATATAAAACCATTTTTAGCAATTTCAAGAGCCTCGCAGAACTTTTCTTACCTATCGCACTTTCCTCACAGTGAATTAAATCCATTTTTAACATTTAAAAAGGTTAGCCCAATGGTAAAGTTAAAGCAAATTATAAAAGAGGCCCTTCAAAACGCCGAATAGCAGAAAAAGAACTTGGCCAGCAAAAAATTATTCAGCATTACGCTGCAGTTTTTCAGAACAGGGCCTCAAGCTAAGTTTTAAACTACACCATCCTCTAGCTAATTTTCTTCCAGTGTCAATGACAACACAGCCCATCGTACACTTAATTTGGCTTTTGATAATCATCAGAAGCTCATCACAACCTCACCTGTCAATGTCGACGTGCAAATTGAAATAGCTGAAAAGTTCTTACTAGAAGGTTGGGGTCGTCGGGTAAGGTAAAAATGTTTTCACCCAGAAAATGACTGCACCATGGTGATAGAAGGTTTTGTTTTCATAAATAAATATGCACACAACTGCCTACCCTTCTGCAGAGGCAAGCTGCGGTACTAGCATGAACTGACTGGACTAGTCAAAGAGCCAACACGGAGTATATTTTTCCTTGATGAATCACATCTAAAACACTGATTCACAATGACTCAATGAAACAACACGGCTCTCTGCGCTTTTCTACGCGTAACTCAGCATACCTGGTTGTTTGTTCCTCAGGTGGGGTTCCTGCCACCTCTGTACTGGGCTCTGAGGTTGTGCTCTCCACAGTTGTACCGGCCGATCCTGGTGATCCCGCTGGTGAAGTAGCAGCTGTGTGCACGCATGTGTGTGTCGGGGAGGGGGGAGGACAGTCAGATCAGTCACAAAAATCTGTTGTTGCCTCACACATGGATGACTTTCCACTTGCTTCTAAGCGTCTTGACATTCCCTACATGTATTTGTTTACCATGATCAGATGCACTTTGAGTTAATGTACAACAACAGATGGCAATGTAACTCTCTTGCTTTCTGATGCCACAGTGTAGGCAGCTAATGCTACCTCTGTTCTCCAGCCCCTTTTAGCTAGTTCGGCTCCCTATTTCCAGTGCACTTTTTGAGTGACTCCCATTTAAAAGCTCCTGACTTATTCACCTGGTACACCCTTATCCAGCAGACCCCTGCTTTTTATAGGTCATGTCTCTCCCATCTTCCTACCTTTCTCTCCAGGGGGGCTGGACCGCCCCCCTCCCTGTTGTCTCTGCAGGTGTTCCTTGTAGCAGACCGAGCACATGCCGTTGGTGCGGGGGTTACCATAGAAACCGCATCCCATAGTGCAAAGCATTGGCACCTGCGTCTGATTGGTCTCCTGAGCCATGCTCTGACAGAGGGGGTAAGGGGGATGGGAGAGGATAATCCTGAAAATGGGGTTGCAGAAGTTAGTGAGAATAATTAGCAGTCCCTGTTTGATTACAAAGCTTTTAGGTTGGAGCTAAAAGAGCTTGGAGATTGGCATTGCAGCATGAGAGTAGAGTTTGAGCACATCATGACTTCTTTTACCTCTTTTGCACCGACACAGAGCCAGTCCAGCTCTGAAAGGCTTGAGGACTGATCGTTACATAGCTTAAAGAAAAAAGACAATCACAGCAGACAAATCCTGGGGCTTATTTGGCAAATACTGTTACTTTCTAGCTAAAGCCCCTTCCAACTTTTACAACCAGTAAATTTGCAGCACTGAGCTGGTTCACACTTTTCTGGCACAGAAAGTAGTCATCCCTCCCCCCCATTTACTGGAATGCATTGAACCAGCTCTAGATTAGGCACTGGACAAGTGGAAAAGAGGTCTTTGTGAATTAAAGGTTATGGTCCACTACTTGCAGCTGTAATGAAGGTCTGTTGCAGTTTTATAAACTTCATAAACCAAAATTAAGACCAACCCCAACTTCTGAAGGCCAAAGTCCACGATTACTGCAAAATCAGGCCTGGACTTTGGCACACTGAAAATACTAATAAATAAACTATGCTTCAAAATTATTAGAAAACACAAAAACGTAGCAGCAATAGAAATACCAGTGAAACGGATCGCCGAATGTACTGCACCTCTTACAACATCAAAGCAAGCACGAGTTTTAAAAGTAGGAAGCTGTGGGATTAGTTTGAACAAACACGGAGAGCTGTGCACGGTGACGGAAACAAAGGGTCCAAAGAGCCGCACACACACACACCCTAGAAGGTAAATGACGGTGTGTGAAACATGCGCTAACTCAGCTGTTTCGCGCTTTCTTCCGCCGCACAAGACGTTTTTGGTCATGGAGAAAGTTGTGAAAAAGACAACAAGAATAAAACAAAAACCCCGTCAGTACGAAACCGCGCTGGCTAACGTTAAAACTGCGCTGCGTGCAGTTTAGCCGAACAACTTCCAGCTGGCTGTTCCCAGTCCGAGTTTGTCCGCACAAGAAAACAATTGGCGTCCTGTGCTTGAATAGCTCACAGCAAACATTAGCAAACAGCCTCGCTGGACGTTTGGTCTGTCTGACACTGCATACAGGTGTAAAAGGAAGGACGAAACTCGACCGGTGGCCCTGTGTCATCGTGAAAAATACGAAAGTTAAATGCTACAGCGTCCTCGGTGACGAACTATACGCAGATCGCGGCTTTTCAATCGAATAAACGCTAGTGTTAGCGGGCTATCTGTTAGCAGAGTTGCTAACGCAGTCAGCCAACCCAAAACTAGAGCGCCTCCCAACAGCGTCCCGGCTGGGTTTATGACCGGTACCACATCCCGGGAATCTGCCGAATCAGTCGGGAATGAAGACATTACCTGAAACGTAGTTAATCGGCGGCTGTCGACGACGGAGGGGTTCAGATTTGAGTGAGCTGTGTCCCCAGCAGAGCGCGCGGCCTCCTACCCAGCGCTAGCTCCCGACATTCGAAACAACGACCATGACGTCACCGCCAATGTCAGCCCTCAGAGCGACGGGCCAGCACAGCAAACTACACCTACACCACCTCCACCACCACAGCTGATCATCACACACAAGGTCAGAACAGCATCGTTCGGCCCCAGTCCCTCTGTGGACACGATCCCTGACTTTGGCCTTTTTATTTAGGCGTTTTAATCTTACAGTTAATTTGTTTTATGTTATTGATCTAATGCTGCTTCTTGAGTTCCACATCCACAAAAAGACTTCCATTTTTGTGATGAAACAGGGAAATCAATCATTTCTTCTTCACAAAACAAATAATCTCTCTAGACTTATTTTTATCCTCATTTTTCTGTTTGACACCATCTCCTGTTTCTAACCTGTGTGTGAGGCTGTTTCCAAACATAAATAAAGAGTCACTCGCTCATACATGATTCTGCAGTGTTAGAAATTTATTTACATATCAGTTTAATGACAATTAACTCTTTCCAGAAAGAGAATACTGAAGGTAAAATTCGAAAACAAATTAAATGCATCTGATTCAAGATGTCCTCATGTCTTTTCTATATTATTTTTCCTATACGCCACTAGATTTTACTTTGTTTTGGGAAGGTTTTGAATTCCTTCCAAACAAAAATGTTTAAAGACACATTAATCTTTCAGAGATTAACAAAACACAACAAAAAAAAAAAAAAAACCAACAAATCTACCATAAATAATAAAGTGCAAAACAATCATTTCCTAAGGCCACATTTTAGATTTTAACTTCTGCATGATAAATGACATGTCAAAAACTGATAGAATTATGATGATGACAGTTTTTCATGAATATTATGGCACCTATTTTGAGCTGGTTCATCAACATCTAGAAATAGTCCCCTAACACCACTTTGAATCATCTCAGAGGAGCACAGGAAGTCTTCGCGTCTACTCGTTTGGTCCGGCCTTCTCTGCCACGTCGCCCTCTGCATGCTCAGTGATCTGAGGAGCGAACGGTCCCACCAGCCAGTTGAGCGGCGTGTTGTGCAGTAGATAGTCCATGACACCATCCACAGACTTCTGAACCTGGGATGGACACACACAACAGTACAGTTTTAATAAAAATGTACAGTTAATAAGAGGATAAATGATCTGAAATAATACTGAGCACCATCAGAGATTGAAAACAAATTAGTTTCACTGACTAGCCACTTTATTAGCAGATTGTTAATGCAAATAGCTAATCAGCCAATTACATGGAAGCCACTCTCTGCATTTCGATGTGGTCAAGACGACCTGCTGAGGTTCAGATTGAGCATCAGAATGGGAAAGAAAGATGATTAGAAACTGCTGATCTGTTGGGCTTTTCCCTACACGACCATATCCAGGATTAAGAATGGTCCAACAAATAAATTAATAATATTATCCAATGTGTAAGACAGCAGTTCTCCAGATAAAAATGCCTGGTGACGTCACAGGAAAATAACCTGACCTTGCTGCCAGACTGTGTTGAGCTCACATGAAAGCAACAGTAACTCAAATACCAGTAATTAGGCCTTGTACAAACAAAAAAAAAAAAAAAAAAAAAAAAAAAGAGGGTTCAACACAGCAGTAGCAAGATGTACCTAATAAAGTGGTTGGTAAGTGTATAACATACACTTGAATGTTGTAGCATCAGCAGTGCATGGGACTTTCCAGTGACATTACACAAGAACTAACGTGGAGAGTGGTGGCGCTGTGGGTGAAACTAAAAACTCGAGCTATGAGCTACATTTAATTAAGCAGCTGCACAGCTGGAGCAGTAAAGACAGCAAAGCATGACGCGTACTTGGTTCAGCTGATGACGGCTCCGATCGAGGAGGACCGGCGTGATGGTGCTCGTGTTCCTCAGAGAGGAATACAGCTCCTCGGCAGACTGTCGAGCCGCGGTCAGCTGGTCCTGGACTGTGCTCGGCAGACCTTTAGCACTTGAAACCACGCTGGCACACGCCGACCGCAGCTGGTCGCTCAGACCACGCACCATAGAGAGGGTCTGCCTTTCAAGCTGCTGTGAACGTAAGTGGAAACAAAAACCAAATGAATAAAATGTAAAGCTAAGATAACGGGACAGTCCAAATGTAAACAGCACAACAATGACACAGAAGGAAATGACGGCGGAAAGTAAATAAAAAGCTCTGAGTGTGAACCTATGCCAAGCAAGCTCACTCTCTGGGCAGCATTTATTTAAGGGGATATATTAATATTGTTTCTTTGTTCTTTTTAAATGTACTTCAACAAGTTTTTAGTGCAGTAAAGACAAACATTATCTAGGAGCAGATCGTGGATTGATCTGCAAGTAACTGGACATTATTCATAGAGATTATATCATATAATACATTTCTAATTAACTAGGCAGCTCATTCCCTTCCTTTTGACAATAATGTCTTTAACACACACATTCTGTGATCAACTTGACAGACAGGCAGATGTGAAATGTAAATGTTGCCAGGACAAACAAAGGGCAAAAGAATTAAGCCGTTTGAAACAAAAGACATGAAAATTTGACCTTATGACCTTGAGGAGGTCATAAGGTGGCTCTACACATTATACATTATCACTTCAACCTTCAAAAATCAGTCTATTTACCTTGAAGGAGAGGTCAGAGGTCAAATGTGGACATCACATTTTGGGTTGTCTAGACCACAATACTAAATTTTAAACAAATGTTCTCATATGTGGATCTCATTTTCTAAGGAACAAAAATCAGGTTAAAAAAAAAAATATCAATAAATCAGGCAATTCTTTGTTTTTACCTTCATCAGGTTCCAATCAGCCCAAATAGCAAAGAAATTAAAAATGCATGACATGAAACAGTTCGGGTCTTAGGAGGTCAAAGTAAAAATGCTGCTATGAAATATATCTGTAAAACACAGCTGAATAATCTGTTTCAAAGACTTTCGGTCCTGACCTCAGACTCATTTTTGGTCCCGTCTGGCTCTGGCTCAGACTCCGTCTGCCCATCATGTCCTCCGTGCTTCTGCTTCCACTCGGTCCAGCGCTGCAGGAGTTTCTCAGAGGCTCCTCCTATCTGGTTACCTGCTGAACCGAGACTGGCGCGGGCGCTTTCTAGCAGGTCTAGAGTGATGGTAATCTGAGCCACCGTACCATAGGCTGCGTCCCGGTAGTGACGTGCCCGATCCAAAGAGTGCTGAAGAGCTCGTTCCTGTACCTTAGTGGAGAGTTTCCCCAACCGGACAAAGTAGCTGGGGTTGTCTGAAGAGGTAGCTACCTCGCTGCTGGCAGGTTCGGCCACAGCAGCTGAAAGAGGCGAGTGCTAAATCAGATGTGTGACCCTGACATTACTAACAGAAATAGACCGTTAAAATACGTAGCATCTTCATTGCACAGGGTGTTGGGTATGTCATGACTGATGGAAACACTTTTCCCCTCCATCTGTTTGAAGCTTTGCTGCTAAGAGCCACTACAGAGCCTCTGATCAGTTCTGTGCAAGCAAAAGGACATAACGCTGCATCACTGTGCTTTCAATAAAAGCCACTTTGATGGTTAAAGGAACAACTTCAACTGTGCTGCTGCCACAGTTGCAATTGTGCCACATAGCCATAATCAGAGACGGGGCTCTTTCACAGCTTCCACAGTGGAGTATGGCAGGTTGTCATGATAACATGACATCACAGTAGCAGGTGTCAAAGCTGTGAGTGCTGGAAATTGCAGGTACTTTTTGGGCCAAGTTAACAGAAGGGAAGTTCACTGGAATGCCCTGCCTCTCTATGAATAGCACCGACCATCCACGTGTTCAGTCACGGTGGTCGAATTCAACAGTCATGATGACCACCCCCCCCCATTTCACCAGATTACCTCATCCTGCTTTTGTGACCTATTTTTTGGGATAATCTCAATTATTCATTTTTTAAACCTTTATCTGTCAAGACACATTCATATAATTCAACAACAGGCAAACGGGTTCATTACCACCCAGTGTTTTCGATGAAGTGATTAGCACAGCTACTGACCCAGCTCCCTCTCAGTGAGCGGTAGGTTCTGGTCGACCCAGTCCTCGGATCGGCTGAGGGCCAGGCCCATCCCACTGCTAACCATCTGGCCCATCCTGGTGCCCATGACTGTGTTGATTCCTCCGCTGACTGCTGCCCGGGTCAGCTCGACGCCACCCATCACAGCCCCCACCACGGCTTCTTTGGCCCCTGCCACAGACTGGTACACCATTCCCACTGTGTCTGACACCACCTGAGGAAGTCGAGATAAGATAATTACCTTCTTTTGAAAACCAACGTGGTGCCGGAGCTCGATTTGGTGCCGACTATAATAAATAAATAAAATTCTGCCACGACTTTCTTCCTCTGAAATTACCCCAGTGTTTATCATTAATGCTAGCTGATAAACTGTGCTCATGCTGCTGTAAAATGCTGCCACTACTCAGTTTGCATTAGTGCCAGCAGTGACAACACGTTAGTGGAAAAGAGGTAAATCTGCAATGATCAGCGAAGCATTTTGCGTTTTCTGTATTGTCAAAATCATCCAGAATGCACCAATACGAAGAAAACAAGCACATGGAGGCCAGAGAGCTGTTTTCTTTATCAAGTCTATCATTTTGGATTTTTATGACAGCATTTAAGCACAATAGGGTTAGGTTTTTTTGATGCTACATTAAAATATTCTGACCTTGTCTGCTGGTTGGTGAAGAATAGGCAACTTTTCTTCCATCTTATCCAATCCTTTCAAAGCGTACTCGTTTGCAGAGGCAACTGCAACAAGTGCACAACGCGAGAATCAGTGAGAGTAATACCACTCCGTAAAAAACAGGCATCGTGTCAGGTTTACAGTACAGCTAGAACTGGATGAGTGTCAGAGATTCAAATTACACCACGATAAAATTTGGAAAGTTTATTCTCATGACAATAAAAGAAACAGTCTTATGATTCTATTGCATTCTATCCCTGAGGCAGCAATGGATTTGACTTCAGCTTCTCACCTTTAATGCGCAACCAGCATGAAATATCTGTTTGAGGTACATCTTTGTGCGATTATCATACGTTACATCGGATTTGCAGAGATGGGAACCTACGTTGTGGCTCGATCATGTTCAAGAGAGGTTTGGTCCCTGCGGTGGCAGCTGCACCCAGAGTCCGGACCCCGCTCTCGGCTGCATCCATCACTCCCTTCAGTAGGGGAACGCTGTCTTTGGTGGTACTGTAGGCGTTTGAAACCACCTCGCACGCCAAACTGACCAAGGGCAAGTTGCTCACTCGTGAAACAACAGTCTAGGACAAAAATAGAACCGTCGCCGTTATTGAAAGCACAATCCTGTCTCACAGTACAGTATAGTTCAGCTCTTTTCAGGTCTGTATTAGTAATCAATAAGGAATAATTATTAATTTCCAAGAGTAGATGATCAAAACGGGGAAATATCAAGTGTCAAATGAGTTCACAGTAGACTCGTGTTATGCATTAGGGATCATTTCAGGTCACAGTGCCCCTCACCTGCTGCTCTCCATTAGCTGGTTCTGCTGCCGGAGCTGCACTCTCATTAGTCTTCCCGCTGTCTGCCATTGTGACTGCTGGATTCAATCTGTGTCGTGGAATACAGAGTGTCAGAAACAGAGACTCGCCTCACATTGCCCACTGTGCATGATGAAATAACGGCTTTCTCTATGATACTCTGTGTTTAAATAGCTGGTATACTTTATCTCGCAGCAATCTTTGTCCTGTCAGTTTAATGCATGCGGAAAGGCAGCTCAGCCACGCCAAATTCATTTGTCAACACTATGATGTAACACAGACGAAACTACATTAAAAACTGATACATTTGGAAGTGAGTATTTTCTTGTCAACTTCCAGCATCATTAAAACAAAGCTGTGTATGAAGCAAGAATTAATGAGACAGGTGTTTGTTAAGTCAAGGCGTAAGCATTATGCATACGTAATCACTGAACTTATGATTTTTAAGCTCTTCTTCCATGATTATCTGTGTTTGAAGGAAAGATTTGAGCCAAAATGTGATTCAAGACTGCAAGAATAAAAGCCTGACATTTTAACAGCTCTTCACAGCAGTTAGGGTAACATGACTAACATCACTGGCAGCAGCAGCAGCATCAAAGGAAAACTCCCAAGAATGATTTATGCTTTGAAGTGTATTAGAAATAAAGAAAGTACAAATGGCTGGACGACACATCGCAAGTCCCTGTTGTTACTAAAAAGAGTGAAACAAAAATCATCTGGGGCTTATTCCTTTAATTCAATTCTTGGACTTCTAAGTGCGAGCACAGCTCCCTGACAGAACACGGATCCTCACATTTTTCTTGCACTCGCATTCAAAACGAAGGAAATGTGACGACAACATAAAAAGAAAACAGGGATGATAAATCATGCGAGAGAACTCTGTGGTTATGAAAGTTCTGATAATTTCAAAATATGGATGAGAGTCCGAGGAAAATCAGAACTAATGGCACGAACCGCGGTCCCGCAGGGCACTGAGTGTTCATGAGCTCTCGTGGCGGCTTGCAGGCAGAATGGACGACATCTGATATTATTAATCTAACGGGAAACGGCGAGCAGTGCTGCGCTGGTGTCAAATATTTCTTTAAATGAGAACTAGGCCAAAATAATTACTCAAGTGAAAAACTACCATATTACATGAATACAATGAAAAAGTGTCTTAAATGAAGATCAAATGTAATACTTAACTGGGCCATGCAACGCTGTAAAATTAATCAGCAATTTATTCTGTTTCACTGCAGGTCGTTTCAACCCTAGCCAGCCTGCCGTGTCTCTTCTAGGAGTGGGAATTAGGATTTATAAAAACCTGTATCAGAAGCACCATAAAAAATAATAATAATACAAAAAATTATGTGTTAACTCGTGCAAATATACATGGAACAGTATATGAAAAATTTGGTGTACACAGCTTTATCCTTCAGCTCAGTCTGAACTCTGAGCAGCTCTCTGTGAGGCTCTTCAGGAATAGTTCTCCAGGCTTCTTGAAGGACATTCAAAGCTCTTCTTTGGGTGTTTCTGCCTTTTGTTCTCTTCACACTGCTTCAACAGATTTGCTCCACTATCAAAGGACCCTGGATCTATATCGGACAACCATCCATCTAAAAGCAGCGAAATAAGGTCTGAAAATCTGTTGAAAAGTGAAAGGCCACAGGGAAAGCTAAAGGCTAGGCCTGAAACTCTGATTGTGGGTGACTCTGCCGTAAAGGATGTACAAAGGATGTGCGGTAAGAACACTAAAGTCCTCTGCTTTCCTAACGATATGGTCAACAACCTGAAGGAGAGAATTCTTCAAATTGCAGATGAATATCCAACTGTGACAAACATTGTTCTGCATACAGGGTCAAACGATGTGTCCAAACAACAGTCGGAGGTTCTGAAACGGGACTTTACTGGATTATTAAATACTGTAAACTCTCTGAATGCAGCTGTATTCATCAGTGGACCTGTACCGCCGGTCAGAGGAGGAGACGAGAGATTCAGCAGGTTGTTTACACTGAATAAATGGCTTATATCAGCATGTGCTGACCACTCAGTGCACTTTATCGACAACTTTAATATTTTTTGGGAACGCAGGCATCTGTTCAAAGCAAATGGATTTAATTTTAACAAGTCAGGGGTGAAACTGTTCACCTCCAACTTGTTTTATTCCATACGTCATCCATCCGTGCTTGGTGCCAAGGCTGAGATAAACGAGGAGTTATCTCATAAAGAGGAACAAACAGTACTCCAAGAACAGACAAAGCCCAGCAGAAACCTTGAGGAGGAGCTCCATTTGCCCCCACCCGGGAAGAGCCTCAGAAAGGAGAGACATCCATGGCATCTGAGGAAGAGCCTCAGAAAGGAGAGACATCTAAGGCAAGAAGAGGGGTCCCTATTTGCCTCCAACTCTCTCAACAACACCAACGACCAGGACAAGGGACCACGACCTTCCCCAGTCCCCCAAACCCCTGACAGGCCATCACCCTCCTCCCCCTCCCTTTCTCCCTCCTCCCCACACCTGAAATTCACTGAGGAGATGATGGAGCGGGTCAATGCTGGGCTCAGATCTACCCCCCGTCCCAATCCCTTTTTGTCCCCCATAAACCCCCCACCAGAGCGGCCAAAGGTTCGCCATCGAGCCCCACCCTCAACAGAGCAATCGAAGTCACATTGCCCAGCCTCGCCCCCCTTAGTTCCTCTTCATGCCCTGTCTCCGCAGTCTGATGCGTGATGTGTGAAGGGTCCGGGCTGTGAGGATTATGGCAGTGATGACTTTTCCCAGGAGAAGCTGGGACCCTGTTTACTAGAAGGTTTTAAAATTTCTGTACTTTTAGGTGACAGGAGACATGTGGCCTGGTCAAAACACAGAGAGCTGCACTCTAAAAGATCTTTAAACATAGTAAACATACCTTGTGTGCCACAGACTGCTCCCAAACACGAGGGGACAAGTAATACCTCTAAAACACTTAAGTTGGCTTTATTAAACATTAGATCTCTAGCTGGGAAAACATTTTTAATTAATGATTTAATCACTGAGCACAGCCTTGATTTTATGTTTTTAACTGAAACTTGGTTGGACCAAAGTAACAGTGGAGCTGTTCTCATCGAGACGACCCCTCCTAACTACAGTTTTATCAGTGAGGTCAGGGCGAGCAGGAGAGGAGGAGGGGTTGCTGTCTTACTTAATGAATCATTTCAATGTAAGCAGCTATCTCCTGGAAGTTTTCAGTCTTTTGAATATGTGGCTTTACAGCTGAAGGCCCCATCCAAAGTTGTGTTTCTTAATGTTTACAGGCCTCCCAAATACTGCACAGACTTTTTTAATGACCTCAGTGAACTGCTGTCTGTGATCTGTGTTGATTTTGACTGTGTAATTATTGCTGGGGATTTTAACATTCATGTGGACAACCCTCAGGACAAAGGGACTAAAGACCTGAGTAACACTCTGGGCAACTTTGGGCTGACTCAGCATGTAACAGAGGCCACACATAATAGAGGACACACTCTTGACCTACTGATCTCCAAAGGCCTGAGCATTTCAAAGGTTACTGTGTCTGATGTGGGCCTGTCTGATCATTACTGTGTTTTCTTTGAAAGTAAAATCTCAGCCCACACAAATATATCAACAACAGTGATCACAAAACGGTGTATAACTGAACACAGTAGTGCAATTTTTAACCAGGTCTTCCCATTAACACCTGACCTGTCCAAAGGTTCAGTCAATGAGCTCGTCAATAGCTTCAATGCTAACATGTTAAATTTAATGGACACTATTGCTCCCATTAAGGTGAAGGTTATCTCTGGAAGGAAAAAGTCTCCATGGAGAAACTCCACACTAGTGAAAAATGAAAAAAGAGAGTGTAGGAAAGCTGAGCGCAGATGGAGAAAAACAAACCTCCAGGTTCATTATGACATTTATAAAGAGAAACTTCACAATTATAATTTACAACTGAGGAATGCAAGGAGGTCCTACTTCTCTGACATCATCACTAAAAACAGCCATAATGCTCGGGTCTTATTTTCTACAGTTGACAGGCTAACAAACCCTCCTGTGTCAGTGGCAGCTGAACTTCATTCGACCATGGCCTGCAATGACTTTGCCAAATTCTTCACTGAAAAAATCCAAAAAATTAGACAAGCAATTGGTACATCAACAGCAGATCCAGGATATGTACTGTGTCCACCAAAAAACTGTTTAAACACCATGAAACAGTTTCAACCTATTAACAGCAAAGACCTGGAGGACATCTTAGGTAAACTGAACTCCTCCTCCTGCTGTTTAGATGTCCTGCCAACAAGTTTTTTCCAAAAAGGTCTCAAAGACTTTAGAGTCAGACCTGTTACAGATCGTCAACTTTTCTTTATTATCAGGTGTGTTTCCAGAATCACTAAAAACTGCTGTAATCAAACCTATACTGAAAAAGGACAATCTTGACAAGACACAAATGAACAACTACAGGCCGATCTCAAATCTCCCGTTTTTAAGTAAGATCATTGAAAAAGCAGTTTCTCAACAGCTCAGTTACTTCTTAAAACAGAATAATTGCTACGATGCCTTCCAGTCAGGTTTTAGACAGAACCACAGCACTGAAACCGCTCTGACCAAAGTGTTTAATGACATATGTCTGAATACAGACAGTGGAAAAATGTCAGTCCTAGTTTTACTGGATCTCAGTGCAGCATTTGATACAGTTGACCACAACATATTACTCAAACGACTGGAGAACTGGACAGGTCTTTCAGGAACTGTACTAAACTGGTTCAAAACATACGTAGAAAACAGGAAATACTTTGTATCAATAGGTAACTTCACATCTGAGCAGACAAGTATCACATGTGGAGTTCCCCAAGGTTCCATCTTGGGACCCCTTCTGTTTAACATCTACATGCTCCCACTGGCACAGATTATAAACAACAACAAAATAAACTATCACAGCTATGCAGATGACACACAAATATATATCACAATGTCACCAGGAGACCGAGGCCCTGTACAGGCTCTTGGTAAATGCATTGAGGAAATCAATGACTGGTTGTGCCACAATTTTCTCCAGCTAAACAAAAACAAAACTGAGGTAATAGTCTTTGGCGCCAAAGAAAAACGATTACAGGTCACCAGAGAACTTCAATCTATACATCTAAAAACCACAAACCAGGCGAGAAATTTGGGTGTAGTGATGGATGCAGACCTAAACTTAGAAAAACACATTAAGACAATAACAAAGTCAGCTTACTATCACCTCAAGAATATATCAAGGATAAAAGATCTGATGTCTCAACAGGACCTGGAAAAACTAGTCCATGCATTCATCTTTAGTAGGCTTGATTACTGTAACAGCATCTTTACAGGTCTACCTAAAAAAATCAGTCAGACAACTACAGCTCATTCAGAACTCTGCTGCTCGAGTCCTCACTAAGACCAAAAAAGTGGACCACATCAGTCCAGCTCTGAGGTCCTTACACTGGCTGCCTGTCCGTCAGAGGATAGACTTTAAAGTTCTGATGCTGGCCTATAAAGCTCTGAATGGTTTAGGACCAAAATACATCAATGACCTCCTGACCCAGTATGAACCATCCAGATCCCTCAGGTCATCTGGATCCGGTCTTTTATCAGTTCCCAGAGTCAGAACCAGACACGGAGAAGCTGCATTCAGCTTTTATGCTCCTTATATCTGGAACAAACTCCCAGAAAGCCTCAGATCAGCTGAAACACTCAGTTTATTTAAATCCAGGTTGAAGACTCACCTGTTCTCAGCTGCATTTGAATAAAGCACCAAATCCACACTTTAAGCTTAAATTTCAAAACTTACATTTAACTACTGATTTTATCTACTGTTCTGATTTTATCTGTTTTGATTTTATATACTGTTTTGTTTGTTTGTTTGTTTGTTTTAATCAATTTTAAATCATGCTTTTTATTTGTTCTTGTTTCTAATGTCTCTGTAAAGCACTTTGAATCACCTTGTTGTTGAATTGTGCTATACAAATAAACTTGCCTTGCCTTCAATAATGCTGAGGCCCAGGCTCTGGGGAGGCCGATCCATGACTGACTGTTCCACTGTGTGTTTTTCTACCCAGATGTGCTGAATAAACTTCAGCCTTTCCTCCCCGTTTCCCTTCATCAAGAAAGGCTTCCTGACAGCCGCCCTTCCACCGAGACATTTTCTGATGAGGTGTCAGTGAACAATAGATCGGCTGAAGGTCCAAATCATCCGTCTGGTCTTTGCTGAATTTTTTTGTCCTGTTTATTAATGACATGACTTTCAGATATGGTTAGTCTGCTGTAGATGGGGTTTTTTTTGTTTGTTTTTTTAAAAAAAGACCTCACACTTCTTAGGTAAACATATCATACCAAGATGCCAAGTTTTCACCTAACAGCTTTTTGGGAATCTAGATTCATTTATCCTTCCTTTCACTAGCTGGGCCCACATCCTCATTTTAGGTTTGACAGCGTTTTAGTAGGTAAAAGTGAATGGTTTGACATGAATTGAGCTGCGGTTTGGGGAAGGCCTCAAAGGGGACTGGCGGTGGCTCCCGGGCCTGGCAGATCCCCATGCACTAAATAGAAATGAAGAAGTTAAATAATTGAGAACAAGGAGGGAGGGAGGGTGGGGCACGTAAACGAGAATGAACAGCTTGCAGAACTGGGGGAACCTATATAGATGACAACCGGACGGAGCGCGTTTGGAGGCGCGGTCCTGCTCCTGAAATTCCGATACATTATCTCCAATTAGCCAAAGAAAAGAGGACCAAATGATGTCTTTTTGGGACAAGCTGTTGGTAACAAAGTGCCTGAAGAGTCCATTTAAAGTTTGTCCTGTTTCCAAGTCTTCTGTTATGTGTGGACAAATGTGTCATAGGTCACGTTACGTGGCTAAACAAACAAAAAAGATTCAACAGTGAGATACAAGAACTGAATAGGAAAGGAAATAAAGTGAAAAAGAAAACCTTTGTTTCCAAAAGCCATACTTTCTTGAAATATTATTATTAGTTTTTTAAGAAATTGGGGGTGGCTCAAGACTTTTGCACAGTACTGCATTTTTAAATTAGGGTCTCATATAGAAATAATATTCTTTACAAGTTAAAGAAAATGCATTGAGTTTTATTTAATGAGGTAATACAATCTCATTAGCTTCACTGTACTCTGACCAAATTTTCTTAGGTGGGTAGTCACTCCCCCCAAAGGACACTTCCTGAGCTCGGAAAACCTCAGAGTAGGCAGACTCATCACATTGAACAACGAGGGGATATTCAGTTTGGTAATTAGCGCACATGCATGCACACACACCTGTCTTTGTGCATATGCACGCACACGCACATACCTGTCTTTGTATCTTAAGCATATAGTTAAGACAACAAAGAGATACAAGCAAGAGAAGGAAGGAGGAAAGAGGCCCGTTAGCCAGTTGGAAAGAAACATCTGCAGCAAAATCCGTCCCTTCTCCCTTTGGTGCCTGCAACATGTGGATGGCATCTGCTTGCGTTCTGCCAGATGGCATACAGACATAAATGGACTCCACCTGTATTACCTGGGATGCTGTTAACAAGCGTCTGACATGCATGACCTGATGTACACAACAGAAGCAGATGAATGGGAGAAGCATGAGTCCTGAGATCTTCCTGCTGGAGAAACAGCCAGCAGCATCCTGAGGTGTGCAGCCAACCAGCGGCAACCTGAAGTCAGTGCTCAGGTCGGCTTCATCGACCTGACAGGAGGAGGCGATCAGCAAGAGACGAGCCTCAAATCCAACAGCCTCAGCCACGACTGGCATTTTTATAGAGCTACTATTCAATCATTTCACACAGTTTGGATGTCAGTGTGAATAAAATCATTTAACTTTTGTTTTTCGTGAGCTCTGGCAATCCAGAAGAGATCTTTCTGGCCTGTGCGTGACTCAGAATTACACGTTATTGCAACAGCTTGGTTGAGCAACGCCGGTTTTTTTTTCTTGAGTGGCAGTTGATGAGATCTTCACCAGTTTTATTACAAAGCAAAGTCTGACACTGTGCACCCTGATATCAAGTGCGAGATGAACCTGCGATAACAGTACAAGTTATGAAGAAGGCTTTTATGCAACACAACCGGCTGCTTTAGACTTCTCAAAATGATCATCTCACTGACAACTGAATCCAGTAAAGTGGCCATTAAAATCCTATCAAGCCTCTTCCTACTGCTTTGTGTGTGACATCCTTGCAGTGTTGGGCCATGTCAGAGCCCTGCAATGGTCCCTGGATTTATTTGATGGGGTCACCCGACGATTTAAAAGAAGTGAAACATAATGTGGTCTACTGAGCTCTGGCTTTTATCTTGTGAAACCATCCACTGAAAAATGAATCCGAGTGGGAAAAGTCACTACCTGTCTGAACTACTCAGAGCACATGCCCACACACTGAGGCCACAACCGGAGATGAAATCTCACAACAACAGATTGCCTGATTTTGAAAGGCTCTGAAGCTAAGAAAGATTTAGGTAACCGAGTGCACAATATTAGTTTAAGCAAAGGCTCTGAGCAGCATGACGATGATTCCCAGCAGAGCTAATCAGGTCCGTCTTTCATTGCTTCCCCTTTCTACTCGGTGAACTTTCACCCATGTGAGGAACTATGACTCGTTACTTAACACAGCACCAAACAAACGGCTTCTCCGAATCAGTCTCCCGATCTGTGCCTTAGCTTTTCGTCTTCATGGGGTTCTCTTTAAAAGAAAAGCTGTTTCCGCAGCTTTAACTGGAAGTAAGACCGAAGGCTAAAGCTCAGCTGGGCAACCCGCACGAGTTAGTTGGTTAAACAGCTTAAAAACATGGCTGACTGCTGTCAGGACGGAACACACCTGTGGGATGAGCCACTCACCTGCCTGGGAGCCTGCCGGTTCACAGTCTTGTGATGACCTGCTGTGTTACTTCCGATCAGTGACCCGGTCCACCCCGCCTCAGAGCCTTTATAGTGCACTGCTGCGCTACTCTTCAACACAGGGGAGGAAGGCGGAGCCTAAGACTGGCTTACAAACTTTCAGCCAATTAAATCACAGCACGGAAGTGCCCGTCACTGCAGGCCCCGCGGGCTCACGGTGTTGCGCCAGAACTTTCCAACATTTCTGTGACTTTTCTGTGTCACAGATGTGCTTACACGGATAAACGAGCAGTGGTCAGCGGGGTTTATAAACTGTTTAAGTATAAAATAAAATAAAAAAAGACTCCTTTCATAATAATAATAATAATAATAATAATAATAATAATAATAATAATAATGGATTGGATTTATATAGCGCTGGCACCCAAAGCGCTTTACAATTCCATTATTCATTCACTGTCACATTCACACACTGGTGGAGGCAAGCTACAGTTGTAGCCACAGCTGCCCTGGGGCAGACTGACAGAAGCGAGGCTGCTAAGACAGACACTATTTCTGCTTTTAAGATTAGGCTTCAAACTTTCCTTTTCGCTACAGCATATAGTTAGGGCTGGATCAGGTGACCCCAAATTCTCCCTTATGCTGCAATGGGTGCAGGCTGCTCGGGGATTCCCATGATGCACTGAGTATTTCTTCTTCAGTCACCTTTATCACTCACTATGTGTTAATAGACCGCTCTGCACTGAATCATACTTGTTATCAATCTCTGGCTCTCTTCCACGGCATGTCTTTTATCCTATCTTCCTTCTCTCATCCCAACTGGTCGTGACAGATGACCGCCCCTCCCTTAGTCTGGTTCTGCCGGAGGTTTCTTCCTGTTAAAAAAGTTTTTCCTTCCCACTTTCGCCAAAGTGCTTGCTCATATGGGGTCAAATGATTGTTGGGTTTTTCTCTGTATGTATTATTGTAGGTCGGCAACCCTAGGCACGAAGGGTTAACTGATGGCACGACCATAGCTGGACTGGCCATTGGGGATACTGGGCATTTGCTCGGTGGCCCGGTGACTTTTTTTTGCTTTGTAACGGTATAGGGTCTACCCTACAGTAATATAAAGCACCTTGAGATGACTGTTGTTGTGATTTGGCGCTGGATAAATAAAATTGAAAATAAAATAAAATTGAATCTTATATTTTAGTTACAATATCTGCTGCTGCCCTCTTGAGCAGATCTTTCATGAAAAAAAACCAGACCTGGATAAATAAAGGCTATATAAAAGTTATGCTTAACTTCTACTTTATGATAAAAACGTTTAAAATGACTCATGAGAGCTATATCTGGTATAAGTTTGAAATTTATCTATAACAGTTTAAATACAGGTGATTGTTTTTGGAAATATCAATCATTTTTTGGCACCTATTAGATTATTCTGTTATTATATGTTACCTTATATATGTAATCAAAGTAGTTGAATTAGAATACTGCTGTAGATCACATTATACCCTTTAATATAGAGTGTGTGAGCTGTATGTAGTTTAGTTCTCATTATACTTTTGAGTTAACAGAACATATTCACATATTAGTTCATTAGATAAATGTGCATCACTCTGTATCCTTGATCTGCTGGGAATGTGTTACACTGTTTTCTTGACATGCTTAATTGTTGAATCATGAAGAGAAGAGTGTCAGCAGGAGACTCTGTGTCTAAGACAGGGGAGATAGATAGACCACATTCCACACCCCCACCTTACAGAAAGCAGAGAAACAACTGCCGAGGTCATAACTTAGGCGCTGTAACAGAGAAAAAATGTGATGTTTTGGCTTTTACGACTAGCTGGGGGCCACTAGAGACTATAAAAAGCTGAGCAACCCGTCACCATTTTGAGACATGTGCCTGACCCTCTGGTAGCATCTCTCCCGTCCGGACGTTGTAATGCTCTGACTGTTGAATTGTATGGAAATAAATGATTGTTGATTGAGCATTTATACACCGAGTATTGTCCCTCCTTCAGCCCAAAGATTCAAAGAATTGGGAAAATTCAACAACTTGGTGCCGTGTGACCCGGATCTTTGGTGTGCTGAGGAGGTGCAGATTTGACCTTTGGTGAGATCGTGAGGCGAGGTGAACAGAGGACCGGTCCAAAAATAAAAAGGTAAGCACAGCCTGTTGTATTATAAATACCAAATGTGCATATTGGGCTTTCCAAATTAATCTGTTCACTGAGTCACATGTATTTTCACAGTAAATTTGTCGGTGTCTGGTTTTTGGCGCAAGATACTAACAACATAAGTTGAGGCTGAATTCCAGTGTGTTAAATAAACTGCTTCTACCGAGAAACTAATAAGACACTACGTTGAGCTAGTTGCAGTAAACTGCTTCTACCGAGAAACTAATAAGATACTACGTTGAGCTAGTTGCAGCCACTTTACCTTCCACATTTAATTTTGTCTAATACTGGCTTCTGTAGCAATAATACGTTAGAATTTCTTCTGAAGACGCGGCCATTAGTCCAGTACATTGAAGTCGAGGTTTGTTTATTTTGTTTATGGTGTCAGTGACGTCCTGGCTTTTGCCGGCTATGAAATAGAAGTTGATTTAAGGAAAAGCAGATGCTGGCTTCACGGTGCAGTTGAACGCTGGCAACGCGAGAGCGAAACACGTCCGTAGGTTTGGTTTATGATACGGCGTGTTCCGGTGGTGCGGCCGTGAAGTGCAGTAGTGGTTGGTGCTAGTTTTAGTACATTGGATAGAGGTTTTGACGGTGGTTTGTGGCGTCAGTCGAGTTTTAAGGGCTGCGGTCATAATACAAAGTAAAATTTTAAGTACATAGAGCAAAACCTGGTTTATGATGTCAGGTATAACTTCGGGGATGCAAGCATCACTTTTATGATGCGACTTTGCCCCGTTGTGGCGGTCATAAGCGCAGAGAAAGGGGTATTTTGGTCTATGGTGCAGTGTGCTTTAAGAAGATCTAACAGTTGAGCTCAGAAGTTTCTGTGTAATCTTCCACTGATGAGGAACGCTCTCTGTGTGTCTCACTGATGGTGTAACGCGCTGTGTGTGTAAGGCGCGCTCTGGCTATGTGTGAGGCGCGCGCTGAGTGTGTTTCTGTGTGTGAAGTGTGAACACAGTGACAGTGACGGTTGATGTGTTTGATTAGGAGGACATTAGAGCAAAGACACATTTTAGGATCAAAGGTTGATGCCTAGTGTACCTGTGGAACATTTTGCCTATGGAGTGGCGACCCTCCTGTTCGTGGACGCGCGGCCAGGACCGGCGGCGTCCGGATGCCGAGGTGGTGACTTGGGGAGGTGAGGGCCCCCGCATAGCTACGGAAATAACACTGGAACGGCCGTGTAATCACGGGTTCACATTTATTCCGGACTAGAACAAGACACATTTTGCGAACAAAGGTTGAGTCTAGATTAGTAAAGAAATATAAAAAGGTTGAATTCCTCGTTTCAGTGGTTGAAATTGTTGTGTGCCTGTCCCCTGACGAGTGTGAAATTAAAATAAAGAGGGAATTTGGAGCCACATAGAGATAGACGGGCATAATTGGGTGTATTACTCTGTGGTGTAATAAAAATAAAAAGGAGAGATAGTAAGAGGTGTGCAGTGGAGAATTATGGAGGAGTACAGAGAGGAATGTGTTGGGAGACTGGCGTACAGTTTACGCTGTCAAGGTAGGCGGGTTGCCTGCTTATCTGTTTAACATGTGATGAAAATGAAATTAAATAAATCTCTTAGTGTGTTAATACAGGAAGCTGCGGACCTGGACCAACTGCCCCCACAAGCACAGCGGCCGAAGCAAAATTATAGTAATGGGAACCACACCCAGCACGAATCAGCAGCTGTGAAAAAGACAGCAGCAAGGAGAGAATTAGAGGAGAAATTAAGAGAAGTTTTAACACATAAAATTGGGGCCAACGGACTTGTGGAGGTTGGGAAGGCGTCCGGAGCATCACAACAAAAAGGTGAAACAAAAACACACACAAGCAGAGAAATCTGAGAGAAAGGCTCCTTTTAAGGTAACGCCTAGTTTGAGAAAAGATAAAATTAACCTGCTTTTATACAAATGCACATACACGCAATGAAGAAACAGCTTACACTCATGAACACGTGAAGATTTTCCAGCAAGGTTAAAGAAAAATTAACATACTTAAATGATGAAGTCTATACATTACTGACAAAGAAATCCTCTGGGTTGCAGGACAACAATTTAACTAAAAAAAAAAAAAAAAAAAAAGGAACACTGGTCTAACCAACCAGGCAAGACACAACAAATTTAGTGGTTAAAAGATTCAAATTGTGACATGTTTTCTGTTGATTGATTAATAAAAGTGATTACTGAATGAAAGAAAGTTCCTTTTTTGGGCTTTTAAACATGATCTTAAGAATTTTAATATATACCGGTGTTGTCCTGTCAACTTGGTGGGTTAGGAGTTGATTATATCGGGAGACAAAAAAACAAAAAAAAGGGGGAGAGAAGGCTGACACAGGGCCTGGCCCCGTTGTCTCCCCTCTGAATAACACAGCCAACACAACATCATTTTCCTGTTCGTTTGTTTTTGTTTTTTGTTTGTTTTTGTTTTGTTTTGTTTTTGTTTTTTCTATACATATTTAATTACAGGCTGCTTTGCCGGCCCTGAAAGCCGAGGCTGACTGGACTCCTGCTCTCCCCCATACGTGACACTGACCAAATGCTGCAACAGCTGGACCCACAACAACGACCTGAGAATGTCAACAGACCTGCAGGAATGTGATCTCATGCAGCCGAGACGGAGAGCACTAAACCTAAGGCCCGTTTCACTACACGGGGGAAAATTCCCAGACTGCGTCAGCTGACAGAGCTGTGACGAGACGCCCGCCAAGCCCGAATGAAAAGTAAGGCCGAGCGAAAGAATGCTGACCTTGATGACTTTGCATTCACACTGTGCAGGACAGTGATGGACCAACACGGATGATCGGGTGGCGAAAAAGGGCGTGACCGAGACAAGAGGAGTAACTGAGGACAGAAGGCACCTCAGAATGGACAAAAACACAGAAGAAGATGCAGGTTTCACCTGCGGTGAACATCGACACTGGAGAAAGGACTGCCCCAATTGGGGTCAGAACCAGGACGGACAGAACTTTGGGCAGCAGCAGCAGCAATGGTCGCAAACGAACTGAAAAGGAGGAGGGCAGGACCCCAGGGCACGCTTCAGGCAGTGGTTTACCCAGAACACCAGAACAGGAAAGTGATGAACACACACACACACACACACACACACACACACACACACACACACACACACACACACACACACACACACGTCTCCAAACACACAGATTCAGAATGAAGTGAAATACACACATGAAGACGTGCACTCGTTGAGTGAGTGAGAAATGACACACACACACACACACACACACACACACACACACACACACACACACACACACACACACACACACGGGAATGCTGATTCACTGAGAAGTGATGCACACACATACACATGCACACGCTTGTGCAATGAAGAGTGATCCACACGCACACACACATACACGCTGATGCAATGAAGAATGCTTTGCTTATGCTGATATGCAAAATGCTGCACACAAACATCCCAGTGCATAATTTTTATGAGGAGCCAAATCAAATCAAATCAAATCAAATCACTTTTTATTGTCACATCACATGTGCAGGCACACTGGCACAGCACATGCGAGTGAAATTCTTGTGTGCGAGCCCCACAAGCAACAGAGATGTGCAAACACAACAACACAAACGAGCAAAATACAAGAATGGCCAACCTGAAACTAATAAATATATGTACAATATATAATAGTGTATGCATTTCTGGATGTGTATACTAAATGTTTTCCTACGTGTGTGTGTGTGTTCAGCAGTCTGATGGCCTGATGGAAGAAGCTGTCTCTCAGTCTGCTGGTACGGGACCGGATGCTGCAGAACCTCCTTCCTGATGGAAGTAGTCTGAACAGTTTATGGCTGGGGTGACTGGAGTCCTTGATGATCCTCCCCGCTTTCCTCAGGCAGCGCTTCCTGTAGATGTCTTGGAGGGAGGGAAGCTCACCTCCAATTATCCGTTCAGAGCACCGCACTACTCGCTGGAGAGCTTTGCAGTTGTAGGCGGTGCTGTTGCCATACCAGGTGGTGATGCATCCAGTGAGGATGCTCTCAATGGCACAGTGATAGAAGGTCCTGAGGATGCGGGGGCTCATGCCGAATCTTTTCAGTCTCCTGAGAAAGAAGAGGCGCTGCTGCGCCTTCTTCACTGTTTTGTTTGTGTGTACTGACCACGTAAGATCCTCAGCCAGATGTACTCCAAGGAACCGGAAGCTGCTCACTCTCTCCACAGCAGCGCCGTTGATGGTGATGGGGGTGTGTACTTCTCTGCACCTCCGGAAGTCCACTATCAACTCCTTTGTCTTTGCGACGTTGAGGGTGAGATGGTTGTCTTGACACCAGTGGGTCAGGGCGCTGACCTCCTCCCTGTAAGCCGTCTCATCACCGTTGGTGATAAGACCCACCACTGTAGTGTCGTCCGCAAACTTCACAATGATGTTGGAGCTGTTAGTGGCTGTGCAGTCGTAGGTGTAGAGTGAGTACAGGAGAGGGCTCAGTACACACCCCTGTGGAGCACCAGTGTTCAGTGTGATGGGGGATGAGGTGATGCTGCCCAGTCTGACCACCTGGCGTCTGTCAGACAGGAAGCTAAGGATCCAGCTGCAGAGGGAGCTGCTCAGTCCTAGATCCTGCAGTTTCCTGTCCAGCTTCGAGGGAACGATGGTATTGAATGCTGAGCTGTAATCTACAAACAGCATCCTCACATACGTGTCTCTCTTCTCCAGGTGTGACAGGGCAGTGTGTAGTGTCAGGGCTATGGCATCATCAGTGGACCTGTTGTGGCAGTATGCGAACTGTAGAGGGTCCAGTGAGTCGGGTAGTGCAGAGCAGATGAAGTCCCTGACCAGCTTCTCGAAGCATTTGCTTACGATGGGGGTCAGGGCTACAGGTCGCCAGTCGTTCAATGAGGAGATGGTGGAGGATTTGGGTACAGGGACGATGGTGGCCATTTTGAAGCAGGCTGGGACTACAGACAGAGAGAGGGAAAGGTTGAAGATGTGCGTGAACACTCCAGCCAGCTGAGCCGCGCATGACCTGAGGACGCGGCCGGGAATCCCGTCCGGACCAGTAGCTTTGCGTGCGTTCACCTTCCTGAAGCACCTCCGCACATCCTCCTCAGACACAGTGTGCGCACTGACGTCATCCGCGGTGCGCACACTGTCCGGTCTCATGGTGTTCGCTGTGTCGAATCTAGCGTAGAATACGTTTAGATCCTCACACAGAGAGGCCGTGGTCTGCGGTGTGCTGGTTTTCCCTCTAAAGTCTGTGATCGTGTTTAGTCCCTGCCACATACTCCGAGGGTTGTCAAACTGTTGTCAAACTGTTGTTCCACCCTGTCCCTGCCATTGATTACCATTAAATACTTAGAATGTGTTATATGTCACCCAGAGGGCATTTATGTAGATTTTAGGAATAAGGTCTAAAAAAAGTTTGGTTATGAAAACAATGTCTGTGCGTGAGGTCTGTTTATGGCTCAAGGCCTTGACTGAGTTCTTTGCTGTGCTTCACACAGCCCTGATGAGGAACAGTGGCACAGAGTGAAAATGATGAATTAATAGTGTAAGTTTTAGGTCGGAGTACGGCATTTTCTGTGATTGAGTTTTAATTCAAGGAGGAACAAAAGGTGTTACGGCACCTGAGGTTCTCATTCCCACACAATATTGTCCCGGCAGGAAGCAAAATGTTCCTGTGAATTTCTGGTTGATTGTTTGGTTTTGTTTAGCGCTAGCTTGATTTTATCAGTGAGCTTTGGCTTGTGTTCTTTCTCATAAGCGAGAGAGGGATAGTTTTATGCTTGGACATGTCTGCAACGGGCCCTAGTTTGTGTTATTTTAGTAGTATTTTGTTGGTTATGTCTGTTTTCGTTTTTGTTACAGTGCACTGGAGAAAAAACATCTGAGAGGTGTGATCCACCGGTGGTGATATGTTGATATTTTGTGAGTTCATGATTTAACAATCAGCTCTTTAAACAAGGCCTGAAAGATTGAAATTTAAAGCTCTATAAAATATTATTACTGTAAACAGTTGCAAAGTGTGCTTCTCCATGATTGTAATTGGCTTGGGAGAAATTCACTTATAGGGAACACTGATCTAAAAGGATTGCACCGAGTCAATCCGGCCCAAAAAACAACAAGGAATTGTTTTCCTTTAAAATGATGACGTCATCTTGCTGGTGATGGAGGCTCGAATAGGTTGCGCGGGAGACTCCATTATCAGCAACATCTGGTATGAATGTGTATGGAGGTATGCATGTGAATGGACTGTGATGGACTGACGACTAAAAGTTTTGACTGACTTGATACTGAGACAATGACTGCACCAACTTTAGGATTAGTAAATGCCAATAAACAATTCATAAACAATTCACCCAGCCGACAAGAGAAGGGTGGATGCTTCGCTTTGTTTTGTTTTGTTTTTTCAGGAGCAGGGGGATAAGAGAGACTGGAGGAGGAGACTCTAGCTTCACATAAGTATGAACTGCAGACTTAACACTGTGGTTGCTGATTTTGAGTTACTGATGTTTGCATTAAGAAAACTGTGCTATATTAGCTGTGTTTTGAGTAAGGTATCATGTTATATTATTGGGAATGCCAAATGCTACAGTGGAGAAGACTTTTGATACCACTCATGACTGGAATATGTTATTATTAACCATAGCAGGCCACTGTAAAAAGTCAATTAAATTTTATAGAGGAAAATCGCCAAAACCTTAACAATACCTATGAATGACTGGCCACATTCAGAATAGAGATATGCAATAATAAACATTGGTCCACGTGATTTAGGTTCTCACTTGAAATAGTAAGTTATTAAATGTAGAATATAATCGACAGGGACATTTGATAGGATGTGGTACTGCAAAAGAACAAGAGCAAAGTAAATAAAGAAAATATTGTGTTTAGTTTGGATAAATTCAAATTAAAATGTACCATTACACTCAGAGGATCAATATGAAATAAAACATATGCAAAATTTGTAGGAAGTACATGACTGATAACTGTTCTGTCCTGAGCGTTTGTTTCTAGAGCACCCACTTGACCACACCAACAGTTTCTCGCCACCGAGGAGGGGTACTTGCAAAAAGAATAAAATAAAAATCTGAGTTTAACAAAACATTTTAAATGTAAATATCAAGCTTACCTTTCTTTTTCCATGAAATGTGCTTGTGGGCACGCCAGCCATTTTGAAAAGGTGGGCAAAACAATTGGCAAGGCCACACCCCCACACATGTGATATAATTTTAAAGGTACTGTTGCCCTCTCTAAGAAACATCAGGAATTAGAGGAGTGGCAAGTAGAGTATGCGAGCTACAAGCAAAAACTAAAATGTGTACTACAGTGTGCAAAAATGAAATACTGGGTCATCAGGGGGTCATGAGGGACATTTATAAAACTAAAAGTCCCACTAACCTTAAAGTGCACTTGAAAAGCCCACACAAGAAGGTTAACCTAGCTTACCTAGAAGACCTCATCAGGGGGCGCACACTCCCCCTCCTTGAAGAGCTCACCCACTCAACCCGCATCCCCAGAAAACAGCTAACCCCAGATAAGGCAGCGTGATGTATCCCGAGACAACAGGACTGGGACATCTAAATAAAGGTGTGAAACAATCGCCTTCAAAAGGTTATCAATTCACTTCAACCAAAATTAGGACCACACGGTGCGGCAAGAGTTAATAGTTATTAGTCTCAACACCCAAGGATAACCAGAAGAGCATGACTGATATGATGGAACTGGGATTTTGTTACACTTAATTCTTGCAAAACACAAATAAAACTAAATTGAAACTAAGGATTTTCAGAAAATAAAAACTACACTAAACTAGCAAAGAATTGGTAAAAACTAATTACAACTGGTAAAAATTGAAAATCTGGAGTCGAAACTAAATAAAAATAACAACTAATGGAAATGGCGAAAAGTTTAAAACCCTGGTGCAGAGATTGGCAAATCTGACCAGGAAACGTTATAAAATGGATTGTCAGGATAGTCAGCGTTAAAGCCACTTTTGACAGTCCATACTAGGATGGCATTGGACATCTTCGGGGCGGAAGAGGGTTGGTGTGACCAAGGTGTGGTTTGGCTTGTTGTATGTACATTTCAAAATGTTACAGCTCTGGATGGACCAGTTACCAGATATGATGTCACTAACCTTCTCTTTTAAGTGTCTAGCTCCAATGAATTGACACATGGGAGTGTGTCAAAAAGGGGGAGTTGAGTCCGAACATCAAACAATGGTGTTATGAACATTTTATGACTTTATTTGTGTGTTTAATAATTTAGCTATGGTAAAACTTAAGCTTATAATGTGGTAGACTTAGAAATGGTTCATTAATTTTTGATTTCTTTTACACACACATAGATTATGATTAGAATAGGTTCTGAACATAATATTTTAAACCAAATTTGAATCATTAGAAGAACAATGGATAACAATATTAGATTATCAAGGCTAGGGAGAGAGGTGTTTTGGTTTTCTGTCTCTTGCAGAGAAAGGAACAGACACCAGACGGGGACCCGGAGATGTGAGGACCCTTCACAGCAGGGACAGATGTAGGGACTGCCGAGACAGCAACTGGGGTCAAGTGTCATTACGTTTGGGCTCCTGGAGAAGATGGATCCCACAAACACAGCAATAACCATGAAGGGGTTGGCGAAAACCAGGAACACCAGACCAACGAGGTTCAAGAGGCTCTTGGCAAAAAGGGGGACACGCCGGTGACCCCAAAACACACAGATCTTTGTTTGAAATCGGGGCAGAATAATCCCCAGAACTGTGCAATGACTAAAGGGTGGTCTAACCCCGGAGGTCGAAGAAAGAAGCTGAGAATCACCCAACTGGAAGACACTGGTAGCTGCAGCAATAAAAATAAAGGTTAAAAGCTCCTTAGACAGAGGTTCTAGTCTAAGTACATTTGAAAGGTATAAGGGGGCATTAAAATGGGAGTGGAAAACTGGAGCACCAAAATAAAGCTGTGGGAGAATTGGGGAGTGATGGGAGAGTCATCTGTAACTGCTGTTATGGTTGTAAATCTAACTTTGCTTGCATCTGAACTGCGTGAACACAGAGGTCATCCCACATATGGTCCACCCGTTAAAGGGGGACAGAGGGCCTCAGGATCAAGAAAACTTGGACCTTGCGACCCGGGAGTGCATGTTGTAAGTGATCTCTTTCAGAGATCAAAAGGGGGAATTATTAGATTATTCTGTTATTATATGTTACCTTATATATGTAATCAAAGTAGTTGAATTAGAATACTGCTGTAGATCACATTATACCCTTTAATATAGAGTGTGTGAGCTGTATGTAGTTTAGTTCTCATTATACTTTTGAGTTAACAGAACATATTCACATATTAGTTCATTAGATAAATGTGCATCACTCTGTATCCTTGATCTGCTGGGAATGTGTTACACTGTTTTCTTGACATGCTTAATTGTTGAATCATGAAGAGAAGAGTGTCAGCAGGAGACTCTGTGTCTAAGACAGGGGAGATAGATAGACCACATTCCACACCCCCACCTTACAGAAAGCAGAGAAACAACTGCCGAGGTCATAACTTAGGCGCTGTAACAGAGAAAAAATGTGATGTTTTGGCTTTTACGACTAGCTGGGGGCCACTAGAGACTATAAAAAGCTGAGCAACCCGTCACCATTTTGAGACATGTGCCTGACCCTCTGGTAGCATCTCTCCCGTCCGGACGTTGTAATGCTCTGACTGTTGAATTGTATGGAAATAAATGATTGTTGATTGAGCATTTATACACCGAGTATTGTCCCTCCTTCAGCCCAAAGATTCAAAGAATTGGGAAAATTCAACACACCACAATGGTCCCTTTATTTCTCAGTTGATGCTTGCATGGACTTTTTATCCCAGTTTTGCTAAATATACTAAACTCTCTCTGATCATGTGTTGTATGACTGCTTATAAATTGGTGACCGAAGGGAACAGTTACTGGTTTTATTCGCTCAGTCACTGAAGTAAACTCATTCATAATGTGATGCATTCATAGACTACACATAAAGGCTTTCATTTGTAATCTGAGCAGAACTTACACTATAAATCTTTCTGAAATATATTTGGGCTGTCTTGGATCAGTATGTTTAAGAGCTAAGATCTGCCTGAAGATTTTCACTGATTTTTAAGTCAGGGGAGAGTGAGGGAGCTCCGTGAGAGCTTCCCCTTCAGTGTGTTTCCTAAGGCTCAGGGTGGATCTGGAAAAAGGGTGACAAAAATTCATTTTCCCAAGGGGCCATGTGAGAAACTGGGACTGTTGTTGAGGGCAGCATCAATCATTCTATCCACCATCTTCTGCTTATACAATTCTGGGTTGTTGGGCGAGAGGCGGGGTACACCGCAGACAGGTCGTCAGCCGGTCACAGGGCTAAAACAGGGAGACGGACGACCGTTCACACTCACACCTGCTCTGGTGGATAACCTCACCTTTCCTTTGACAGTCTGCATGTAGGAATTGCTGATATTTACTAAACTGATTCTCTCAGAAATGTTTCCTGTGCCAGCGGCTGCCCCATAAATCTGAAAGCAGGCGTTTTCTTTTGCTCAAACACACATTTGGTCACGTGACTCATTTCCACAGGGTTTACTGAAGCACTGTTTGCAAAGGTGAGACTCTGACCTTTGTGAAAAAGTCTCCAGTGAGGTTTGCAGTGCAATGATGCATTGATGCAGCTCCTTTGGATTCACATGCTTTTCTTAATAACGGAGCAAACTCTCGTGTCTCATGACGGTCGCCGCATGTGGCTGATCTTCTGTCTACACCTTCACCTCACTCGTTTAGCATCCATAACTTTCATGTGGACCAATAATGCATCACTTACTATACAACAATGCTGCAAATGTGTCTTTGTGTCTTTGTGTTTCTAAGAGAATATCAAGCAGAACATACTTTTTCATTCTATTTTGTAATTAGGAAGTCTATCCATTTTTCATATATGTTAATGGGGCATTTCTTTATCCACGCAGCTTCATGGTAAATGGTAAATGGCCTGTATTTATATAGCGCTTTACTAGTCCCTAAGGACCCCAAAGCGCTTTACATATCCAGTCATCCACCCATTCATCTTCATTCTAACTGCGTGCAAACTCAGCTGACTGATGGAGGCTGCGAGATGAGGCATTGTACTATGAGAACGCACCAGAAGAATAGGTTAGAGAGAGTTAAATGTCAGACTGTAACTGATCTCATGTATAAAACCCACCTGACTGACTGATGATCCATATATTTATATAAAAGGTTAATAGATTTGTGCATGTAATGTCGTATCATCATTAAAGCAATATTAACTTAAAGCAGAGAGTACCAGCTACACACCATATTTAGCCTTTTCTTGCAGCCTTTCTTCATTTATCCCCTTTCTGTGGGATGTGTTTATATCACGTGTTAATGGGTCAGTATTATAAGCGATAAGAGACCTGATGTGTGCTGTAGGTGTCAGAGGGGCTCTCCCCGTCACAGCTGAAAGTCAGGCAGCCTGTTTCATGCAGTTAATGCAGTAAACCCTGAGAGGGCAGTGTTTACCCACGGAGTCAGCTGTTTCTGTGGCCTCACCCACACAGAGATAGACGCTTCACATTTACATCCCTAAGATCTTTCTCTTCTGCAGATGCACCACAAATCCAGAGCAGAGGGCCTATTTTGCATTAAATGTTAAACAATAAAATATTTAAATATCTGCTGGGAAATGGGAATGTGGACGGCAAAGGAAGACAGACAATACTTCCTTCCATTTAAAGAACTTATTGCACGGACTGTGAGGTGATTTCTGCATAACCTTTGTACTTAAGAGTGGGATTCAGACAATGCAGTGTGTTTTATCGCAGTAAGGCCAGTACAGTGACTTCCTTTGCTGGATGCTGTGTATCATCATAACAAGAACTCTATTAACTTACCCTTTTCATTTAGAGAGGATTTTCATTATTCAGGCCATTACAGTTTTCATTATGGCTCTCTGTATTTCCCCAAATGGCTGCAGTAGGCTCCAGAGAAAGGAAACTGATTACCGCTAATGTTCACATCAGATATTCATCGAACGGGACCTGTTGTAACTATGTTTGGGCCTGCTTCATTATCCAGCAGTAACAGTTCGGGTTGTGACATCACACCAGCAGACAGGTCAAAGTCACAAAAAGCACAAAGAGACGAGAAACGTAGGCTTGTTGTCTCGACCACAGCTCTGTTACTCCTTTGCCTCTGAGTGGCCAAGCTGCTTCAGCCTCTGTTTACCTTTAAGCATAATCCATACACATGCATGCACACTCCCCTGCAATGTGAGCCCAGAAGTCTCTCATCTGTTCGTGCTTA
The DNA here is from genome assembly GCF_057381915.1 of Diplotaxodon limnothrissa. Lineage (NCBI taxonomy): Eukaryota > Metazoa > Chordata > Actinopteri > Cichliformes > Cichlidae > Diplotaxodon > Diplotaxodon limnothrissa. Next base: position 11,296,329 of record NC_140617.1, on the reverse strand, counting down.
ACTCTTGACTCTGCTTCACTGATTGAGGCCAGAATTGTTCTGGAAATTGAGTAATTGAAGATTAGTAGATAACAGGAAAATCACTCATCCCTCAGAGTAATATGATCACACCACTGTCCCCTCCTTGCTCTCCCCTCTCTTTCTTTTTCCTGAAGACATACCTTTCAAGATCAAAGCAATAAATTGGCAATCTGAAGAAATTTTTCATGGATGCGAGAGCAGAACCTGAAAATATTTATATAGATTTCATCTTCAGCCGCCTGTTTTTTTGTCAGAGTAAATAGAAATGCCTACTCGGGCATTCATTTGGCCACAAGTGGGCATAAAATAAAACCAATAAATCGTACAAAAACCAATCCAGTGCCCAGTATTGTATATACAGTGCGATGTCGTATTGTAGCATACACATTTGAATCAAGTATTCATTGAAATTACTCCATGAAACCCACAAAAAAATCTGTAATTTTGATAAGTTAATAACCATAAATGCTTTAAGATGTTCGGTCTCTGTTGGCGTTTTACTCACAGCATTTGGTTGAATGATTAATTGTTTCAACAAGATATCCATCACCATCAAAACACTCATGCAATAATCTGCTGTGGAGTGTAAGGAGCAGTACAGCTATTCTGTAATGAAATTCATTTCCTCTCTTCGTGTTTTCAATTCATCCACAACTCTCAGGTGTGCTGGGAGTGGATCACAACACAAGGATTTCTTACCTCCTGTTTCACCTTCTGCTCTTCACTGTCAACAGGGCTGAAATGGTAGAAATTATCCATCCATCCATTAATAGCTGACCAGCCCTGCTGGGTTTCATTTGCACCATTGAATCTTCCTGAGTCTCATTGAACCACGGAATCTTATTCCCAACATCCTGCAACAAATTTCCGGAGACCTGAAACTAAAGGTATCAGTAACATGCAACACGGCGACAAATCATCTGCAGGGTGAAAGTTGATCTGGACCTTACTACAGTCTTCCCAATAGCACATTAATAAAGCATAACCAAGCCAAAGATAATGCGTCAGAGTGTGAACTTGTCATGGTTAAAGTAATAAAGAGACAGTAAGTTGACCTTGAAGAAGATTTCTGTGAGTACCATATTTATTATTACCTAGGGTTGCCAACTCCCTGAAAAATAAATAAGGGACACCTCGTGGCCAGGGCCGGGCGACCCAATTGTCTTCACCCTTCCCAGTGTGGTGAATTTTCTAGCTCTTTTTTTGTGTGTGAAATTATTTTTTTAACCATTTGACTTGAATTTGATTTAAATAGATGTGTATTCTTTGTGATATGAACACATGTGAAACAAATGATCATTTAGCCATTTATTTTTAGCTCATGTTAGATTCTAATATTATTTTATGCCATGTTATACCCCGAATTAAAGATTGTGAATTATTATGTAGTTTTAGTTTGCATTATTCTCCTGAATTAGAAGAAGCTGATAACTATTACATTAGTTAAACTGATTTGCATTACATTAAATTGCTGACTTGTTGTGAATGAATGATATTGTTTTATGATGCATTATATTGCTGAGTTATAAGAAATACTGTTCGCAGAAGGTTATTGTCTAATTTGTCTGAGTAGAAGAGAACAGAGTGTGCTGGAGTTTTCTGCCCCATTTCAGCAGGAGCAGATAAACAGGGAGCCAAGGTCGTAGCTCAGGCGCTGTGTGAGAGAGAGCATGTGAATGTTTAGGCTTTTTATGATAAGGTGGAGGCACCAGAGGCTATAAAAGTTTGAGCAATGCTCCACCATTTTGAGATTTTGAGGCTGTCTGCATCAGTGTCCATCTCCCACGCGTGTGTTCATTAAAATCATCGTTTGACTCAACCCGGCCGGACCAGTGTTGTTATTGTGGTTTTTTCTCTTGTCTCCATCCCCAATATTTTGAACCTTAACAGCTTGGGGGCTCGTCCTGTGGTATTGGGGTGGAATTTAAAAGTTTGGACGGTCCGAGGTTGTCGAACGGACAGGCACGAGCCAGTGGTCTGATGTGAGTGGACAAAAGCCGGCTTATCTAAAGGTAAGGCACTACCTGTTGAATTATTTCCAAAGTGTGCCAAATTGGATATGACTAAATTAAAGTCTACTCACTGAAATTACTGGTAGAGTGTCTGTTTTGATTTTGATGAGAATCACCGTGTGTTATGCAGTTAAAGTTGCTTAAGAATGTTTAATGAAGTTGAAGAAATATGAAACTGTTCTGGAGGTAACAGATATAATGTTGGGTTTGAGTCCCTGGATATTGAGCTGAAGGCTCAGGTAGTTTGGTAGGGAAATTAGGACAGAAACTGTTCTGGAGGAAACAGAGACTGGTTAATAGTTTTACAAATTAGGTCAGAAACTGTTCTGGACGTAACAGATACTGTTTAATTGGCATGGTAAAATTTGTCAAAAATCGGTTAGGTGAAAATTATTATAGGACGGCACTGGAAGATGCTAAGAAGCACATAGCCCGGGGGTTATGCCCCCTCCTGGTCGTGGACGCGCGGCTTTGACCTGTCGGCGAACAGGGTTAGTTCAGTTTGGCTTATCTGTGGGGTACAGGGCATCCTGAAATAAGCTAGGAGTTACCGAGTCTCCTCATCGTTTAAAACGGTGTCATGTGCTTGTTTGGACAAAGTTAAATTGAGTTAGGGACTTTAGAAATCAGGCCATAGGCTGTTCTGGAGGAAACAGATACTGGTTAATTGATTACAAAAAAGTTAACTTTCTTCGGTTGGACCCGTTATGATAAATTTGTCGAAATTGTTTAGGTTCTTTAGAAATCAGGCCATAGGCTGTTCTGGAGGAAACAGATACTGGTTAATTGATTACAAAAAAGTGAAGCTTTCTTCGGTTGGACCCGTTAACTTAAATTTGTCGAAATTTGTTAGGTGCTGAATCTGTCAGGCCTGTCAGTGATTGTAAATATAAGACGTCTTTGTAATATAAAATAAAAGAGTTTTGTCTGAGCTTTGTGTGACCCTGTGTGTGACGACAGCGCACTGCAGCGCTGCGAGCTATTTTTAGACGGTGTGTGAACATGCAAATGAGCGGTGACGCGCACAGAGGACTTTTGTTGCTGTTTAGCGTGTTTTTGAGTTTTATAATTTTGATTTGCAAACAATGATACATGCCTGTAAGTAAAACGCTGATTTTGCTGATTATGATACTACAAATAAGGTGTTGAATGACTAGGGTGTGAATGATGTTGGGTTTTAAAGCGGAAACTCAGAGAGGAGTGTGTTGGGAGACTGGCATGTAGTCTGCAGTGCAAAGGTGGGCGTCTTGCCTGCTGGTCTATTTAACAGTGATGAAAATGATATTAAATAAATCTCTCAGTGTGTTGATACAGGTGGCTACGGGGCTGGACCAACTGCCCCCACAAGCACAGCGGCCGAAGCAAATTATAGTAATGGAAACCAAATTCAGCAAGAATCAGCAGCTGTGGAAAAGACAGCAGCTAGCAGAGAATTAAAGGAGAAGTTAAGAGAAGTTTTTACACATAAAATTGCGGCCAACAGACTTGTGGAGGTTGGGAAGGCGCCTGGAGCATCACAACAAGAAGGTGAAACAAAAACACACACAAGCAGAGAAATGTGAGAGAGAGGCACATGTTAGAGAAATGCCTCGTTTGAGAAAAAACGTTAAATTAGCCCATGTACAAACGCACATACACGCAATGAAGAAACAGCTTACACCCATGAACACGTGAAGATTTTCCAGCAAGTAAAGCAGTGAAACTTAACATACACCCGCCGTTAAATAATAAAGTTTATCCACTACTAACAAATAAACCCTCTGGGTTGCAGGACAACAACTTAACTTCAAAAAAAAAAAAAAAAAAAAAAAAATCACAACCAGTGATAACGCGACAAATTTAGTGGTTAATAAAAGTCAAATTGTGACATGTTTTCTGTTGATTGATTAATACAAGTGATTGCTAAATGAAAGCAAATTCCAATTTTTGTGCTTTTAAACATGATCTTAAGAATTTTAACATGTACCTGTGTTGTCCTGTCAGCTTAGTGGGCCATGAGTGGATTATATGGAGAGAAAAAACAAAAAAAAGGGGGAGAGAAGGCTGACACAGGGCCTGGTCCCGTTGTTTCTCCCCCTCTGAATAATGCAGCCAATACAACATCATTTTCCTGTTCATTTGTTTTTGTTTTGTTTTGTTTTGTTTTTTCTCTTTATGCTTGATTACAGGCTGCTTTGTCGGCCCGGAAAAGCCGAGGCTGACCCTGGACTCCTGCTCTCCCCTCTACCATCTTTGATGTGACCCTGACCAAATGCTAAAGCAGCTGAACCCGCAACAACAACTTGAAAATGTCAACAGTGCTGCAGGAAAATGATCTCATGCAGCAGAGACGGAGAGCGGTAATCCAAGGCCCGTTTCACTACACGGGGAGATTTCTGTCAGCGTCTTTTCTTTCTGAGAAGACTGAGAAAGGCCCGGCTCCCACCACCGATTCTGACCACCTTATATAAAGGAACTATTGAGAGCATCCTGAGCAGCTATATCACTGTCAGGTTCGGGAACAGCACCATGCCGGACAGACAAGCTCTACAGAGGGTTGTGCAATCAGCTGAGCGCACCATCCGCTCCGAGCACCCTGACCTGCACGCAATCTACAGCAGGCGGTGCTGGACCAAGACCAGGAAGATCGTGAAGGACCTCAGCCATCCCAACAACAGACTGTTCTCTCTGTTGCTGTGTACGTGACAAATAAACATCTGGATTTGGAAAACGAGGCACTCGCAAAGCCACCAGCATTGTGCCTGATTGGACACACCCCTCTCACACACTCTTTACATTCTTGCCATATGGAAAAAGACAGCTTCAGCTGACAGAGCTGTGACGAGACGCCCATTAAGCCCAGATGAAAAGTGAGGCCGAGCAAAACCATGCTGACCTTAACAACTCTGCATTAAAACTGTGCAGGACAGTGACGGACCAACAATGACCATCGGACAGCAAAAAGGGCGTGCCAGAAACAGGAGGAGTAACTGAGGTCAGGAGGCACCTCAGAATGGACAAAACACCAGGAGAAAATAAGCTGAAGGCACAGGTGTCGGGGCTCGGCCAGGAGCTGACCTCTGAGAAGAGCCGAACAGCAGAGCCGCAAAAGGACGTGGAGCAAAGCAAGGAAAACATCGATGTACTTCAATCTGAAGTGGACGGAAAAGATTGTGAGGTTTCTGCCCCTCAGTAAGAGCTCAAGGCATCAGAGCAGAAAACTGAGCATGGCTCAGGAGGAGCTGGCTGATTATCGAACCCATCAGACTTGGAGTCCCAGACACACGACTTGAAATCAGCCTCAGGACCTCAGCAAGGAGATGAGAACAAAGCAGAACGAGAAGCAGTGACAGCAGCTGAACTTTGACCTGAACAAAATCTTGACTTGGCTGGGAGAAACAGGAAGAGCTGGAGCAGCAGCGTAGACTGGAGCTTGACACTGACATCCAGACGATTGAGCTGCAGAATAAAACCCTGAAGGAGCTACAGAAGCAAAAGGGTCAAGCTAAGGAGGAGTGGAATAAGGAGAAGATGCAGGATACTGGAGAAAAGCACTGCCTCAATTGGGGCCAGAACCAGTATGGACAGAACTTTGAGCAGCAGCACCAACGGATGCAAACGGACTGAAAAGGAGGAGGGCAGGACCCCAGGGCACGCTTCAGGCCGTGGTTTACCCAGAACACCAGAACAGGAAAGTGATGAACACAGACACCCACACAAACACACACATCTACATGCACTGACTCAGAATGAAGAGAAACACATACGAACATATGCACTCGTTGATTGAGTGAGAAATGACACACACACCTGCAAAAAATCAATATGCTAATTCAATTCACTGAGAAGTGATCCACACACACACACACATCTACAAGCTTGTGCAATAAAGAGTGATACACACACACACGCTGATGCAATGAAGAATGCTTTACTAACAAATGCTGCACACAAACATCCGAATATGGAGTCGGTGACAACAATAAGAAGCCATTGATTGTTTATTGGTTAAATGCATTTCATGCCACACAGAGGGCATCTGTGTAGATTTAGGGGACAAGGTTTAAAGTAGTTTGGTTGTGAAAACAATGTCTGTGCGTGATGTCTGTTTATGGCTTGAGGCCTCCACTGAATTGTGTACTGTGCTTCACACAGCCTGATAAGGAGCAGTGGTACAGAGTGAAAATGATGAGTGAATGATGTGAGTTTTATTTCGGAGAGAATATCAAAAGGTTGTGTTGATTTGACTCAGTTGTTTAAGTTTCCGCCAAAGCAAAACATTTGTGTGTAACCAGTGTCTACTATTGAATCAAGTCAATCCAACATGTCTTTGTCAGTGGAAAAAAAAGGAGTTACGGTGCCTGTAGGCCTACACAATATAGTGTGTGAAGTTTTGGTTGATTTTTGGGTTTTGTTTGACACTAGGTTGATTCTATCAGTGAGGTTTGGATTGTTCTCTTTCTCTAAGAGAGAGAAAGATGGTTTGAACTTTGGACATGTTTGCAATGGGCCCCAGTATCTGTTATTATATGAGTGTTTTATTGTTTACGTTTGTTTTTGCTTTTGTTACAGTGCACTGAGATAAGAACATCTGAGAGGTGTGATCCACCGGTGGTGATATTTTGGTATTTTGTGAGTTCCTGATTTAACAAATCAGCTCTTTAATCCAGGCCTGAGAGATTGAACTTTAAAGCGCTATAAAATATTCTTATTGAAAACAGTCGCAAAGTATTTTTTCTCCATGATTATAATGAGCTTGGGAGAAAATTCACTTATATGGGACACTGATCCTGAAGCCTAAAAGGATTGCAGCGAGTCAATCCAGTCCAAAGAAGGAAAAACAAACAAGGAGCTGTTTCCTTTAAAATGATGACGTCATCTTGCTGGTGATGGAGCCTCGAATAGGCTGCGCGTGAGACTCCATTATCAGCAACTTCTGGTATGAATGTGTGTGGATGTATGCATATGACTGACGACTAAAAGTTTAACTGACTTGATACTGAGACAAAAACGGTGCTGACTTTAGGATTATTGAATGTCCACAGACAATTCACCCAGCCTGTAAAAGAAGGGTGGATGTTTTGTTTTGCTTTGTTTTGTCTGCAAGAACAGAAGAATGACAGAGACTAAAGAGCTGTAGCTTCACAGCAGTGTGAACTGCAGACTGAACCCTTTGGTTGCTAATTTTGAGTTACTGATGTTTGCATTAAGAAAAGTGTGTTTTAGTAGCTGTGTTTTAATTAAGGTATCACATTATATTGTTGGGAATATTAAATGCTAAAGTGAAGAAAAGGTTTGATTCCACTCATGACTGAGCATGTTATTATTAACCATAGTGGGTCACTGTAAAGAGTCAATTAATTGTATAAAGAAAAAACAAACAAAAAACCCTCCACCGAGGTCTATGAATAATAGGGGAATGATAGACAGCCACACTCAAAATGGAGATATGTAAGGATAAACACTGGTCCCCGTCTTTTGGGCGCTCTCTTGAAGTAGTCAACAATTTAAAAGTAAGATAAAATAACAGGGGCATGTGCTGAGGGGTGGTGCTGCACAAGAACAAGAGTAAAATAAAGAAAATATTGTTTTAGGTTTGAGAAGTGCAAATTAGAATGTACCATTACACTCAGAGGATCAATATGAAGCTTGATATTTGTTAATTTTGAATGAAGTACATGACTGGTGACTGTTCTGTCCTGAGCTATTGTTTTTACAGCACCCGCTGGATCACACCAACAGTTTCTTGCCACCGAGGAGGGGTACTTGCAAAAAAAAAAAAAAAAAAAAAAGAACGGGGAGGAATATCATCAAAACTGGAAAAAGGTAATCCCCAAAGGGGGTGATAACGCCATAACTTTCACTTAGGGTCAAATTCTCAAAATTTGACCCTCAAAAATTCTTCAAACATTTAGACACAAAGTGGAGATTTAGATAAATATAATGTCGTAAACCACATAAGCATGAAGTATTTGATTCAATAAGATGGTGAAATAACAAGCAGCAAAAGGTTGATCATGTTAATGGTGTTTATTCAAGGGTGCAGAGGAGATTATTATTATTAAAGACAACAAATGAAATAACGAAAAGTAGAAGTGGAAAAATTTGCGTTAACGGTAATAAAATCAAAAAAAAGAAATACTAACTAAAACTGTACTGAATGTTCACAAAACTAACTAAAATTAACTAGAATTATAGCAAAATGTGTTTGGTTGCATTGATGTGTGCGTGCCCTGCTGTAGTGAAATTAAGGTAGTACGTTAGTCGAGTCGTCTGTGTTGCTGCTCCGTCCACGCGCAGAATCAGGTCAGGAAAAGTCGGGAGACAGCGCCAGAATAGAATTGAGGATGATTTTAATATGACTGTTTTGTAGACATGACAAGAGTCTTGTAGTGGAGAGGGACGTAATGTCCTCCTGAGACCCAGAGAAGAAAAAACAGGGAGAAATGTTTTCGTTTTTTCTTTTTTCTTTTTTTTTTCTTTTAAATAAATCAAGTGTTATTAAAATAACAATCTCATAAGATGAAGATCAGGGACCAACCCAGAAGTCACTGACACTTCACTAGCTGTAAACTATTGGTTTAGGAATAAGTGATGGCACTGAACTTTCTATTTCACAAAAGTCAATTTATTTAGGAAATCTGAGGAAGTACTGATTTTATTTGGAGACACAAAGGAACATTTGGCACTTCCCTCATCTCACATCTGTTTCATTGTTGCACCCAATCATTCTACAACTGAAATGCCTTGGACTGCTAACCATTTCAGGCAAGTGGAGTGAACTATATTTTGCTAGACTCTCATCAGATTGGGGCTTCCCTTTATTGATCTTTGGAGAGAAGTCTTTATTACTGGTATTATTCAGGTTTTGTTCACATGTTTGCCCCAGGGTTCTCAGCTAAGAGGAGCTTAAACCCCAGATACTGTGAGTTCCTTTCACACATTGAGATCACTGATAACTCTCAGCAACGACGTGATCTCGTAGAAACAATTAGGTGTTATGGATTCAACTATAATTGCGACTCTTATCTTTTACTTTACTGGAAAAGATTTCTGCATTTTACCCATATTTTATTTTTAACTCAAAATCAAAATTCCAGATTCTACTACATGTTGGTTTTGCACCAGATAGGATGACAGATTTCAGGTGGCCCTGTGTCTTTCTCTATTACATCTGCCACTGCATCTCGATAATCTTTGTGTGGCTTCTAGTGGGTCCTGACCCTCTCATATTTTGAAAAATCTATGTTTGAATCTCCCTTAATAATTGTGTTAAGAATTCTCTCCGCCTTGGTCAAAAGTTGGGTATTAGGAAAAAGTGAAATAAATATAAATATAAAGTCCCAATGTGTAGAGCACACATTAATAAATTAGTCATGTTCCCTGTGAAAGTAAATGAGCCTAATTCTTAAAGACCCCTGAAATTATTTACTAGATGTTTATTTTTTGAATAAAATAAAAATCTGAGTTTAACAAAACATTTTAATTGTAAATATCAAGCTTACCTTTCTTTCTTCCATAAAATGTGCTTGTGGGCACGCCAGCCATTTTGAAAAGGTGGGAAAAACAATTGGCAAGGCCACACCCCCACACATGGGATATAATTTTAAAGGTTCTGTTGTCCTCTCTAAGAAACATCAGGACTTAGAGGAGTGGCAAGTAGAGTATGAGAGCTACAAGCAAAAACTAAAATGTGTACTACAGTGCGCAAAAATGAATTACTGGGCCATCAGGGGGTCTTGAGGGACATTTATAAAACAAAAAATCCCACAAACCTTAAAAGTGCACTTGAAAAGCTCACACAAGAAGGTTAACCTAGCTTACCTAGAAGACCTCATCAGGGGGAGCACACTCCCCCTCTTTTTAGAGCTCACCCACTTAACTCGCATCCCAAGAAAACAGCTAACCCCAGATAAGGCAGCGTGATGTATCCCGAGATAACAGGACTGGGACATCTAAATAAAGGTGTGAAACAATCGCCTTCAAAAGGTTATCAATTAACTTTAACCAAAATTAGGAACACTCGGTGCGGCAAGAGTTAATAGTTATTAGTCTCAACACCCAAGGATAACCAGAAGAGTATGATTGATATGATGGAACTGAGATTTTGTTACACTTAACTTTTGCAAAACACAAATAAAACTAAATTGAAACTAAGGATTTTCAGAAAATAAAAACTAGACTAAACTAGCAAAGAATTGGTAAAAACTAATTACAACTGGCAAAAAATTGAAAATCTGGAGTCGAAACTAAATAAAAAATAAAACCTAATGAAAATGGCGAAACGTTTAAAACCCTGGTGCAGAGATTGGCAAATCTGACCAGGAAAAGTATGAGATGGATTGTCAGGACAGTCAGCGTTAAAGCCACTTTTGACAGTCCATACTAGGATGGCATTGGACATCTTGGGGGTGGAAAGGGGTTGGTGTGACCAAGGTGTGGTTTGGCTTGTTGTATGTATATTTGAGATCATATGGCTCTGGATGGACCGGTTACCAGGGCATGGAAGGAGGACAGACTCATTAAAGGAGGAGAAGGAACTTGCTGGGATTGGAGATCCTCTGGGTGAGTGGTTGATTAAAAGCATGCATAAAATAGAAGTTATCTGTTGTTATTGATTGGTAATAGATTGATAATTGGCCACATTTACAGCTGTATTGACTTGTTGTGGACGTAGTCGACTTCAGGTTTAAACACTCTAATTAACAGGTTGAAAATAGTGACATTAAAGGAAGAGTATGCAGCACCACCCTGTCAGACGCCAGTGATGGTGGAGCTCACTGATGAATCAGGTGAGCTGGATTCATGGCTGATTCAAAACTAAGATCCCCCTGCTGTGGTCAGTAAGGGGAGAAAAGGGGGAAATAAAATCAAGAATTAAAGAGGCATTTATAAACGTTTAGGTGTCAAGTGAAACGGGACAAAAGGGGGTGTTATACTGTTATTTTCAATGTCAGCATTATTATTGTATGAGAATCATGCAACAAGCATTGCATCGATGATCATTTATTGAAGCTTTTGACCTTATACTAACATCTGTGTTCCTGTGATTGTTATAACCTCTGATGAATCTTCTATTTACAGGTGTTAGGATAATGATATAATTTTTCATTGCAGGTGTAACCATGATCATTTTATACATATTGCAACTTGTTGCTCATTGTAGAGTTGTGCTCAAGTTAATAAGGGTTAAAAGCTACAGTCAGCGCGATCTATTGAGGGAAAAGGCTTCGAGCATGGAGGGCCGCACGCGCTTACAAAACACTGATATCATGTTATTCTTTGTGATCTTTTCTTCAATTATGTCTTTAAAGTTAGTTTAAATAGTGGCAGTTAATTAAACGACATTTATTAAAATATTAAATACCTGAGTCAGAACGTTACACGCGGATCACCTTAAGAGTCTGGGAAACTTTGTAGCTGCCTAACTTTTTTTTTTTTGAATGTTCTAGCTCCGTTGATTTGACACATTGGAATGTGTCAAAAAAGGGGGGGAAGGTTGAGCTTTAACATCAAACCAGGATTATTTGAACATTTTATAACTTCATTTGTGTCTTTAATAATTTAGGAATGGTAAAGCTTAAGCTAATAGCGGTCCGAGAAGACGGACCTTTTAGAGAATCAGTGAAAAAGCATAAACTATCACTTTCATGTTTAATCATTACTCATTGAAATGAACTGAATAGCGTTTAGAAGATTTGTTAATTTTTTGTCTTTTGTTAAAAAGAGGGGTTTCAATAATTTTCAGACACACCTTGCAAATGTGCTTATAACGAGTTGGCACTCGGCCTTTTGAAGGTCAGAAGCTTCGTTCGGCGTGACTGTCCGGACTGATAAAGTGTAGGAAATGCCTTGAGTGCAGAGGGCTAAATGCAAACACGCTTACACACACATAAGATATGATTAGAATAAGTCCCTGGGACATTCTGAATGTTTAGACCAATTCTGAATCACTAGAAGGTCAGTAGATAACAACATTAGATTATTAGGGTTAGGAAGAGGGGTGTTTTGGTTTTCTGTCTCTTACAGAGAAAGGAACAGACACCAGACGAGGTCACAGAGATGCGAGGATCCTCCGTAGCAGAGACAGACACAGTGACTGCCGAGACATCAACTGGGTCCAAGGGTCATGGCGTTTGGGCTCCAGCTAGTCACCACAAAAGGATGGATCCCATAAACACAGCAATAACCATGAAGGGGTTGGCGGAAATCCGGGAACACCAGACCAACGAAGTTCGAGAGGCTTTTGGGCAAAAAGGGGACACCTTCCTGTTCCTTTTTCTGGAGAATACACAGATCGTTGTTTGAAATCGGGGCAGAATAATCCCCTGATCTGTGTTACGACTGAAGGGTTGTCTAACCCCTAAGGTTGAAGAATTAAGAGCAGAGGATCACCCAACTGGACGACACTGGTAGCTGCAGCAATAGAATAAAGGCTGAAAGCAGTGGGAGACAAGGAGAGTGTCATCTGGACCTGCTACTGTTGGAATCATAGTTTTTCTTGCATCTGAATTGCGCAAACACAGAGGTCATCCCACATATGGTTCGCCCCTCAGGGGGACAAAGGACCTCAGGAGTGAGAAGAGATGAACCCGGCCACACTGAATTGAAGGGTGTTGGTGAGGTCATTATTCTAATGACCTCATCAGGGGGAATTGTTAGATTATAATATTATTTTATGCCATGTTATACCCCGAATTAAAGATTGTGAATTATTATGTAGTTTTAGTTTGCATTATTCTCCTGAATTAGAAGAAGCTGATAACTATTACATTAGTTAAACTGATTTGCATTACATTAAATTGCTGACTTGTTGTGAATGAATGATATTGTTTTATGATGCATTATATTGCTGAGTTATAAGAAATACTGTTCGCAGAAGGTTATTGTCTAATTTGTCTGAGTAGAAGAGAACAGAGTGTGCTGGAGTTTTCTGCCCCATTTCAGCAGGAGCAGATAAACAGGGAGCCAAGGTCGTAGCTCAGGCGCTGTGTGAGAGAAAGCATGTGAATGTTTAGGCTTTTTATGATAAGGTGGAGGCACCAGAGGCTATAAAAGTTTGAGCAATGCTCCACCATTTTGAGATTTTGAGGCTGTCTGCATCAGTGTCCATCTCCCACGCGTGTGTTCATTAAAATCATCGTTTGACTCAACCCGGCCGGACCAGTGTTGTTATTGTGGTTTTTCTCTTGTCTCCATCCCCAATATTTTGAACCTTAACACTCAAAATGACAACATTAACACGATAAAACAGGTCTCCTTCTTAAACAGAAGCCTGTCATGCTTAACTTTTGAGAATATAAGTAAATCTTTCTTTAAAAGAACTCTGTCCTGCTTAACTTAAAATAATAGAAAACAATAGAAAGAAAAATATTCTTCTAACAGTGCACATTTAGTGCATTTAGTACAATTGGCTTCAGTTGAGGTATTATTTCAGCTTTTCTAATGCTAATCAGCTGCTCCTGTTTGTAAACCCGCTTGCTCCCATGATTACGCATCTTAACTCATCATCATTATTCATCTATGTATTACTTTTATGTATTAGTCATCTATTTGTTGTAATCATCTATTCTTGCAGTTGTTTATTACACAAAATAAATTATATTATCACACTTCTGGCCACATAGCGCTGATATTCACTGCACATGCCCATATTAACTTTTTCCAGCCAGGTGTTTTCCTTTTCCCATTCTTCCCTTTGTCTGAGGGGAACAAACATTGCTGCTCTAATGCTGGGCTTACACTGTGCAGTTTTAGGCCCATTTTGAGCCGATTTTTTGAGTGATCGGACCGATTTTGGCCTTCATCGTGCATCGTGTAGTATACGTGGGGTAACGAGAAGTGATTAACACCTCACGACCAGCTCCCGATCATCAATCGCTCGTGAGGGTCTCACCACAGCCGCTCACACTGCTCGCGCGCAAACACGTAAACGTTGGTGTAAAAGACGGAGCAGCACGGCAGTGCAGCGTGTGATCTGGACACAAGCGATGGAGGCACAACTTGTAGAACTTTGGAAAGCTCATCCGAGCCTTTTCGATGTGGCATCACAAAATTATCACGACCACAACAACCGTGAAAATAGTTGGATCTACACTGCTGCTCAGTCACAGCTGCCCGATCAATGTTTTTCATTAGCAATTTAGCAAAGTTGATGGTGGTGGTGTGTGTGTCTGTGTGAGTGTAAGACGGAGAGAGAGAGCGCGACAGATTTTCTGTTATAACCTTCATTTTATGGAGGCACAGTGTGAGCACTCAGGTCGCATCAGAGCATCGGGCGGTATAGTGTGAGACCTGCATCGTGACCTACCAACTGCGAGTCAATCGTGCAGTTTGAGCAGGAGCTGAATAACGTGACTGAAAAAAATTGCACAGTGTCTGCCCAGCTTTAGGTTTACTGTCGTCCGAGACTTGCACCGCAGTGTCTGCGTTTGTTTCCCTGTTGGCCATGCTTCTTGTTGTGGTCATTTGTTGTCTTCCGGTATTTTCTCCGTAAGCGACCTTTCCTCGACCAATGAGATGAGTGGTAATCTGAATTGTCATACTCGTAAGTGTGCTGTCAGCTCATTGGTCACAAAGCAGGAGAGGGGCTGGGAATTATGTTTTCAAACAAAGCGTTAATTCCATTAAAAGTTATAGACTACTTTTGATTCTCACTGTATTACGGGACAAAGTGCGTCCCTTATTAGCTCAATACGGGACGTGTACTTTTGTTTCGAAATACGGGACGATTCCGTATTTTAAGGGACGGTTGGCAACCCTATACCATACTTTGTTGATCAGAGTAGCTCGACCTCCTTTGCATGAAGCGCTTTTTTGCTTTCTTTATTTTCCAGTGATAGATATTAAAGCTGATAGGGCAACTTTTCTGTTCACTGCTGCAAAATCAACAGTAATTTTAGCTTAGCCTAGCATAAAGACAAGGTTAAACAACTAGCTGTCAGCTAGCTGTTTAACAGCTAGCTAGTCAACTGTAAGAAAATCTGCCTTTAAGCCCATCATAATCTTACTTATTAACATAATATTATTAACCTGTGTAACAACTACAGCAACCTTTTGGTCACTTTCTGAATAGCCAGCTAGGGCTTTGGGGAGCTAGCCTTCCGGCCCTGATGAAGAAGTTTTGTAATCTGAGCTCACGAAAAGCTAATTATCATTTTAATGCTTTTGGCACAAATGAAGCAAAAGAAGCTGAAGCTAGCCAGCTGTCAGCTTCAGTTATACATTATCTATACAAACACTGCAGTGTATTTCCCAGGTGCAGTGATTTGGTGAATCCATAGACAATTAAAAAAGATGGATGAAGCTAGTGCCATGTCGCTTAGTGGTTTTGGACTGATCGTGTTGCCCACTAGCATGTTAGTTTTTCCAAGCCAAAAGTCATCAGTTTAGTGGGTAGAGTGCTAAGTTATTGTCAGCTGATACTAGCACACCTGGTTACCACGTTCCAAACATATACTGCAAAGATTCATACTACAGTAACATCAGTTACATCAGCTAAATAGCACTAGGAGTGCTAAGAAGCAGACTAATAAGAGGCTGGAATCACAAAACAACACTGAGCAGGCCCGTATAAAGATGTGTCCTCCAAATAATAACGAGTGGTTTCATTTAGTCTGATGATATTAGACACCATCTTTACAATTATTGCTGTCTAGCTTGAGTTTTACATCATTGTTTTATCTGTTCTGAAGAAGGTGGAGGCTGAAAATGAAAACTCACAGAGATCGTTAACTTCGAGCATTAACTTTTTCCAAGACTAACGGCCTTTAATCTTCTGAGTAAAATTGCCCAGCGAGGACAACTTAACTGGCTACAGACGTTTTATGACTGTTGTGCCTTCAGCTTAAAGAATATTGGAAAAGTGATTTGTGGGGAACCTCTAGCAGCCCTTAAAAAAAAAACATAATCTAAAAGATTTGTAGCCACAGTTGGAGAACATAGGAGGAACCAGGTCACTGCATACAACATGGAAAGCAGCAAACCAAAAGACAGCTGTATCTTACGACGACCAACAGGTAGTCTCAGTCAGGCTGCACAATTTCCTCACACTGTGTTTTATGACTTGCTTTTTGAATGCCCACGGCTGTCTCTCTGGGTCTCCCCTGTTTATTTTGGAGAGCTTATTTCACCCCAGAGCCCTGACAGCGGGTCAGCTGCCACAGCGGAGGTGGTGAGGAAACACGCAACGAGCCGGCTGACCCTGAAATATTTATGCTTCTTTAGTGTTGTGATTGTATGCGTTTTGACAGGGATGGCACATTACTGTGACCTCTTCCCAAACTAAAGGCCCGATGAGCTGCTGTCTGCTCTGACTCGGTTAGGTGAGGCAAAACGCAGGATTCCACAAAACATCGATATTCCCAGCTTTTCTTTTTTTTACCTCTGCGAAAATAAAAGACACATCAGTATATTTCGGTATTGATCCCATTCTTTTTCTGTCATTTTTTGAGGCGTTTTCTTTATCCCTTTCCACAGAATTCTGCAATAATATTGTCTTCAAACCTCTTGGCAGCAAAAATGTACTTTTCTTCTCTCTTCTCTATAAACTTCTCATTTCCTCCACCTTATCACCGCCCTACTTCATCATTCAGGCTGACAGACTGATGGCTGCCTCTGCTGCCACGCTCATCTAGATTGCTCCCAACTAATTCACACCAAGATAATAAGTTTATTAACACCAGTCTATAAAACAGCATATTAAAAACAAATACAGAGATTATTAAAACTTATATATGATCATGTACCATTACAATTATTCTTATACTCAATGCAGAGCTGGCAAGTGGAATAATATATAATGAATAAAAATACGATTTAATATAAAGTGGTTGCTCATTTTGCATAGATTCATAAGCTGAGCAAACATCCTTCCATCATTTATGAAGAAGACTTGTTGTTGCTTTCAACAAACGCTTCTTGTTCTAAACCCTTTGCTTCTCTGTTTATATATCATGCTGAGAAAACGGAGCTCATTGCGTTGATGTTTTATATGATTTCATATGAATGTAGACGCAGTCTCACAGTGTGAATCATACTACCAAGGTCATTTTCTGCATTCTGTTCAGTGCAGCATTATAAAACGGAACAAAGGGAAAATAAAAATGAAGAAATCGGGGATATTCTATGTTTTCCATTTGTATTTGGTGATTTTAAAGAACTCCAGGTGTGAGTCGTCATTGTCACACAGATTCGATTTGTTGTTTTTCATATGCTAAGTAACCAGAAACACATGGCTGCACTTCCAGTTAACTTCTTAAACCTCAGCTATCACTCAAGCAGGTCAAATACTGCAGTTTTCGCTACAAGTCAAATCTAACTGGTTTGTTTGTCGCTTTAAATGATTCATAGTTTTTTCTTATTACTAATGAATTCCTCGGGATCTTGCACATGGAAGTGCAAAACCATAAAATTCACTGTCCAGACGTGATTCAGCGGAACAGTCTGAATGACTGCTCTAAGGTTACTGGGTCTGATCACATGAGCCCTGCATGTAATCTGTGCGTCTTTGTTCGCAACTGTGTGAACCGTGTGACTACTTTGGTAAGACAGAAAATGGTCACCCTGGAGAATGAGGCTTCTTTCTTTTGCATTCACATTTCTGCTGAAAAAGAACTTAGCAGTCAAAAGCTCTCCCTGTGAAGAGTTCATCTAACTCTGGCATCAGCATATCCCCTCTTAGCTGCTTCTAACGTGCACACAGAAACACCCAAGGGGGAGGACTGTGCTGCCCTTCCCCTTTTCCCCATGTTGAAAGATTAAAAAGTGCATTCCCCATCAAAGGCTGTATTTTTTCTCCTCCTCTTTTTTTTTTTTTTTTTTTGCAAAGCTTTCTGGCTTTCTCATGGCAGCTCTTCTTCTTTTTATCACGCTCAGGTCTACTGCCTTCCTGCTCTGACACACCAAGTGGGATGAAAGGAAGAGGATGAACAAAACGAATATTTATTTATTTATTTATTGTCGGCACACAAACTTTGACAGGAGATGAAACGGTATGAGTTCTTTTGTTGAACATGGCTCAAAGTTTCTGTGTCCTGAATCATTTCTATGCAAAGTAGCTGGAAACAGAATAATAGGGCTAATCTGGGGATTTAAAAACAACAACAACAACAACAAAAAAAAAGGTTTTGGAGAGCTTTTTAATATTAGAGTAGTAGAACACCACTGCCAGCAGTAGTAAGAGGAAGTTTGTGAACGAGAGACATCATTAGATTTTCACGTTTCCCGTAGGTTAGGAGATGTTATGTTTGAAGGAGCCAGTGTTACCTATCCTTGAGCGACAAAGAAAGTATGTAGACCTAATGTTCGTGGTCTCCACAGTCTCCTGAAGAACAAGAGTGCTTTGAAAAAGGATGATCAAAATCTGATGAGACTTCTTTGTGATCATAATTCCATCAAGTTTAAGAAGATCACCAAGATCCCCGGGCCACGACAGAGCCACCTGCTGTGTGCTGTACCTCTGATGACGCTTCAATGAACAGTAGGTGGATCAGCTGAAGGTCCAGATGCGTCTCTCGGGTACTGTGTCAGGTCTTACAATTTAAAACTGGTTCTTTGCTAAGTTGTCTGTTTCGTGTAGACACGTATCAGAGTGCAGTGCATAATCTTTGAAAGACTTCAGAAAGCCTGGAGAACTATTGCTCAAGACAACTTTAAAAGATGACAAGAAAGTCTGACATCTTGGAAGCCAGATATAAAAAAAAAAAAACAGTTCAGTTTAATGTGGTCTGGGTTGTGCTGATACCAAGTAGCTTATGAAGGTTAATACAAGAAGTAGTTAGAACCAATGAATGTTATTCTGACATTTTATTGACTCGATGACTCTTCTTGTGTTAATATTTATTAAATCTGATTTTGCTGTATCTTCAGTATTTAAGTAAAAGCTGTCCAACTGTGATGTGGGTGGAGAATCACACTCAGAAAAATAAAGGTGCCAACTGGAACCAAAAGTGGTTCTTTAGACTGATGCCATAGAAGAACCTTTTTTGGTGCCACAAAGAACCTTTCAAACAATGGTTCTTTGAAGAACCATTTCTTTCAGTGGTTCATTGAAGAACCATTAAAGGTGCCCCAAAGAACCATCAAGAAATGGTTCTTTGGGGCACCTTTAATGGTTTTTCAAAGAACCTTTTTAAAAATGGTTCTTTAAAGAACCATTTTAAAAAAGGTTCTTCAAATGGTTCTTTAAAAGAACCATTTTAAAGAACCTTTTTTGAGTGGTTCTTTAAAAAACCATTTTAAATCTTTCAAAATAAAATGCATCATAAATTGAATTTGAGCAGGGTAAAATAAATACGAGCACAGCATAGACATATATTAATGGTTTATTGTCATTTTGTAGTTACCAAAAGACAAAAAGGCATTTTAACCCTCAGCACAACATCACTACTAATACATGTCACATATTAGTGTTTTAAACAGTAATAATTAAATATATTGGCTATACTAATATATATATATATATATATATATATATATATATATATATATATATATTAGTATAGCAGCTGGATAGCGTAGTGGTTAAACTACACGCCTTTGGAACAGAGGATCGCAAGTTCGATTCCTGCCTGGGGCGTCTGTATCCAGTAAGGGTCCTAAGGCTAGACCCCCTATGCTAAGCAAGCCTACCGCAGACATGAGCGAGACAGATAAATATGAAGGCATGCCGGCTCGGACGTCGCCCGGATCAACAAGGTCCGCGTCAGGTGTTGAGGAACCAGGGCACCCTGACGAAAAGTGGGCTACTGGAACAAGAAGGCATCGGTGGGCAAGGGACGAAAACAGGGCGTTGTTGGAATGCTACTACACAAGTAACCCCGGCGGAAGGGGCTACATGAATAGGATGAGGGACCTATGGATTCTTCGATACCCAACATCCACAATGACGGCGAAACAACTAGTAGCTCAGTGTTCCAACATTCGAAAGAAGGGACTGCTCTCACAGCTAGAGATTGACGAGGTACAACACAAATGCTACGGCAAGGAGGAGTCAGGACGCCAGGTCAGGGGGGAGATATCATCACCCCCACCCGAGATTGGGTACATAGCCCCAAGTGCGATAGGAGAAGGATCGTTGAGTGCGAGAGGAACTGACCTGAAAAATAGGATCATGGCCAAGCTTGAAACCTGGATCCCCCGTAGCCGGTTACCAAGATTACGTGAAGTACCCTCAGAAGGTCTGCTAGATGATGTTAATGCAGCACTACGGACAATACCTACAACCACGATTACCGACACTAACAAGCTGATCTACAATACGGCAGCAGTGATCAGTGAGATGCTTGGCTACAAGTTGAACAGCCACAAGGGGCAGTACCCTCCATGGAGAAGGAGGCTAGAGGGCAAGATCAAAGTAGCACGGAGGGAGGTTAGCCAACTAACGGAGTTGCAGAAAGGTGCGACAAATAAGGTGCCTAAGAAATACAGCAAGTTGTCCATACCTGAGGCCTTGGAAACTGCCAAGCAAAGACTCACAGCCTTGGCCAGCCGCTTGAGGAGGTACACCAGAGAGATAGAAGGCAGGAGAATAAACCAGCTGTTCTCCACAGAACCAGCAAAGGTGTACTCTCAGTGGCAAGGGAACAATAAGAGAACAGCACCACCAAGGCTGGAGACGGAGCAATACTGGAAGAGCATATGGGAGAAGGATGCAACCTATAACGGCAATGCTCAGTGGCTAGAGGATCTGAGGGCAGACCACAGCGACCTCCCTGAACAGGGTCCAGTAACCATCACAGTGGCAGATATCCAAGAAAGGGTCTCCAGTATGAAGAGTTGGACAGCACCAGGGCCCGACATGGTTCACGCCTACTGGCTGAAGAAGCTGACTGCACTCCACGAGCGTCTGGCAGCACAAATGAACCAGCTGCTAGTTAACGAAAGACACCCGGAATGGCTAACTGAAGGCCGGACGGTCCTGATCCCCAAGAAGGGACCGGTCCCCTCCAACTACCGACCAATAACCTGCCTCAGTACTACATGGAAGCTCCTGTCAGGCATCATATCGGCTAAGATGAACAGGCACATGGGTCAATACATGAGCGGGACACAGAAAGGAATTGGCAAGAATACCAGAGGCGCAAAACACCAGCTACTGGTAGACAGAACAATCAGCCGAGACTGCAAGACCAGACTGACCAACCTGTGCACTGCCTGGATTGATTACAAGAAGGCCTATGACTCAATGCCCCACAGCTGGATACTGGAATGCCTAGAATTGTACAAGATCAATGGGACCCTAAGAGCCTTCATCAGGAACTCAATGGGGATGTGGCGTACAACACTAGAGGCCAACTCCAAGCCCATAGCACAAGTTACCATCAAGTGCGGGATCTACCAAGGAGATGCTCTGTCCCCACTGCTGTTCTGCATAGGCCTGAACCCCCTCAGTGAGATCATTAACAAGACTGGCTACGGATACCGACTACGGAACGGAGCAGTTGTCAGCCACCTCCTGTACATGGATGACATCAAGCTGTATGCCAAGAGTGAACGAGACATCGATTCACTGATCCACACTACCAGGCTATACAGCAATGACATTGGAATGTCGTTCGGACTGGAGAAGTGTAGTCGGATGGTAACAAAGAGAGGGAAGGTAGTCAGAACTGAGGGGATTGAACTACCAGAAGGCAACATTGCAGACATAGAGGACAGTTACAAGTACCTGGGGATCCCGCAGGCAAATGGGAACCATGAAGAGGCCGCTAGAAAGGCTGCAACCACCAAGTACCTGCAGAGGGTCAGGCAAGTCCTGAGGAGTCAGCTGAATGGTAAGAACAAGATCCGGGCCATCAACACATACGCCCTGCCCGTGATCAGGTACCCTGCTGGGGTAATAGGCTGGCCAAAGGAGGAGATAGAAGCCACTGACATAAAGACAAGAAAGCTCCTGACCATGCATGGAGGGTTTCACCCCAAGTCCAGCACCCTGAGGCTGTACGCTAAGCGGAAGGAAGGGGGCCGGGGACTGGTGAGTGTCAGCACCACAGTCCAGGATGAGACAAGGAACATCCAAGAATACATTGGGAAGATGGCCCCAACTGACCGAGTGCTCAGTGAATACCTCAGGCAGCAGAAACCCAAGAAAGAGGAGGGAGACGAGGAACCATCATGGAAGGACAGGCCCCTGCACGGTATGTACCACCGGCAGATAGAGGAGGTGGCTGATATCCAGAAATCCTACCAGTGGCTGGACAAAGCTGGACTGAAAGACAGCACAGAGGCACTAATCATGGCAGCACAAGAACAAGCTCTGAGTACAAGATCCATAGAGGCTGGGGTCTATCACACCAGGCAAGACCCCAGGTGCAGGCTGTGTAAAGATGCCCCAGAGACTATCCAGCACATAACAGCAGGGTGCAAGATGCTAGCAGGCAAGGCATACATGGAACGCCATAACCAAGTGGCCGGCATAGTGTACAGGAACATCTGTGCCGAGTATAACCTAGAAGTCCCGAGGTCAAAATGGGAGATGCCCCCAAGGGTGGTGGAGAATGACCGAGCTAAGATCCTGTGGGACTTCCAGATACAGACGGACAAAATGGTGGTGGCTAACCAACCGGACATAGTGGTGGTAGACAAACAGAAGAAGACGGCCGTAGTGATCGATGTAGCGGTTCCCAATGACAGCAATATCAGGAAGAAGGAACACGAGAAGCTGGAGAAATACCAAGGGCTCAGAGAAGAGCTCGAGAGGATGTGGAGGGTGAAGGTAACGGTGGTCCCCGTGGTAATCGGAGCACTAGGTGCGGTGACTCCCAAGCTAGGCGAGTGGCTCCAGCAGATCCCGGGAAAAACATCGGAGATCTCTGTCCAGAAGAGCGCAGTCCTGGGAACAGCTAAGATACTGCGCAGGACCCTCAAGCTCCCAGGCCTCTGGTAGAGGACCCGAGCTTGAAGGATAAACCGCCCGCAGGGGCGTGCTGGGTGTTTTTTTTATATATATATATATATATATATATATATATATATATACTATATCTACAGATAACACAACAAATAATACATGTATTGTTTAATTAATAAAACATCAGAAAGTGATAAAACACGTTATAAATAGCTTCATAATAGACCAATAAATCAACACATTTTCATCAGCAGATGTTTGCATGTTCAGTAAAAACATTTCAACAACAAGTTTATGATTAAAATGATCAATGAACTTCAGCCTTACGCTCTGTAATGTACTTTTCATGTTGTACTCATGGTCCTTTGTTAGTCCAGTTTAGGACAATGTCTCTGACGTATGTTTCATATCAAATATATGTCATATCAAAACAAGCCCACACCTGCAGTTGTTTCAGTTTTTCACTGGTGTTTCCTGTCAGCTGGTCAACCTCACTCAGGCGGACATCCATATCAGCCAACCAAACGACAAGTTCCTCCCTTTGTGCTTCAAATCCCTCCCACTCTGAGACAAGGAGCTGAAAGAGAGAGAAAAGAGTCAATTATAAAGAAGAGAGAAAAGTGAAACCCTCCTCAGAAGGTCTGACTCGCATACCTGCAGTTGACCTGTGATGGACTCCAGTTTGGCGTTCACGTCATCCCTCGCCGATGCCAGCAGCAGAGTCTGCAGGGTGCCCTGGAAGAGCTGAGTTAATGTTCGACTCCTCCTGGTCAGGCTCTCCAGCTGGATGACCCGAGGTCTCCCCTCTCGCCGCTGCCTCTGAACGCACAAACACAAATTGCATCTGAAGCAGGAGGTGCAGATTTTTTTTGCTATTCTTTTCTAAATCCAGGCTTGATCACGTGGAGGTATTTGGAAAATTGTTTTGGCCAGTGGACGACTGTTGTCTTGCAGAAAGTCAAATCAATCAAACATATGCGATACACAATCAATTCACAAGAACACATTGTAAAAAATAAGTCCAGTTCTTGCCTGATTTCAAGTGAAATCTGCATCAAAACAGGGTGACAGAAGTAAAACGAGTGCACAAAGCCTCACTTTGTACAAGCCTGCTATTACAGTTCTCCTCTATGCAGACGACTTTTCTGTTTTCAAGGCACAACTTGGATCTGCTGTACGAATCTTATGGATACACACTAAATGAAATAATAGTGTGCATGACTCCAGATTCTGATCCCTCATCCTAATATGGTCCCAACATAGCAACAGCAATAATGCAAATGCTGAGGCTTCAAAATACAAAGTCCATAAACCAATGGCTGACATGGGTTTTATCATAAGGGTGATAAATATACAGATTTCAGTCTGTCTTAGAGATTTGATTTTCATTTACCTGCAGATGCACTATACGTACCTGCTCCATGGTTTTTCACAACATTTTGCATATCACTATTTAATACAGGAAGTACGTGAACTAAAACATGTCATCGGTCTTTGTGAGAGGACCATATTAATGAAACAAACCTCAATGACATCATAGGGATCCCTAAAGATGCTCCTGCTGCTTCTCTTCCTCCTCATCCTAAGCTTCCTTCTTCTTGTCCTCGCCTTCCATCCAATTGTAATTCAATCTAATTGTGTTTCTGCCCCTCCTCTTCCTCATTTTGTTGGAGCTGTGAACACAGTTAATGTGAATCTGGATTAATTTGTGCAAACAAGAAAAATCTACAGCTTTTTGGTCAGAGGTGCTCTTGTGATTTAAGCCGGGTAGAGTAGATTTATGTGTTGATGCTACCTGCTTCAGCTCTGGCTGCTGAGTGATATTTACACCCTGGCTGGATTACAAACTTTAACCATGTGCTGAACTTTGGCCCAGCGTTGATACCTCTTGTTAGTATAACGACCTCTTCTTAGCTTGTATGTATGATGGTGGATAAATGAAATATACAAAAAAATTTAACTATATTACAAAAGAACATCTATCTTGGAAACATCAAATGACCGGAGCATAACTTGTCAACTAGTCCGAAACTAAGTTATGCAGGAACAGTCAAAGACACACCTTCTCATGTTTGAAACCATTGTTTGAAAGGTTCTTTGTGGCACCAAAAAAGGTTCTTCTATGGCATCAGTCTAAAGAACCACTTTCTATTCATTTCTATATAATTCTATTAGACAATAAAGAGTTATCTAATCTAATTATTCATTCAAAACACTTATGCATAGCTGTATTTTATACAGCTCATACAGAATTCAAAGTACAGGTTCATGTGAGTATTTAATGTACGGCTCAGATCTACAGACTTTCAGAGTTTCTAGAGCAGACACAGAGCTCACGTCATAACAGGCTTCAGGCGCCATTTTAGTGACTTTAACAATATATTAAATTTTAATTTCGGTCTAGCTGACATTAGGTTATGTACGCAGCACGCAATTGAACCACATATTTTAGAAGCCAAAGGTTCAAATTAGCTGGGAGCAGCTTCACTTAATTATAACAGTGGTTTTGTTAGGAAAACTGTTTCTGTATACCGGATACTAAATTGCGCTGACCTCAACGGCTAACGTATCTAGCTAATCGCTACTGTTAGCACAACATTAACAGCAAGCTACAATGACGAGTAACAAAAACAAAACAGTAATAAGGTTTTAATGGAAATGTTTTACCTTTTCTAACAGTCCCAGAATCCACAGCTTCAAAGTCCAGCAGGTACTGAAGACTGTTATCCGCCTCGCTGTCACCGTCCGTGAGTTTTTTTTCCCGAAAGGTCAAGGCCCGCCGCTCGCACACTCTGTCTGCGCATGCGCATCCCAACGACTGACCCCCTAAGTCCGCTCCCGGGAGGTTATAGTATGACGTGTTCTGACGTCACTCTCTCTCCCTGTCATTTATTTGGCTCGAAACACATATTAACAAATTTCTCAGTGATGAACAACTACTCAGATCATTTACCTAAGTTGTGATTTGTCAAAACGAAGTGTGTGTTTATTACACTGACATTCTGTTCTGCAATTGTTATTTACTTGTATCTTATAATTTGACTTTACATACTGCTGGGTGGTTTGTAAAGTTTACAATAATTAGTATTATCATTATGCTGTATTTTCAAAAATATATAATAATCTCAAAAGTAATGCCTTGGAGTAGAAAATGGTAATGCTTTATTAAAATTTAAAACTAAAGTACAGTATTTGAATGTGTGTATTGTGTCTACTGTTTGTTAACTCACCATATTCATAATGTGTTTGTGGGGTTAGGGGTGTGTGTGTGTGTGTGTGTGGGGGGGGGGGGTTAGGGTCTTTAGGCTTTGGCCCCCACCCTGCCACCAGTATATTTTTAAGCAAATATTTCTAACTTTTATTTGAATATTCAGTTTCCTACCATCTTCTCTTAAAGGGTAATTGCCAGGTAACCTGCCCTCCCCCTTCGCACACACATGCACACAAAGAAAACACACAGTATAATTCACAGCCTCATTATAGTGAATAAATATTTATGCCATTTACACCATCAAACTTAGATTGCTAAGGATGAAGAACCTTTTGTTCTTTAAAGAACCATTTGTAATAGCTGAAGAACCATCCACAAAATAAAAAGGTTCTTTGACGTATGATGGTTCTTTAAAGAACCATGAAGCCATCTGAAGAACCATTTAAGAACCATAATTTTTCTGAGTGCAGGGTCACACACGTGCATATCCACACATGTACTGCATGCACTCTGAGGAGTGTACACAAGGACACGGGCATTTTAAATCCTTGTGGAATGAAGGTTTTTCCTCTATTTGACTCTGTGAAGTCACTTGGCCACTCATCTCAGGTACTCAAATTGCTGCACTGACTGCATGTTGTTAGTTCAGGTCCTTATAGACACATGAGACATGCAGGCTTGCAGGAGACAGGATGGAAGAAAAAATTGGAGAGATTGAGGAGAACTCATCATTATTCCAGTGTTGGAAACCGTGTCTGCCTGAGTAATGATACCGCTGTCAAAGAGGTGTCCTCTGTTGTAACCGCAGTCAACCTGTACAAAGACATTCAGCAACTCTCTTGTGGAGAACACAAACAAGTTTCAAGTTTTAATTGCAGAAGCTACAAAGTCACAGACGGCACGGGATGATAAAGTAAGCAGGATAAATAATGTTAATAAGTATTACAGTGCTGGGGCAAGCAAATTCTGGCTGTGCAAATGAAGATAAGAAAAAACAAAAAACCAAACAAGCAAAGCAAAGTCCTACAATACTGTGAAAGTCACAGAACGCAAGTGGATTTAGAAAAGGGATAAATTCATGTTGCAGCAACATCTGCTGCTAAAAAACTAGTATTGCTTACATAAAGTAACAGAGATGATGAAATCTTTATTACAGTTTATCTTAATCTGAATGGCTATTTGACTATCTCCCTCATAGGAGAGGCTCTGCTGTGTGATCAGCAGCTTGTATGAAGGCTGTCAGAGCACTTGCAGTAGATTTATTAAGATGCTAAAGAGAGTGAGCTACACACATGAGCCTTCGAGCCTGCGAAAGTCATTATTTCAGCAATTAATTATTCATGAATGAAAGCTTAAAAGTAGCTTTGGCTCCAAGCAATTTCACTGAAAGGTCCAGTAGGTTTAAACTCCTTTAACACAGCAACAGCACTGCCGGCTCTCACCGCTCCCTTTCAAAGTCCTGCTTGTTTATATCAGTGTCACTTGAACAAACACAACTGGTTACACATTCATTTCAAACACAAACCCCAAATTGTGCTGAGGAACAATTAGATTTGACTGGAGGCTTATTGAGATTTAATGAGAGGGAATTATTCCTCTATTGTGTTAATTTAGGCTCAGTGAGAAGATGCAAATACAGAAAGAGCTTAAACTCAGCATGGAAACTGCTCAAAGTTGCTGAATGCTTTTCTGGAATTACAGTGAGCAGCACTTTTAGGAACTGTTATTAAAATTGTTTCCACTTGAAAAAGTTTTTTTTTTTTTTTAAATAGAAAACAACTTTCTTTTCATAGGGGATGATTTCATTTTTGCATTTTAATGTCTTTCAGCTGTTTGTTTCGAGGTTTAAATGTGGTGAATTTCGCGCATGTTGGGAATAGATGACACTGGGACACTGTGTGATCAACATGCATCCTCGGGTAGGCTATTTGGATCCGCTTTATTGCTCCCTGGAAGCCTATTTCAGGTACTTTCCACACTGCTCCACAGAGAGGAGAGCAATAAATGCTCATCTTTATCAGGAAACGGCTTTGAATCGGCCTCGTTGTTTCATCTTAACGTCAGCACAGTAAGCGGAACCGTGAGGAACTTCTCCAAACCTTCTGTTGTTTGTGTTTCAGAATAAAGGTCTCTTGGAGTAAAGAACGGCGGGCTCTGTCAGGTGCGTGCCTCAGGTTGAGTTTGAACTCGTGCCTAGCGCCACTAATCAGTCATCACTTTGCCACCGTGAAACTGAGTTAACACTGAGCTGACTGTAGGAGCGCGCATGCCCCAAACAGCTGCCTGACTTTGATGTTCGGAGGCTTTGGGCTTGCCTCACCGTTTAAGCCCAATTAGTCATTAATCAATTCCATTCCACTCGCTGCATGATTCTGCTTCAGGTTTTGGCTCTAACAGGCTCAGTGCCGGAGATGCTGTAGCTCACACTGCCGCTAGAAGAAACGCCGAGGTCTTCCGACTCCACCGGAGCTCCAGAGTGCCGCTCACGGAGCGGAACTGTTCGCGATCAGCGGATGAATGGGACTTTGCGCTGGACCCCGAGCCCGGCTTTGCGCGAAGGTGTGGCGCACAGGCGGTGAGGAAAAGTCCTTTCTTTCTCTGAGAGGCGCGGAGGAGAGCGCACTGCTGTGAGGACGCGAGGCTGAGAGCGGCAGATGTCAGTCCCAAACGCCGCAGCTGCTGTGCCACTGTGCCGGACGCCCGTTGTCGCTTTCTCCTGTTCGTCACCCACTGCTCCCAGCGCGTCCACGTCCCTCGGGGGGAGATTTCGGACGGCTGTGAGGGAGTGCTGCTGCAGACACTAACGGGGAATGCCATGTGTCGCCGCGCGACATAGGAGCTCTTTGTGGGCTGTTCTGCACCGTGGACAGGTGGTGCCCCGTGTGTGTGTGTCCGTGTGTGCGCTCACACTAGCAGGGGGTTCGGACAGTTGTCTGGGGGATGTCAGGCCAGCGTACGAGATCAGCGTTTGCCAGAGACAGGTGCGGCAGGGAGGAGTAGTTTCCAAAGCCCTCCACCGGATCTGGTAACGCAGTAACGAGCTCGCTCTCGGATATTTTGTACCCAGTGAGGAGACACAACGGACTCGCGCTGCTTTCACTCTTCTTGTCCCTGATAGTGAGAGGTAAGTGGACCGAGCTGTCCGGTGTGGAGGTGAGGTGTGGTGCGCTTTTTGTGGCGCTTTGACGCCAAAAAGCGCTTTTCGGGGAAAAATGATTATAGGAAGAAATGTACTCATCAGAACCGAGCCGACCCACAGGACCGGGCTAACCTGGTCTCTGTGCATCAGCGCTACAGTCGCTCTCACTGTACAAATATCATACTGCGTAGCTTGCAGCTACGCACAAAACAGGCGGATTTCTGCTGCCCGCAGCCCGAAGGCGCTTCACCTTCCATCCATCGGTATGGATTTTCATCCTTAAGGTTTGACTAATTGCATCGTGATGAGGTGTCAGTGCAGCTCAGTCAAACAGGTTCTCCCGGAGGGTTCATTGTGAATTCTTGATTTATCCTCTTTGACTCTGGCGTAAGGCTCAATTACAAAACATCATTTCCAAACCCAGAGTTGCAGAACAGTGGACGCACAGTGAACCCGATTGGTCAGACGGCCCCTCTCTGTGAACTGGTTTGTTTGTGCAGTGAGTGGGATTTGTGTGATTGCATGTTATCTGCTGCTGGTCTGTTCTGAAGTCCTACCCGCTGGGCCCCTAATGTCCACCACTCCTGCCTTCAAGCTCTGTCATCTCTCTCCCCCCCCCCCCCCCCCCCCCCCCTCCCTCTGCAGTAGCTGCTGTCTTTACAGTACATTGGGCTAGTTGGCTGGATAGT
Organism: Diplotaxodon limnothrissa; assembly: GCF_057381915.1. Lineage (NCBI taxonomy): Eukaryota > Metazoa > Chordata > Actinopteri > Cichliformes > Cichlidae > Diplotaxodon > Diplotaxodon limnothrissa. The sequence goes on along the minus strand of NC_140617.1, from coordinate 11,266,427 downwards.
ATCAGAATCACATTTTTGCTTTTGTGCAAGGACCACTACTTCTCAGTAGCTGGCTCCTGGTATCTTGAAGTTCTCCCATTTGGGGGCAGTGTTTTTGTTGCGGTCCCTGTTTCAAATTCAAATTGCTTTTCAGCTTCCTTTTGTCCAAAGCTGAGGTTTGTGGACTGGAAAGTGCAGTCCCCAAGGGTCGAGGCATTCCTATAATAAGCACTGGTGTAAGTGAGGGGAGAGAAGAATAAGAGAGACATCTTGAAAGAGTGAGACAGTGCCCCCGGACCAGTGTGAGGGTAGGCACAGCTAAGAGAATACCAGCACCTCCACTAACCTTTCTGTCGCTACCTTGTCAATCAGCCTTCGAGGACAAGAGCCTCTTTAATTCCTCTTCCTCGAGTCCGGGCTGTCACCCACTCTGACAGCCAGGGCTCGGGGTTGCTGCCGCAGGATCCACACAGTTCCTCTGTCCCTGCTGCTCACATCCTGCTGCACCAGTCTGTTTCAGACCTTTCTTAAGGGATATACAAGTTTGTGGCGAAAAGGATGCAGAGATGATCGTGAACTGGAAACCTTCTAATGTGTCGAGGCATCTTTGACGTGACAGAGTGGGAGCTGTCCTCTTTTTCTCAAGTGCTGACATCCCTTTTAAGGCCATCACACAATCAGTAATTACAAGACAAATGCTATCACAGGAAATTAATAAACAGGCGGCAGAGGAAATACCGCTGTGATAGGATCTGTAATGGATACAGGTTTTATTTGTTTGGAAGCCATGGACCAAACACCCTGTGAGAGTTTAGGAGAGAAGCATTGTGACGTGTTTATGGAAAAACTGATCAAAATTTAGGTTGTTAACAAGATTGAGGAATGAAAATTATTAAGAGAAAGACATTAGAGCTTCCGACAGATAAGGCTAATATAACCGTAAGCATTACTGAAAAAGAAATTAGATTGAACTCGTTAACAGCTTCACAAAAGTGACTTTTGATGGGATTCATAATGAGCTACCTGAGCAAAGCTGAATCCGAGGAGTTTGTGCATGCAGTGAAGGGGGGATAAATGCTTCCTCACTCAGTATATAAATAACTAGACAGTAGGAAGCATTGCTCCTTCCAAGAGAAATGACTCAGTGGGGGACAAGATAGCACAAAAAATTATAAAAGGCAAACATAAGGAAAGCGATTGATGAAATGGTGTGCCTGATGTTGGAGCTGATGTCCTGAGCACTAAAAGTGATTAGTGGAAAAACCCCAACAGAAGAAAAAGTAATAGATCCGAGTTAGATCCAAACGTAGGAGCAGGATTTTTTTTTTTTTTTTTGTCAATGGAGAACTCAGATAATAAGGCTAAATGAAACGAGGCAGGGGGTTAGACTGTTCCAAGGTCCCAGTGCTGATGTCAGTTTTTGGCGGCGTTTTCTCCTCGAAGCTTAACAAACCGCTCACTGGAGCTTGGCTAATCCTTGGCTAGCAGTGCCCAGTGATTTATTATAAAGTTAGCTAATTTAGGGAGATCTGCAATATCCCACCATGCACGCATGCCCTCGACAGATCCACCGCGGTCTGGAGTCGGAATCGCAATTTAGTTATGGGAATTGTTTGTGTGTGTGCAGGTCAAAGAGGGAGGCAGAATGAGAGTTTGTCTATGTCTGTCAAAGAGAACCACAAGGACCAGTGTTCTTCATATTGTGTCTGCCTTCCTGTGTATGGACTTTGTGAGGGCATGTGTGTGTCAGTGTGTCTGAGCCCTATACAAGTGTGATTCAGCACTGTCCAGCCTGGCTTGAATGGGTGCCCTGTTTGTGCCTCATTTCTGACACCAACAGCCGCTCTGCACCCCTTGCTTCGGGGCAAGTGTTGCACCCTGTGTGCTAAAATAACAGGTGCCTTTATGCAGTGACTTAATCCCTCTTCTGCACCTTCCTCCAGCACCCCGCCGGGGGGGTTACGTCACCTGTGAGACTGGGTCTGCTCCAGCATAGAAATCAAAAACATAGATTAGTCAGACAAAGCGTTGTTTTCCAGATTGGCTGAGGAAAATGTTACGGCATTAAGTCTTACCTCATCAAGGTTTTATTTTTACATTCATTCCATCTGACTGCAGAAAGAAATTTGTAGAAACCTGAAATCTGTGATTAGAAACTAGGATTTGAAAAGCCTTCTTAGACCTCCTTACTGCCAGGGTTTCTTCTTGTTCTTCTGCATCTATTATCTGTTCTTTAAAGGGCACAGATGATTATCCGTGTGCACCATCACGATGAGGGCTACCTGTTTTTAAAAAAAAAAAAAACAACACCAAGCCATTTTTCTCGAATGATATTGATAACCAGTTCCAGGCATTGCCCTTTCCCAGATAGTAAAGACCTGCAGTGATACTGGGAATACTCCAGTTGGTTAGACAGTGGTGCTGTTTTCTGATGTCAGGTTTCATAAACTGAATAAATAATCCAGATCGTGTCATCAGGTTTTTCTGGGCTGTCATACATCTTCTTGGGTTTTTGCCAGCCTAGCAGAACTATTCGAAGCATCCTTCGAGGGAGCAAAGCTCTCACCACCTACATCAATCTAGTGTGAGCCTGACAGATGAAATAAGACGAAATACTATTGAGCTGCACGGTCCGGGGGGCTCATGCTAAACCCGGCACCCAGGTCTCTTTTTCTTCTTCCTTTCTCTTCAGAGTACCCCCCCCCCCCCCCATTACCTCTCGTCACCCCCCTCCTCCCCCTCTCGCTCTTAAGTCTCCTTTGGACCTTGATGTCAAGGCCTCTCAGGCAGTGTGGTCTCCGTCTGCAGGCTGTCAGGGCAGGGACACTGCCCACTGGGACCCTGAATGGGACAAATTGACCGTAACAATGTTCCCACTTAGCATGTGGAGCTGGAGAAAGAGAAGGTGAAAAGAAGGGACTGATGATTGAGGGGCAGGCCAGCAACCGGGGAGGGAGAAAGTGGGGGTGCAGGCAGGAGGTGTATGAATTGAAAACTTATATTTAATCATGCTGCTCGTATTTTGAAAATCCTGTCATCTCAAATTCTCCCTCCTGCACACACACACACACACACACACACATTGCTTTGCTTGTTGTTATTTGCCCAAGGCTACTGCTGGAGTTGCCATAGCAGCAGGATAAACACATCTGCTTGTGACCCTGCGAGCGCGCGCACACGCACACACACACACACACACACACACACACACACCTCATTCTCAGTGCCCAGCTGCCTTTCATGGGTTGGGGGTTTGTCAAGGCTGGCAGTTTGATCTGCACTAAGGTGTTACCACTGCCTCACAAAGGGTCAAAGATCATCCAGCCCCCCCATTAAAATGCAATAAGACCCACAGCCCAATGGGACCACCACCGCCATTTAATCACACACCGCTGCTCCCTCATCATCTGCTCTCTCCCTTTTATCTTTTAATCACTTGTTTTTCCAGCCCCGTCTTCCTTTCGCTCTCATCTCCCCGTCTTCACGTCTCTTATGCATCCAGTGCAAATAAGCCGAGGCAGCCAGAGTAGATGAGTGTTCAAAGAAGTGAAGCTCGATAGAGTCAATAATAAGTGGTTTTTCAGTGTTCTTTGAAAAGTCTGCCTCGTATAGCCGCTCTCATCTGCAGCCGCGAGCCAGTTTCTCCTCAGAATTTGTAAAGTCTTAATTTCAGGATTTTTCCCGTGCCCTTTAGCTGTGACAGAATGTCCCCGAGAAGAAGTCGGAGTGGGATCGTGTTGTGTAAGCCTGAGGTTGTGCAGTATGGCAGCAACAAAGAATGCAGCAGCTATCACTACAGGCCAAGTGGCTGCTGAATGAAGATGCTTCCCATTGCAAAGCTGCCATCCCATACAGGCTTATTGTATCTCCAAAGGGAGTGTGTGTGTGTGTGTGTGTGTGTGTGTGTGTTTTCCTGTTTGTGAATAAGGTACGAGCAGCCGATTCTTTCATTATCTGCAACAGTGAGAAAGAGACACTGTCACATGTAAATTGTAAACCCAACCAGGAGCGATCCAGGACTGAAAGACGAGGCAGACAGACGCGATGAAGATGGACACCGGTGTTTGCTTCCCCGATGCAAATAAACAATTTGTGTGTGTGTGTGTGTGTGTGTGTGAGCTCAGTGTTTTCCACAGCCTTTTTGCATTCATATCTTTTGGGGGACATCTAATTGACATAATGCTTTCCCTAGCCCCTTACCCTAACCATGCAAAATGAAACCCTAAACCTAACCATAACCCAATTGTAATCCTGTCACTAAAACCACACTTTGAGTCTCAAAAATGCCTTCAAACTTGTGGGGACCATGATTTTGGTTTCCATAAGTATAGTAAACTTCCAATTTTTGGTCCCCACAAAGACATGAATACACACTCTTTGGGTTACTCTCACACTCCTGACGTCTCTGTGTCAACAGAGCCTCCTTTTTTTTAGCAAGAGAAGAAACTAATGAGGGTCTCTGGTCCCAAATACAACACGACCAGCCGACTGAGACTCCCACTCAGAAACGAGCCTCCACAGGCCCAAAGCAAAGAGCACCACATTCAGTGCCAGCAGCAATGCCGCAATTATATTATTTTTCTTCTCTGATGTGATAAAAATAGCAACACTCATTTCTATAATAGCATTCACAGACACATGTTGTACACCTCCTTGGCTAGATCTCCCTTGTTAGGTTGCTATGATAACGAAGAGCATAACTAATAAGGCACAGTTTAACAACTGTGCGGTTGCAGACACGGTGAAGAGGATGCCGGTCACACACATCCTGAATCATTTCCCGCATCGGCACAGCGTGAATCTGAAAAAAGCGTGCCCTGCGGGCCGGGCTGGTATTATCCCGCTGCTGTTTTATGGCTGATTCATTTCTTTGGGGGAACTTCCAGCCCAAATGACTTTATCTGGTTGTTTTATGGCTGCGGAGGAAGAGCAAAAATAAAATCAGTGTTCTCACGTCGGCATTGTCTGAGTCTGCTGCTGACAGAGTTGTTTACGGCTGTTGTTGCTGCAGCTTTTTTGTTTTGTTTTGGGTTTTTTTGCTCGTGTTGCTCCGGTCTCTCCAGCATCGCGGTTTTAAGTTTCTGACTGTACTCTTTAAAAAAACAAAAAAGTTAATGTCTCGTTGTGCTGCCAAGCTGCCACTTGTTTTGTGCTTTGAGGTAATTAACAGCTTAATGTGCTCGGTGACCTGAGGGAATCAGTCATGCTGAAAAAACAAAAAGAAAACTATGGCTCGCTGGCACCGGGCGGAGGGCAGTTGGCGAGGTGGAGGGGACGGAGCAGAGACTGTGACCTGCTGTCTCTCCTCGCTCAGTAATGGTGAAATGAAGAGAGAGTGGGGAGTGAGTGAGGCAGGGCAGGGTATGGTTTATGGATGGAGCTGCACTGCAAGGTATGTGGGGAAGCTGGGGAAGTGGAAAACAGTTGAAGGGTCTTGAGAGGAGGCTTGTTCAGCCTGTGTTGCTCTTGGAAAGTGGAGGCAAAGTGGGTCCTTCAACATACTTGCCTAAATTAATGGCTCAGAAGCACCAATTAATGTACAGCCTTGCTGTGGGTCTCTGCTGTGCTGAATCAAAGAGGTCTTGCTGTGCGGTGCGTCTGCTCGTCTCCCAACCGTCATGCATGTGTGCACGCGCTCACAAACACCCCCACGCAGTGGAGATTTTGGCCAAGGAAGTCGATCCAATGAGGGAGAGATGAGATGAAAGCTTCACACAGAGCTAACAAAGCTGAATGTCAAGGTTAAAGAACAAAAAGGATGATGATTTGGGGCTTTGTTAATAAGTGCTGAAAAGATCAAGGCAAGGTCGAGTTGGATGTCTCGGATGAGAAGAGCTGAAATAAGGAGTGGAGGCGGGATGAGGACAGAAATCGCAGAATCAGACTGGGACCCATCTGGAGGCAACAGGTCTGATGACAGCAGGCGGGTCCTCGATCCAAGCGTCCCAGCCGTGTGAGACAGCCAGGACGAGAGCCAGGGTCTCCCCTCGTCCAAGACCCCCGGAGACTCGGCCCGTCCACCGGCAATCTGTCCCCTCGTACTTAACCACTTGAGCGTGACAGAGAGGCATGTTTGTTATGATGGGTTATGGATTACAATTGTTCCAGCTGAAAGTGGATGGTTGATTACACGGTATTAGCCACCGCTGTCAGAGATGAGTGGATTCTGTGGGGATGGTAGACGGTCTGTATACCGAGGAGTTATGTGGAAAATGATTTATGGATTTAAGCTTTTTCACAGCAAATCTGTTAATGCAGTAGTCCTGGTCGGAATTCATTAACATTCATTTCGCTTGATATGAGAAGCAGTGACAATAGCAGTAACAAACCAATAAGCCACAAAAGCAAAATAATTGATATCCTACACACATAACACCTCCTTCTAAAGCCTGCGTGCTACAATGGAGCTGATGATTGGCAACGGCTCTATGCCGGGTTTCTCTGCAGTTGCTGTGCATTCAGAATACCATAGCTAGCGTGCACACAGTAGCTAGTGGGTCATTTGTATTTGCATGTAAATGTTTTTCACCCCTTGGCTTTGCTGGTGAGGCAATCAGAATGGGGCTCTGTCTGCATCACTTAGAGGGAGGCTGCAGTGACTGACTGTGACATTCAGAGCTCAGGCCAGGCTTCAGCATTTACTTTCATTTGCTTGTTCACTCAAACGTTCGTTTCTGTGGGAAGGCAAGGGCAGAAGACGAGAAGGGGTGGCTTTTAAAAAAAATGTTGATGCAATATCCAGTCAGTAGATCCTTTAGTCCATGATCATGTTCTCATTATTCATAGCTTGATTTTTCTCTAAACCTCCAAATTGGACCGTGTCATCCTGAATCCTCCTACCTCATCATCACACTCAGGGGGGGCCTGAGCTTGGACCCTTTCTTTGTCCCGTATGGCGCCACCGAGATATACACTCGCAAGATTTCTGTCTCGGTAGGACCAACGTGACACACAACCACACACGCACACAAGCACGCACACCTCCTACATGCCGACGATGGGTACATGTGCGAATGCATGTCCGCACTACGGAGGAGTGTTTGTGCTCGACTCACGCAGCACGTCTCGGGACTTGGCAGTCCGTCAGGCATCTCTCAGCCTCTGTCATTAAATGATGCACGGCCCTGTAGGTCCTTTAGGTTTGGCTACCTTGGATTCTCGGGTTGCCGAGCGAGGCTCGCAGGCAGAAGAGACACCGACAGACGAGAACAGCGAGGAAGGAACGGATGTGTGGGTGAATGAGTTTGAGCAGGAAAGAAATGAATGGGTGAATAAATGAGTTCCCCCGCTGCTACTCATTGGTGTATTTATGCCACAAACGTGTCCAATAAACACAGTATTTAAACATGTCTGTTACGATGACCGCAACGTTCCCCGGTTCAGTTTGTTCGCTCTGCTGTATCGATTTTGCGTCTTTGTCTGAGAATGCGAGTCTGTCTCTGAAAGCCTGGGAAATGTTGCTCTATATAGACACAGAATAAACAAAGAAAACATGTACATAGTTTTCCAGTTTATGCTCATGTGTGTTTGATGTCACACTTCAAACATTTCTCTAATCCTACTGTTTGATATTTGAGCCCACATTTGTTTCTGTCTCTTCCTTTTACAATTACGTGATGTTAGTGTGGCAGAAAACATTGCATTTTTGCTGCCGTTATGTGCTCTTTCCTTATAAATGCAGTCGCAGTACTTCTTCACTAAAGCTGAAATGTTGAAGTGTTGGTTCTAATTCGATAACGTGGCCGCTGTCTTCTTGTTTAAGGCTCTGGGTGTATTGATTCTGACAAAGCTCCACTTCAGTAACTCCTAAAACAACTGCTCTTTTTGACCTCGCCTTACCTGGCAACATCATCACCATGGTGCCTTGACATCCTGACACGCAGCCTACTTGTTACCTGCTGTGGCTGCTCTAACCTTTTCAACAATTATCTGCTTGCTTCTTATAAATAGCCTCGCTTGTTCTGTTTCATTTCAAAACCAGCCACGCTCTCATCTGGCTTTCTGCAGCAGCAGCACAAAGAAACTTGATACCAGAGTTTAAACCGAAGCAATAAACAAGACAGAAAATGCCCGAGCTCCAGCTCTGCAGGCTTGAGATATGTCATGTAGCATGCAACATTAAGGGCGTTGCAACAGAGGAAAAGCTTCCACGTTGTTGGTGTAACAGCAAGAAAAACAGAGCAAAATGATCCGAATCATTATAAAACAGGCAGCCAGTGAGTTCCCTCCCGGATCCACCTCCTGCCTCCTCAGCATTCCTTTCATTTGTAACGCGATTTTTCTTTCTCTTCAATTTTTCTGTTATTGATGAGTCTCAGTGAGTGTGTCTTTAATTGCTCAAGCCCGAGGGTGCGAGCCGAGTGCTTAGTTACAGAAACACTGGTGAGCGCTGCTCCTGCCAAATGTTAAAGATGGCACTTAGCCTTGAGTGAGGTTTTAGTTTTTATCGCTTGCCTGCCGGACAGCACCGTTTTGAGCATTTAGTCTTTATTTTTATTTACTCTCTTTTTCTCTGGGCTTGGCTCGTGCCGCTCCACCTGGCACCGGGATCCTCTCTGCGGCCACAAAAGTGCTGTGGCTTTGAAGCTCTGCAGGGCTGAGGCCGTAATGGGAGGACGGCTCCAGGCTATAATGCCCGGATAGCTCCGGGGCTCCAGTGTTTGCTCCCTGGTTCGGATTTCTGTCCCCTTTCATGACACAAGGCTTTAAAGACATGTGGACCAATTATGGTCTGGCTTGTTATCTACTTTTCCTCATCACCTCCAAACTTGGTTTGATTCAGCTCTGACATCAAAGGTGAAGTTGACAGATGCAGCAATATGGATCGTAACAGCATAAAATGATGCCAGAGTGGTAAGTACATGACAGCGTTGTTGTTATTGTCACTCTCTGGAGCTTTATTCAAGGCAGAAATAACAACTGCTTGACACTCGGTATTTATGGCTGTCTTTTCTTTTAATTGGGTGCATTATGTTCATTTCCTTTGCAGCTTTTCAAATCTAATCAGAAGGCTAATTTACTGTCTTCCGGGCTTTAGCCAGCTGTCTCCCAGCATAGACATTTTCCCCCTTCTTCCATCTTTTCCTCTTCTGTGTGTGTCTCCATTGTTCCTTCGGCTCATTTTTGCAGTCAAAGTGAGCGTGAGTGTGTGAGAGTAGGAGGTGGGTAGGTTAATATGATAGGGTCCCCTGCTTTGTCTGGCAATAACACAACAAGGCAAGTAAAAATGTGAAGAGAATTAGTCGTCTGACAGGTCTGAGTCACCACACAGCTGAGAAGAGCAAGCCACTGTGAGCGCCTTAATGAATGTAATAACACTCCTCTGCTATAACGGCTCTCTATGTGGAGCGCACACACACACACACACACACACACACACACACACACACACACACACACACACACACACTCTCTTTAGGCACCTGGCCTCTTATTCATACATTAGTACGTAAACAAAATTCCCAAAAAGCAAATCGAGGAAGCCGATTACGTTCTCCGCTCTCACGTCTGCCTGTGTTTTATGATCCGTCACAGCTCAGCGTTTTCTTGTTATTGTCAAGTTCGCTCCCCGCTGCTGATAAGGAGTAATTGCAAGTGCAGCAGTTGACTTGCTTCTTCCTTGAGAGTTACCATCCAGGATGAAGCAGGCTTTGAGACACTTTTTGTCTACATCGGTATCTTTGTCGAGAGGTGGGGAGATTTCGTTTGCATCTGATAATCCCTTTTCACTCCTGAAATTAGTTTCTCTCTCTTGAGGGGAGCACGCAGAAGCAAAATTACAAATTAGCGAGGATTACAAATGTAAAAGTGTGAATCAGAGCAGATAGGGAAATGAGTTGGGTGTGTGTGTATGTGTGTTTCTCTGCGTGTATTTGTGCAAGTGGTTTCTCTGGCAACAGTCAAGGACTCTAGCTGGGATACTCACCTGATTAAAAATGAATAGATCCCTGGATGGTGGAATCAGGAGGAGGGGAGGGGGGAATGTGGAGTGGCAGCCGGAGGACTCTTTAGTCATCACACACACACACACACACACACACACACATACACAAGGTTGGCTCAGTGGCTCATTAATACACCTTAGCACCACCGGCTCCAGCAGGCAGCTAGCCAACTTCTGAAAAAAGCGTTGAGACGCTGCCACCGAAGGCCGCCCTTTGCTGGGTGGAGGGATAGACCGAGGCCACTGGCAGGTTTCAGGTATCACTCATTAGTACCCAGGCAGAAACTAATGAAGAGCCTGGAGAGACACAATGACACAGACAGAGAGAGAACGAGACACAGTTCCTGAAACGTCAACATGAGCGCGAGCACTCGTGCGCTCGCCGACACAACCGTTTTCACCGAGGAGTCGATATTCGGTTAGACTCGAAGGTTAAGGAGTGCCCGTGCAAGTGAACACGGTGATAAATCTCAAAGCAGAACACAGAGTCGTCGCTGTATTTTGGTGAACTAGTTCTCTTTCATCACCAAGTGCCAGGGGACGCAGACACACAGGGGAGGCTAGTAATAGAAATAACCTCAATCTTTGCTCGTAAACACATCTCGTGTTTTTAGGCGTGTCCCAGACCTCCGTCCACCTCCCTCAGCAGCCCGCATCAGTGTGATTAAGGAAACAACACTGATTTTATCACAGCACTCTCAGAGCTAAAGTACCTTTATGTATTCAGAGTACAGGTACACGGCGTTGTGATCGTCAGGCGTCTCAGCGGTCCCGTTCAGAGGTTGCTCGTTTTTAAGGCTGTACGGCCAAGGCAACCGGTTTCTCCTCCAAACCCTCCTGAGACTCTAATTCTTGTGCATCTCATTAACGTGACCGATTGTGCACTTGGAAAGAGCGGGCCATGGTTTTGGAGTAACGAGGCAAAGCGTTTGCTGGCACACGAGTGTGAAAAATCAGAATGCCCACTCACATTGAGTCATTTTTGTCTTAGATCATCCCGACGGCTGCAAGGAGCCCTTTGACATCTCATTCTGTGTCAGAAATGGATTCCCATCTTATTTAGATGGCGACTGAGCCTGTGTGGACGGATTTGTGTGTCCCTCTGCCTGCTCGTTGTTTCGGTTTCTCCGTGCTCGTGACGGTTATGGTGTCGTAGGTTTTAATGCATTAATTACCATCTTAATTAAAAGCATTCTTCATACAGAGTTCAGTGAATTTAACTGAAATAACCACAGAGACCATCCACAAAACCCTATGTGAGATCATGTACATATTCTGTACACAGATACTCAGATTCAGAGATTTTTGGGAGGACAAGCAGAGTTGTCCTAGTAGCAGGCTGTTTTTATTGTCTATGTTTGTGAGATGGGTCAAAAGAATAAAATACCCCACACAGTCCAAAAAGGGGAAAAAAGAGAAAACGCCATATTTATAAGTAGAAAATGACTTTCTTGGTGTTGTGAATCCACTAAGTGGTGTCCCTGAATGGGTGAAAAAAGCAATAAGATTTAACGTATACGGCATTTTTGTTATAATTAGATGTGCTGAGACTGTTTAAAATGCAGGCAGGCTTCAGAGGGAAGGAAAGCACAAACCCTCAGAGCCATCGCTGCTGTTTCATTACAGCTGGAACACAACATACTGCGAAGAGGAAACGAAGACTGAAATTCTCACCCTGACCAGTGTTTTATCCACAAATATATAGTTTCAACTGTTATTTATCTTTTATGTAAACTACTGCAAATTCCTACCATTACTGTACTCTTAACATAGAACAGAGATCCTATCATTCGAGGGCCGGCTTTATTTATAGAGCAGGGGACAAATTTAGGAGCAAGAGTCAAGTTTATTCTTTAAATGTCAGAACCCCCCCCCCTCCGCTAACCCACCTGAAATGTTACAGCCAAGGAAAGACAAAGAAAGCTGCATTAGAGAGACTTGGTGTTTGTATTAAACAGCATCAGCAGTTAAATCATTCCCTGAAGGGGGTGAGTGAAACTAGCCAGAGTGTCAGCCTTCAAAAATCTGTTATTCCAGGAGAATTGAGAGAATGGGCCAGGATCTCCTGCTAATGTAATGATGTGTGTCAGAATGTGAAATTCGGCCTGGCACTTTAACTGGGCAGTAATAGAGTTTCTGCCTAAAACGGGTCATGCCTTTTGTGAGAGGCCTCGATAATATCAGATCAGGCTTAAGGCTCCAACCCTCTCATGGACAACCCATTGAAATCAGGGCATAATTATATGGCCTCTGCACAACCTCCACCTACACACGGCTGCAAAAAGACCGGACCTCAGGAAGCTTAAATTGATAAAAACGTTATAATTAGATAAGATAAGAGATAAGATAAGATAAGATAAGATAGAACTTTATTAATCCCTCGGGTGGGTTCCTCTCGGAAATTCGACTTCCAAAAAAAGCACAGCAACGACCAAAGTTACAGTTACAGAACTGTTATATATATATATATATATATACACACACACACACACACACACACACACACACACACACACACACACACACACACACACACACACACACACACACACACACACACACATATATAAATACAGAGACAAATATAAATAAAATATACAAAGGGGATAAATAGAATAAATAGGAATAAAAAATAAAAATACAAGTGAATTGCACATTTCAAGTATTGAGTCTATTGCACTGTTGACTATTTACAAAAGTATTGCACAAGGTATTGTACAGTGAGGTGCAGAGGCACTGCAGCTTAGTTGTTCCCCCCTCCTTTGTCCTCCTGTTTCCCCTCCCTCTCCCCTCCAGAGAGGAGTTAAACAGTCTGATGGCGTGTGGGACAAAGGAGTTTTTAAGTCTGTTAGTTCTTGTCTTGGGGAGAAGCAACCTGTCACTGAACAGACTCTTCTGGTTGTTTATGGCTGTGTGCAGAGGATGCCCAGCATTGTTCATAATGTCCATCAGTTTCTTTAATGTCCTTTTCTCTGCCACTGTCACCAGAGTGTCCAGCTTCATGCCGACCACAGAGCTAGCCCTCCTGATCAGTTTCTCCAGCCTGGATGAGTCCCTCTTTGCTGTGCTGCTCCCCCAGCACACCACAGCATAGAAAAGTACTCCAGCAACCACTGACTGGTAAAACATCCTCAGGAGCTTCCTGCAGATGTTAAAAGACCTCAGCCTCCTGAGGAAGTACAGTCGGCTTTGGGCTTTTTTATACAGGTGCTCTGTGTTGCATGACCAGTCCAGTTTATTGTCCATGACGAGTTGCATAAGCTGCTTTTATAATGGGATATTCTTACAAACGGCACACAGACTCGATTATACTGTAAGAATTAAGATCAGCGACAAGCAGCAACTAAACCCTTAGTTAACTAGAATTCATAATTTAAATTTTCTGAATGTTTTTAAGATGTTTATGGTGGAAATACTAAAAAATCATTTCAGTTGAGTTTCTATGATGTCTTTTAGCTGGTTGTGCCAGTGCCTCACCCACCCCTCGCGCTCCTCTCAGCACATTTATGGTCCTGGATTGCTGTTTGCTTGTGTGGCTCTCCAGCCGTATTATGGGAATTCAACCAGTGCACAGAAGCTATAAAGTCACACTTAGTCTGAGTACTCAAAAACGCCAGCAGCATGCTGCCTGTCGAATGAAAGAAGCACAGACAATGGCTGCATGAGACAGCGTTCATTGTCTTTAACACTCGGTTTCTCATCAAACGCTGAGCTGACATCGCCTCAAAGAAGAGCAAAAGTGGCCCGCGTGATTGGTTGTTACGTATAATTTCAACCCACCCCCCAAGTGCCAGCAGTCGGTGGCAACATGTAGCTGTGCATCAGCTCCGAGTAGAAGTAACAATGCAGTACCATGCTGAGCCAAAACCAGCAGTACCACTGGATGTGGAAAATTTTAACTAAGCTGTTGTTTGGTTCATGTCGGGAGGATGTGAGTCATCCCAGGTCTGATACACCAGTGCTCCGGTTTCAGTGTGTTTTGTCTCCATCCTGCACGACTGACCTGACAGTGTGACAGGAGGTGATGGCTTCACTGTTCCACTGAAAGTACAGGCTCAGTGTCAGTGAATGTGCCCTCACTTATGACTGTGGGAGTTCAACTGGAAGAAGACCAGTAAAGCCAGAGAAGCCTTGTTCCTCTCCAGAGCGATCTTTGTGCAAATCTGAAGACCAGGAGAAGCAAAACACTTGGTTTTGTCTCTCAGTGTGTGCACTGTGTATGAGCTGGAGTGTCTAACTGACCTGGAACCCTCTCCTCTCCTCCCTCTCCTCTCCCACAATTCCTTCTTGTTCTCTCTGTGGGCGTCAGCTGGGGTACAAAAAAGGAGAAGGGCCTGGGCCACTTCCAAAATGATTTCCATTGCTGCATAAGTGCGTTTGGAAGAATGCAGCTTGGTGCATGCCAGGAAAAGAAAGAAATAAATGACCCTAGAGCGAGAGCTCGAAGTGGGCCAATCGAAGTTTGGTCAGAGGAAGAGCGTGGCTGCCTCTTGCCAAGGCCCAGCAGGGCAAATTGAAGAATTTGAAGCAGTGGAGAACAGCATGATGTAGTGAAGGAGAAAAGCCCGAGTAAGTGGGAAAGATTGCTGGAGTTTAGAAGAAGGCCAAGCCCAGTTACAGTAGAGCTTTGAGTAGCAGGCCACGAAATTAGCACAGAGGAGAGGAGAAAGAAGATAAAGGCGCCAAAATGCAGATATTCAGCAGAACTAAAGGAAGCAACATCAATGTGTGTGAGGGACGGAGAGAACAGGAGCTAAGGGGAAAGCCACGTCCCCCCTTTGTATGTTTGTAATCGTTTCAGCCTGTGCATGTTCTCGTTCCCCTGTTGCTTCTGCAATTATCATCACAAGACCAGGGGCGCTTTCCCTGAAGTTAGAGTGTCTGAGACACTTGGGTGGCTTGATAGAGTTTGACACCTAGCGGCGACAGGGCCTAGAGACACCACTTAGTTAATTAACCAAGAAGACTGAGAGTGATTCTCTGGGCTGATAAACAGGAATTAGGTGAACGTGTTCTCCCCCCCATGGGAGAAACTCTGGAGAGAAAAATCCTGCAGGTAGTTTCAGGCTGTTTGCTTTTCTCCCAGCAACAAAGGCTGGGAATCTTATCGACACTGAAAGGCGGGAGGGAAATTTTTACGGAAAGATGAGAAGTCTACCTTATCAAGAGCCGATTCTTTGACTTCATGTTTCTGCATATTTTCTGTCATTTGTGGGGATTTCGTCGCCACGCTTTGCATTTATAGACACTCCCTGTGGCTTTGGGCTGTTGTAGTCGCTCCTCCGCAATGCAATTCCTGAGAGAAATATACACACTGGTGTTTAGGTGCATGTCTCCCTGCCTGTGAGGCTGTTTTTATGCAACAAGGCGGCTGACGAGCGCAGCAAATAGACGACACAGGAGCTTGGGCAGCCAAAGCGTGCTGGGTTCTCGTAAACCGATGGTGGAAACGATTAACATCCACACCTTCCCCAAACGAACCCCAACTGCTTCCCCACCGCCTCATTTATTCTCGCTTTCAGTCTGCGGGCCTCATTTTCACTCGGGAAGGAAGGCGGTGCGTAATTGTTTTAAAAGCAACACTTTGTCTCAATCTTTTTAACATTTTTTTCCCATCGTAATTAGTATCTTAATTTTTCATGGCAATTTTCTCAAATTCATGTCTCCTCCTTTTGCCATTCTACCTTGTGTGTTTTATCCGCCCCACTGTCTGCCTGTCTTGTCTCTTTTTTTACAGCTGTATTTTCTGAGCAATGTCCTGTGGTTTTGGGGAGACAGATAATGCCATGTGGGGGGAGGTTAGTGCTGTGTCACTGCTGACTCCAGCACACACGCTGCAGACTGTGCAGACATCCCGTGACCTCTTATCCCTTCACGGCTGCACACAATTGGCCTTCCTGGTGCCATACATCGCCGACTCCCCGTGCCCTGACATTTTAGCTTTGCCCTCCTATTTGCCCCGTCTCTTCTCATCCATCCGTTTCTGCCGCAGTGCCTCTTTCACATAGTTAGCTTGTGCTTAGCTTTAAGCCTATGCGCTTCCACCCTTTTTTAATCACTTCCTGTGCACTTTGCATTGTTCTCCATATTTTTCCCCCTTATTTAACCTATTCACTCGCCCACGCTCGGTGCGTTTTTGCCACCACGGCTCAATTGCGTCTTAAATCATGAGATTTTCACCTCGTGCTTGCCTGACTGCCGTATATGTCTGCTGATCTAAACATTTTCCTTTATTAGACAGGGTGTTGTTAGGTTAGCTGTGCAAATTGGCCTTATAGAAAAGGAGGCTGTATTGTTCATTAAGCTGCCATGTCAGTAATAGCTACCTGGCGCTGGCTTTTGTTCCCCTCAGAAGTAATTGCTACCAAGGAGATTAAGCAATGATATTACAAGGGTGAGGGCATGGGCGTGTCATCCGTCAGCCATCTCTGAGTGCGTCAATAGAATAAAATGGATCTGCTGTAAAGCATAATGTGGCATTTTCTGAAGCGTCAGTGTTGCTTGCAGGTAAAGTGAAACAGATCAGGTTTCAGGTTTTTGAATTTGACTGTTAAAGATGTGATTACTGGGGTTTCCATGCTTTCCTCGACTCTGTACTGATTTTGTCTCATTCCACATATAAAAGGGGTTTTTTCCTTCCCACTGTCGCCAAATAAGTGGGGTCTTTACCTTACAACATAAAGCAGTTTGAGGTGACTGTTGCTGGGATTTGGTGCTATATAAATACCAGCGAGTGAATTGGAGTGAAAACCTTTTAATCCTGGGAAACTTTTGGGGAAAAAAAGAAAGAAATGCTGTGACTTTATTTTTGCTTTCACAACAAGGTCAGCTTTGAAGAAGGAAAAATTTAGATTTCACTGCAAACACAAATGTGCAAAGAAACACAACCACCACCCACAGCGCCTAGACTCGGCTTTCTCCTCACACACAGCTTCCTCCTTCACTCCGCCTTTAGCTTTTCTCGCTGTCAGTTGTATATTAAAGTGGCATAAAACAGAGCACAAAGCAGGTCCCGAGTGCCCGGGTGCTTGAATAGCTTGATTTTAATTCTCAGGGAGACATAGTGTCTTGGCCTGCCAAGTGCAGACAGATCACAGCCTGGCCCCACCTCTTTAAAGCAGTCTACTGTACACAGTGTCCACTGATAATGACATATACTCTGCATCCAACAGATTCAAGTCTTTTCACTTCTCCTCCGTCGCTCTGAGCCGACTCGCTTTAGAGCCCGGCTCTGAAAAACGCATTTAGAAATGTGCCGTGCCTCTCGCTCTTTCTGACACAAAAACACACGAAACCAAAACGTGACATATCTGCGTACCGCAGCGAGGCTTCGGTTAATTATCACTACACTCTGAGGTGAAAAGAAAAGGGACAGACAAAGATGCCGTGTGACTATTTGCCCCTCTGCCGATCTCATTTAACTCTGCGTCGCCTCACGAACGCGTCAGAGCATCTGCTGATGGCACCCTGCCCTCTCCGTGGGAGATGAGAGCGGCTGGCAGAGGGTGCTTCACTGCAGGGCTCCTTTTCTATTCGCTGGGCATCTATCACATCCCCACTTAAGTCCCAGTGCAATTTACAGTTGAAATGCAAACACTCCAGCTGTGGGGAGTTTGACAGGATGTGAGTGCTTTTAAATACGGCCCCTTTTCTTTATTAAACACCACTCAGGTGAGACAAAGACATAAACAGCCGCTCACAGAGCTGGAATAAGTTCACTTTCGAGTGTTTTTATTATGTGAATTTCCTGCACTAGTTTGGCTTATTCGTGGCTCAGCAACTTAAGCCTCCATTAGCCACCCAGCTAGTTACTGAAAGCAGGCCATTATCTGGGAAGAGCTGCTAACAATAGATGATTTCTTGCAGCACATATTTACAGTCTAACTCTGTAATTGATTTTTATGTAGGCAGTTATGTTGACTCTTCCTGATTGAGTTACAGTAATTAGACTGGCATGCGATTAGGAATTTGCATCACATTTAACTCTGACAATTAGGAGGTCTCCGCACGCAAAACAGATGTCTAGGAATCAAACGCCGGCTTTGCTGCTGGCCATCGGCCATCCTAATTGACCTATCAGAAGGCACCTTGGGTCCAAACCCCACTTAACTTAGTGGATGCTGCAGAAAGGAAAGTTTATTTGTTTGTCCATGACGCCGTCTTCTCGTGGCGATAAAGCAGGATTGCAGAGCTGATGCTGCTCTGTGGGCTTTCAAAACGGGGGTAATTTTGTTTGGCGGTCCAACGAGGTTCAGAGGTGTGGGGAGAGAAACTTTACTGCACTGCCAAAGGACAGGGAACCGCTCTTGTGCAAAGTTCCCTAACGTGTGTTTTGTTTGGCCGCACAGCCCAACAGTACATATGACTCCCATTTGTCCTGTTAACTTAACCTCCCTACTCCTCTCCCTCTCTCCTGTACAAAGTTAGTACAATTCCCCGAGGGCAGAATCATTTCTCATTAAAGAAACCAAATCAGCCTCAAACTGCCAGGGGTTCGACAGTGAGCACATACTACCGAGGCACAGGATAACCCACCTTTTCCCAGACTTCCTCTACAACAACAGTTCTTCCCGAGTGAGGTTGTGAATGAAACTCCGAGGATTTTCCTGTTGCTCTTGTCTCTGCTGGGAAAAACAATCTTCTCGGGATGTTTGCAAACCCAGAAACATCCAGGCGTCTCTGAGGAGCATTTAATTTAGCCGTGTGTCAGGCTGTAAGACCGGGGAGACCTCAGTCCCTCCCCTCTTCGTCTACCGTGACCCTCGCTCAAGATGGCCTGATGGCTCCTCTTAGCGCCGCAGGTTTGAGGTGGGAGGGGCCGTCCGACTGTCATTCCAATTTAATATTGGATAAGCAGAGGTCAAAGGTCATGTTTACACAGCAGCTCTTACATTTCCCACACGTCATGTCACAAGTGAGATATATGGGAGGCTGCGTAGGAGAAAGGGAAGCTCAGCTCGAGGCGTCACGTCCACTTCCACCCTTCTCGATTGCTGTCGCTTAGCCCTGAACCCCCTCCCCCCATCTGCCCGTCTCTCTGCATCTCACTTAAATTACGCGAACGTGCAGCGACGGGTCTCACCTGCAGCGCGACATCTAAAATTCCAAATCCATAAGCTAACTTTAATATTAGCATTTAAATCGAGCGAGTCACTGCAAACACTTTTTCCCCCTTTGGCATTCCCAGCGGCTTTTCCAGGCCACGGGGGAAGCACGATAGCCAACACTGTCTGTTCTGTGATATGATACAGAGCTGTCATGATTGATTCCCATGCTGCCATGACTCTGAACCTAAATTAAGCAGGATCTGTATCCATTCTGAACCTCTGTCAATCCTTCACCCCCCCTTTTCTTCGCTCCTTCTCTCCCACCGTCGGTGCTGTTTGCCATCGTCTGTGGTCTGCTGGTGGTGTTTTGGACTTTTAACTGAGTCTGAGATGAATGCTAAAAATGTGCAGGCGGTTGCAGACCCATGCTCAACAGCGGTTTTGAGGAGTCAAAGTCAAGGGAGAAATCCTGAAGATTACAGAGAATATATCTATGATTCTTTTTTTTTTACCCTTTAATCCCTCTTTCAGGTTAAGAAGGGGAAGCCCTTTATCTTTCCGTGTGTGGAGGAGAGAGAAGGACAGAATAAATTGAAGGGAATGCTGGAGGTGATGGCGGAGACGATTGGCCAAAGTGGTCTGTGTGAGTCACACAGATCAAGGTCACATCACTGACTCGCCCGGGCTTTTGTGGGTGACCGCCGCTTCATTAACTCCATGATTCTCTTGCAGACCTCCATCTTTCTGTGTGCGTGCGTGTGCAGCGTGTTTGTGATTCTGTTTGTGCTTTCTTTGCATGCGTGTCAAGAGTCTGATAGAAGGTTGTTGATAATGAGAGAGACAGCATCAGGACAGATGTAAGAGGAGAGCAAAGTGAGCGAGGAAAAGTAGTTTTTGCTCTCAGCTGCTTGACGCAGACCCCCTCCTCCCTCCCAATATCCTATTCCCTTCGTCCAAACTGAAGAGAAGGGCTGCAGGCGGAATAAGCAGACAGGCCTTTGATCTCCAAGATGATGGTTACCAAAACCTCTCTTCCCTCCTCTCTCTCTCTCTCTACAGCCACACCACGTCCTCCACAGATATGTGCCTAATCACAGTCTAGCCAAGCAATGATGCACCCACCACCTCTCTTTTCTTCGGCCTGTCTTTCTGTCCGCGCGTCGGTCTTTCCCCTGACCGTTTATCCGACGCCGCTCCATTTCCTCACGTCGCCTCCCTCCGTCTCGTCTCCCTCACGCAGTGAATGCGATTGGAGTAAACACAAGTTGTCACCGGTGCAGCCGGAGAAATCGCGCATCCCGTCGGCTCGCTCAGAAGCCAGTGTTGAGCGTGAGGAGCGGCTGGCAGGCAGGTGGAATCGTGGGTAATAAACAAGGAGGGTTTGGCTTTCTTTGAAAAGGAAGAGTTTCATACCTGCTTGAACTTGAAATCGTTTTAGGCTGTAAAAAATTTCGCAAAATATCAGAATCAGAATCAGAATGGGTTTATTGCCAGATGTTGAGGTTTACAACATTAGGAAATTGCTGCGGTGCTTCAGTGCAGACAATAAGAATTAAAGTGCTATGTAGAAAGAAAGATATGTGCATGAGATATACATGAGATATATACATGAGAATAAGAATTATGAGTGCTACGTAGAAAGATATATACATGAGTGCAGGTGGTGATCAGTGCCAAACATGAAATGATGCAGTGACACAGCGTAGGGTCATGTGTTAGTGGTGGGGACAGTCATGTGGTTATTGTTCATGTGTCCAACAGCAGAGGGGAAGAAACTGTTCTTGTGGCGAGAGGTTCTGGTGCGAATGGACCGGAGCCTCCTGCCTGAGGGGAGCAGGTCAAACAGACTGTGTCCAGGGTGAGAAGGGTCAGCTGAGATCCGGGCTGCACGCCGCAGTGTCCTGGAGGTGTACAGGTCCTGCAGAGATGGGAGTCTGCAGCCAATCACCTTCTCAGCAGAGCGCACAACACGCTGCAGTCTCTGTTTGTCCCTGATAGTGGCTCCAGCGTACCACACGGTGATGGAGGAGGTGAGGATGGACTCGATGATTGCAGTGTAGAACTGCATCATCGTCCGTGTTGGCAGGTTGAATTTCTTCAGCTGCCTCAGGAAGTACATCCTCTGCTGGGCTTTCTTGATGACGGAGGTGATGGTGGGCTCCCACTTCAGGTCCTGGGTGATGGTGGTACCCAGGAAGCGGAATGAGTCCACAGAGGTGATGGGGGTGTCAGTCAGGATGATGGGGGGGAGTGGGGCTGTGTGCTTCCTGAAGTCCACAATAATCTCCACTGTCTTCTGGGCATTCAGCACCAGGTTGTTGTGGCTGCACCAAGACACCAGACGTTCAACCTCCCTCCTGTAGGCAGACTCGTCCCCGTCCGAGATGAGCCCAATGACGGTGGTGTCATCTGCGAACTTGATTAGCTTGACAGACTGGTGGGTGGAGGTGCAGCAGTTGGTGTACAGGGAGAAGAGCAGAGGAGAAAGAACACAGCCCTGAGGGGAGCCGGTGCTGATGGTCCGGGAGTCCGAGACATTCTTTCCCAGCCTCACATGCTGCTTCCTGTCCGTCAGGAAGTCAGTGATCCACCGGCAGATGGGATCAGGCACATTCATCTGGGAAAGCTTGTCTCGGAGATGGTCTGGAAGGATGGTGTTGAAGGCAGAGCTGAAGTCCACAAACAGGATCCTGGCGTAGGTTCCTGGGGAGTCCAGATGCTGCAGGATGAAGTGTAGGGCCATGTTGATGGCGTCGTCTACAGACCTGTTGGCTCTGTATGCAAACTGCAGGGGGTCCAGGAGGGGGGCCGTGAGGGTCTTGAGATGGGAGAGAACTAGGCGCTCAAATGACTTCATGACCACAGATGTCAGAGCCACGGGTCTGTAGTCATTTAGTCCAGTGATCCTAGGTTTCTTGGGGACAGGGATTATGGTGGAGGACTTGAAGCAGGCAGGCACATGACATGCCTGCAGTGAGGAGTTGAAGATGCCAGAAAACACTGGGGCCAGCTCGTTTGCACAGTGTCTGAGGGTGGCAGGAGACACGCCGTCTGGGCCGGGAGCTTTCTGAGCATTCAGACTCCTAAACTGCTTCCTCACATCTGCTTCATGAATATGAAGAGTTGTGGTCGGAGGAGGTGGTGTGAAATCCTCTTTTGTGTGGGGTGAGGGGGCGGGTGTTGCAGGTGAACAGTTTGAAGGTGGTGATGGCTCTATGGAGGGGGGAGAGGTGGGGGAATGAGTGTCCAAAGTGCCTCTATTGTTGGGGTCGTTGGAGGTGTGAAGGCTGCCTGATGGCTCGTCAAAACGGCAGTAGAAATCCCTTTTATTTGTTCAGTCAGTCTGCAGAGCATGAGACTGTCTCTCAAAGTCACGCATCATTTTGTCCCTGATTTATAGAAATCATCCCGGACTTACTTTCAGTGGAACAAATCGGAGGTTTAAGCCCAAGAATCACATTAAAGATGCATTAAAGACAGAAACTGTCCTAATTCCCTTATTTTATTTAAATTCATTTCTCAACAAACTCTGTCCGGTCTGAGGCCGCCTGTTAGCACGTCATATTTAAAACAGTGAGTGAGCAAGCATTTGGATTGTTCTGCTCTCGGTAAAAACAAACTGTCATTATTTAAGATTACAGGAGGCTGGAGGCTATTTCTGAAATAATGACTCCACAACTGTGACTGTCACAAACTGACAAACTTTATTATGTTGAGCAATAAAAGATCTCACACCCTCACTTATCTGCACAAAGAAAAGCAGAATTTCTACACGATGTCTGGTTGTTGGCACATTGTTTTTGCGGTTTGACGAGAATACAAACCCGAGCTTGTGATAATTACAAGAAAAAGCAATAATTAGAAGAGCGGGTAAATTAATATAATGTCATTAGTTCAGCCAAACTAAGAGCAGAGAGCGGCGCTGTAAAGTGCTCTGCACGTAGGTGCATTTCAATCGGTATTCCTCCCATTCACAGCAATAAAAGCAGGTTCGTGCTGTCAGGATTCAAGTGGGATAGCCGGGATTAGAGGGTAGATGGCCCCTCTCCTTCTCACTGCGTGCAGGCCTCACTCTACCTTCACTCTGCCTCCTCCTTCCTATCTGTGCTTCGTCTGTATGCTGTGGGAGTCTTGTTTAGACCTTGCAAAGCCCCTGATTAGGGGTCTGTACAACAGAACAGCTGTGAGCTCTGTTTTTCTCATTTTAGCCTGGATGGAAGTGGATGGACAGACAGAACACTGAAAGCATGGTAAAAAAAGATATTAAAGGTGATGGAAGCAGCAGGCACAGTGCTCATCCGCCATTAACTTAAAAACATGAGTGAAAAACTGTAGTGGATCAGGTGACACAGTTATTGCCCACACATGTTCATGATTTCCATTTGTTAGGCTGGTATGTTAGTCAGGGGTCGGGGTTATCATTCATTTTTGTTTTATGTCATATATGTACACACTTCAAAGAGACAAATCTGACCTCAGTAATCACACCTGTTTGCTATAAAATAAGGTAAATAATTCCATATTTGAAGTCAAACTCATAGTGACTGAATATCTGCACCTGTTGGACGTTTTCTCCCACTGAAACAAGCACGCGTTTTGAGGGAAGCATAGAAGCCGACGCAAATGTTCCGATCGATACTTCATGTTCTGGTATTTGTTCAAAGCCGTGTGCGGGCTTGTTAAAGAGGCATTTAACAATGTCCGACTTTTATCAATTACAGTTTTTGCTATCTGGAAAATGGAAAACGCAGGAGCACAGGTTCAGAGGTTTAGACTGCAGAGTCTCTTTTAATACGAGGACATCGATTCACTGAGATTTCATTTGCTCACAGTCAATGGGGAGTGAACAGCGGTCAGCAGGGATAAAGTCTGACAGCGGGAAGCCACGCATATATTTGAATGTTATTGTCTCAATCGGGCCTTATTGAGTCACTGATTTTCAATTCCAGCTATGCCGCCAAAGAAAAGCGTGGAAATGCTGGTGGTGGGAGCAGGTGACCCTACAGGCGAGGTGTCAGAGAGATGGAGGCATTACATCAGACAAAGTGTATCTACTCTGGTCAAAAGAATCCATGCTTCGTACTGATGTGACCTGTTAAGTAAGCTGACAAACAGGCCCATACGGAAAAGAAATAGTAAAAACTTATATGTGATTACTCATGAAAGTGGCCACTTTCATGAGTAAATCATATAAGGCTTACACGATTTACTCATGAAAGTGGCCACTTTTGCATTACTTTCATACATTGTTTTAGTAAGTATCCAAAACATACAAGTTTCATTATATAATTTTTCAAGGGATCTTATATCTGTTTTCACACTTATATGCTTTTCATACAAGTTTCACACAAGACAGATACAAACTTTATAAGATTTATATCTTTTCCATATGGGGGTGTTTTAAGCCTTACCTGTCCCGCAGTCCCAGCTCACACTTGCACACCATCAATTTAAGGTAAAGGGAAACTGATAGGGAACAAAATCTCCAGAGACGAGGCTACCGTGTGGATAAATCGCTGATCGAGTCCCACCTTCCCTCAGATTAAGCTCATTCCAGCTGCTATCTCACTCTGTTTGTTCTTAAGATTATTACCTTTTCACATCTACTCCCTCCCTCCCTCCTTTCTCCCTCCCTCCATCCTCTAGTCTGGCTTCTTCTCTTTTTCCTTTTTTTGGTCTTTCTGTGAAATTTCCATATTTCATCAAACTTTGGCAGAGGGCTTTTCCATTCTCTCACAAACTAAAGATCAACTCTCATCCCCAGTTCAGTCAACTGGCAGCACATGAAGAAAGCATTGTCCAGGCGGCTGCTATCGTGTGTGAGAGCAGTGTTTGGTTATGGAACATGTCTGACTGCCACGCAGCTGCGTTCGTTCCTTAAATGATGTTTTGTGATTGCAGATAGAAGTCAGAGAAAGCAAGGCGTTTCCTCTGAGGAATGCTTTCACAGGAAACGTTGTTTCACACCTTTGCAGAGCAAACAGTTTCTCCAAACACGACGAGTCCTTAAATTGTGTGCATGTGTGTGTGCGCGTATGTATAGATGTTGGATCGCTTAAATCGTAGTGCCACTGGATTTTTGAATGATAAAGAATGTATGTTAATGACATAGCCAAGAAAATTAATTAAAAGTTAAATTCTGCATGACGTTGTCACAGTGGTGCAGTGGTTACCACAGTTGGCTCACAACGAGAAGGTCCTGAGCTTAAATCCACGGCCTAGGGGGGGGGTCTCCTCCCCTCCCACAGTCCAAAGGCGTGGATGTTGTTTAGGTCACTGGTGACTCTAAATTGGTTGTACTTGCGAATGTGAGCATGAATGAGTTTTCTCTCAGAGTGCTCCACCTTTGCCCCCTCCCCCGCTGCGCTGAATTGAACAAGCCGTTAAGAAAAGGGTATGGACTGGTGGATTTTCACAAATAGTAATTGACGTAACTTAATTGGTTTTTAATTTGACTTTATTGGTTAATGAGATAACATTTTTACATCTTGTCCCTGTCACGGCGACGGATGGCCGGTACTGAATAGGACTCAGGTGCAGAAACCCAGAGCGGAGACGGTAGATGATTAAATAGTTTATTACGGTTAAGTGCAAGGGGAACAAAAAAAGGGAAACGTGGCAAAGACAGAAAATGACGAGACGTGGAGCCTTGGTGTGGCGTGCCCAGGGGAACGTGGCTAGGGCGAGGGAACGAGGCCTGAGAAGTGGAATGGAGCTGAGTGGGGAACAGTCACACTGAGGGGAGAGGATATAGAAGTTAGGCAGGTAGTGAAGGCAGCTCAGAAGTGGCCAGTATAAGAGCAGCAATCCTTACTTGCAGTTAGGGACCTGGAGTGTTTGAGAGGGGGATGATGAAGATCCAGGGGAGGCTGAGTGGCGTGGAAAGGCTGACCTGAGATCCGGGGCTCCAGATGGAGTGTGATGGCAGGAGGGCAGGCAGGTGAGGCACAGAGGGATTTCCAAAATGATCACTAGGTATTCCGAGTCCGGAGGTGGAGTGAGCCAGGGTGGGTACAGCAACTGTAGCACAAAAGAGTCTCTGTTAGTAAGATGAATCACAGCGAGAATTTGAAACACAAGACCTGTTACCAACATGGGTTGATGACGAACTGGCAGTGAGTGAACATCGATGTGTGGTTTAAATCCCTCTGGCTTGATAGCCTGCAATAGGCTCCAGGTGTGCAGGAGCTGGAGTTGGCCCTGCCCAGGGGCGGATCCCAGGTCAGTTCAGGAGCCTAATGGAAACTCCAGCCACCCACCGTAGACCATGACAGTCCCAACAAAACTCTCACAGGTTTGTTCTGACAACAGCAGCCAAGAGCTGCGCAAATCACGTTTTTTTAAACCATCAGTAGCGGAGGCCACTTGTTTCTTTCAGATGACTATAAAGCCTTGGATATAAGGCTTGAGAAGTCTTTTTCATTTTGATCAGTGTAATGCACTCTAAGTGTCCTATTTTTCTGTCATCTGAGTGAAAGCACGTTTTGGCACCTTTATCCTTCTTTAGAACTCGGTTTGGAACACTTTCTAACCGTAATGTGCCGCACTAACCTCCAGGTATTTCAGTTTTGGTGCAGACCCGCTCTGTCCTCACATCCTTCACGTTCAGATAGTAATGGTTAAAAAGTGAAAACAAGAATGAGCGTGTCTTCTCTTTTTCACTGAAGTCTCGCACAGCTGATTTACAATATAAACCAAAAGAATAGGAAAAATATATGTACGCTAAGTATTTTTTCCGTCTTTCTTCCTCTAACACTGTGTATGATCAGGCACAAGAATTAGATTTCTGTATAATAATCTCTAAATCATGGGTGTGTCCAAAGCTTTAGGATAGACTTGCTTGCATTTCCATTGTGCGACTTGGAGCCGATCACACAAAAGCACGGAGATGGATTTGGAAGAGTAATATGACCTCTGTCAGATATTTTAGCCCTGGGCTGCTCTGCTTTACTAGCTAACATAGTTGATCTCAGGACAAAGTAAGCCGGGTTTAAGCAAGCTCGTAACATGATACGCCCGCAATGATTCCCATGCATCCCAGGGTCACACATGGGGAGGCACATCACAGAGGCGACGTCACACCGGAGAGGACCATTCCCTCACCGTTGGCTAAAAACGAGAAACCTGATACCAGTCGCACACACGAATACACATCTCACACCCCCACGCAGGCACGAGAATGGGAAAGGGACAAGGCTGAGTTAAGTGTAAGGCCCCAATGAGAGAGCATCTGTGTTCAGTATTGATTAGTATTTGATCCCTGCCACTCGCTCCTCTCTTCTGTCTCCCCACAGGCTCCATACTGACCTTCTCTGACAGTCTGTCTCCACACACACACACACACACACACACACACACACACACACACACACACACACACACACACACACACACACACACTCTGAACCGGAGCTCTGCTTCTTGCCACGAGCGTGATAACCTTGATGGAGATGGTGTGAGACACGGTGGGGGCGTTAGGGGCAGAAAAAAAATAGCAAAAGAAAAAAAATTCTGAAAGAAAGGAAGGAGGAATAAAGGATTTGGCTTTGGGCATGCGATGGGAGACAAATGGAGTGACTCAATAGATCCATTATGAGCTGGGGAAGGGTGGTGGTTGAGAGATGGATGGCCAGGATGAAGCTTTGACGGGATGTGAATAGATGTAGGGAAGCATGGATAGATCGGGCAATCTGCTTAACCAGCTTACCGCTCCTGGCCCTGTTCCCCACTCTCCATCTTCTCACACTTTTTGTGTGCAATCAGACGTACTTAGATAGCACTTATTATCATAACTGTGCCAATTGTGCATTAGCGCTTTCCTGCGTATTGTTATGGAGCAAATTCTTCAGTCACCTTACTATATATCTCTATCTGAGACCGGAGGTGAGAGGATTGGAAGTAATCTTCGATATTCTCTGCTAGTCTCTATATGTTCCCTCCATTTCCAAACCGCCTTTTATCTCCCCCGACCCCGCTGTGCCCTTCTTCTTTTAATCTATGTTCATCTCTTGCACTCGTTTCCCCTCGCGTTCCCTTCTTCCTCTCGTTCGCTCCCATACATTTTCTCAGGCCGCTACATCCGAGCTTCCTCTGGCTGTCTGCAACTGTTAAGTCATGTTTTATAGTTCTATCTGCTGGCTAGCCCAGCCTCTATAATAGAATTGCTCCTTCCTACATGGACAACAGTTTCCAGGGTAACAGAGACGGGGGAGAGAAGGCCACGGAGTGCACTGTGGTGTAGTCAATTTTATCACCAGAATGTTTTGGCCCATTTCTGATACACACTGCCTGCGTGGCTGGTATCCTGAGGTTTGGAAAGAAAGATGTAGGACAGTAATGTTTCCATCAGCCAAAACATTACTGGAGTTTTCTACTTAGGTGATTGCTTTTTTCGAGTAAGCGTTTGTGTTGGCTCCTGCTGCTTTTTGTACAGGTTCAGTGGGTGATGCATGTCTCCTTTGTCACAAGTAAACCTGACTGGCTTTTGCAGGAAGGAGTGAGTTGGAATGCCTGGCAGCGATTCACTGGCATTTCCCTAATCACTCCATCTCATCTTTTATTACCTCGGAAAGTCGTTCTCCTCTGGGGTGCTGGCACTGCAGTATTGGACATTTTCTCAGCGGCAGAATAAAGGAGAGGAGACAGACCGTAGTATGACTGTCAGTAATATTCTTGCTTTGCTCCTGGGATTCAATACTCAGGCTAAGAATTGCTGCAAACTCTCTGCAAAACTACATTAAGAAAATATTCCCGCGTCAAGTCTTTGTCACTTCTGGGATTGAGGACTGAATTACACAGCAGAGATGATATGTTTTCTTGTAATCCACATTATTTCGAGCTCAGAGAAGAGCCCTGATACGAACATCAATCATAGCGAAAACCACAAGATTGCATGCTTTTCACTGACTCAAGGGTAGTTTAACTGATGTCCACAATCAGATTTATTAGCTGCCGCAGCACACTGACAGATTGGTTTGCATTGTTGAAGTCTGCTTTAAAGCAGTCCTCACGTGTCCCCAGAGTTCATCTGAACTTGATATGAAGCTTTATCTGTT
Source organism: Diplotaxodon limnothrissa (assembly GCF_057381915.1). NCBI lineage: Eukaryota > Metazoa > Chordata > Actinopteri > Cichliformes > Cichlidae > Diplotaxodon > Diplotaxodon limnothrissa. The sequence goes on along the minus strand of NC_140617.1, from coordinate 11,237,403 downwards.
AATCAAATCATGCGGCGTTTTATAGCTTTGCACTTTTTGTACATAATTACCCCTGTGTGCTCTAAGAGGGGCTGGCTGTGCCGTCGTGGAATTTCAGGTAACATCACAGCGTTGAGAGCGTGCGGGAGGATTCGGGGACAGCACAGAGGGTGCTGATCCCTCCCTCAAATGTAAGTGTAAGTGTAGATCGTCATGACAGTACTGTGCAAAAGTCAGCATTTCTTTATATTTTGCTTCCAACAAGCTAGACTCTCATCCATTCGAGGGATGAATCAGTGTGCTGTCACTTTATTTGATTTGCTGAAAATGATTGAAACATTAAAATATTGGAGGAAAGTGTGGAAAATAATATAAGATGAGGCAGGCCTACAAAGCCATCTGTTGCAGATGAACAGCATCTCAAAGTCATGTTAAGGAAAAAATCCTTCTGTCTTACTGCCACAGGACTGAAAATCGCAGAAAAGTACCATCAGAGTTTGATCTGTCGTGCAGTAACATCTGGACAGCCTCTGATTGGCAGCAGCTTTATTTTTCAGTGTGACAATGATCCCAAACACACTACCAGTGCAGTGAAAGCATACCTGGAACACTATCAGTCATGGATGGGCCTCCCCAGAGCCCGGAGTTCAGCATTACTGAAGCAGCGTGGGATCATTCTGACAGAGAACAGAACAAAAGGCAGAAACATCCAAAGAAGCGCTTTGAATGTCCTTCAGGAAGCCTGGAGAACTCTTCCTGAGGATCCTCAAAGAGATGACAGAGAGCTGCTCAAAGAGCTCAGACTGAGCTGAAGGATAAAGCTGCTCACACCAAACACTGACTTTCAAACTTGTTAGAATTGTATAAACTCTGTTTTGCCTTTTACTGTATATACTGTGTTTCATGTATGTTTGCACGTTTCTCATTTTAATATAAAATATAAAAAACGAGGTGTGGCTTAAGACCCGTGCACATTGCTGCATCACCTCATGAAGCTGTAGGTTATGCTTATGGCATCTGTTGAGAGAGACTTTTGGGACGAGTCTGTGATTGTGTTGGCAGTCTGGATTGTGCCGTTCGCAAAGCTGCAACAATAGAAACATAACCTGCAGGGGAAGAAAGTTTACATTTATCCGATTTTTGAACTTTGGATGATTTGCTTGATTTGTATCTTCCGAATGAGGCATGTAACTTGGGAACATACATCATTTTCAACCACGGGAAGTGAAGTGCTCAGTTTGAATGACTACACACAAGCCTTTATATGTGGGCCTGACTTATCAGTATTGCTGTCTGTGTGTTGATTTCATTAACTAGTTCCAACATCTAAAAATATAAAAGGAGCACATTTGTTCAAACTGAGGCCAAAAGTTCACAAAAAGTCCCCAAAGTGTAGTTTTTAAAGCTGATGAATGGTCCTACTGAACAGCCTGAGCAGCAGAGAAGTTGTAATGTGATTCACGTGGCTGTACAATGGAGAGAAAACACAAATATGTTAGTTGTGCAGCTAAATTCCTGAAAGCTATTCAGCTGGAGTGTTTACACCTACGTTCTCTTCTGTTTCCAGATTTAATAAACACACAAGTACCACCAAAAATCCAGATTGTTCAAACCACAAATCGCTGCAGCTTTACGCACTAAAGCACATCGATATCATTCGTCTAATTTTGTCAGCTTTACGAGGACTGTTTTTGTCGCCGTCCAAAGATAGACTCGTGCAAACAGACATCACCATGGACATCAGAGTGGATGTTTGATCGCCACCTCTCTGGTGCCACTGATCCCTGGTTGTTACTGTAATGTCATCGTGTTTCTATAAAAGGGGATGAGACGAGAGCGCGTGTAACTCTGGAGGCAGGGCTGGCCACCGTACCTCGTTTGCTCCAAATGAGAGGTTTAAAGGGGGGGTGGGGGTGGGGGGGCGTGCAGAGTGGTGTAGCGTGGGGCAACAGAGAGAGGCCGAGAGGGAGAGCGCGGCTATATTTAGTCTGACCTGAGTGCCCGTGTGTGGAGAAGGCCAGGCAGAGAAACAGGTGCAGTGGCTGGTTATTATGGACAAACACAAGAGCCTGATAATGGGGCCTCATCTGACAACTACCTATAGCCCTACATCACCGCCTATATTTAGTGCTGATCTGAGAGCGGTGGCTGGAGCTTAGAGCTGTGCATGTCTCTGTGTGAGAGTGCAAGTGTGCAAATGTCTCCAAAAAAAAACAGTGGGTGTGTGGGTGGGGATTGGACACTGGCAGAGCTGTCTCTAGGGAGACTGGCATCTGTTTGAAGACGACACACTGTGCTAGCAGTGTTTGCTCAGGCGATGCAGCCTATCGTAGAGGTGTTTCTGACCTGCAGGGTAATACGTCTCAGTATTACACAAACACGTGCCGCCTTGCAGTTCGTCGTATCTCTATAACATCTGCTGGGTGATTTACATGCGTCTTCTTTGCATTGGCGGCGTGCCTCTGAATCGCTGCTGATGTTCTGCTTCAGCGAGAGCAGTATTCAAAGTCGGCTCGACTGATATTAAAACTGTTTAGTAGATATTCTCAGTTTGACTTTACCGCATTTAAAGAAATAAATGCAAATCAGCTGGTGTCGGGGACTGGACTGCATTGCTCATCTCTCGGCACAAAACAAATATTAGCTGCCGTGTATCAAGTGGAGTCCTTTCTCTCGTCCACCCGTCTGTCTGAGACGATACAAAACCCTGAGGCAGAAGCTGAAAAAGGAACCGGTGACACTTCCAGGACTGTTCAACCTTGGACTGCTGTCTGGGACAAAATGCTGCGTCAGCCTAATAAAACTGCTTTTCCTGTACAAAGTCTAACTAGTGCATGTGCAGATGTGCTCCTCACTTGTGACATTTTGTTCTTTGCAGAGTGATACGAGGAAATTCATGCAAACTACCAGTCCCCAAACTAGCTGCAGAGGTAATGTTCTCTCCTGCCACCTGGTTTTCAGCACAAACTCTGGAGTTTGGGCTGGTTGTTTACTAGTTTTGTCTTGTAACCTCAGTGATGACCTCACCTAACTACTGGGAGGAAGGTAAATAAACATCTTTCCTAAAATGTTGAACATTTTCTTTAGTTTTTACCATATTGGATGCATTGGCCATCCTCTGATGGTGCGTCTGGAAGAAGACAAACGTCACCCTCATCACCAAAATCCACCTGTACCGCACACTGGTATTGCTCATTCTTCTCTATGGATCTGAGACCCGGGACATCCTCAAGCACGACCTCAACAAGCTCGAGCTCTTCCAAATGCGCTGTTTCCATCAGATTCTCCAACCCCCCTTTGTGACCGTTCCAGGAACAGCGCGATACGTAGTCAGTGTCACCAGCAGCCCTCGATGGAAGACCTGATCCAGAAGTGACGACCGCATTGGTTTGGCCACGTCTGCCGTGTGAGCAACCATCGCCCGCCATATCGCCTTCTGCTGCAGCAGTGCCCCGCCCACTGGAGAACCAAGCGTGATGGGTCCAAGAAGGCTTGGATCGAGCAAACTGAAAACGATCTTAAACAGCGACGTCTAACCGAGCAAGAAAGGTAAAGGCCAGCGATCGCAAGGCCTGGTAGTGCGTCGCTGACCAAGATGGAAACCCTTGGTGTTGGCTTCGTGGACGACCTAACCTGCTGACCGAAAGCTAGGGAGAAAAGGAGAAAAGAAAGAAAAGATATCGGACATAGTTTCTCCATCTCGGCCAAATGCATTTACATGACTAACGCTTAATGACGCTGAGATGGACAGTCAAACGTGTCCATTTATTCTCATTTTCTTGTTCTTAAAGTGAAACGAATTATGCAGTAAAATCAGGTTGAAAGGTACATTAGGCATTCATCTAAGGATCACTACTTCAGTTATGCTTTTAAGAACAATATGAATGGGAGTCAGTCAAGGTTGCAGTTTGGCAAAAGAGTGTGAAAACAGAAAGGGAGCCTCGATCGCTGTGGTAATCTGAGGCGGGAAAGCAGATAGCCCTGATAACTAAAACATAGTGGCTCTGTCATAATGAAATAATATCACCTGCTCCAATTACACGCAGCAGAAGGCAATGGCACACTTTGGCTCTTTTTGATTTCAGAAAAAGAAAACCCTGTTTTTACAGCCCAGTTTAGAAAATGAGTTTTTCATGAACTCACTGGGTTGATTTGTGCATTTTCTATTTCTGTTTTGTTGCCAAACAGCCAACGAGTCGGCTGGGAATACAGCATGTCATAGGAGATACCGTTTTATCTGGCCCTGCCTGCTGGCTGCAGATTGCAACAGACGAATAATTTTCTCATTCTGATGAATGTGGTTGCGTGCGGGAAAACTTTTCTTCCTACATGCGCGAGAGGAGTTTTTATTGGAGCAGATCTTGTGAAACTCGCGCTCAGGTTGTGCTGTGTTTGCTGTTGCTAAGTGAAACATCATAATTGAGGTGCATGGTTGACCTTTAGCTGACTCGTAAATTGTCAGCTGGACCCTTCACCTTGGCCTCAGACCGCCTTAGATCTCACGGGGGACGCACCATTTAAACCATTAGAGTGTAATTTGAGAGAAAGGGGCAGGGTGGGTGCGAGGCGGTCGGTGATTCTTCTTCGTCTTTTTCTCATATTTCAGTCGGGTTGTTCGGTGGAGACAGCTGAGGTCATGGTTACTTGACGGTTTAAGTGAAGACACTTTTCATTGTGGGTAAAGGGAAGCAGAGCTAAAATAAGGGGGCGGGCGTTGGCCACGGAAAGCAGAGATTGAGGGGGGACTTTGGGGATGTAGAGGCGCATAACCTGCTCGAGGCAAAGAGACATGGAGCAGATAAAGGGGGGAGAGGTGTGTCTGTTCAGTGAACTGAGAGCGGCACAAAAAAATCCACGAAGTCAAAACTTTACAGAGCCCAGGAGTGGGCCCGTGGGGGTGAAGAAATAAGGCCATGTTTTAAAAGTGCTATCATGTAGCCACAAATACAAAACATTCTTGCATTTGAATAATTCATGCACACATTTTGATTAATTTATGCTCATCAGATACGTGTAAATACAGAGAACCAGCACAGCAGACTAGCCTTTCACCCAGGAGTTTGAGCTACAGGGAAACTACGGGGAAATCATGTCCTAAAAAGACATGCGCTCCCCTCGATCACATGGGTTTACACTGACAACGACTCGTTTTTATCATGCAAATTAACAATACTCTAAATAAACAGCACCGCTCTCTCTCTCATGTTGTGCTGAAAGGCACACAGCAGCCTCTGATTCTGACTCATTTTCTTTTCCTTAACATTCACGCAGTGCTAAATTTGTAAACTGAAGGTAAAATTATTCAAAGTCTGGGAATAATTGATCAAAACAAGAAAACCAATTATATCTTTTGTACAGGCGGCACTGTTTTGTGCACTCGGTGTAGCAAAAATGATCATTCTGTGTCTTCACGGCCACTTCCAGACACCTTAAAAACCGCAGTTAAAAATATAAAAAGTTTACACGGTTGGGAACGGCTAACGTTTTCGATACTTCCCAGCAGCCTTTTTTTCCCCCTCAGTAATTTGAGCTGAAGACAAATGAGTATTTTGACTCGACTTTGGCTTGCTTCCTATCACATTTCCTTTGCAACATTTTTCTTGGGGCTTTTGCAGAAAGGGAGTCTGGAGCTAGAAGTAGAAATGCAGCAAACACTGCAGGCAAAAGTATGTGTGAAGGAGGAAGGATACGAGAGCAGGCTGGTGTGGTTAGGAAAAGGAATTCAAGTCGGTGCTGAAAGCCGTGTGCACATTCTCAAAGCATCTCACAATCTAATTTAATAATAATGTATTTTAGCTTGTTAAAATAATCCCGAACTTGAGGTTTGCATTATAAAAAAGAGTTTTATAGGCAGAAGGAAAACCAGTAAATCCTATAATTTGTTTGCGGGAAGCCAAAGTACACCATTAGAATTGCCTTAAATTAGATAAATAGATGCAGCTGTTGGTTTAACAGACATCAGAGACCAATTAATAGAGTGGAGTGCTGGAGTTTATTCAGTTTCTGCGTGTGAGTGCATGCATTTCTTTTTGTTTACAGTATTGATTTAAAGGCCCTGCGGTCCACACAATTAAGACTTTAAGCTCGCCATAGATTTCTTTATGTAAATCTACACACAAACACACAGAACCAGAATCCTTTCCCTCCTTGGATTCTTTACCTCTACAGCAAAGAGAAGCAGTGGCTGTTTTGTATCCGAAACACGATGTCGTGTCAGTTTTCTTCGCCTGCAGCCCGTCGTGAACCCGAGCCAGCGTCTCACCACCCATTTATCAATCGGCATTAGGCTGTGTGAGGTAAGCAGACAGGTCAATCCACCTCCAGATGGATCCATATTAGTGACAGTCACTCCATCCATCTAAGCCCAAACTACCCGACCTGTGCCAAGAGTTTACCCGCTTGAGTTTGGGAACTCTCAGCGGGCTTTGAACCGCTTTTCCGAAACGTTCAGAAATGAATAGTGCGCAGAGGAAGTTTGGCATAGAGGTGCATGCAAGGATGAATAAATATATAAGCCTTTAATACTTTATTTCCGCTCAGATCAATCACATTTTCGCTCACTATCGTCAGCCCGTCTCTCCCTGACGATCGCTGTCTGTCTGTCTCTATCAGTTTTCCCCGAGCCCATAAAAGTTGGAGCACTTTAATAAGAAGATGAAAAGGGGGAGAGGAAGCGTGTGATGTGATGGAGATGAGAGAGATGATGAAATGGAGATAGATCTACGTGGATGAGAGCCACAGGTGACAGGTGTCATCCTGTCCTCCCTCTCGCCCAAAATCTTTGCCCCCTCCCTTTTTGCTTTTCGTGACTCACACTCCGTCTCTCGTTCTGGCCGTTTTTTCCTCCCCACATTCGCCTTCTCTCTCCCTGCTGCTGTCTCTGTTTCCCCTGTCTTACTCCCCGCGTATATAGGCAGTGCATGGCGTTGAGTGGGGCTCGGATAATTAGCAGTATTTTATTAAATATGAATGAGAGCTGGTTCTGTGGGAGCCAGTGAGTGGGCCTCTCGCAGAGACTCATCAATTAAACAACAGAGTTTCCCTGCCTTTTGATTAAAGATAAAGAGGAAATAGGATGATCAATAGAGACCTGGTAAAGAGTGGCAGCACAGACGAACCAAATGCAAGGAAGGACGGAAAGAAAGGGAGAGAGAGGAGGAAGCACAAACACACAACAGGTCCTCCAGCTTTGAGGTTCTTCTGACATTCAGAAGTGACTCGATGGGTTGAGAATGTGGTAAAGTGTGTATGTGTGTGTAACACTGGTGAACGCATCAGCGAGCGAACATTTCACGTGACATCGGCGGCATGGTGGGAAAGCCTTGCATCAATCATTACTCGGCCCACACAGACCAGAGCTTGGACGAAGGCCAAGGTGCCAGCGCGCCTCGGTGCCAGGCCCGCTGTCTGTTCTCGCCCCGCTTTTTTCTCGGCCTTCCTTTTCCCTCGCCGCCCTCGCTTGACTCTGCTTTCTCTCCTTTGTTCTCTCCTTCCTTGTACGCTTTTCTCCTCTTTCCCTTCTGTTGCTCCTCATCTTTTCTCACCTCCTGCCTCCCACTCTTCTGACACCGCCTCTCGCTGCGGTCAGTTGTTCAACAAGCCTCCCCTCCGTCAGCAGGGCAGGGCCCGTGTCATATTTTTGTCTTCCCTGGTAGATTTAAAGTATTTTTGATTGGAATTATAAAGCAGTAAGCTGTAGGTGCATGGCACGAATCACTTTTGAACTTGGATCCTGTGGTTTTGGGTGATTTTGCACATTCACCAGCACATCTAAAACTGCGTTCACCGTGGTCTCCGTCTGTGGACATATGGGCCTCTCACACTGCCTCCCACATGTTCGCCTTCTCAGCAGCCTTGAAGTTCAGGCCAAAAGATGTCCTGTTAATTGACGCCATGTCTGATTACACGTTGACACCGCTCACAGGAGGCGTTGTCAGGCTCCTGTCCAATAAGTCGTTGCAAAAGTGGGTGTAGAGTACCGCCATGATCATCACAAACACGTTAAGATGAAAAACTCTCGCAGCCCTTCTCTCCAGGTGAAGCATGAAAGGGAATTAGCTTTCCAGTCCAATTACTTTTACTCGCTTTTGAAAATGACCTCCAATCACCTGTCAGTGGAGGCTCTAAGGATGCGTCAAACCAGGATGCCAGTAGTTTTGCTTTCAGACGACTGTTTGGAGTTGTATAAATGAGCTCAAGCCTAAAATGTTATTATTCCGAGCTGCCTCTGATCTGAAATCTAAAAACTATGAATGACACCTGCTGAAAATAGACAAAGCACTTTCAAATATTCCTATTTTTCTGCTCTAATTAATGCATTCCTTGCCTTATTTTCTCTCTAATGTGTCCTTCAGACTGTGTTAATATACTTTATGCATTCGACTTGTTTTTACTGGCTAATGTAAGACTGCAGTTTTAAAATCAGCTGGAAAGATTTATATAGAGCAGCTCTACTGAAATCACTTCTATTTGATTTAAATCTTTCTGTGCCCCCATCCACCCGTCAGTGTCACCTGCTTCCTTCTTAAGGCGTTTGCATTGATTAGAATCAAAGAGAGTCAAAAAGCAGGTATAAAAAATGTGTACCTCGCTTGCAACCATCCTTTCTCCTCATCTTGTTTCTTCTTTCCACATCTTTGATCACTTTAAACAGCATCTGGTGTTTTGGGACTAACCAGCTCCACCACCTACTTACAGGAAAACCAGCTAATAGAAAATGCATCCGAACATCTGGTCCCCTATGCTTTCATTAGCATCTGCATATTAACACCACTGAAAGCTAAGAGCAGACACTTTGCAGTATCACAGGGACACATATTTTGTTGCATTTTGAGGTTCCAAGTGCATCCTCTGCCCTTGTTGTCTCCCCTCAGAGCGGCAGCTTCTTTCTTTTGGCATGCTCTTCTGCAGCTACTTGCCAGCTTACATAGCATTACCCTCATTGCTCAAACCCCCTTCAAAGCAGTTCACTCATCATAGCTCGAGGATGAAGGAGGCAGCTTCTTTGGCCTCGCTGAGGAGCTGAAGCTCAGCCCGACATTCAGGCAGCCACTGCCGCAAAGAGCAACTTCAGCCAGAGCCTAACTTCCTGCTTTACTTGTGATTGGTTATGGATTTTGGCCCTCAGTGTTTTGCTGTCTTCACAGGCGTGCAGCCTTCGCTCACCTCGCTGAACTCTGCTGCTTTTTTCGACAGCAAAACACAAATCTAAAAATCAACGCACTCTGGCTCTCGGCGCTTTTTTGAGCCTTAAGAGAAAAAAAAGAAAGCCGTGTTTGTTCTCACATCCTCTAACATAAGTTTTAATGTATAACAAGAGCTCCCAACTTTTTTGTGTGGGAAGCTTGCTATCATTAGCAGCTACGATACTTTATGAGTGGATGCATTCACAGAGAAAATTTCCCCGAGGCCGAAATCAGCACTGGCCAGACTGTGCTTTGTGGAAAAGAAGAAAACTCAACTAAAGCCAAATCCACAAGGGTTTAAGTCGTCTTTGTTTTTATTTTCCTCTGTTTTGTAGCTTAACAGATATTTAAATGTAGTTTTTTCTCATTTTTTTTTATGACATCGCTATTCTAACTGAAGCTCTGGTAATAAAATAAACTAAAAGTAAAAATCTAAACACTGCACCGTTTAGCTTAGATCAGTGGTCCCAGTTCAGAAACTGAACGGTCACAAACAGCATCAATAAGCTGTAGTAATAAAAGTTATAGAATATAACTAATATAAGAATATATGTAGAAATATATTATTTCACTTTATGATATTATCCATCTATCCATTCTCCTCTGCTTCTACTTATCCGGATCTCGGGGGGGATAATCAATATAAAAATTTTCTAATTTTAAACAGTATTGATCATAAATGGTATAAAAGTGACATCACTCATAGGCTTCTTCTGTTTCAAAGCATCATTTATGTCGCCGCCATCTTTTCCGCCAAAAACTAGATGTAAACAGGAGGGTCGGGTTTTTCTTTTTATCCCACAGAGAATCCTTCCAGTTCGAAACGTGGTTTCATTGAACAGACACTGTTTTTTAAAATCTGTATGACTCAAAGGGAGTGGCTGAGTCCAGGCACCACATGAACCACGCAATGCTAGATTGGCTGCCATTTTGGACATGTGACCATCATGGTGGCGGTGTAGGATTTTTAAAAAAGAAAACCCACTCAGGCCTAAACATCGATCCACCATCGGCTGCTTTTACTTTAAAGGTGAACCTTACCCATATCCAGGTTGCGTTGTGCTTCTACTGCACCTCGGCTAGTAGTTACTGAGTATTCAGTCAGTTTTTGAAAACTTCAGCTATCGCCACCTGGTGGTCCTCAGATAAAACTGAAATATAGAAACAGAAATATCCTTTATTTTCTCTCGTTGGGGAAATTCAGGGTTACAGGTTCTCAGGAACTTCATCACATCCATTTTTTACACTGTGTGTGGCACACACTGCCTCCCCTCGCTGGCAGCTGAAGTAGTTGAACAAGTCAATAAAACTCCCATTTTTACAACGCTGAGGAATAAAAAAACTTTTCGTACAATAACACTGGCACAGGCCTGGTTCAAATCAAGGCCGTTTACTGTGTGTCTTTCTCCATAATCCAAAAAAACCTCCTCCAAACATTAATGTTGAAGCTAGGGAGCAAACGTTAGGATTCGTGCACACGTGTAATACCAATAGCATTAATTTAACAGGGTAACACAATTATTTGCAAGTAAAAGGTGTTGTTGTCCCTGTAAAGCCCAGGTTGAAGCTGAGAAAAGTTTGCTAGCTGCCAGACAGGAAGAGAGGCATCAACAACTCCACCACAGGCACAGCACTGCCACAGACAGCTTACAAATAGTGCAATCTTACCATTTGTTTTGTTTGTGGTGCTTTAAGTTGTTTTTTAAAAAATGCCTTTTTCATTTTTTGTCATTTTTTCAGACCCTGGCTGAAAATGGCATTAAGTAGGATATTTTCCTGTCCATCAGTGTGACAACCATATTTTATATTTTTCACTGAGATGAGCGCTCACCTGCTAGCTGTCCTAGCTGCAACGCAAACATGAACGGTTCGATGACTACTGGCAGTCAATCGTACAAATACATATTTTGAAGAAATCTAATGATTTCTTAATGACCTGGAAAATCCTGGTAGGTTAGTTATGAAGTATGCTGCACCGACTGTATCTTACTGAGTGTAAACTGATGATGAGTGTTTCTCGATACAATCTGACTGCTCAGCTTTCTTGTGTTATGCACGTAAAAGGTAACTGTTGATCTTAAACTGGCCACAGGTGTGGATGTGAACATGTGGGGGTGTCGCACTCTAACTGTTTACTCATTTCTAACTTTTTATTCGGGGAGATGCTGGTGATTAGCTTAGCAGCTGCAGAGTCTTGCAGAGCATCCATGTCTGTGGTAAATCACGCACATGCATGCAGTCCAACATCCACGCACGTGTTGATTCCCATGTTTACTGAGACTCTGCAGGACTGAGTGCCTTGTTGCCATAGCGCCTGCTGTCATTGAGGGACACGGCGAACTGTGGAAGCGGGGAGCGAGTGCGTGACATAAAGAGGAGGAAACAGTGACGCAGGGAAAGAAACAAGTGAGAACAGTAAGGAGTGGATGATGCGGTTAACGAGCAACCGTATGAATGTTTGGTTATTCAGACCTCCGTTGTTGCTTCCTTCACGCCTTTTTCCCTCCCCGCCTGCACTTTCTTCATCTTGCTGACAGATTTCCCACAGTATGACTCATTCTGATTAGCACCAAGAAGCCCCTTAAAAAGCTCTCATACTCTAAAATATAGACTAACACACTGGCCTCTTCTTTGCGGTCTGCAATATAAGAAATGCTAAGAGAAAAGAGAAATTGACCAGCCGTTACAGCCACAGGATGATAAAGCCCATAGTCTCATTCAGGAGTGCACGAATTGATGAACTGTGTCTGTCCTTTAGCGGTGGTGCTTAAATTTCATTTAATGCCACTGCAACAGCTAATCGCTTGTGTCTTTTCTCTCTGTTTGGCAATTATGTGTCTACGTGTGCGTGTTTTAAGCGAAAGGAGCTCCTCGTGTGGGAGAAGAGAGTGTTGCAAGTGTTATCCAGCCACCACTTGGGATGAGTAAAAATGGAGCCTCGGGTTGTGATGGCTGTCCTTATCTTGTCATGAGCCAAACTCTTTCAGCAAGAGAGCACGGCATTACGACATTGCTGGCAAGGCTGCCTCTCTGCTATCTTTCCATTTGTCTCCCACCATTCCATTCCAATCCAATCCTCTATTTTCGTTTTTATCTCCCCGTGTCATCTCACCCCGGCTCTAAAATTCATTTATGCGCTCCTTCGCTCTTGAATGCCGAGCTTACATCTCTTCTGTCTCTTTATTTTTCTCCCCCATCGGCCTAATCACTGTTTCTCTTTCTCCAGAAAAGGATTGCAGGACCTTGGCTAGCTTTTACTTGTAATTCAGATTTTTACTACTGAAGCATCATCATGACGAGCCTAAATTAATGTGAATGATGTGGCTCATATACAGTGTTGGGCAAGTTAGTTTGAAAAAGTAATTGATTACAGTTACTAGTTACTGCTTCAAAAAAAGTATCTGAGTTAGTAACTGAGTTACAAGATTCTAAAAGTAATTAATTACTTGAAAAGTAATTGTTGCGTTACTTTAAAAAAAAAGTTTAACCCTCTGGAGTCCAGGGTATAATTGCCCATTTTTAACTACTTTTGATGTTTCCTCTACATTTCACCTTTAAAAACGATTTACTTTGCCTTGCTTGGTATCATTCTTTTCAGTACAACCTCAGGTGTCTGAATTTACAGTTCTGTTTTCATTTTGACAAACTGTATTAACACAACAACTAAAATCAGACAAAAAACATAAAATCCGAGTAGAAAAAGTTATATTTTTACTCTAACAACCACAAACATGTTTATTGAATCATATTTCATAACTTTAAATGCAAAAATAAATTGTCAATTTTAAAATCATATGCACAAGTTTTGCGAACAACAAAGTTATTTGCAGCCATTTACCTTTTACCCCCTTTTTTTTTTATAACCATTTCAAACTATTTACAGAACAATCAGGTGTTCTGGATTCAATAAGATGCCGCCATAAGCACAGACTGCATGCAAGCCTTATCTTTAGAAGTTAAACGTGGCGAAACTATTGAGGAAAAAACGCCGCGTATATATATTGTTTATCATGACTCTGGTTATCACCTTGTTGCTTTGTCATCTTGAAGTAGTCGTGTGATTGGCTTACCACGACTACTTTATTCTTCCTCAGCCAAACAACAGCACTCATGCGATTGTTTTGCCCCCTTAGCTCCAGGTGTTGTGCCAAAAAGTGATCGTCGGGGAGCGCGCAGCTGCTTAAAGCTGTAGCGTCCAGATTACTCATGTAGACAGCTAATTCCGTTCAACTGATATAAGATGCGGTAAGCTGAACACAGCTGCAGCCGCAACCGCACCGCATTTTCTTGTTAGTAACAGTAACGGAGTTGTAACAATAGAAATAGTAATTAGTTAGATTACTTGTTACTGATTGTTAGCAGAGACGGGTCTTCCAGCGGAATCTGCATGAATATTGAAGATACTTATATTGGCCTGACTGTTTAAGCCCATAAAGTGACTTTTCCAGCTTGTAGACCAGTTTCTCATCTGTTTTTCCTTTTACTTCATAGCCTTCTGGCTGCTCAACATACACTTCAAAATCTATTGGTGCATGCAAGTATGCGGTTTTTACATCCATCTGATGCAAAATCAGGTTTTCTTGTATTGCACACTGCATCAATACTCTTATGCTTGTCAGGTTAGCAGTCGGAGAAAAAGTTTCATCATAGTCTATCCCAAAACACTGGTTGTAACCTTTAGCTACGTACCGTGCTTTATATTTTTCTGATCCATCACCACTGTTTTTCTTCACATATACCCATCTACCCCCCACTGCTTTCTTTCCCTCAGGTAAGATTGTTAGGGTAAAGGTGTTGTTCTCTTTTAAGGATTGCATTTCTTCATCCATAGCTGCTTTCCACTCTCTAGAGTTGGGTGACCTTGCAGCTTCACTGAATGTCACGGGTGAGTTACTTATCAGTCTGTAACAGTAGTCTATATTAGTCAGCACTTGATCATCAATGTCTTCTCCTGACTCAAGGTAATAAAGTCTGTTGTGCTCATGGATGTGAAACTTTGTACCGTCTCTGTGTTGAAGGACGTTCCTTCCTTTCTTAAAGATGATAGTGGCTCCGTTCGTGGTGGCCGCTCTCACAGAGAAGATATTCTGTGGAAATGAGGGAATGCATAGGGCGTCTTTCAGTGTTGTTTTACACTGTCTCCCTCTGCTGTCAATCAAGCACACCTCTGCATCTCCTCTGCCTTCAGCCACTCCTTTACACCTGGTGCCATCAGCTAATTCCACACAGTGCGTTCCCGGCTGGAAGTCGTCATTAAATTTCTTGAACGCTGTTTTATCATTCAGGATGTGTGATGTTGCGCCAGTATCCACCATTAGGCCTTTGGTCCTGATGTCTTGTGGCTGTTGAGGTGCCGCGTAGTCATCGCTCATCCGGAAGACATAGGTGTCGTCGCTCTCTGCGTTGTCGCCCTCCTCCGAGGCTGTGCGTGCTTCATCATTCCGTTGTCGTCTCCTGCAAGTCGACTCTCGATGGGTGTTGCTCCTACAGTGACCGCACCACTGTCTGTAGCGGCATGCTCTGGCCTTGTGTCCCCGTTGGCCACACTTAAAACAGACTATGTCTGACATGTCTCTCCTGTGGTCATTAGCAGCTGCTGCGGGTCTCACGCTGGGTTGCACTCTCGCCTTCATGATGTTATCCTCTTGTTCCATTAAGCGCATTTTCTCAGTGTCCTCATAGCTGCGGAGTTTCGTTTTAAATTCCGCAAACTTGATTTCTGATTCACTTTGCGTAATGTGAACGGAAAAAGGTTTAAATGTTTCTGGTAAACCTTTTAACACCATCGCTACAAGCAGACCATCACTAAGTGTCTCTCCAGCATTTCTCAGGGCTGTAATAAATGTCTGCGCGTATGATGTACTCCGTGACGCTCTCACTGCTTGCTTTCTTCAGAGAAGTCAGTTCGGTATAAAGGCTGATAATTCTTGGTTTACCTTTTCCTGCATAATAGTCTCTTAAAATTTTCAGTGCCTCGCGTCCATCATCGGCAGCTTCTCTCATCACGAGCGATAAACTCTTATCATCCAGGAACTGTATTAACTCTGCATAGGCCTGGGCATTCTTATCTTCGTCGTCCTCATCGTCGTCATCACTTTTCAATATTGTGTCTTTTAGACCTTGTAATCTAAGATGTCCCAAAAATTTTGTCTCCCACAGTTCATAATTCTTCTCATCTCCGTCAAAAACCAACCTTGCCCATCGGCCACTGGGTTCACCAGCACGCTTATTCATGGTGCTAACTTAGCACGCTAGCCCTCACCGAACACGCTGTACTTTGCGACTTTTCTGGTGGTAAACTTTCCCCTGGCGTAGCTTCAATGTTTTCCTGGGCCCATAACCTGTTAGCAGAGACGGGTCTTCCAGCGGAATCTGCATGAATATTGAAGATACTTATATTGTCTAGACGGAGGAATAATCACACGTGGGGCATCGGCTTTTCACCGGAACAACACTTAGTTTTTATTATTGAACTCTCGCGTGCACTCTGCAGCATAACAGGAAGCATCCTTTCAAAATAAAATCACAACAGATGACAACGAGGGCATACCTATTAACTAGCTCAACACTGATAAAAGTAACGCTGTTAATAACGCCATTACTTGTAATCGTTTGTATCGTTTGTGGTGGATTTTAAGGGTGTACTGCAGCTGTCTTTCTTTTTCCCCAGACACCAAAAATGCTTCCCGTACAGCAGCCAATAGTATGTTTGAATAGTTAAATGGACTGGCACTCATAAAGCGCTTAGTGCTTTCTACTACGAGTCTCATTCACCCATTCGTACTGCAGTTTTTTTTTCATTCCTAAGTGCTTTTTATCGAATATTCACACAGCACATGACCCACGCTTCAGGCCTCCCCATTCATCCATCCATCCATGGTTGGGACTTTGAAATACCAACACACTAGGGATGGACAATATATTGATATTTCAAGGAAATTAGGAAGGAATATTTATGATAATATACAAAAAAATCCTATCAGTTCTTAAATACTAAATAAAAAAATTCCATTCAATTTGTTAATTATTCAGAGGGCATCAAATCGCAACAAGTCACCTCAATGTGGTTTATATTGTAATGTAAAGCCTCTACAAACATACAGAGAAGCAGACGACCCCCTATCAGCAAGCACTTGGTAACAGTGGGAAGGAAAAACTCCATTGCAACAGGAAGAAAGCTCCAGCAGAACCAGTTGTGACTGGTTGGTTTTTTTTTTAGCTAATTTCCATCAAAGGCTGAGATGTTGCTCTAGCTGGGCAGAGTGCCTGTGCTTATTTCAGTGTTGTGCCACTGATATCATGGTATGACACTGTTATATGATGTATAAAATGTATGTCATTGTATAAAAATGCACCTCACATAAAGTCATAGTAGTAAAAAGTGTTGTAGATTAAGTGTCTGGAGCAGTCTCTTTGGCACTGAGTTTCCGGTTCACGGTGATTCCTCATATATGTGCCAACCTCATTGTGTGAAACTGTGGCCATATTTAACAGGGTTGGCACTGACTGTAAATGTGGCAACGTTTGTTTTGCAAAACTTTGATCCAAGATGAGCAAATATTTCAAATAGTGCTCTGAGTCAGAAATATCATCTGCACGTTATTAATAGAAAAGAAACTGAATTTATATCCAGCGTGCAGAGTCTAAGCCATAGCTCCAAAGGCGAGGAAGGTCTTTATCAAACTGCAATGCCAGTGTTAGCATTAAATAATAACAGCCTCCTTCTCTGAGGCTGTATTTCTTTGTTGATGGGAAAGCCAAGCCTGACGTTCATGAGGCGATATCGAACAGTGCTGTTTTTCACACAAAGAACAGTGAGCGAGGGAGAGACAGAGAGAAAGCTGGTGCCCAGCAAAGTGGCCTCTGGGCTTCTATGCAGCAACGAAACCCCAGAGATCTGTCAATAACAGGCAGGTTGTTGTTGGCTGTTGTTGTTGGATCAATCCAGGCCCCGAGCATTGCTTCACTTCTAATTGCCATGTGCACTGACAACACAGCACATGCTCTTTACTTTCATGTGTGCCAAAGTCTTCGTGGTGCTTCTCAGTATTTTCTAGACCGTGGTCTGACTGCTTTACAGTTTTGCTGTCACTTTTTTTGTTAGGTTTAATTTAAAAAATTCGAGTCGAGTCGAGCTGCGTTTTGCTTTTATTTCGGTACGCACGGCTGGCCGCATAAAGAGAGATGGCGAAACATCAAGAGACGTGCAGCAGCATGCTTAAAAAATCAACCGCCGCCACCTGCTGTTAATTGATTAGCTGAAAACGAACCCATACATTATTCAATTTTGCATGATTTACAGTTCATATAGAGCTTTTTACATCAGGCGTTTCAACATCATGCGCCTCGCTGCATCACGTGACTCACTTCCCACAGGGAGGTTTGTTTTTGCCCAGTGTGAGATGCTGTCTGAGTGGGAGTGGAAGCTGCTTAAATGGACTGGGTGCTCTTTCCCCAGTAATAAACTGACAAGAATACCTCTTACTGCATTTGTGTCATTGAGAAGCACACAGTAAGGAGTTTAGATCCTTTACCAGTCGAGCCTACGTGCAGACCAACGCTGACGATATCTGTGACAGTCCAGAGAGCAGAGCGGCCCGAGGCCGTGCTCTGTTTTAGAGGCGTTTGCAGCTTTAAGTAGATCCACCTACACCCGTCACATTTACATTTTCTCACGGCTGTTCAGAGCCGCTCTCAACAGTGCTGTAAACTTTAGCAGAAGTAGAACAAGCGGGTCTTAAAGAGATGTGGCTCATGCAGGTGCTTTATATGTGAACCACGTGAATGATCTTTTTGTTCGTACAGATTGTTAGAATTTGTTTTTTTTATTTCATTTAACCAGGATAGAAACTCATTAAAGAGGTGGATCATATCATACACATTTGTAACATTTTTGAGGCAAATTTCTCTTCATACAGAAACAACCAAAATGTGCAAACTTCACTGTGCATAAAGAATTAGTAAAAGCTGATGGCGTGCAGGTGAAGTGGCTCTTTAGTGTTCGTTGATTCTGCAGCTGATTCCAGGCGAAGGAGCTGCAAATCTGAACGCTTTTTCCAAACTCAGTGCAGTCTGTCACTCAGCAGAATACAAATTCTCCCGAATCCAGTCCGGGCGAATTACTTCAGCACCTCGCTGTTTGTCCTCTCCTCAGTTGTTTTCAAATGGCAGCCACTGTCAACAGCTGCAGCAGGGGGCTCGTCTCCTGTCTCCTATACCCTGGTGCTCGAAAGCCCCCAGAAACACCAATCAATGAATGAACCACTTACTGTGGTATTCAGAGAACAAAGTAATGTCTAGTATTCTGCTGGAATGGAAGGAGCACAAAGTCCAGGGCTTTAATGGGGCGAGGAGCGCGAGGGCTGATGGAGCCGTGTGTTAGATTCTTGTTTTTGTTATGTGGCTTTTTAAAAGCCCAGATGAGCTGCCTCATTCCTCTCCACTGACTTCATGACAGGTAACACAGAGACAATCGCTTCCCCGTACAGCCTTCCAGCTCACGTATCCTTGAGAATGTTCTGTACTCCAGCCTGCACTGCACAGTCAGTGCCGTGAATGTCCTGCAGAGCTCACCTGAGCTGTAAGGTGCGAGCTCACCCCTGTATTTCCCTGCACATGTTTTTACTGAATTAAGTTGATGTGCGAGGCAGGGTGGCTTTTACTTCCAAAGGAAACGGCTTTCATCGCTCGTATTTGCCGTGGAAGGTGGCGGATTGCAAATGAAACATCGCCAAACACGTACACCAGCGAGGAGGCGATTGAGCCCGTTTTATGCAAATATGAGTGGATGTTGCTGGGTGAGTGAGCAGAGAAAAGCCCCGCTGGGATGTTATCTGTGAAGTGTGTCATGTGAATGCATTTACTTTTAAGAATGGAGGCCAAGCCCGTGAGCCTTGTGGGGTAACATAAAGAAATGAGGACAGCCAGAAGACATCATCTTTGACCGCCTGCCCGGGTGATTCAGGTCGAGCGAACTACAGCTCTTTAATTTGTGTCTCTGCGCTATTGTTTAATAAGGCTAAAGGCCCTCTTTTGTGCATCCGCTTTTCACATGTGACACTGTTGAATGATCTGGTCGCTAAATTGACTGCACTTAGCGCTCTTCTTCTCTTCTAATTTCCTCTCTTCTGCCCCCACTTTGCTCCAATCCCTTGTCATCTGTCTCACCATTGTTATCAGTGTCTGCACTCATGAGCTGACCACCTCCTTTCACTCCCCTGCCTTGTGACTTTAAGTTGAGAAGTGTCTCTGCACACACAAAGCTGCTGTATGCCTCTCCACACAACCCTCTGCTCTTGCCATCTTCCCTTCCTCTTTCTTTCTGCCCTTCAGCTTTCAAAGCTCATTCTATAAAAACCCGTCCTGTGAAACTCATCCAGCATCCCACAGCTACTCACCCGCATCCAGTCACCGGAACCAAATCTACTTCAGCACAAACACACGCCAAACCATCAGAGCACGGAGGTGGCAGAGACCTGAGGTTGACGAGGGAGGGAGGGAAAAAGAAGAGGGCAATAAGATGTCAGGCGGGTGGGTAA
Organism: Diplotaxodon limnothrissa; assembly: GCF_057381915.1. NCBI lineage: Eukaryota > Metazoa > Chordata > Actinopteri > Cichliformes > Cichlidae > Diplotaxodon > Diplotaxodon limnothrissa. The sequence goes on along the minus strand of NC_140617.1, from coordinate 11,217,701 downwards.
AAGTGAGCTATCTTCACCCGGCCTCTTCTAAATAAGCCATCCATTCTTTAGTATTTTAAATCCCATCAGTCTAACCCCGTGGGGTGGGAGGGTGCATTAAAATGTAGGAGCGAAAAGACAGACATGATTTGTTGTGATGGGACGAGAGCTCGAGCGAGAACAGGAGGAGAAGTAGAGGAATGCGAGATAAATACAATGAGGTGCAGGTTTGATTCGAGCAAAGACAGATTGGAGAGAATAGATGCAGATAGAGGCGGAGACAGAAACACGGGGAGTAAGAACAAGAGAGATAGACGTATACGGCTGAGCTGGCAGCCTCCTCCGCCGATTAACATGCTTCTCAGACATGGTGAGGGGGATCAAACTTGCACAAAGCCAGGCCTTGGAGTTATGCCTGCAATGCAATGAAAATGCATGTGTGTGCGTAGAGCTGGGCGATATATCGAGTTTTTAAAACATATCGATATATTTTTATACGAGATATAAGATGTGACAATATCCTTTATATCGATATAGTCTATGTTACGTTATAATTATAGTTGTGGAGCCGCAAGTTTGCCTCTTTCGTCCACTTTTGTCTCTACGCAACGTTACTCCGCCTCGCCTTCACTGAAGACAACTCCCCTTCCTCCCCCATCGCTTCATGTGCAGGCAGCGACAAGACGGACACGGCAAATCTCCGTTAACGAGTTACTGCGCATCGCCCCATGCGTGGGGCTGGACGGCGTCAACGTGCTAACGAGCTAAACATGCTAACGAACTAACAGCGCTAACGAGCTAACAGCGCTAACGAACTAACAGCGCTAACCCTAAAATCCTTTCATTCTCTCAAAAGTTGATAGCGCGCCTTATGTATGAATTCTGGTTGTGCTTGATGGCCGCGAACCGATTTTATGTGGTACACGGCGTTCAGCAATCTGTCAAAAATGTTTGAGTACGACTTTGGTAAACTACGGAGCTGCACCGCTTGATAGATTGTCGGCGCATTACGGCTACCGAGGAGCTTCGCGGAGTGATACGTACTGTGCATCAACGTAATATTACCGTATTGTGTGTGTATAAGGACCATAAATGGCACCTGTAAGAGACGTGATTATGAAGCGGATTTCAAACTCCAGGCTATCAGTCACACAGTAAAACTTGGGAACAGAGCAGCTGTAAAATCTGTCTGTCTTTGTTATTACGCTCAGCATCTTTTAGTTTACATTTTGACTGCACAATTGTGAGCTCTTTGTTTAGCACAAAAACAACCTTGTTTTCTTTTATTTATGGAGCATTATTATTTAATGAATGCTCATAATTTAATTTTGAGTAATTTTTCATGTACATCTGTGCTGTATGTTAATAAAAGTGCCTGTGTGACATCTGGGACACAGCTTTGACTAAGAACTCTTTTTGTTCTTACTTTATGGCTTAAAAAAAAATCGAGATATATATCTTATATCGCCATCCAGCTAAAAAATATCGAGATATGAATTTTGGGTCATATCGCCCAGCCCTATGTGTGCGCGTGTGTTTATTTCTGTTTGTTTGTTTTGAGTTTGGAGCTGCTCCTCGACACACACAGAGCAGTGTGTCTTTGTTCACAGCTGCCTTGTGTGCACAGTCGTCAGCTGGAGACGACTGTTGATTGACATCACGGTGTGTGTGTGTGTGTGTGTGTGTGTGTGTGTGTGTGAGGTGTGACATTCAAAGCAACAGGGAAGGCCAGAGCAGAAAGTGGAACCCAGAGTTACTGTAGTGCATGAACTCACACTGGAATTTCTGGCTGATCGGTGGAGGGAGAGGACAAAGGAGGTGAGGAGAGGGGGTCAGAAGGAGGAGGAAGGAGATGCGTGTGTGAGTCCAATCCTGGAGAACGAGTGTATGCTGATTTTGCGCACAGGGACATGCGTGTGTGCGAGTGTCAATGTGAAATCAAAAGCTGAGGACTTGCAGGTACACTTCTTTTTTATATCTTTACTGGTGCCAGGCCTGATCTGTCAGCCGTCTGCTGAGAGAAGATACTCTGCAGTGCGCCCCTGTCTCTTAGAAGCTGTTTATGATGGGGGCGTTCACAGCGGCGCCTTTGACGAGATGATTTCCTGCAACATTTGCAAAAGAAAAAAAAAATCTGGACACAGTTGAGGGAACATTATTCTTGGATGTTATAGCGTGTGGCCTGTATAGCTGCTCTGCTCGCTGAATTATTTCATCATTAACTCTAGCATTCATCCTTGAAAGCAAACAGTGCAGGCTTCCTGCACAGGGCAAGGACGTATGCTAGAGAGGTCTAAGATTCTTGCGATTTGTCTTTCTTCAGAGACCACCGTGTTTCTCGTCTTTGTCCTTTCTCACACGGTTTGTCATCCAATGCGTGTGATTAGTTGTCGTGTTACTCTGTACATCACGACTGTGCAAACCAGAGTTTAAAGTTACGGGGGATCTTTTTCTCTCAGAGCTCGAGATGTCTGTCCTCGTGTATCTGTAAGACACCACTTTCAGCGTTTGTTGTTTCTGTGACTTCAGGAATTCACCGCTTGCAGCAGCATCGTTTATGAAAAGCACGCTTTCAAATAAGTGTTACTGTGCAAAAAAGTGAGGATTGTCCTCCATTTAAAGTGTCCTGCTTTGTTCCTGCCGTGTGACCCTACTCGCCCCCTGACAGTCGCTTGTTGCCATTACGATAAATCCAGCTCTCCTGATTCAAAAGCAGAAAGGCCGAGCAGTCTCCAGATGGGAGCATGCTGCCCCGTCGAGTTACTTCTGTGTGTTTGTGTAGGATAATACATGTCCTTTGTGGGTTTTTTCCAGAATAATCACATCAAGCCGGGTCCTGTCATGCTGCAGAACCTCTTATTGCCATTAGCGAGGTTTCTGTATTTTGTTCTAACCATGTTGGAGATTATCGCCACTTATGTTTTTTCTTTACTGACTTTATGGAGCCACGAGTCCTGATGGATGCAGTTACTTTTAGACTCCCACCGGTCTGAGAGTGTGTTTTCTTTTCATTTTTACTGCAGTATAGCTGGGTTTCTCCTACATGGATGTTTGAGTTTGATTTATGGCCTTGGCCCCTGATCTCTGCCCTGCTAATGATGGCTGTAAACTGGTGGGAAGCCAAAAGGTCAGGGCTATCCCTGCTGTTGTGATGTGACACCACGTTTCTCCGTGTTTTATGCGTCGCTGTTTCGATGTCCACCATGGCGAGAGGTGCTCAGAAGCAAAAAGGTGTGCTGAGCACGGAGAGGTAACACGCTGGATGGAAAATAGAAGAATAAAAGCGTTATCTCTGCGGGTTTCGTTGGAGAGTCCTCCTGAAACGCAAACCTATAATTAACCCGCAGACGTCGGCAGCCAGCCAGCGCTGCAAATTCTTTGTTCTGCTCCTTCTAGATTGTGACTGTCTCCTGATGTCTTCACAGCTGTAATTTTGAGGACTGTGAAGGTTAATGACAGCGACACAACTCTGGGGAGAGCTCAGAAAAACTCAAAGATATCCATTCATCAACAATAAGCTATTACAAGTATTACATTTGTGCGCCGTCATGCGGTCTTTCATCGAGCTCCTTCTCACCCGTTAATAGGAGCACATCCACGTGTAAGAGGAAAGAGTCAAAGATTATCTTATTCCAGCTCCAACCTTTAAATCCTTTGAAATTATACATCTATTAGACACACAAAGGAGATACTGTACTAACCACGGGAGTAGTCAGGTAGCAGAGACAGAGGAGACATTCTCATGATTCGAGTCTGATAAAAGAGGAGTGTTAAAGAAACGTTTTGTCCTTCTGCTCATGCTGCACATATTTCTCACCACATAAATCTTTGCCGTTTTGTCAGCACATGGGAAAATCAGTGTTCTGTGGAAAAAGGTCACTCTTCATTTTTCATTGACTCTGTACACCGCCTCCCCTTTCTCTCTTCTTTAACCACTTTGACTTTCTTCCTCTCTTCCTTTAAAAGTGTGTGATTTTTGTC